>NC_083723.1:107417766-108035650 GCF_028564815.1 Eubalaena glacialis | reverse complement strand
TGGCGAGATCCTTTTCAGGGGTGCCTCTCAGGGCCTGGGGAGCCCCTCCCAGTGCCGAGGTTTGGGTGTGCCTCAGTTTCCCTCCACAAATCGGGCCAGGCTCCGATGTGTGGGTTTATTCACCCAAAACCCCGACACCAAGGCCCATAGACCACAGATCGGCACTCTTGGGCTGTCACCAGTTCTATCCCTGGAGATCTCTGTAGAGGCAACACTTTCCCCCCTCTTTGCCTCCATCCAGGGAGGGAGCCAAGGGAAGAGATGGCAAATAATGCCGAATTTGATTTCCCGTGCAGACCCACTGACAAATATTTCTGAAGCAAACCTTGAATAATTAATAGTTTCTCCCAACTTTAAAACATGTCTCCATATCATCCTCTCCCCACCCCCAGAGTAACTCAGCACCCAGCCAGCCCCACACAGGAGGGCCACTGCAAAGCCAGCAGGGTTACTCACTTCTACCCCTTCCAGGACCCTCACCCCTAGGCTGCAGGGAGCTTGTTCTCCTTTTCACGTTGCCCCTTACCCCTTAAGTAACTCCCTCACTTTCCCTTTCCTCTCCGGGGAGGTCAGCAGGAGCCAGGTCTGAAAGCTCTCCCTTTACAGACAGTGGGGCAGAGGCACCATCTGTGGGAAGTTAGAACCAGAAAACAGGCGCCTCTGAGAGGACCACTTTTTGATTCTTTGGGATCAGAAAGGGTAAGTGACTTGTGCTGAGTCACACAGCACGGTGTAGGCAAAGCTAAGAAAGGAAGGCTCTTGCAGCAGTCTCATCCCCCCCCCCACCCCCCCACACACAGCGCGGGTCTAGGGTTGAGCCAGAGCCAGCATAAGCCGTTCCTTGGCTTGGCTTGGTGGGTGTCACGGGGCTGCCAGGTTCGGGATCTGCAGGGACCGGGTGGGCGAGCCCCGCGAGCGCGCCTGCGCGGGGCGGAAGCCGGGCGCAAAGGTCCGCCTATGTTCCCGTGGGTCCCTGCGTGTCCTCACGCGTGTGCCCTGTGCGGGGAGCGGGGCGCGCGCATGCCAGGCCTTGGGGCTGCAGGCTTCGCTGGGGCTTCTCTTCTTCTCCCCTAGTGTTATCGATCGAGGCCTCTCAGAGGGGAGGTTGCCTGCCCGCTCCGAGGAGCTCAGTGGGTTCAACTTCTGGTGCAGAATTGTTTAAGGGAGTAAGAGGAGAGAGAAATCTTCATTTAAATGCAGATACAGGCTTCTCACCTGGGACTGAGGAAAGTTTTTTCCATTAAAATGCTAATGAAAGAACAAACTGAGACTCCAAATCCTCAGCTCACAGATCCTCCCCCATCCCCACCCCCATCCCCACCCCCATCCCCAATCTGACTCTTCACTCAATCCACTGACCCTTCTTTGCTTCTCCTCCTGGGTTTCCCTGGGGCTCACACATCCCATTGCTCTGGCCGCTGGGTGCTTTTGGCAGCTCTCTGGAGAGGCCTGTGGAAGGGGCAACTTACCTTCCTGAAAGCGACCCTCGCTGGAGACTGGAGAGGTGGTGGAGAACTCCAGCTCTGGAGTCAGTTCTCAGGCGACTTCTTTGCTCTGTGACCTTGGAAACTTTACTTAACATCTCTGAATCTTGTCTTTAAGATGGGTAATAATGCCTACCTTGTAGAATAGATTGGGCGATTTAAAAAAATGTATATCTCACTATAGATACACATAAAATATAAAGCCTGTCACTTAAAAGGTCACTGCATAGTAGCTAATATTATTATGACTGTTATTAGTGTAGAGGTGCACATGCTCGCCTGTCCCCACAGGCCTCGGTAAACTGAGCCTGCTCTCTGGGAGGCCGCCATGACTAAGAATTCCAGAAGGCGGGTGGAATCCGGGAGTGGGGTGCTGCCTCAGGCCTACCCAGAAGCATCCTCAGGCCAGATCCTTTCCTGCACAGACGCTGACTCTCTCAGACCTGAAGCCCAGCCGGGGGCCCATGTCCGGAGGCACACAGGTGACCATCACGGGCACCAACCTGAACGCGGGCAGCAACGTGGTGGTGATGTTTGGGAAGCAGCCCTGCCTCTTCCACAGGTAACTCACCTCAGGGCAGGCTCCAGGGTTCCCAGCCCAGAGGGTGGGTGGGGCTGACAGGCAGCAGACTCCCGGCTAACCTTCTGGAGGTGCCTCCTCCTCCCTGAAAAAGTGCTCATTCGCTTTGGGAGAGGACTTTCTGGGCATACTTGGCTGTGGCTTGGCCCAGGGACCTGCCGGGCACCCCTTCCTTGGAACAGCCCATCGTGCCGTTGCCCACCGTTTAACCTTGGTGCCCGCATACCACCCACTGTGCAGGACCCTAGGGTTCCACGGGACACAGTTTGGAATCTAGGGCCCCTTCCCCCTGGGTTAGCTCCTGGCCAGCTGCTGCAGACCCAGCCGGGACTGCAGAGAGCTGGCTGAGGTTGAACCTCCAGGGGTAGCCGACTTTCCCTCCCCTGGTTCCACCATCCAGTCCCAGGAAGGCACACCGTCCATGAGCCAGGAACCTGGGGCGGGGGTGAGGGTTGGGAGGGAGGCAAGAGGTGCACCTAATGCAGGACTAGAAGAGGTGTGGTTGGGGACATTCCCTGCACCACTGGCATGAGGTTCTGCAGAGAGAGATTTTCCTGGGAGAGAGCTATGCTGAGGGCTGTGACAGATCTGAAGTCAGGCCAGGCCAGGCCTTCCCTGAGTGTTCAAGAAAAAAATGGCTCTGACACTTGTTAAAATGGTAAGGAAGAGCTTGCTCAGGACTATTGCCATAGGTGTCAGGACTCTCGCAATGGAGAAGGAGATCGGGCTTGACTCCAGATACAGCAGACAGCTGGGGATTTATAGCCAAGGAGCAGAGCGAGGGAGGCAGTGGATGGAAAATTACTAAGAGGAAACAAGGTTAGGAGGATTATTGCTAAACCGACTTAACAGGACTCTTGCTGAAGGCAGTCAGGGTGACCAGACATCAAGGGTTAAGGAGGCGGAATTTGATTAGATATCAAGGGTACTCAGGTATCGGGGAGGGGGGTTTCTTGCCAAACTAAGTTAGCAGGATTCTTGCTAAAAATGGGGATCGGCAAATCAAAGACAGGGCCTCAGGAAGAAGCTTAGTCCAAAAGGGGGCTCAGAGGAATCCGTCTACAGTCTGGTCAAGGAGAGAGTCTTTGTCAGTAGTTCTCAGGGCTTTGTGTTGGGGCGCTGCTCACCCACTGCCTCTGACGAGCCTGATGAACAGGGAGGGGCACGGGAGGGCCCCGACCCGGGACCACAGTCCCGCCCAACACCCAGGAGCCTGGCTCCCCATCTCCCCCCCCGCCAGGCGCTCTCCGTCCTACATCGTCTGCAACACCACGTCTTCAGATGAGGTGCTGGAAATGAAGGTGACGGTGCAGGTAGACAGGGCCAGGATCCACCAGGACCTGTTCTTCCAGTACATGGAGGATCCTACCATCGTGCGGATCGAGCCCGAGTGGAGCATCACCAGGTAGGGGCCGCCCTGACCTTGGCCTTCCCTCCTCGACCCTCAAAAGCCAAGGGGAGTTCTGGGGCCCAGTCCTGCTGCGGGGACTGATGAACTGGGGGGCGGGGGGTGTTCAGAGCACCCCCCAGGTCAGAGCTTCCTGCCGGGGCTCCCTCCTGCCACCGAAAGCGCTCTGAGCAGGACCCAGCCCTGGGGGCCGAGCTCCGACCAGCTGGAGCCGACAGCCCCCGATGTGAGGGTTGGTGGGCACACTAGGAGGCCAGAAGGTGCTGCAGAGGGCATCCTGATAGCAAGGCCCCTGGTGATCATGGGGAAACTGCTGTATCAGGGGCCTCAGGGGGAGTGGACTTGGGGTCAGAAGGAGTGGGTGCAGCCCAGCCCCACCGCTTAGCAGCCAAGTGACCTTAAACGTTAGTTAACCTCCCCGGATCCAGGGTTTCTCACCAGTCAACTCCCTCACGGGACACTGAGAGGAGTACGTAAGGTACAAACACGCAGTGCAGTGCCTGGCTCGTCTCCCCTCCCTCCTCACCCCCTCCACCCCACCCCTACACATCCCCCGTCCTCAGCCCTCCCCACTGTCTGCTTCAGCTCTGGAGGATGTCTGGGGTCAGGAGAGGGGGCAGAGCATGAAGATGTGGTCACCACAAGCTGAGACGGGGGGTCAGTGACGAGTCCAGTCCAGAGAACAATCTTGTAAACCAGGGTCAGCAAACTCCAGCTGGGGGGCCAAATCTGGCTGTCCGTCCTCTTTCATAAATAAAGTTTTATTGGAACACAGCCATGCTCATCCGAATATGTTTTGTCTCTACTGCTTTCTCACCACTGCAGCAGAGCTGAATAACTGTGACAGACCATATGGCCCCAGTGAGCCTAAAATATTTACTGTCTGGCCCTTTACAGAAGGAGTTTGCCACCAGGCCTTACACCCAAACAAAAGGCAGCCTTTGGGAGATGCAGCTTGGTTGTCCTCAGCAGTTAGTCTCTAACTTTACACTGCGTGGCTTTACACTGCTCGCAACAGCCTGGGTTACTGATGAATGGCGATGGGTGATGGGGGCGTTCGATAAACGTGTGTTGAATTGATGACCGAGAAGATGGGGAGATGGCTGGACACCAGAAGCTCATTTGCCAGCACTGCCAGGGGCCGAGAGACTCTCTGGGTTTCGAGGAAATCTTCCTGCATGTGCATACGTGGGGTGGGGATGTGCTTCAGAGGGGACCGGTGGAGGGCGAGAGGAAGGGAGGGCAGGAATGGCGTGTAAAGGGGGGCAGATGGATAGAGGGGTAGAGATGAATGGGACTGTCAAGGACTCTTTACCCACAAGCTTATAACCACTTACCTGTTTTAAATAGTCAGATTCTTCTCAATGATACTCCCCTGATTGCAGGTAACATAATTCATCACTTTCCTTTGAGTAGCCCCCAAGGAAGCTAGCCACCATCCCATGCCAGCTTCTCAGTGGCCCTGAAGATAGGACAGTGGCGTCCAGGTTTCCATTGAAAAACTACCCAAAGACGAGTCTCCTAATCGCTCGGCGTTAGCAGTCCTCTGGCTGACTCCCCAGGGTGCCAGAGTCCTGGAGCATTTCATATTTGCATGCTTACGGGAGGTTCCTGAGTGGCTGGGTCTCGGCCTTTCCCATGTCCCAGCCTCTAAGGTGGAAATCTGTGGTATGACTGTCCTGGGGAAGGAGGCTGTGCTCAGACTTTGGAGGGTCTGGTGGAGGGTGGTCTGGAGCGAGGCTTCCCTTAGGCCAAGGCCAGGGTGAAGAAAATTCCCTGAGACTGGGGAGGGCAGGGAAAGAGATGCTGGGAGACTGCAGAGAAGCAGCTGGCTCAGGTCAGGAGGCCTCGGGGGGCCAAGAGGGCCGTGCTACAGGCCCAGCCTCCGTGGGGTGTCCACGCTCCGAATGAGCTCAGCGCAGGACGGCCGCGGACATCTGGTCATCACTGTCTTCCCCTTGGCTGCTGAGAGCTTGTCCTTATTATTATGCAGTCAGCTTGTCATCTTGTCCCCGTGAACGTTACCCTGCCCCCCGGTTATCATTGTCTTCAGTGCTGGAGTTCAGCCTGATTGATCATCATCATCATCATCGTCACCAAGTGCTGTTGCTATTCCTGTCCCTGTGTTTACACGCCTCCTTCTTTCTTCCCCATCAGTGGGAACACACCCATTGCCGTGAGGGGGACCCACCTGGACCTCATACAGAACCCCCAGATCCGTGCCAAGCACGGAGGGAAGGAGCACATCAATGTGAGTCTGGGGCTGGTGGGGCTCACGGGGGGCTGTCCACTCGGGGCGTGGCTGCCCTAAAGGGTGTGGGCTCTCCGAGGGCTCAGGTAGGCCCACCCCAGACACCGATGACCCATCACGTGTGACGCCCCGGACACTGGGATGGCGGGATGGGGGAGCAGACATGAGGCCATTTCTACATGCTGGGGTACAGGCATGCAGGAGCAATCTCTTCTGGGTTTCTGGGGTTTCTTATTCTTATTCTTAATAAGGGATGGAAGACCTTTATTCTTCTGTCCTCTGACCCCCAGTGCCATTCCTTAGCTTAGAGATACCCTAGCGCCTGCCATGGGCAGGGCAGAGGTAGGTGTCAGCTGCAGAGCTTGTCCTTGAGTGCCCAGGTTGTGTGGTCCTGGCTCCTCTGGAGCTGTGGGGATCCACCCATGACTGTCCCGTGTCAACACCACGCTGTACGACGGCACCGAGGGAGACCCGGTGGGTGTCTGGGGCTGCAGGTGTGCGGAGACACGCCACATAGCCCTCCCTCTCCGGCTCCCCCCCCAGCTCTGCGAGGTTCTGAATGCTACGGAGATGACCTGCCAGGCTCCTGCCCTCGCTCTGGGGCCCGACCAGCAGTCTGACCTGACGGAGAGGCCCGAGGAGTTTGGCTTCATCCTGGACAACGTCCAGTCCCTGCTAATCCTCAACAAGACCAACTTCACCTACTACCCCAATCCTGTGTTTGAGGCCTTCGGTCCCTCAGGAATCCTGGAGCTCAAGCCCGGCACACCCATCATCCTAAAGGTAGAGTGAGATGGGAGGAGGGAGGCCGCTGTAGGCAAGGGGAGGCTTTCCAAGTCACAGAAGGAGGCCGCAAGTCATGGGCTTCTGCCAGATCTTGTGGCGGGTGTCACTAGCTAGCAGAGGTTGTGTTGTAGCCCAGACTATGGTAAATGGCGCTCTTTGAGTTTGTATTGAGAGGTGCACTCTCTTTAGGGGCCACAGAAACCTGGTCAGGGCAGCTGGATCCACCCTGGCCATCTGACTCCCAGCTTTGTCCCCTGAGTCCAGGACTTGGGAGGTCAAAGGCTCATACTGCTTCCTCCTGTGCAGCCCTTTGCAAACCACCTTATAGGGCTTCTTTGGAGCATGGATAGCAAATTAATTTTAACTCATATGACAGTTTGAAGCCACTGGTAGTGACTGATTACAGCTCTGTGTTGAGGAGGATTCTGAAGCTGCATTTGGGACAAGCTGAAAAGAGTGCCTTGATGATTGATTTCCCACTGAGGAAGGGGGAATAGTAGTATAGGTGTTGTGAATTTTTTGGACTTATCAGGGAAGGTGGCCTCTCCAGCCGCTCCCCAGAAGGATGGGACCTCCAGGTGGGAGGACATGTCAGCCAGCCAGTAGCTGTGCTCCTGACCCTGGGGTGGGAACTTGGGCTTTCCTGTCCATGCAGGGCAAGAACCTGATCCCGCCCGTGGCTGGGGGCAATGTAAAGCTGAACTACACCGTGCTGGTCGGGGAGAAGCCGTGCGCCGTCACAGTGTCGGATGTGCAGCTGCTCTGCGAGTCCCCCAACCTCATAGGCCGGCACAAAGTGATGGTGAGGCTGGCAGGGCTCCACCCTGGATGGGCAGGCACTAAGGATGCGGTGGGGTGAGCGGTCCAGCTCCATCCTGGGCCACCAGGGCTTTCCGGGAGGGGATTCTGGCCTTCTTGAACTTTCCTCCTGGCTCTCCCACACTCCCAGTTCCTTCTCCTCGTCCCACTTCAGACTTCTTTCTTCCGTATTGTCATTCTTTCCATACTGGCTGGTGCTACAGTAAGGGCAATGCGAAACAGCAGTCAGTGATGTGCTGTGTCACCTGTTAGAGGCAAGAGACCCTTCCAGGAGAGGACCATCGTTGACCCGGGCAGGACATAATATCACGTCCTGTGCCTTTGTCATCTGTCCTCACAATGGGATGAGTCTTCGGGGATCCAGACTTTGATGCCATGTAGGCTTTTTTAGATCCCAGTTGAGTGCTGTTTCCTCATGAAGACAACCGAGTTCACTCCCGAGTAATATAATGTGTGGTTTTCCCAGTGGTGGAGGTGGCCTGCGCTGAGCCCTCCACCCCCGCTCCCTCCACCCCAGATGCCCTGTCCTCTGCTTTTACAGCCAGTGATGATTCTCCTCCCTGGAGCCATTTCCGTCACGCAACCCTGGTCACCAGCTCACCGGTGGCTTGGGACCCTTGCCTAGGATGTTCTGTGCCCACACCCAGCTCCGTCTCCCCCGGCGTGTCCCCCCAGGCCCGAGTCGGTGGCATGGAGTACTCCCCGGGGATGGTGTACATCGCCCCGGACAGCCCGCTCAGCCTGCCCGCCATCGTTAGCATCGCTGTGGCCGGCGGCCTCCTCATCATCTTCATCGTGGCCGTTCTCATCGCCTACAAACGCAAGTCCCGGGAGAGCGACCTCACGCTGAAGCGGCTGCAGATGCAGATGGACAACCTGGAGTCCCGCGTGGCCCTGGAGTGCAAAGAAGGTCCGGAGTGGCGGGGGGCCGGGCGTGTGTGCGTGTGCGTGCGTGCGTGTGCGTGCGTGTGCGTGCGAGCGCGTGCGTCTCACACACCCGCAGCGGTGGGCGGCGCTGGGCCTGGGTCTCCCGCCTCCAGAATCTCTACCTCAAGTCAGGCCGGGATCATTTCAGACCCCACTAGAGCCGTGTCCAGCCTAGGATCCCGGCCGGGTGAGTTTTGCCCTCTCCTCTGGGGGGAGACCCGGAGGTGCCTTGCCGTGACGCACTCAAGCAATCTTCAGCTCTCTTCCTGCAGAAGGAAGGTAAAGCTGGAGGGCTGATCTGAGACTTAGAGGAAAGAGCGTTTCACAGCTTGTATTTTTAAAAATTACCAACCCCACCATGAAGTGAAATCAGCCGCACTAAATCCAAGAAGGAAATGTAGAAGTCAGACTCTTGTCACCCCCGGGATATCATTCGTGAGTCACCCTGGGAGGGTCTGAGCTGATTCTTTGTGTAGATTTATACGCGGAGTAATCAGCCTGTACCTGGGGCTCTGGCGTTCCCACCAGGGAGGCCGTGGCTCTCTGATGGGGAAGCGGGTCCCTTCCGTCCTCTCTCCACATCCTCGGCTGTCAACACAGCATCCGCCTTGTGGGACTGTTAATTACTGCCTTTTATTATATTTACGCTGCTTAATTTTTTTCTCTGCAATGTACTCTTCCCTCTAATTAGGTGTAGTGATTAGAATCTCTTTTATGTGCCAGACGTGAGGCCTTGAATGTCGGAGGCGCTCGGTGACTTGAAGGAAAGCTGCAGACCTATAAAAAGCCAGCTCCCTCCTTCTCCTCCCCGCCAGCTGAGCACCCCAACGGGGAGGGGGCAGCGGGGGCAGTGTGAAGCCAGGTTCCTCTTGGAACGTTCCAGAGAAGGAGGAATTAGCAGTCCCACAGGGAGTCCTGACTCGGGGACACCAGGGGAGGGCCTTGGCTTCTAGCTGGGGAGAGGCTGTCTCACGTGGGTGGCAAGAGAGATGACAGAGCAAAGGACACGTAGGATTCGCCTTGAAAGTATCTTCCAGAGGCGCCCAGAGCTGGCTCTTGAACGCTGAAAGGGCAGCCTGGGTCCAGGGAAGGCGACTTCCCGAAGCCTTGCCGGTGAGTCAGGCCGTCAGCCACATACAGACTCCGAAGAGGCCCAGCCTGGCCCCCTCACAAGGCCCGACCTTTAGATATATAAACACACACACATGCGTGCACACGTGCCCACAGACACTCACTGACGCACACTCAGGCGGTCACTCATGCCCTCACACTCACCTTTGCACTCATGCCCATGCACGCATTCCCACAAACACACACACACGTGTGTTTCTCACTCAGCACACATGAGTTCCCATCGGGTTTTTGGTGACGGTACATGCCAGAAAGGCTCACTGACTCCCCTTTCACACGTATTGGTGTAGGTTCCACTCAGATGTGTTAGGGTTACTCTACCTTCAGAGTCACTTTTCTTGACGAGGTCCCCCCCGCGTCAGTGTGGGCAGAGATGCAGAAAGAGAGCAGCACAGGAGGGTCTGCAGCAGCCTCTCCAGGGGTCCCGGCGCCGTCCCCGTTGTCAGGCCAGAAGCACTGCTATCCTCAAGGCCCGGAGGCCCGGGGTCCCCAAGCAGGAGGTCAGCACCGCAGGGTGTGGTGGGGTCCTGCCGACAGCAGCTGGGCGGCCGCGTTGTGGTCGTGTCGTCAGCAGAGACCACTGGGCGCAGGGCTGGCTCTTCGAGGGCCCTGGAGCTACATTGGGCTTGTGAATTCCTTCTGAGCCCACAAAGTAGTTTTTCCCTATTCTTGTCTATATAAATAGAAGGAAGTACTGTTTAGTCAATATCCACTGGCTGTTCTTCTTTGCAGGCATGTATTAATCCATTTTGTGTGTGTGTGTGCGCGTGTGTGTGTGCTTGCATGCATGTGTGTACATGTGCATTTGCATGTGCTAAGGGAAAAAGTGGAAGAAGGAAGGGCTGAGCACATTACCTCTGACAACCTCCCAGGGTGGAGGGCTGTACCCAGGACAGAGAGTGATCACACGGCTGTGTAACAGTGGGTCCATGTGTGGAACTTTCTCGGGGGCTTGGGGGTGGTCTTGCAGCTTCGTGACCATGCCGGAGGCCTGGGCTGTCTCCGCAGACAGCGGTACCTATGTGCAGATCATAATTCACCATTGAGCAGCATGACCTTGAGAAAGGAAGGACAAAGAGACACCCTGCATATTTATCCAGAGGGGATATATCAGTGGGGCAAGAGCCTTCTTCTGGCCCCATTTGGTGGTTTGATGGCTCCAGTAAGCTGCGTGGCCAAGAACTGGGACTTCAGAAGAAATAGTTCTTAACTCCTATAAGGAAACCCACTGTAAAACACAGCATCTGAAACAGACTCTCCATCACTGGAACCTCCCCCTTCACGCCCTCTGTCCTTCGATATCACCCCTAACCCCCAGCATATTTTGCAAGCCAAAGCCCTCATCTTCAGAGGGGGAGGCCCTCCTGGCCCCAGCAGCAGCTCAGGTCTGTGGACAGCCTGCCCCCCGTTCATGTTTTGGAAGGGATTTGGCCCAAGACAAGCTTCCTTGCGCTGCACCTTTCTCCCATACCTATATCGTTCCCCTCAGCTATGTAAAACATTCCCCTCCTCCTCATTCCTGCGCTACTTCGGTCCACTGTGCAGGTCTCCGGGGGCCTGGGAGAGGGTTCTGAGTGTTCCGAGGCAGCGTAGCTCTTGGGCCCCATCCAGCAGTCTCACGGGCTTGTCTTTGTGCCAGCCTTTGCCGAGCTGCAGACGGACATCCACGAGTTGACCAGTGACCTGGACGGAGCCGGGATTCCCTTCCTGGACTACAGAACCTACACTATGCGAGTGCTGTTCCCGGGAATTGAAGACCATCCTGTTCTCCGGGACCTCGAGGTGAGAAGCGGTTCCCGTGGCCAAGTCCTTTCCCATTGCAGTGTTAGTGCAGAGAGAGACAATGGTGACCAAGTCCAGCCGCCTCATTCAGAGGAGGGTCAGCTGAGGCCAGGGAGGGGACGAGACTTGCCCAAGCTACCCCCCGCCGTTGGTGCCAGCCCGTCCTTCGGGAGGAAAGGGAACTCAGAGCAGAGGTGGCAGTAGGGCTTTGGGTCTTAGGGGGTCATAAATCCCTTGAGAATTGGATGGAAGCTGAAGATCCTCTCCTCAGAAAAGGTGTCCATAGACACAGAAACGGGAAATCTGGCAAACAATGTAGGAAGTTCACCGACCCTTGTTTAAGAAATCACGATATAAGGGATTTCACCGCTTAGTTGGTGCTCAGTAAATAAATGTGGGAAAGATAAGCGCTGCACTCAGGAGGAAGGTGGGAATGTGAATGATAAGAACATCACTGCCTTTGTACCAGCAGGGACCTCATCTTGTGAACATTTTATCCCACTTACTGTCTAGCATAGTGTCTGGCTTAAGCATATATTCATATTATGCTTTGTTCTGAAAGGGATTTGGAATGACTTATAAATACCAGAGAAATGCGAAAAATATAAATGAGGAAACCAGGGCAAAATAATAATCATAAGGAATAATTACCCTGAGTTGACTGCTGACTAACATCCTGGTCCAGTTTTCAGTGCTTTACACGTGTGCATTGATTTAACCTCCCAAGAGCCCTCCGAAGCAGGTACACCCATTCACAGGTGGAAAAACTAAGGCCACACAACTGGGAGGGAGTGGGGCAGGGATTTGAGTCCAGCAGGGAGACTCCAGAGTCTCTATTCCTAAGGACAAGCCTGTGCACATGACTTCTGAGGGGCTGTGTCCGTGTCACGCCCTACGGCTCTGGAGACTTATTTGGATGGATCAAAAATCTTTGGCCAAAACACCACGGAAAATAAGACTGATTCCATATTTATATTGTCCGTAACATAGAAACAGACCTGTCACTCCGGAGTTGCACAGTTAAGCAGGTACTGACCCCCTGGGAATGTCTGCATGGGTTCTCCAAGGGGACGTAAAGGCTGTGTCCCTCTGCAGGAAATGCAGCAAGGGCCCTTGAGGCCCCCCCCACACATTTCTCCAACTTGATTGTGGAATGAAGTGTGTGTGTGTGTGATTTTTGTCTAGACTGTGCATACCTTATTTATCTTTGTAATTCTGGCTTCCAGCAGAGTGCTTATTGGCACATAGTAGGCATGCAGGAAGTGTTGAATGATTTGAATAAATGAATGTCTGTGTGTCTGCCTGAATTAGGGTGGAAATGGCAGTCCTAGGAAGCGAAGTTGTGTTTGAACATCCCCACACCCCTCAAAATAAGAATTCAACTAGGATGAGAATGTAAAATTATTCTCTCTTTTTCATTAGCTCAAAATTCCAAGTAGATTTGCTTTAAGCATTTAACCTTTTTTTTTTTAACATCTTTATTGGAGTATAATTGCTTTACAATGTTGTGTTAGTTTCTGCTGTATAACAAATTAAATCAGCTATATGCATACATGTATCCCCATATCTCCTCCCTCGTGCATCTCCCTCCCACCCTCCCCATCCCACCCCTCTAGGTGGTCATAAAGCACCGAGCTGATCTCCCTGTGCTATGCAGCTGCTTCCCACTAGCTATCTATTTTACATTTGGTAGTGTATGTATGTCCATAAGCATTTAACTTTTAAATCGGATTTTCTGAGACCATTTCCAAGCTGGCATCCCTGTAGGGCAGCCCGAATACTTTGGAGCGGGCTGGGAGACAGCCTTCTCCCACACAAGGTGTTTTCTTGATGGACACACACACGCTCCACACTGCTTTCCCAACCAGTCCTATGGCCCATATTGTAAATCAGGCCACGTCCTATCATATGGCCTTATTTCTCATTTGATCCCGTTTATCTTATGGCTTTCCCACCTGCCTTTGCATCTCCGTAGATGTTTAGATTCTCAGGCCTGACTTGGCACTGATGTAGCACACACCCAAGGGCAGTGCACTCACAAGGGCTGCCCAGGGCGGTGGAGGGGAGCTC
The DNA here is from genome assembly GCF_028564815.1 of Eubalaena glacialis. Taxonomy (NCBI): domain Eukaryota; kingdom Metazoa; phylum Chordata; class Mammalia; order Artiodactyla; family Balaenidae; genus Eubalaena; species Eubalaena glacialis. The sequence continues at coordinate 108,022,412 of NC_083723.1, read as the reverse complement.
CAGGGCTCATCCTCCCACAGGATGCTGTGGGAGGGTGCAGGTTGAACACGGCACCGCTCCAGACGGCACGGACCATATGCGGCACTTCCTGGACGCGTGCAGTGCACGACCTGCCTCACTGTCTCTAGCAGCCCTCTTTGCCCGAGACCAGCATCCTAATGATTCCCTCTCATTGCCTTTCTGAACTGTACCAGGCCCCTTGCTGAAAGCTGGTGGCATCCCTACCCAGCGGCACTTCCCCGGGCCTTTTCTCTAGGGCTAGTTTCCTGAGAGAAACTGCTGCCCAACTCCTAGCCTTAATCCTTAGCAAGGTGCACAGCCCAGGAGCCCTGCCCAGCAAGCTGGGCTCAAAAGACAGAAGCCCTGGGCACCCTCACGCCCACCCTCAGAGCGCTGCTCGGAGCCAGCTCCCTCCACTGTGTGCTGCCCTGGCCCTGCCTGCCTTGTTCCCGGGCATCTGAGGCACCCCTCACCGGAGGCTTCTGGGGCTGCAGAGTGAACTGCCGCAGGCTCCTACCCCTGCCCAGAAAGCTTCGGGAGCCCTTGCTCGGTACGGTCCAGAGACCCACAGTGTCTTCCCTTCACAGGGACACCGCCCACCCCGCAGGCTGGACACGCACTCACAAGGGCACGTCCAGAGCCGCACCACCAGGAGTCCCTGACGCCCCTTCCCCGCCCATCGGTCAGGGGCTGTGGGATGAACTCAGCCCTTGGAGGGCTGCCCAAGAAAGCCTCTGAGAATCGGGGCTGCTGGGTTCTGATGATCACCTGACCAGCCTGTATGACTCCCCAGATGCTCTCTGGGTGGACACCTCACCTATGCCCGAGACTGTTCCCATGGCCCCTGTTACAAGTCACGTCATGTCCTACCGTGGCCTTATTCCTCATCTGGCACGTTAAAGTTTCCCCTCAAACCTGAGGCTTCTCTCTTGTCCTTGCCTTTATCACAAGGGGAGACTTTCTCGTCCCATCCTCCTGCTCAGGAAGGAGTTAACAGCCAGCTTCACCGATTTCCCTGAGTTGGAGACCACGAGATGGCTAATTGTCAGGCACGGGCTCTGAATCAAGCAGGTCACACAGATTTTTTTAAGTTCTGGTAAAATATACGTAACATAAAAATTTACCATTTCAACTGTTTTTAAGTGTACAGTTCAGTGACATTCAGTTCACTCACATTACTGTCCATCACTACAGTCCATCTCCAGAACTTTTTCATCTTCCCCAGCTGAAACTCTGTACCCATTGAACAGTAACTCCCCATTCCCCCTCCCCTGCAGCCCCTGGCAACCACCATTCCACTTTCTGTGTCTATGAACTTGGCTAATGTGGGTACCTCATGTAGGTGGAATCATACAGTATTTGGACTTTTGTGACTGGTTTATTTCACTTAGTAAAATGTTTTCAAGGTTCATCCTTGTTGTACCATGTGACAGAATTTCTTTCCTTTTAAGACTGAATAATAGCCCATTGTGTGTATAGACCACATTTTATTTATCCATTCATCTATCAATGGATACTTGGGCTGCTTCCACCTTTTGGCTAGTGTGATAATGCAGCTATGAACATGGGCCTACAAATATCTGTTTGAGCTCCTGCTTCCATCTTTTGGGGCATATACCTAGAATATAAGACTTTTTCATTTCCATTGAACTCATTAATTAATTTCTTACAGACAGAAATCAACTTTTACTGTGCCACATTAGCTTGGGGCTATGTGAGATCCAGCCTCCTATGTAAGATCCAGAGATCTTGTGTGGATCGTTCTTTTCTCATGTGTTTCCAACCTCTTCCTGCCACTGGAATAGTTTCTCTCTATTGGTTTTCCGGGTTTGGAAACATTCCTAGGGAAGCCATTGACTAATCTAAAGCAGGGTTTCCACCTTAGGCACTGGGATGGGCATGGTAGGTGCGTGTGAAGAAGATGGGGTCCTCTGGCTTTAGGCTGTCCCGGAGGTTAGGCCACCAGGCCTCTCTTCTGTGACCATCTGGTGCAGTCGGGGCATTTGGGTGAGGGGTTGCCCAGGCACGGATCACACACCAATCCTTCAAAGACAGAGAGCAAACAGTAACCACACACCTCATTTTCCACCTATATCATTGCCTCCTAACCTCTAACCTATTGGGTTACAATGAAAATTTACTATCCAGTTTTATGCTCGCAGACTTCAACTAAATTATCGAACCGTCTAGTGAATAAAGAAAGTCTTGTTTTAGGGTGCCATCTGCTTAGGGAGTAGGGGTGGCAAGTTACAAAGGGGAACTGTTCTGGATACTCTCTACCAAGACACTTCACTCCATCTCCTCTTCCTAAAAGGGGGAGAAAATGCCTACTTTCCGCACCCAGACACTGTGCCAATGCGTTAGGTACCTTGGAAACTCTGGGGCAAAAGGGATCAGTGAAAACAGCCAATGGAGGAGAGGCAGGTAATAAAACTGCTGCTGTTTAAGTGCGCTCTGTGTGTGCCAAGCACTTTACATACATTATCTTATTTAATGTTCTTAAAACGTTATGACATAGGCACTCATATTCTCATTTTATAGATGAGGCAATAGAGCCCAGAGGTGACAGAGCTTTCCTCCATGTACGAGTCTGTTAGTCTCTCTGATTCCAAAACTCATGCTGCTACAGGGGTGCTCTTTCCCTGCAGGTAGCTTTGCTAAACCTTCCTTCCCAGGGCCCTGAGCCTTGCTGCCCAGAAGGAGCGTGCGGCCAGGCCAGGGAGTCCAGGGCACATCCTCCTCCTCCTCTCCAGGTGCCACAAGCCAAGCCTGCACTTGGCTCCCCTGCCCTCGACGGACGGCCACCTGAGCTCCAGGAGGCCCTGCACGGGACGCTGCAGGGAGGACTCAGAGCTGGCTTTCAGTCACCTCCCAGGCCCAGGGGTAGGCTAGACAGGCCAAGGATGCGGAGGATGGACGGGAGCTCAGGAGCCAAGCATGCTGGGGTTTGGCAATCCAGCCCCACCCTCCACCAGCTGGCTGGCCTTGGGAAACCACAGTAGCTTCCCTGAGAGGCTGTTAAAAGAGGGTCACGAGAAGGCTTCATTGGACCAATGTGTACAGTGTGCCAGGACTGTCCTTTGCCCATGGCGGGAGCCCAGGAAGTGGCATTGTCTCTTATTATCAGGACAAATTAGAGAAATGTCTTCTGAGAGGTCTGAAGGAGAGAGGAAGTAAAACGTGTACGCCTGCGTGGGAGGGGCTGTCTCGGAGTGGGGGGCTGGTCAGTAGGAGACAGACATCCGGGCAGATTGAGGCCCCGCGCTGTGGCACAGTGAGGTGGCCATGTCTCCCTTGCTCTTCCCTCAAGAGCCGCCGTGGAGTGGGGGACTAGGGGGGCCAGGCAGGTGGTAAGCCAAGGCTGGAGACCTTGGGGAATGAGAGGGTCGCCAGGAGGGGCTATGCTGAGAGCCAGGAGGAGCCGCAGGTGACCTGGCCAGCACCACCCTGGCTCTGGTGAGCTCTGCTCTCTCCTGAGAACTGCCTGGAGAGGTACCAGCCTTCCGTGTACCAGCACAGCTGTGTATCAGCACAGCGGCAAAGGAAATGCAAACGGACCTGTTCTGGAAACATGCATGTTCCTGACCTGTGGGAGCTGCTGATGCCAGGCAACGGGAGTTCAATGCGAGTGCCTCTCTGAAGAGTTCAGGGGTCCCCCCACTGAAGGGGCCTTGAGACTGTTGGCTGACCGTCGGAGGGCAGGGCCTGGGTCTGACTGGACTCTTCTCCAGCCAGCGCCTTGCCCCGAGCCCGGAACACAGGGTGGCACCGTACATGAGTGGCATGAACTTTCCGGCTCTGCATCTTCTGGCTTCGTGGACCTTGGCAAACAGGGTTTCTCTGGCAACTTCCATCCTCCCAGTTTAAAATCTTTAGAGTGAAGCAGGATGAAAGTGCTGCCATTCCGTAACCGGACTGTGATGGTGTGAGGCTTTTCACGCATCTCGTTCCCTGCTCTCAGGAGTCCCGGGAGGGGGCAGGACACGGTGCCAGCTGCCCAGTTCATGGCCCGGCTCTGACACTTCTCTGTCTTGGGATCTGGGGAAAGTTCCTTATCCTCGTGGGACCCTGGGGTAATAATGGCACCTACCTCATAGGCTGTTGGGTGGATTACATGGGTCAGTATTTCTAAAGCATGTGGAACTGCGCTTGGCATGGAGTAAGGTCTGTGTACATATTAGCTGCAGTACCTTCATGTTGTTGATAAAGGAACTGAGTCTCCTAAGGGTCCTGCAACTCATAAACGACTGTGATGAAGTTAATGCAAGCTCAACGGACTCTGAAACTGTGTTCTTTACTGCTCCATACGGGACGCTCCTTCCCAAGGACCTGGCGCATCTACCCTCCCTGCCCCCGCCAGGGGGGACACATCCCTCAAGATGAGGCTTCGATGGCACCTCCTTTGGATGCCCCACCTCCTCCAGCATGCCACTTCCCACCAGATGCCCTGCTCCGTGTTCTCAGAGGGCCTTCCCTCCAGGGCAGAGGCTGTGCTTCATTTTTTAAGTGAACTTATTGTTTTAATGGAAGTATACAGACAGAGCAATGCACAAATTATCAGAACACAGCTCAGCGCATTTTCCCCGAGTGAACACAGCCATTAAGCCAGCACACAGATCGAGAAGCAGAACATTACCAGCCTCCAAAAGTCCCCCTGTGCCCCTTTCCAGTCACAGCCACCCCCAGAAAACCCTTTTTTTCCCCATTATTGATGAATTTTAATTGTTTTTCTTAAATCTGGATTTAAATGGTACTGTCCAGTAAGCTCTCTTTTGTGCCTGGCTTTTTTCTTTCAATATGTTTGCAAGATTCATCCCTGTTATTGTGCGTAGCAAGGGGTCCTTCATCCCTATTGCTGTGAAACATTTCACTGGGTGAATGCACCGCAGTTCCTGGAGCCCTCCTACTGTTGCTGGACCTCTGGTTGTTTCCCATTTGGGGCATGACGCATGGGGCCGCTGTACCTATTCTGGTGCATCTCAGAGATGCATCCTCCATGCATAGCTCAGTCGCTGGCTCATGTTTGCTGAGTGGATGGTACACCCTTGCACCCTTGCACGGACGTCCCAGTGAACAGAAGGTACAGGCAGGAAGATAAAACCTTCTTCCTCCCCTTTCCCTGCATGGAGCAGGGTCTCAAAAGGAATCCCTAAGAAAACATCAGATGCTAGAACTAGGGAGTGCCTGAGAGGCTCTTGGGCTTAAGCTTTCCCTTTTTTCAGGTGAATGAACTTGGGCCCCCAGAGAAGTAAAGGGACTTGTCCAAGCTTATATGGCGTGGGAATGTCAGAGCCCATGTGGAACCCAGAAGTCCTGACTCTCAGGCCACTGGTCTGTCAACAGGACCCCCAGGGCCAGAGACAGGTCAGCATTAGGTTAGCCAGAGGCCCAGGTTTGGTGATCCCCCAGCAAGGGTGTCACTCACAGCAGCCCCGACCTCCTGGAGTCCCTACCTGGGACTGTGATGGTGGTCTCCAGTGGCGTGGGGTCCCCTTGTCAACGCCGTGCTGAGGATGACGTTCTCTCTGTCTCTAGAGACAGTGACCTGCCCCGTGGGCTGCGATGGAGGTTAGGTAGACACCAAATGTGGTGCCTGGCTCTAGATAAGGACTTAGTGGCATCAGCCAGGTGGCCTGTCGTGGGTGAATGGGAGGGTGGGAGGGTCAACAGTGTGCACGGCCCGCCCGGTGGGGTGTGCCTGGGGCCCCGCCGGCCTCGCCCCTCTCAGGCGGCAGTCAAGACCCCCGCTGCCCTGGGTCTCCCCCGCAGGTCCCGGGCTACCGGCAGGAGCGCGTGGAGAAAGGCCTGAAGCTCTTCGCTCAGCTCATCAACAACAAGGTGTTCCTGCTGTCCTTCGTTCGCACGCTGGAGTCTCAGCGCAGCTTCTCCATGCGGGACCGCGGCAACGTGGCCTCGCTCATCATGACGGTGCTGCAGAGCAAGCTGGAGTACGCCACTGACGTGCTGAAGCAGCTGCTGGCTGACCTCATAGACAAGAACCTGGAGAGCAAGAACCATCCCAAGCTGCTGCTCAGGAGGTAGGGGTGCGGCCCCGGGGGCCCCGACCCAGCCCCGCGCACCGGCCTGGCCCTCCTGCCCTCAGGGAGACCAGGGCAGGGCTCCCAGGAGCAGCCAAGTCCCCCAAGGTCAGGTACTGACCTGGCCAGAGGCCAGGGTGCACCCCATGCCCTCTTAGAAGAACGTGTCCATCATGTTGGTGCCTGTGACTCAACCACGGCCCATCCGCTCACCCCGTGGTGTTTCTCCTGCCCCTAAATCCACTTTCCATTCTCCTCCCTCTGCTCTAATCCTCCCCTGATTTGACCGTCTCTATCAGAGTTTTTCTCTTGTGCACTCTTCAGAGGTCATTTTTCCATCCCCTCACCTTATCTAAGTCAGAACTTGAATCAGGAGAGATACCTCAGGGCCTCTCTGGGAACCCACCTCACCATCTCAAGTTGGGAAACTTTAGCCCCTGCAACGCTCACTGCTGTCTGGGACCAGGAGCAAAAGCATCACCTGGGAGGTTGTTGGAAAGGCAGAATCTCAGCTGCCACCCGACACCTACTAGATGAGAATCAGCATTTTAGCGAGAAACCTAGGGGATCTGAATGTGTGTTAAAGTTTGAAAAGCACTGGTCCAGTCTGTGTTTGAATTAAAGGTCTTTAGTGGCAACTCGCCTGATGCAACACAGCAAGTATTTCCTGGCACCTGCTATGGGCTCTGCCCGGGTCCAGGGTCCACCTCTCAACACTGTGGGATGCCTCATCCTCGACACTGTTGAAATCTGCATGGTCACGTGTGCAGACATAACCATATACCGTGGCTTTGCCTGATAGGAAATCGAGACCCTCTGCCTCTATCTACGCTGCCATTCAAATTGTTCATGTACTTGAAGGCCATTTCTTTTCCAGGCTGTTATTCCAATCCCTTTAGCCTTCGAAGAGATGAAGTTGGAAAACTCCCCCATCAGGCCATTACATCCAACCCTCTGCCTGGACCACCCCATTTACCGTCTGCCTCTGCCTGTCCCCTGCCTTCCATCCTTGGTCTCTGAGTCTGAGGCAGGGCCTCCTGCTTGGTCCAGTGAGTAGACTTGGCTTTCTGAAGTGTTTACTTCAGGCTTTTTCCTGGTGCAGTGGGCATTGGCCTGCACAGCTGCAAAAGGCTGCTACATATAGGAGCAGTCATACGGCTTTGGAAACAGCAAGGTAGATCATTTTGATTGTCGTTTTACTTTCCCCACGCAGCCACCCACCAGCATAATTCTAGGGTTGCCACCACCTGCCAGAACTCCCACCGACAGTTTCCTGGCGTGGTCTCGCTCTGTTTCTGTGTGTCCCCTCCTCTGGTCTTCCGTTTGCTCTCTCCCAGTTGCCCTCTCTCCCTTCTGCTCTCCTCCGTCTCCTTTTCTTCTTCTTGCCCTTGGCTGCCCCCCTCCTTTCAATAGTCTTCCTTCTTTTCTCTTCTCAGCTTCATTTTGTGCTGGCAGCTGCCCAGCTGCATTGGGATTTTAGTTATTAGTATCTTCTGGCAACTGCCACTTTCAACTCTATCCAGACATACCTGGATGGGTGCTTTCTCTCGGAGCTGGCCACACTCTTACTGCAAGTCTGAATGTAGTTTTTTTCTAAATGCATGCAACCAAAAGTGTCCTTTGGTTCGTAATGCTGCTGTGATGTTTTCACTTCCAAAGTAAAGGAATAAATGGGTTTGGGTAGCAGCATGAAAGATGCAAATTAGATTCAAGAATGAACTCCCTGTCATTGCAAATAAAACACTAGAAAGGTTCCCAGGAGAAGTTCCAAAGTGCGTGGAAGCCTTTTAAATAGGACAATTTGGGCATCTATTGCAATGAGCTGGGTATCCAGCTCCATGTTACTACCTACTCTGGGAGTCTTTAGCTTAGAGGATGGGCTCAGTCTAGTCTATCTGGCCTTTTTCCATGACCCTCTTCCCCTGCCACCTTCTTTTCTATCCCTTGCCAAATGAGTATCTCCCAGATTGTTTTTTCTTTTCTTTTCTTACCCCAAGCAACACACCTATCCTATAAAGTTCTCTAAGGCTATCACCAATGTGGTAGCTATGAGCCACATGTGACTATTTAAATCTAAGTTAAAGTAAATAAAATAAAAAATTCAGCTCCTCAGCGGCACGAGCTGCATTTCAAGTGCTCAGTGGGCATCTGTGGCTGGTGGCTACCATGTTGGACAGCACAGAGCGCTGTTGGACTATTTCATCAACCCCGAAAGTACTCTTGGACAATCGGACAGTGCTGCTCTAACGCATTCTCACAGAAACTCACCCGGGAGCCTGCGCACAGAAGGTCATCTCCCCGCTTGGTAGGCAAAGCTTGTCTTACCATTATGCCGTGTCTAGGAGTCCAAGGAACTCAGATATCCCTTAGGGTCTTAAGATTTGGCCTGAAAGCCTTAAGCAGCAAGAGCCATGCAGATCCCCCCTGCCCTCCCAGCCCCTGAGGTCTGACCAGCTGCCTCTGTCTTTGTCTTGCTCTGCTGGGTCCCTCTGTGACTGGTGCCAGGACTGAGTCGGTGGCTGAGAAGATGTTGACCAATTGGTTTACCTTCCTGCTCTACAAGTTCCTCAAGGTATGATTGGATTCTGGGGGATCTCTGGGCCTGCCTCAGTTTCCCCACCAGCCTGGGAATGAACCAGCATCCCCCCTATTCCCTCCACGGCCCCCAAGTCCACAGATGCTGGGGCCTAGCTCCTAGAACCCCGCCAAGAAATGTTGTTTCCCTTGTCATGGAGGGGACAGGCTCCTGACCATCTCAGGAGACAGAGACCCACGGTCAGGCCTGGCTTGAGAGGCACGGTCCCCACAGGCCGCTTTCTCACAGGTGAGGGGAGATGAGCCTCTGAGAAGACCCTGCATTCCCATTTCAAGCTGAAGACAAGTCACCCCTTTTTTCCATCTTGCTCTCCTCCTGCCCCTCCGGCCCCAGACTTATTGCGGCTGATGAGGGTCCTGGGCAGGTACAGGAGCGCGTGTGGCGGCACATGAGCCGAGGACATGCCTGGGAGGTGGAAGAGCTGCTCGGCCTCCAATTACTAACTTGTTTTCTAAGGAGTTCACGCCACCGAGGACTGACCTCTGTCTCTCTCTCTCTCTTTTTTTTTATATATCTTTATTGGAGTATAATTGCTTTACAATGTTAGTTTCTTCTGTACAACAAAGTGAATCAGCTATACGTATACATATATCCCCATATCCCCTCCCTGTTGAACCTCCCTCCCACCCTCCCTATCCCATCCCTCTATGACCTCTGTCTCTTGATGGGGCTGCAGAGAAAGCAGGGTGGAGTGACGGCGGGGAGAGGGGCAGAGAGGGGGACGGGGTCAGGGAAGATGAAAAGGGAGCTCAAGAATGGCAGTGGGAAGGAGCGGGATGGGAGCAGGAGAAGAGAATTAAAACCGAGGAGTGGAAAGCAGCCCTTCGGAGAGGCAGAGGCTGGGGGAGGCCGGGCTCCGCACACCTGGGGCCCAGGGTCCACCCAACACGGCTCTTCTCCGTGTCCAGGAGTGTGCCGGGGAGCCCCTCTTCTCCCTGTTCTGTGCCATCAAGCAGCAGATGGAGAAGGGGCCCATTGACGCCATCACGGGCGAGGCCCGCTACTCTCTGAGCGAGGACAAGCTCATTCGCCAGCAGATCGACTACAAAACCCTGGTAAGCCAGCCTCCCAGCTCCTCCCCACGGCTCTGGTAGGTGGGTTCTGGCCCTGCGCAGCCCCTGCCCAGCCGAAGGGATGGTGGAAATGCTGACAACCATCCTCTCTAACGCCTCTTTAACGCCACTGCTGTCTCAACCACCTCTCTGGGTGCCCACTGTCCGGGGCCAGCCTGGTGTCCCATCTGTGCCGGTCACCCCGACTTCCTTGTCCTAATGTGCCAGGGCACCTGGATTTGAGGACCGGTGGCTCAGACACACCTGAGCCACAGCAAGAGACGGGTGTGCTTTCAGGCCGGCGCACTGGATCGTGGGGCAGAAACCCCTTGCCGACAGCTGGCTGACTGACCCCAGGGAATGAGCTCCTTCTCAGCAGTTCTCCCAGCGGAGAACCCACACTTTGCAGACCAGTTCCAAGCAGGTAGCATGTAGAGCACGAAAGAGGGGAGGCCAGAAATGGTTGCTCGTGGTTCTGAAGCCCGCACCTACGTGACCCGAGCTGTAGGATGGGAGGCCAGGCTGGCCTAGCGGTTTAAGGTGTTTGTCCAGGGAACAGGGGGATCCCCTCAGTCAAGGTCACACTCCCTTTCCTGCCAGAAACAGTCATCCTAGGAGGCGGCGAAGCTCAGCATTTAGGAGCACGGGGTTTGGGATCGGGCAGAGCTGGATTGGAGCCATGACTCCTTCTGACCAGCTGGGGGATTTGGGGCTTAATCTCTCCAAGTTTGGGTTTTGTTTTTTTAATCTGAAAAAAAATAGGGATAATAATAAAAGAGGGATAATGACAGCATGTACCTCCCAAAGGTGTCCAGAAGATGGAGTGGGATCTGGTGTACAAAGCCGCGAGCCCAGGGTCAGCCCACTGCTGGCTCACGGGGGCTCTGCTTCCTCTTTCCCGCCATGACTGTCCGCTGGTGCCCACTGTCTCTCCAGGCGGGGGAGCTCACTCTTGGGCTTTTTTTGGAGAGAGTTGTGATCTCCCACCAGGTCTTTTCCAGGAAAGAGAAGAGGAGGTAGAAGAAAGGAGTACAAAAACAAGATAAAAGATAAATGTGGAGGGTGGTACGTGGGTGGAGCCCAAGAATGGAGGTGGAAGAGACAGCAGTGGTGGTAAAGAGGACAGAGAGTAGATGGGATTTAAAATGCAGTCATTGGGAAGTGACACACACGACAGGCCGAGGCATGGCAGAGCCGGGCAGGGGCCGCGAGCCGAGGATGAATCCCAGACCCCGAGGCCAGCTGGGGAGACATCCCTGCCACTCTGAATAAAGCCAGTCCTGCTGGCTGGGCGTGATGCGACCGTGATGCACCTGTCCCACTCCATCCTCGGAGGGCCCTGGGAATCCCAGCAGGCATCTCAGCAGATTTGCCGGGATTGGCTCAGTTGACGAGGCTTCGAGGCAGCAGGGTGAGTGAGGGCCCTGCTTCTTTGCAGTCATGGTCTGCTCTGGAGGAGAGAGTTAGAGGCTCTGATTAAAATGGGAAAGGAAAAAAAAAAAAAACCTTCCAAAAATAGAGACCTGAATAGATTTCTTAATGAGCTAGAACTACTGTTGAAATGTCTCCTGCCTGGGCTCTCCCTCTCCCTCTCCCTTTCTTTCCCATCTCATCAGTGGCTCCCCAGTATTGAATCCAACACAGTTGTAATAACACTCTGTCCCCAAATTGCAGCATCCTTTATTCCAGAGGCCAAACTACTGTTAGCACACCCAGCCTGGTTGCAGATGGCTTCAAGAGAATGTGAGGAAATTGGAGTGGGTCAGGGACGCGCATCCATTTGAGGTGGAAAGAGGTGGGGAAGAGGCACCGTGAGGAAAGGGGAAGGAAATTACAGTTGTCTTGCTCGGAGAAGAAATGGCTGCGGGGAGGTTTCATAGCCATCCTGAGGCCTGTGAAAGGAAACCCCCCCACATGGAAGGGGGAGCAGCCCGGTGGTGGTGAGGAGGGGCCAGGAAGAAAGTGTGTTAGCAGCAGACAGGGCTGCCCCGAGACTCTAAGATGAAGGGGTCAGGAAAAGACAGGATCGCCTGGAATTCAGCACTGGCTAGAGGAGCCCAGGGTACTTTGGGCCAACTGATGGTAACCTTGTGCTGGGCGGAAAGGGTAACCACAGAGTGAGGCAGGTGCTGAGAGGCTCGGCCAGCGTCACTTGACAGTCAGATGCACCACCTATGTGTTGAGTGATGAATTAGATTGAACTTGGACTAGCATGGCCTAGGGCCCTGCTGCTGGGAGTGCCCAAGGGCATAACCTGGGAGCCTGCTAGAGTGCTAGGTGCTCACCTGCGAGCCTGCCTGAATGCAGAGTCTCAGACCCCATCCTCGACCTCCTGAGTCAGAATGTGCATTTTCACAAAACCCCTTAGTGATTCTATTCACAGGAAAGTTTGGGAAGCACTGACCTAGCAGGACAAACCCCAGGCAGCTGCTCTGAAAGAGCCAAGAGACGTGGGCGTGGGGCTGGGGAAGGGAACTTCCAGGTGGAGCTGGGGCTTGGCCAGCGGCTAGGGAACCCTGTCCCTCCGTGGGACCGCTGCTTCTTCTCTGGATGCCCTGAAGCATCCGCAGAGTTGTTCTCAGGGGGCCACTGCGAACCCCAGGGCCAAGCAGAAACGTCAGGGGGGCATACTCAGGTGGCAGCCCCCACATCATGGTCTCACAGCCCAGAAGAAGCTGTGATACTGCCTGGGGGAGGCCAGGCTCCACCACCACTGGCCCAGAGCTCAGGACCCCAGGGCAGCACCGAGTGCTAGGCTGTGCTTGGCCACGGAGGGGGCTGGGAGGGGTCCCGGAAGGCTCTTAGGAGGCGGGGAATGGCTGGGAGAGGGCACGCAGGAGGAGCACGTGGTCCAGAGTTCCTTCCAGCATTGTTTTTGGTTTAAAACATTTTGAGGGTGAGAGTTCGGTTTTACAGATTTAGGAGGTTTTCTTCTTCTTAATGGAATGAGCATGTTCCCGTGGGAGCTCACAGCAGTCTGGTCGCTAATGAAAGGCAGGCGTCCAGGGGCCAGGGTTCTGATTGCCGCCACGTGCAGCAGGAGCGGGTGGGGGTGGGAGGAAGGCTGTCATCTGAATCTGCAGACCAGACGTGCAGTTGGGAAATGGTTGGCGGGGGGGGGGGTGCAGTGAAGGTTCTGAGAAGGGAGTGCACAGAGGGCGCAGGCAGCAGGCTCGGACAGGGGCTGCAGAGCCCGGCACGGCGCGGCCACGTGGCAGCCCCTGTGACCCACAGCACCCACCGGATCCACTCTGGTCCACCCAAGGATCCCATGGTCTCACCACGGAGAGAGAGACCACGCTGAGGACGGCAAGAGAAGCAAAGCTGTTAGAAATGGCCCAGAACTTTTTTTTAAAAAAATAAATTTATTTATTTATTTATTTTTGGCTGCGTTGGGTCCTCGCTGCTGCACAGGGCCTTTCTTTTCAGTCGCGGCAAGCGGGGGCTGCTCTTCATTGAGGTGCGCAGGCTTCTCATTGCGGTGGCTTCTCTTGTTGCGGAGCACGGGCTCTAGGCGCGCGGGCTTCAGTAGTTGTGGCGCGTGGGCTCAGTAGTTGTGGCTCGCAGGCTCTAGAGCACAGGCTCAGTAGTTGTGGCGCACAGGCTTAGCTGCTCTGCGGCATGTGGGATCTTCCCGGACCAGGGCTGGAACTGTGTCCCCTGCATTGGCAGGCGGATCCTTAACCACTGTGCCACCAGGGAAGCCCTGGTCCAGAACTTTTTAAAGGAAAAAATATAGTTTGGTGCATTAGGCAGAGTCTTATCTGACTAGTTCCAAAAAGAGAAATGGAGGTCCTGAGCCAGGGTGGCCTCTTCCCCTAATACCAGGTTTCAGGTTCGGAGGCAGGAAGGGCTCTCAGGTGGCCTGAACTTGCAGTTTTTAAAGGGCACCTTTTTATTTTTAAAGAACACGCTAAGCTTCTTACAGATTCTCCAACCTCCGATCAGCCCAGAACCCTCACAAAAATCGAAGCACATGAAATCTTTGGAGAAAGGAGCCAGATTCCCATTAGTGTGGGTGTGTGTATGGGACAGAGTGATGAGAAAGACAGACTGACACACAGGTACGGGGGCGGGGGGTTTCAGAGGTGGGCGAGGGTCTGGGTGTGCTGCTGAGATGGTGCCTAGGGAGTGTGTGTGTGTGTGTGTGTGAGTGAGAGAGAGAGAGAGAGAGAGGTGGCAGGGGGACATGCAGTAGTGTCCATTCTCTGACACATTGCCCCTCACTGCCCCCTCCTGCTTGGACATTGTTCCCTTTGATAAATCAGGATTTTAATGGAGTCTCTTGTGAAGAGGAGTGAAATATGCAGCTCCTACTCCTGCAGTGATGCTGAAGCTGTACCACTTTCCTGCTGCTTGTGGGGACAGGAAGGGTAGAGGGCTTGGCTGGGGTCGCCCCACCCCTGTCCAATCCAACCTGCCGAGGCGGAGCCAGTCAGGATAGGACTCCTGGATGCAGCTGGCATTCCCAGGGCTCTCCATGCTGCCCTCCCCACTCGCCTCCTCTCCCCACCGCCCGCAGGTCCTGAGTTGTGTCAACCCAGACAATGCCAACAGCCCTGAGGTCCCAGTGAAGATCCTCAACTGCGACACCATTACTCAGGTCAAGGAGAAGATTCTGGACGCCATCTTCAAGAATGTGCCCTGCTCCCACCGGCCCAAGGCTGCAGACATGGACCTGGGTGAGTAGGCCGCCCACCCAGGGGGCTGTGCTGTGACTGGCTGGAAGCCCCTCTTACCGACCAGTGGAGCCAGGGTGCAGGGAGCAGGCGTGCACGGCCCCCAGGAGCCCAGGAGGTGCGCCTTCATGGCCACTTAGTGAGCACTAAGCAGAGAGGGGACCACAGTCTGCTGGTGATCTGACTGCCTCTGGGATCTTTTGAGTAGCCGAGGGGTGGGAGTGGAGGTGTCACATCGGCAGTGAAGAGGATTTAGTCTGAATCTGTGTGGCCCAAGGTCTTGCCACTACCTGCGTTGTGCCCCGAGGCCCTTCCCTTCGCCTCTGTTCTGTGCCTCTAATTTTTGCTGACTACCGAAGGCATGAGGGATCTGGGTCAGTGATGGAGGATGGAGAGAAAGGATAGAGAAAAATGAGATACGACAGCCTACTGGGGAGCAGGATGACATTTTATTTGAATGTTCCACGAATAGATCGCATAGCCTATATAAACAAGGGCATGCCACTTAGGGCCAGCTGTACTTGGATCCAGTTATGGCTTGCCTGAGTGTTTAATAAGATATCGTCCTGGGGAAATCCTAGTGGGGAGCCCCAAGCTCCAAAGAGGCCAGGGCTGAAGAGAGGCAGTTTGGCATTGTGGATCAGCATCAAACATGCCTGGGTTTGAGTCCTGGTTCCACCAAGTCCTAGCTGTGTGACCTTGGGCTAGTTACTTAACCTTTCTGTGCCTTAGTTTCCTTGCCTATAAAATGGAGATTAATAATAGTGCCTGCTTCACTGTAAGAATGAAAGGAGATGATGCATGTAAAAGCCTCTAATGCACTGTCTGGACCATAGTACATACTCAGTATTGGCTGCTGCTGTTACTGATTATGAAGATAATAGTGGTAAGGAAACGGTATGTGTCTGTTTGTTGGTCCTGGGCCTGGAGGAAAAGGTGTTTATGTGTGTATGTGGTTGGGTCTGGAGATTGGTGGAAACATAGAGGTGGGAGGACCTCCAGAGGCCCCTAATCCATCCATCTGGCCTCTCTAAGCTGGCTTCAGCTAAGCCATCCAAGACAGATGGGCATCTGTGCTATTTTCTAAACTCCACAGGGAATTTGATCCCCTCCCAGTGCCTTGCCCCACCTGCCCCCAAATTCTGATGCCTAAAGACTCAGGATCAGGAATTTCTGCTCACTCACCTCAATTCTTACTGCTTCCCTTCCCCCATCTCCTCCTGGCTGGCTGTTGGCGGGATGTGTTTGGCCCTGTGCCTGGAGCTCCATGGCCCCAGGGAGAGAGACTGGCTGAGCATGTGCTCCCCTTCACTTTGGAGGTGTCTCTGTGTATGGAGAAAGCATCTGTGAGAGTCTGCAGGGGAGGGGGTGGTTTGGGCGAGTGCGTCCATGTGTGTCCCGGGCACTGGTCCCTAGAGTTGGAGTGGGCATTTGTGTCTGTATGCGGGTGATTCTACTGCCATGAAGGTCCCACAGACTGATGGAGCCAAGGGCTCGCTTATAGAACCAGTGCAAGAGCAAACAGTTCCTGGGAAGGAAGACCCCTGTGTTCCCCACCCCCGAACAATTAAGTGGGCTGCTCCATAATGGGTCTCCCAGGGAGAGTTGAGTTCACTAGGGTAACCAGGTAGCACTCTCCATGCCTTTTGTTCATCTGTGGGAGCCATGGCAGGGTCCACCCTCGGCTTTTCAAAGTCCTTATCTGCAAAATGGGTGGGTGGGAGGAGAGCCCCGGCCTAGCGGGGCCAAGAGGAGGAGCTTTTATAAGAACTTGTATCTTTATGCCGAAGGTGTTTGGAAAGCTGTGCCAGAGCACAGCGAGAGCTCACGGGTGCGGGTACATGTAGATTTGTGTGCTTCTGGTGCTTGGGAATGGGGTGACCTCCCATGGTGGAGAGAGACCATGTCATGGATGGTGGATGCTGCTCAAGACCAGCCCTCCCCACCTGGAAGCCACACACCCAGAGCTTGGGAGGGGAAGGGGCTGCTTTTTTTTTTTTTTTTTTGAAACAATATTTATTTATTTATTTATTTATTATTATTATTTTTTTAAACATCTTTATTGAAGTATAATTGCTTTACAATGTTGTGTTAGTTTCTGCTTTATAACAAAGTGAATCAGTTATACATATACATATGTTCCCATATCTCTTCCCTCTTGCATCTCCCTCCCTCCCACCCTCCCCATCCCACCCCTCTAGGTGGTCACAAAGCACCGAGCTGATCTCCCTGTGCTATGCGGCTGCTTCCCACTAGCTATCTATTGTACATTTGGTAGTGTATATATGTCCATGACACTCTCTCACCCTGTCACATCTCACCCTTCCCCCTCCCCATATCCTCAAGTCCATTCTCTAGTAGGTCTGTGTCTTTATTCCCGTCTTGCCACTAGGTTCTTCATGGCCTTTTTTTTTTTCCCTTAGATTCCATATATATGTGTTAGCATACTGTATTTGTTTTTCTCTTTCTGACTTACTTCACTCTGTATGACAGACTCTAACTCCATCCACCTCATTACAAATACCTCCATTTCATTTCTTTTTATGGCTAATATTCCATTGTATATATGTGCCACATCTTCTTTATCCATTCATCCGATGATGGACACTTAGGTTGCTTCCATGTCCTGGCTATTGTAAATAGTACTGCCATGAACATTTTGGTACATGACTCTTTTTGAACTATGGTTTTCTCAGGGTATATGCCCAGTAGTGGGATTGCTGGGTCGTATGGTAGTTCTATTTGTAGTTTTTTAAGGAACCTCCATACTGTTCTCCATAGTGGCTGTATCAGTTTACATTCCCAACAACAGTGCAAGAGTGTTCCCTTTCCTCTACACCCTCTCCAGCATTTATTGTTTCTAGATTTTTTGATGATGGCCAGTCTGACCGGTGTGAGATGATATCTCATTGTAGTTTTGATTTGCATTTCTCTAATGATTAATGATGTTGAGCATTCTTTCATGTGTCTGTTGGCAATCTGTATATCTTCTTTGGAGAAATGTCTATTTAGGTCTTCTGCCCATTTTTGGATTGGGTTGTTTTTTTTTTTGATATTGAGCTGCACGACCTGCTTGTAAAATTTGGAGATTAATCCTTTGTCAGTTGCTTCATTTGCAAATATTTTCTCCCATTCTGAGGGTTGTCTTTTGGTCTTGTTTATGGTTTCCTTTGCTGTGCAAAAGCTTTTAAGTTTCATTAGGTCCCATTTGTTTATTTGTGTTTTTATTTCCATTTCTCTAGGAGCTGGGTCAAAAAGAATCTTGCTGTGATTTATGTCATAGAGTGTTCTGCCTATGTTTTCCTCTAAGAGTTTGATAGTGTCTGGCCTTACACTTAGGTCTTTAATCCATTTTGAGTTTATTTTTGTGTATGGTGTCAGGGAGTGTTCTAATTTCATACTTTTACATGTATCTGTCCAATTTTCCCAGCACCACTTATTGAAGAGGCTGTCTTTTCTCCACTGTACATGCTTGCCTCCTTTATCAAAGATAAGGTGACCATATGTGCGTGGGTTTATCTCTGGGCTTTCTATCCTGTTCCATTGATCTATATTTCTGTTTTTGTGCCAGTACCAAACTGTCTTGATTACTGTAGCTTTGTAATATAGTCTGAAGTCAGGGAGCCTGATTCCTCCAGCTCCATTTTTCGTTCTCAAGATTGCTTTGGCTATTCGGGGTCTTTTGTGTTTCCATACAAATTGTGAAATTTTTTGTTCTAGTTCTGTGAAAAATGCCAGTGGTAGTTTGATAGGGATTGCATTGAATCTGTAGATTGCTTTGGGTAGTAGAGTCATTTTCACAATGTTGATTCTTCCAATCCAAGAACATGGTATATCTCTCCATCTATTTGTATCATCTTTAATTTCTTTCATCAGTGTCTTATAATTTTCTGCATACAGGTCTTTTGTCTCCTTAGGTAGGTTTATTCCTAGATATTTTATTCTTTTTGTTGCAATGGTAAACGGGAGTGTTTTCTTAATTTCTCTTTCAGATTTTTCGTCATTAGTGTATAGAAATGCAAGAGATTTCTGTGCATTAATTTTGTATCCTGCTACTTTACCAAATTCATTGATTAGCTCTAGTAGTTTTCTGGTAGCATCTTTAGGATTCTCTATGTATAGTATCCTGTCATCTGCAAACAGTGACAGCTTTACTTCTTCTTTTCCTATTTGGATTCCTTTTATTTCTTTTTCTTCTCTGATTGCTGTGGCTAACACTTCCAAAACTATGTTGAATAATAGTGGTGAGAGTGGGCAACCTTGTCTTGTTCCTGATCTTAGTGGAAATGGTTTCAGTTTTTCACCATTGAGGACAATATTGGCTGTGGGTTTGTCATATATGGCCTTTATTATGTTGAGGAAAGTTCCCTCTATGCCTACTTTCTGCAGGGCTTTTATCATAAATGGGTGTTGAATTTTGTCGAAAGCTTTCTATGCATCTATTGAGATGATCATATGGTTTTTCTCCTTCAATTTGTTAATATGGTGTATCACGTTGATTGATTTGCGTATATTGAAGAATCCTTGCATTCCTGGGATAAACCCCACTTGATCATGGTGTATGATCTTTTTAATGTGCTGTTGGATTCTGTTTGCTAGTATTTTGTTGAGGATTTTTGCATCTATGTTCATCAGTGATATTGGCCTGTAGTTTTCTTTCTTTGTGACATCTTTGTCTGGTTTTGGTATCAGGGTGATGGTGGCCTCGTAGAATGAGTTTGGGAGTGTTCCTCCCTCTGCAGTATTTTGGAAGAGTTTGAGAAGGATAGGTGTTAGCTCTTCTCTAAATGTTTGATAGAATTCGCCTGTGAAGCCATCTGGTCCTGGGCTTTTGTTTGTTGGAAGATTTTTAATCACAGTTTCAATTTCAGTGCTTGTGATTGGTCTGTTCATATTTTCTATTTCTTCCTGGTTCAGTCTCGGCAGGTTGTGCATTTCTAAGAATCTGTCCATTTCTTCCAGGTTGTCCATTTTATTGGCATAGAGTTGCTTGTAGTAATCTCTCATGATCGTTTGTATTTCTGCAGTGTCAGTGCTTACTTCTCCTTTTTCATTTCTAATTCTATTGATTTGAGTCTTCTCCCTTTTTCTCTTGATGAGTCTGGCTAATGGTTTATCAATTTTGTTTATCTTCTCAAAGAACCAGCTTTTAGTTTCATTGATTTTTGCTATTGTTTCCTTCATTTCTTTTTCATTTATTTCTGATCTGATCTTTATGATTTCTTTCCTTCTGCTAGCTTTGGGGTTTTTTTGTTCTTCTTTCTCTAATTGCTTCAGGTGCAAGGTTAGGTTGTTTATTCGAGATGTTTCCTGTTTCTTGAGGTAGGCTTGTATTGCTATAAACTTCCCTCTTAGCACTGCTTTTGCTGTGTCCCATAGGTTTTGGGTCGTCGTGTCTCCATTGTCATTTGTTTCTAGGTATTTTTTGATTTCCCCTTTGATTTCTTCAGTGATCACTTCGTTATTAAGTAGTGTATTGTGTAGCCTCCATGTGTTTGTATTTTTTACAGATCTTTTCCTGTAATTGATATCTAGTCTCATAGCGTTGTGGTCGGAAAAGATACTTGATACGATTTCAATTTTCTTAAATTTACCAAGGCTTGATTTGTGACCCAAGATATGATCTATCCTGGAGAATGTTCCATGAGCACTTGAGAAAAATGTGTATTCTGTTGTTTTTGGGTGGAATGTCCTATAAATATCAATTAAGTCCATCTTGTTTAATGTATCATTTAAAGCTTGTGTTTCCTTATTTATTTTCATTTTGGATGATCTGTCCATTGGTGAACGTGGGGTGTTCAAGTCCCCTACTATGATTGTGTTGCTGTCGATTTCCCCTTTTATGGCTGTTAGCATTTGCCTTATGTATTGAGGTGCTCCTATGTTGGGTGCATAAATATTTACAATTGTTATACCTTCCTCTTGGATCGATCCCTTGATCATTATATAGTGTCCTTCTTTGTCTCTTGTAATAGTCTTTATTTTAAAGTCTATTTTGTCTGATATGAGAATTGCTACTCCAGCTTTCTTTTGATTTCCATTTGCATGGAATATCTTTTTCCATCCCCTCACTTTCAGTCTGTATGTGTCTCTAGGTCTGAAGTGGGTCTCTTGTAGACAGCATATATATGGGTCTTGTTTTTGTATCCATTTAGCCAGTCTGTGTCTTTTGGTGGGAGCATTTAATCCATTTACATTTAAGGTAATTATCGATATGTATGTTCCTATTCCCATTTTCTTAAATGTTTTGGGTTTGTTATTGTAGGTGTTTTCCTTCTCTTGTGTTTCTTGCCTAGAGAAGTTCCTTTAGCATTTGTTGTAAAGCTGGTTTGGTGGTGCTGAACTCTCTCAGCTTTTGCTTGTCTGTAAAGGTTTTAATTTCTCCAAATCTGAATGAGATCCTTGCTGGGTAGATTAATCTTGGTTGTAGGTTTTTCTCCTTCATCACTTTAAGTATATCCTGCCACTCCCTTCTGGCTTGCAGAGTTTCTGCTGAAAGATCAGCTGTTAACCTTATGGGGATTCCCTTGTGTGTTATTTGTTGTTTTTCCCTTGCTGCTTTTAATATGTTTTCTTTATATTTAATTTTTGACAGTTTGATTAATATGTGTCTTGGCGTGTTTCTCCTTGGATTTATCCTGTATGGGACTCTCTGTGCTTCCAGGACTTGATTAACTATTTCCTTTCCCATATTAGGGAAGTTTTCAACTATAATCTCTTCAAATATTTTCTCAGTCCCTTTCTTTTTCTCTTCTTCTTCTGGGACCCCTATAATTCGAATGTTGGTGCGTTTAATGTTGTCCCAGAGGTCTCTGAGACTGTCCTCAGTTCTTTTCATTCTTTTTTCTTTATCCTGCTCTGCAGTAGTTATTTCCACCATTTTATCTTCCAGGTCACTTATCCGTTCTTCTGCCTCAGTTATTCTGCTATTGATCCCATCTAGAGTATTTTTAATTTCATTTATTGTGTTTTTCATCATTGCTTGGTTCCTCTTTAGTTCTTCTACGTCCTTGTTAAATGTTTCTTGCATTTTGTCTGTTCTATTTCCAAGATTTTGGATCATCCTTACTATCATTATTCTGAATTCTTTTTCAGGTAGACTACCTATTTCCTCTTCATTTGTTAGGTCTGGTGTGTTTTGACCCTGCTCCTTCATCTGCTGTGTGTTTTTCTGTCGTCTCATTTTGCTTATCTTACTGTGTTTGGGGTCTCCTTTTCACAGGCTGCAGGTTTGTAGTTCCCGTTGTTTTTGGTATCTGTCTCCAGTGGCTAAGGTTGGTTCAGTGGGTTGTGTAGGCTTCCTGGTGGAGGGAACTAGTGCCTGTGTTCTGGTGGATGAGGCTGGATCTTGTCTTTCTGGTGGGCACGTCCACGTCTGGTGGTGTATTTTGGGGTGTCTGTGGCCTTATTATGATTTTAGGCAGCCTCTCTGCTAATGGTTGGGGCTGTGTTCCTGTTTTGCTAGTTGTTTGGCATAGGGTGTCCAGCACTGTAGCTTGCTGGTCATTGAGTGAAGCTGGGTCTTGATGTTGAGATGGAGATCTCTGAGAGATTTTCGCCGTTTGGTATTACGTGGAGCTGGGAGGTCTCTTGTGGACCAGTGTCCTGAAGTTGGCTCTCCCACCTCAGAGGCACAGCCCTGATGCCTGGCTGGAGCACCAAGAGCCTTTCATCCACACGGCTCAGAGTAAAAGGGAGAAAAAATAGAAAGAAAGAAAGAAAGAGGATAAAATATAGTGAAGTAAAATAAAGCTATTATAAAGCAAAGCTATACAGACAAAATCTCACCCAGAAGCATATACATATACACTCACAAAAAAAGGAAAAGGGGAAAAATTAATATAGCCTGCTTCCAAAGTCCACCTCCTGAATTTGGGATGATTCGTTGTCTATTCAGGTATTCAACAGATGCAGGCACATCAAGTTGTTTGTGGAGTTTGAATCCGCTGCTTCTGAGGCTGCTGGGAGAGATTTCCCTTTCTCTTCTTTGTTCGCACAGCTCCCAGGGTTCAGCTTTGGATTTGGACCCGCCTCTGCGTGTAGGTCGCCTGAGGGCGTCTGTTCCCTGCCCAGACAGAACGGGGTTAATGGAGCAGCTGCTTCGGGGGCTCTGGGTCACTCAGGCCGGGGGAAGGGAGGGATACGGATGCGGGGCGAGCCTGCGGCGGCAGAGGCCGGCGTGACGTTGCACCAGCCCAAGGCACGCCGTGCGTTCTCCTGGGGAAGTTGTCCCCGGATCACGGGAGCCTGGCGGTGGCGGGCTGCACAGGCTTGGCGGTGGCGGGCTGCACAGGCTCCCGGGAGGGGCGGTGTGGAGAGTGACCTGTGCTCGCACACAGGCTTCTTGGTGGCGGCAGCAGCAGCCTTAGCGTCTCATGCCCGTCTCTGGGGTCCGCGCTGATCGCCGCGGCTCGCGCCCGTCTCTGGAGCTCATTTAGGCGGTGCTCTGAATCCCCTCTCCTTGCGCGCCGCGAAACAAAGAGGCAAGAAAAAGTCTCTTGCCTCTTCGGCAGCTGCAGACTTTTTCCCGGACTCCCTCCCAGCCAGCTGTGGTGCACTAGCCCCTTCAGGCTGTGTTCACGCCGCCAACCCCAGTCCTCTCCCTGCGAACCGACCGAAGCCCGAGCCTCAGCTCCCAGCCCCTGCCCGCCCAGGCGGGTGAGCAGACAAGCCTCTCGGGCTGGTGAGTGCTTGTCGGCGCCGATCCTCTGTGCGGGAGTCTCTCCGCTTTGCCCTCCGCATCCCTGTGGCTGCGCTCTCCTCCGTGGCTCCGAAGCTTCCCTCCTCCGCCACCCGCCGTCTCTGCCCGCGAAGGGGTTTCCTAGTGTGTGGAAACCTTTCCTCCTTCACAGCTCCCTCCCACAGGTGCAGGTCCCGTCCCTATTCTTTTGTCTCTGTTATTTCTTTTTTCTTTTGCCCTACCCGAGTACGTGGGGAGTTTCTTGCCTTTTGGGAGGTCTGACATTTTCTGCCAGCGTTCAGTGGGTGTTCTGTAGGAGCAGTTCCACGTGTAGATGTATTTCTAATGTATCTGTGGGAAGGAAGGTGATCTCCGCGTCTTACTCTTCCGCCATCTTCTTCCGGTCCGGGGCTGCTTTTTAACTTTAGAACATTTGCTGGGTTCTAGCCCAGCAAAGCATCATTAATGAAAGGATGTGATGCATCTGGAGTGGAGGCAGCAGCATCCAAAGCAGCCACGGCCACTTCCTGCCATCCACTTCCTGCCGTCCACTTCCTGCCACCCACCTCCTGCTGTCCACTCTCTGCCGTCCACCTCCTGCCATCCACTTCCTGCCATCCACTTCCTGCTGTCCACCATGAGTGAAGGAAGCCTGAGGGCTGAGCAGCAACCAGGACCCGCCTGAGAGTTGCTACTCTCTCAAGCTAGAGGATGCTCAGGCCAGGGGCCGGGCCTCCAGTGACACAGTGCTCGCCAGGTCCCAGGAGGGCAAAGGACCTACCTTTCCCATCATAGGAGCTGCTGAGGAGGATGGAGGGGCCACCCTGGAGGCACAAGGCCTCACAGCGGGGAGAGTAAAGGGGAGAAGCCAAAGAAAGGAGGCAGTTTGAGTCTCAGAGCCCCATCCTCCTGGGGAAGGGGAGTCATACTGAACTTCTCACAAAGGCCTCCCATGATGGGTGCTCTTCTGAGGAATTTCCTTCTTTTCTATTAAGTCCAGGGTCTGGAGCTGCTCCCACAGCTCTGGTCTTCTTTCTACCAAAGCCAGATAACAAAGAAAATGGGGCCTCCTCAGAGACCCAAATGCTTCTTCCACAAGATTTGATTTGACTCAGTTGCATGGCCCCCAAGGAGAGAGAGAGGCAAGGCGAGTTTTTCCCATCATGTAGGTGAAAGTGCTTTGAAAGCAGTTTACAAATATAAGGTGTGATTATAATAAAAAATTAATCTATGCCAAAGGGACACATAGCACATAGGCACAGAGAAGACTCTGAGCCACATGCGTTGACAGAGGCAAGACAGCCAAGCATCCCCTTTCCACTTCACTTCCCCCTCCATGCCTCCTCCTCCCGTAGCTGAGGGCATTGGGCAAAGACTGCCTTCCCCCTCCTGATGCCCAGCCCCTGGCAAGGCGCGGACATCTGTCCCAGGCCAGCTCAGAAAGAAGCAAAGGCATTTTAAGCTGCCTCTGTAATTGCCCCAAGTAAATCCAGCCCCAACCCCTCCCACTGCCTTTCATCACCTGTGGTGCCTGGCCTGGCCTAGCCCCTCATTCCCGACACTTCTATTCATTGCTTCTCTGACTGAAGCTCTCCCACGCCACCCCCTCCACCTCTTCACCTGCTTTTCCAGGCATTAAGGAGCCAAGATGGGGAGCTGTATTAGCCAGGGTTACTCCAGAGAAACAGAACCAATACGATATGTTTACATAGAGAAAGATTTATTTGAAGGACTTGGCTCATGCAATTATGGAGGACTTAATTAATAATAGACTAGGAGGAGTCTGTTTGGCTGCCATAACAGAATACCATAGACTGGCTGGCTTATAAACAACAGAAATTTCTCACAGCTCTGGAGGCTGCGAAGTCCAAGATCAAGGTGTCGGCAGATTCAGTGTCTGGCGAGAGCCCACTTCCTGGTTCATAAATGGCCATCCTCTTGCTGGGACCATACATGGCAGAAAGAGGGCAAGGGAGCTCTCTGGGGTCCTTTTTGTAAGGGCACTAATCCCATTCATGAGGGCTCCACCCTCATGACCTAATCACCTTCCAAAGGCCCCCACCCCCAAATGCCATCACATTGGGGGTTAGGGTTCAACATGTGAATTTTGGGGGGGACACAAACATTCAGTGTCTAGTGTGGAGGCTGGCATGTCCAAAATCTACAGGGTAGGCCAGCAGGCTGGAGACCCAGGGAAGAGCCACGTTGCAGTTCAAGTCCAAAGGCAGCTGCTGCAGAATTCCCTCTTGCTCAGGGGAGGTCAATCTTTTGTTCTACCCAGGCTTTCACCTAATTAGATGAGGTCCACCTACATTATGGAGGGCAATTCGCTTTACTCAAAGCCCATCCATTTAAATATTAATGTCATCCAAAAATACCCTCATGGAAATATCCAGAATGATTTTTGACCACCTATCTGGGCACTGTGGCCCAGACAAGTTCACACATAAAACTAAGCATTGTAAGAGCCAAAGTGAAGGACACAGAACTTGCCTTTCTTTCAGTCTGTTGGAATCTAGGGAAGGAAAGATATCCCAGGCAGGAGTTAGGGACTGTGCTGGGGCAGGTGGGCCTTGGGAGCTCTCAAAGCACAGTGCCTGGGGCTCCCTGCTCTGCTATATGTGAGGCTGTCCTCACCAAGCTGATGCCCCTTTCCACCCACAGGTATCGGGTAAGCTGATGCCCCTTTCCATGCACAGGTATCGGGTATAGGTACCCCCTTACACCACCAAACTCTTCAACCAACATATCATAAGAGCCTGCCCTGGGGCAAGCTCTGTGCCAGGCACAGAGGGACCAACGTGACTAGGAGTTTCTCATTGCTTCGCACAGTAGCAGGAGGCTGGGCACTTCTCTTTCTGAACCAAGGGACTCTTTGTTTCCTCCCTTCACTCCCCAGAGGAAATAACTGATGCCATTTCTGTTCTACTGCACAGAAGACTCTGCAGCTCAGAGAGGCACAGAGCGTGGGCCCTGGTCACACAGTAGGGAGGTGGAGAGAACATCCATTCCCTTCCCACGCAGGCTCCTCCACAGGCCGTGACCTTCAGAGATTCCTCTGGTTTAAAGCAAATGCCCCATCAATAGCCCCGGAACTCCGCCACCCCGTCTGTCTGAAAGGGTATATTTTTTCAAATAAGTAATTCCTGTATGCAATAAAAAGATACACTATCTTCTGAGTGAAATATAAAGAGTTCACAGCAGCTGTCGCCCCAGTTTGCATTTTTCACTGCACCTGATGGGAAGGACAGATAAAGATAATGGGATTTTTTTTCTTTTTTATTTCACCTCCCTCTCTCTCTGGAAGGTGGAAGTGTAACAAATTGGATTGTGAGTGTGTCTGTCCTTTGTGCTTAGAGCCTGAAGCAGGGCACGGGGCTGCGGGCAGAGCTTCGAGGGAGGTCAGAGCCAGCAATTTTCCCTAGATGCCTTGCATATGAATACCTGGGTCACCTTTCCTACCTAGGTCACCTTTCTTCCTTCCCACCACCCACCCCCTGCCTCTTGAACTCTTCTTTGACACAGCACAGCGTGGCACACCACCCTGGAGTGCCACCAGAGCCTCCGCGTTATTCCATATTCAAGAATATCCAGTAAGCTCTAGCTTAACCTCTCTTAAATCGAGTAGCAGAGCACAGTCTGCTTTTTCCTTTAGCTCTCCGGACTTCCCTGAATAGCGACAACTAGCCGGTGCATAGCTCTTTACAGTTTACAACGACCCAAGGCTTTGAAAGCAGACAGCACCGTTCAATTTAGGAATTTCTTCTTTTAAGCACCACGTTTCCTACTTCGATTATTTTATATTTTAGAACTTGCTCTCACCATAAAATTATACCTTTTTTAAATAAACCATATTTAGGTGGTCCCCCCCTCCCATTCCTGACTCAGTTTCCCGGCTGTTTGCAGTGACACTGATTCTGTCCCGGCTCTTCTCTGATGCCGCTCCCGCACTTGGGAGCGGCAGGGTGCCGAGGGTGTCTGGGCTCTCTGTCTCCTTGGGGCTCACCTGCCGACAGGTGTGCGGCGGTAGAGTCGTGTCTCCTCCTCCAGACTTCTGCTCGGGACCGTGGTTTGGGAGGTCAAGAGGACCCCGTGCAGGCTGGTGAGACTCTGCTCAGCGCCCCACGGGCAGGAATGGTGGCCCGGGGTGGGAGGCAGACAGCTGGCTCTGAAATTGGTTCCTTGTGGATCAGGAGGGTTGACTCGGCCAGTTCTAACCAGCCTGGTGGGCGCCTCCTTCCCCCCTCACCCCTCCAGGTCAGTCCCTCCTAAAGCTTCCTTTGATGGGTCTAAGGAGAGATGCTAATAGAAAGACTGGACTGGGGGCGGGGCGGGCAGGGGTTGGTTGCTGCAGAGCTTTAAGTGTCCTCAGCCTGGAGTGAGATGCTATACTTGTGTGTGTGTGTGCGTGCATGTGTGCATATGTGTGTGTACGCACGCATGTGTGTGCCCGTGCACCCACCTGCATATGCACACACCACGAGGGTCAGAGCTGGTGAGACGCCGTGCTCCCCAGGGAGGGTTTGCCTCTCCGAGTGGCACCTACTGGTGGGTAGGGGACCATCCAGGAGCCAGACCAGCAATGTGCTGGGTGCCAGTGTCTCCTTCCAGGGTTGGCCTGCAGATAAACCCCTCCCTCCTCTACACCCTAGCTTCCCACTGTTCCCCCAGACACCTGACAAACTTGGGGGCACACCATGGTGCTCCCACCTGCTCTTTCCCGAGAATCTCCAGGTACCATCCTATCTCCTGAGCATCCCTGAAATCTATGCCCCCGCCCCCTTCTGCCTTGGCCAAGGGCAGCCGTCTTTGGCGGGGCTCCCCGTCCCCTTCTCATCCACCTCCGTCTCTGTGGTTCTCAGCTCGACCCCAGATGCCTTAGCATGGTATTCCAGGCCTTTCTGAACTCAGTTCCTGACTTGTATGTGCCTCGCCAGCCTCTCCTTTCCATGGCCTCCCACAAGGACTCATCCACGCGGATCCCTGGAAGCGTCACAGAAGTGGCACCTTTGGACCAGAACGCCTCCCCTCCCCCACATACCCTCCTCGGCCTCTCCCTCTTCTGGCTCTGATCACCGGGCCTGTGAGCCTTTGTTCTCCTGCACAGCCTTCTACACAGAGAGCACTTCAGGGGCCAGGGCTTTTATTAAGTTTCCTTGTTTAACTGTCTGATGTCCCACTGGCACAGTGCCTGGCACACAGTGGACGCTCACAGTTTTGAGCGAGTGAAGATGGAGCTCTAAGACTTTCTGGATCTGGATTTTCAACATGTGTCCTAATCCAGGGGGAGGCAGATGTCCTGGTCCAGCGTGGGCATGGTGAGGAGTCACTCTGTCTCAGGATTCACTGGGACCATCACTGAGCTCACATCATTTGGTGCCTTGAGGCATTTTCCAGTCTCTCACTGTGCCCCATGGGCAGGCAAAGCTGTCTGGGTGGCTGGGCATTCATCCGGAGGACAATGGCCATTGGCCCAGCTGTCACATTGCCCCTCGGCTGTTCTAACAGGATCACCTGGTACATAGCAAGGTGTGGACACAAACGAGAGATATATTTTTAGCGCTGTTTTTATAGGCAAGACAGAAGAAGCCTGTTTGGTGAAGAGAATGCTGAATTTGGGATGAAGAGACCTAGATTCTATTGACTTTCATTACTGTTATTAAAACTAAGCATATGTGGAATATGCAGCAGTACCCAGAGCACAAAATTAGCTGTGCCCTCGCTCAGGGGCCTCATGACCTGACCAGCCGCCCACACTGGTAAGGGCACCAGATCTGAAGGTGGCAGGCCTGCCTCGCCCTCAACTGGTCCACCCTGCCCTTAGGGTTCTTGACCACTAGGTAGGGATGAGGGTTCATGAAGCCAGCTATGCAGTTTGGGGCGTGGACTCTTCCCGGGACAGACAGAAGCCAGCAGCTTTGGTCTTTGACCTTGGCGTTCCTGGTACCAGCTTGAGCTCCACTGCTGATACCTCTGTCCAAAGGAGGCCATGAAGTAGCACAAGAGCACTCCAGAAAGGTGAGCCCACTCTGCTATTCTGATTTTCTTGAGACATTCCATGATGAGTCTGGGAAAATAGAGGCCCTGGCTGGTCTGGATGAAGGGTTTCAGGAAAGAAAGGAAAAGGGGTAACAGAGAAGTGAAGTGTGTTCAGGCCACAGGTAACCTCAAGGACCCCGAGCAGAGAAGAGTGAGATTTAGGGACAGGTTTCCACGTTAGCACACTTAAATCACTCGATGCCAGGGAATCCCTGCCCTGATGTTGCATTCTGGGTCAGCTGGGCAGGCTACCCATGGCCTTGCTTCTTTCCTGCACGTCCCAGCTGCCAACACCAGGCTCCCATCTATCTGGGGTTCATTCATCAGGACTGGTTTGGGGATGGGACAGAGAATTTCACTTTTTTACCTTTCCGATATTTCAGGAAAAAAGCACTTAGCAATTTTCCTGTAGAAGAGGTAACCAAAATAACAGGCTTGAGAGATCTAAAAGCTAAGTATTCTCCAGCTCGCTATCTTCATATTGGTATTTGGAGGACCAGTCTTAACTTTTTGAGATAATTGCCAAAACGACACTAGTTGATGCCTCCCTGCTGCCTGCTGGCATCCCATCAGAGGCAGGGGCTGGGCTCGAAGGACCGTAGGACTGGGACACCAGAATGCCTCTTCTTGCAGTCCCTGAATGTGTGACTAAGCACTGACATCAGTGAACAGCAGGCTTCCTGCTGCCCTTGACCATCCTGCTGCCCATGGTGTATCATCACTGGTCACAAGGCTCAGCCAGTGGGGAAAGCGTGCGACGCCCCCATCAGCACAACTTGATTTTGTGGAGGGGGAAGTGCTATGTCCCACTGGGATTCCTGGAGCTCAGAGTATGCACTTGAGGGGAGGCAACTACCCGCCAGCATCCCAGTGTGGCCACAGCCCAGGTTCCAGTCTGGCCATCACTGCCCCTCCTCCATGCTCCCGACACTTGGGTGGCTCACGCACGTGGTGGGCACCACGCGACAGAGCTCTGAGTTGTGATGACCTCCGAGTTGTGATGACCTCCAGGTCTGTCTTCTCAACCTGTTTCTTTAATTTCCCAGTCGTAAAATTGGAAGAATGAGTGATAATCACTTCAGAGAGCTTTCACTTCTGGCAGTGGACGTGCCCAGTTGAGGTTCTGGAGTTCAGCTCTTCCTTTGTCCCAGGTTCTAACAGCGCGGCTCACATTTCACCTCTCACTGTAGCTCACTGTCTGCCCACCATGGAGCGGCAACACACAGGTAGAAAATCCTTTCACTGCTTGGAGAATAAGCCACCGTTACTCGCTCACTTACTCTTTCCCTTCTTTCGTCTAGTCACTCTTTCACTTATGTATTATTCATGTAATAAATACTCATCAGGCACTTACTGTGTCCCAGGTGCTGGGCTAGCCCTGCTGGTAGGCATCTGGCAGCATCATTTTTGTACTCCTAAGGACAAGCCATCATTCCTTGACTGCCCTGGGGGGAGCATGGCCACACTCTGTCCTGTTTTTTTCGGTTGGGGACAGAGATGGCAGACTGACCTTCATCTGCTTACATAATTACTGGACATGATTCAGAGTCAGGGCTGCTGAGTAGGGCTGCACAGGCTGTGCACTGCACAACTTCAGGCCAGTTGTGGAACAAGGAAGTCCTGTCTCTTGCTCCCGAATTAGTCACCAGCTGTCACTGCTCAGTCCACCAGGCCGTATGGCTTGTTCAGATCCCCCTGAGAGGTGCTACAATGCCATCAGCAAGGGTGCCAGTGCAGGTGATAAACCAGAAAGCCCCCACGGCCTCTGCAGTGAAGGAGACTCCTCTTCCCTTGCACCTGGCCAGTAGACTTTGTGTCCAGAGCTCAGGCCCTGCTCCTCCTCTGGCCCCCAGGTGGGGAATGCAGAACACTGCCTGCCTCCTGTACCCTCACCCATGCAGCCTCTGACTTAATGGGCCTGGCACTATTCACCAGGGAAGCAGGGAGGCCCACAAGGCTTTATCTTTCAGGACCCGCTGTGCGACTGGGACAAAACATGCCACTGCCATATCCTTGGCCCAGGCTGGTCTTCACCAGAGTCCCTCTGTACCACATAATTCACTATCTCACCAGCTGGGAGATACTCTGCTTATTTTGCCCTAGCCACGCAAAAAACATGCACCCATACCTACCTGCATAAAATTTAAAACAAAAACAAAAATCACAACAAACAACATGACAACAACAAACAACACTGCTGACCAGTTGCCCTCGTGGGGCGTCTCCCCTTTTGTCTACCACCTTACCTGCCCCGAGGCCCTCACCTCCATAATCATTCCGGCTGTGCCATCAACAGCACTAAGCGATGGGTAATCCCCAGAGACCTCTCAAGGCTCTTCCGCTCCGGCGAACACGCATGGCATCCTCGTGTTTTCATTCCTGGGACAGCCCGACGCTACAAGAAGCTCTCAACCAAGCAGGAGACAAGCCCAGGAGCCGGAGGCAGGGACTTGGATATTAGGAGCATCTCTGCTCCCCCTAAGGGCAGGCAGCTCCCTTCCTGGGTCTGATTTTCATCTGTAGCACTGGTCATGCCAAGTGCACAAGGCAGGAAGGAATCAGTCCTGGACCCCCAGCTCAGCCTTGACAGGAGGGGAACAGAGGGAGGGAGGACAATATGTGTGTCTGCGAGCTGTAGGAAAAATCCAAGGCAGGGGTCAGACAAGGACTGCGGGTAACTCACTCCAGCCCCCAACCACATGCCGCTATACCCGGTGCTCTTGCCTGTTGCAGAGTTTCGGCATCTGTGAGGCGTTGAATGGGGTAGTGGCTGCCTGGAAACGAGATTCCTGGCTTCCTGGCAGGAACACATGTTGTATTTGCATTGAAAAGGCCATTTTTCCTTTCTGGTGTGTGCGTGTGAACGTGTGTGCATGTGTAGATGTGTACGTGCCCGTGCACGAGAGCTGGCCTGTGTCTGGCATGCACCTGGGTCTCCATGTGCAAACAATTCAGGACTGGAATGTACGTGCCTCCATCTCCACGTGATTTGTACCACGTGTGGCGATGAGGATTTGGTAGATGAGAAACAGTCTCCTGTTTTCCCATGTGGGATCTGTCAGCAAGCCCGCGTGTTATAGGTATCTGCGCCCGTGAGGAGAACACGGGATGTAAGCGTATACCTATGGCATCAGATAATTAGGTGTTGGATACATCACCAAGAGGCTGTTATCCCCATGAACTTTGTGGGCACGAGGCTGTTCTTGGGCATGAGAATAGGTTTTGCTGGTCCCTCCACACACCTTTACTCAGTCCCCCGGCCAAGGGTGGCCCACCTGCCAGCTTTCGGGTACGGGATGCACCCCTAGAACAGTAACGGGGTGCACAGTGACCGAATTTGCAGCCTTGGTCTCATTAGCTCCAAGACCTTACAATTAAGCAAAGAGTACGTGACGGTGATGACACCACCTTGCATTTGCTTAGTACTTTCTTAAGTGCCTTCACCTGCCTTTTCATTCAGCTAATAAGCATAGACTTCTTGCAGATGTGGCCACTGCTGGGAACAGGTGGGCCACGGGGGTGACGTTATTCCTACTTCTGTCACATAGTTTGTTGGGATGAGAGCCAGAACTGGAATTCAGGGCCCCCCTGTGCTGAGAGCTTCCGCACCCCTCCTCTGGGAGTGTCTGCTAGCACCTGTCTGTCCGCGGATGCACCCCTGAGAAGGTGCCACGTACGTGCCTGCACAGGGGTCCTCAGGATCCCACGGGAGGGCCCTGAGGACCTCTCTGAGATGCGACTGCTCTCCCTACAGAGTGGCGACAAGGAAGCGGGGCGAGGATGATCCTGCAGGATGAAGACATCACCACCAAGATTGAGAACGACTGGAAGAGACTGAACACCCTGGCGCATTACCAGGTGAGGTGACCGTGGAGTGGAGAGGGGCTGGCGAACTGGGCAGCCAGGTCCCTGGGAGTCTCAGTCCTTGAATAGCAGGGCTGCCCTGAGGCTCTTACCAGGCCCTAAATCCACTTCTTCACCAGCACTGCATGTGCCCTTAGCGACCCAGGGAAAACATGGCCCCCAGCCAGGAAACCCTGACCTCCTTGGAGATAGGTTGCCGGGTGCGTGCTTCCCGCAGGGCATAGGCACAGACCCTGTGGTACCCGGAGTTTAAGGCTTAGTGCTCCCCCAGGGAAGCATCAAGACAGAGGGTGCTGGTGAGAAGCTCTTGCCAGAGGTGCTCCAAGAGTGAACCCCAACACAGACTACGATTCTGTATTCAGATCTGTGGTGCTGCGTCCAAGGAAAGCTGACAGCCTCCTTGGTCCCCTGATTCTTGGTGAGGCACTGATTGCCCCTGAGGACCACGTTCATCCTGGCTTGTCCTGATTTCCTGGGGTGGCAGAGTTTCTGTGCCCAGGCCCTTACCTGCCTTTTCCCGGTAGGTGCCAGATGGTTCTGTGGTGGCTTTAGTGTCCAAGCAGGTGACAGCCTACAATGCAGTGAACAACTCCACCGTCTCCAGGACCTCGGCAAGTAAATACGGTGAGTTCATTGAATCATTCTGGGGAGGAGAGGATGCCCTGAGCAGCTGTTGTCATTGCTGGCAGCACTGCTGGAAGGCAGTGGATGCCCGGGATGGGGCACGAGGGTGAGGAGTGGGGGGGAGGGGGCAGTCAGGCAGGCTGGCCACCAGAGAGGAACTCTGGCCTGGAAAGGAGGCTCCTGGTTCCAGGCAGGGGCTCTGATACAGGAGCAGGACCTTCATCCTCAAAAACAAGAAGAAAGTCTAACCTTCCTGAGCATCCTACAGTCTCTAAGATGCTTTCACGTTTGTGATAACTCGTTATCAAACGTCAGGTTCATAATAATCAGTGAATTAAATAATTATTATTTCCCCCTATTATGCAGATTAGCAAATTATAACTCAGATGCACAGAGGCTAGATGACATGTAAAGGACACACGCTATGAAGCAGTTGAGGGAAGGTACAGACCCAGGTCTCTGCTCCTCGGGGTGGGGAAAAGGGCGCCGGATGTGGGCTGGAAGCCTGGAGTGCC
This sequence comes from Eubalaena glacialis, assembly GCF_028564815.1. Classification (NCBI taxonomy): domain Eukaryota; kingdom Metazoa; phylum Chordata; class Mammalia; order Artiodactyla; family Balaenidae; genus Eubalaena; species Eubalaena glacialis. The sequence goes on along the minus strand of NC_083723.1, from coordinate 107,988,325 downwards.
TTCTTACCAGCAAAACGGGGACTGCAAAAACCACCAACTTCATGGGATGGTTCTGGAAAATAAATAGAAGACACCATAGAACGGTGCCCACACACAGTGGGGCTGCCTCTTCTTTTCCTGCTCAACACTGATCTCACCACACCTCACGTTTCAGCAAATAAGTGGGAGGAATTGGTCCAGGCGAGAGGGGCGGATGAAGGTACACAAGTGACAGGGCGGTCACTCAGCTGGTCAACCGTCATTTGGGGAGACAGGCTCCCTGCTCTTTCACTGGTACTTAACTGGCTGCACAGAACACATCCTGAGACTTGAGAGCTCTTACAAGGAAAGTATAAAAAAGGACAAGCTTATATTTTTACAAATTGAATAACAAGGGCTGGGGAGATGCAAGTGCAGGAGGGAGGGGAATCTGAGTGGGTGGAGTAGCCACAGAGAGTTTCCCGGAGGCGGTGGGAGAGCGTCCCAGATTCAGGAATGGACGGAAGCGAGGCAAGGTGACAGCACCTGCAAATGCAGGAAGGATCGGAGTTGGCCTTGGCTGGAGCCGAGGTGTGTCGTGAGTAATGGGCCAGAAGACTGGGTGGCCTTACCCACGTGGGGTCCTTGCATTGGCAGAAAACATGATCCGGTACACGGGCAGCCCTGACAGCCTCCGCTCACGCACACCCATGATCACCCCTGACCTGGAGAGTGGCGTCAAGATGTGGCACCTGGTGAAGAACCACGAGCACGGGGACCAGAAGGAGGGTGACCGGGGGAGCAAGATGGTGTCTGAAATCTATCTGACACGACTGCTGGCCACTAAGGTATGGGACTTCAGACAGGGTGTGGGGCACCTGTGGGTTATGGGATGGGCCTGCCTCACCTCACAGAAATGCCAGAGCTGGCAAATACCTAGCATCTCTGCCGGTGCCCCCTCTCTCATCCATTCATGCAGGCCCTGCTGATCAGAGCCGGTCTCTTTCCCAGCACAGAGCCTCAGAATCCTTCTCAACCCAGTGCTGCAGCCAACCCCACCCATACATCCGTGCTGGCATGCCGTCAGAAGTTTTGATTCCGTCCCTTCTCTTGGCCTTGCTCAAATAGAGAGACACTAACCACGTGTATTCATAGTCTTCTGCCACGCCTTGTGGAAGAATGACTATTTCTCTGGGGTGTCGTGATGGAAATTGGGGCTCCATCAGTGACTTTCCAGGCGCCGTTTCTAATCCTGGTTCTGGGGACATCCAGCACGGATCCAGTATGGGTGGGGTTGGCTGCAGCACTGGGTTGAGAAGGATTCTGAGGCTCTGTGCTGGGAAAGAGACCAGCACTGATCAGCAGCGTGTGCATGAATGGATGGGAGAGGGGGCACCAGCAGAGATGCTAGGTATTTGCCAGCTCTGGCATTTCTCTGAGGTGAGGCAGTCCCATCCCAGTTGGTCCCTCACTCCTGAGACTGGCCTCGGCTCTGCTCTCTGCAGAGGCAAATGAGTAACTGTGCCTTAGCCGGCGTGAATAATGCCTCAACAGAACCAGCAGATTGTGTTTGTCTGCTCTGACCGAGTGAGTTGTTCATTAGCATTTGTGAAAAGTGCTAAAATAACACCATCAAAGGGTGTTAAACCAAACCGAGTTGTTGGCAGAGGAAGGCTTCCTTAGGTCCAGTTATCGGTGTTATGTCTATTTTCCACGTGCCGGGGACATGTAAAGCTGCTCGAGACAGATGCAGGCGGGCAGGGGGAGGGTGCAGATTTCACATGTGCACTTGCAGGCTTTCACCCAAGCAGGCGTGGCTGTGCGCTGTCCTCCCCTCCGCCCGCCATCTGGGAGGCCAGTCGATCTCAAAACCCAGCCTCAGAGCTCACGGGGCAGGCGAGCTGTGCCTGAACTTGTGCCCTCCTCTGCAGGGCACACTGCAGAAGTTTGTGGACGACCTCTTCGAGACCATCTTCAGCACGGCGCACCGCGGCTCTGCCCTGCCCCTGGCGATCAAGTACATGTTTGACTTCCTGGATGAGCAGGCGGACAAGCACGGCATCCACGACCCGCACGTCCGCCACACCTGGAAGAGCAACTGGTGAGCGAGGGGCGAGCAGAGGATGAATCAGGAGAGGCCAGCCTGGAGTCCATGAGCTCAGGCGGGCCTCAGGCCTTGGAGACGGGGCAAGGGGCCGTGGTCCACCTTCCCAGCAGGGACTGTGCGCAGGCGCTCTCTCGGGGCCTCCATCTCCTCCCCGATTATGTGTGTGCTCACTTCCTCTCTCCCTTCCCTCTAGTTGAATCATCCTTCTTTCCTATCAGTCAGTCAGTAAGCAAACATTTAACCAACTAAATGAGCAAAAATGAACATGCCAGATGTGGCAGCCAGGTGGCTCTCACATCCAGGTCCCTCCCCTGTGCCTGACACTATGTTAGACCCTGAGGCTTCTGCCCTCCGTAGGCTGACAGTCACGGGTAAGAGACAGGAGGGCAGCTGTTCGGACAGAGAGGCACATGCGACAATAGGGGATGCATGTGTGCAGCTGGATTGTAGAGGGGCAGCATCTCACAGCGACTCTTAAGTGGAGTTTGAAGCACATCTAGGAGTCACCTAGGTGAACGAGGAGTGTTTCTGTTCTATTCAAGAAGTGGTCGTCCCTTTCCACAAACCCCCTTCCCAAACTCCCTTTGGGGAAGGGACCGTCCCATAACTACTGTGTCTTTGAGATGAGGGGATCCTCTAAGTCCTAAATGACCCTCTAGGTGTCTCACCATGGTCCCCTCTCTCCTTTAGCATATATCATCCTTTCCCTTCATTTGTGTGTCAGTTGTGTTTCAGTTTGAGACTGCAAGGTCAGACATCAGTATTCAGCTCTTGTGATGGAAGCTTACTCAAAGCTGGGACTCAATAAATATTGATGAAGATGCAGGGCCAAGATGGTCTCTACTTGAGAGTTCTACCTGGGATAAAGCTGCCTTATATTTGGTCCCTTCAGTTCCAGAATCCCCTCCCAGTAGTTTTACACGGTCCCTGTCCTGGGGTGCTCTTCCCCAGAACATTCTTCCAAAGCAGCACGAGCCTGCTGCCCAGCACCCACCAACTGCTAGGACTGACATGGTACTAGGGCTCAGCCAGGTGCCCTGACAACCAGCCCCAAGCCCCAAACCAAAACCTAGATTTAGGCAGAAGTCAGCCTGTGGCACTGAAACGTTATTTAATGTAGGATGCTCTGGCTTCTCCTTTCACCTGAAGCATAGTGCATCGCTACTAAAATTGGGAAATCAGGCAGGTACAGAGCTTTGGGCCATAGAACTGAAGAGTAGGGTTTGCTCCCACAGTAGTTCTGGGTAAGAGAAGATCTTGCATCGTGGAGTTCTTGCAATCTTTCTGAAATAAGACTCTTAGACTCTGGATTCCCCATCTAGTACAGTACACTGGGTGAAGGCTGTTCTTTCCTCTGAAAGGCCTGCAGGTCTTGTCCCTCCCAGTGCCTGCCTCTAGGTAAGACTGCATTGCATTCTGCCCATCTTTTTAGCATGACTCTGCAGAGCTGTTCCAAGGGCATGCCCCTGATCTACCCAGTCTGCTTCTCTCTGCCACCAAGTCTTCCTACTTACCACCCCAGCTGAATGCCTGCAGCCTTCAGAATTCAAGGAATGCCCTGCCCAGACCTTATCCAGATGCTGGGAGAGCTGGTATTTCCAAAACATCCCCCCTTGCTCTTGTAGCCCTTTACAAGTACATCCCCCTGAAATGGTGTCTAAACCATTTGTTTTCAGCTCATACCTCCCGCTGGGTTAAGGTACGGGCACCTCCAACAATGAGATGCCATAAAGTCCTTGGAGGGAGGGCAGAACCTTCCTTCCTGCCAGCTCTTACAAGTGCCAGGTGTTATCGTAACGAGCTCCAGTGTCAGTGAAGGAAAGCCCGGGCAGTAGACAGCGGTACCAGCTCGCAGGTCCTCTCACCAGAGGATACACTCCCCCGACCCTGATCATGGCCACCTGGGCAAGACGAAGTTAGTCCAGGAATTATGAAGTCTGCATACTGACTTACTTAGAGTTAATTGTCCCTGATTGAAAAGAGATTGTTTCTTTATTCCTAGCCAAAGTTGTTAACTCACCCTCTCCGCTACTCCCTTCCTCCACATTCCTCTGCCTTTTCTCTTTTCAATAAACCTCCTGCTCATTTAGCCTGAGTGGCTGCAATCAACCAGAGATTAGCGCCACCACTAATGTTAATAATATGCTAATATTTCATCAGGCAGGAGCTGCTGTGGTTTCCCTGTTTGATTTGCCTGTCAGCACAACTGGCTGAAGGAAGGGGAATGTTGGGGAGAAACAACCGTGCAGCAAATATGGGCTCCCAGAGTCTCTTTCCAGGTGGGGCTTCTGGAAACGGGAAGATGCAGACCGGAGACTTCATCAGCTGGGCAGCCGGGAGTCCTTCATCCGGGGCTCTGAGCCCAGCTCTCATGGTCTCCCCTGGGCAGTTGCAGTGACCCTGACTTTCCCCTGAGTGTCAGAACTTTCGGTTCCGTCCCTTTGTTTCCTCTTCTGGATTTCCCAGGATGAAACAAGTGCCACTTACCATTGTTAGACCTCGGTGCTGCCTGCACGGCACACTTTGTGGGAACTTACTTACTTAATAAATACTTGTTGACTGACTGGCAGTCTTGAATATGAGGCCTTACTGTATTTTAGCATTTGTTGTATGTACGTGCTGGCTGCTGGGAGATACAACAAATATAGAAATCTTGTTCTTGCTGGATTGAAATAATGTAATTCAAAAGAGTTGAAGTTGTAAGAGGCAAGCCAAACACACACAAACATTATAACTATTATTACCAACCTTGAGAACAGCAACCAAACAACAACAATAAAGCATCAGGGCACATAGCAGGAGGTGAGGAGGTGGAGGCAGAGGGAGGGAAATAAGTGATCCCTTGCTGGGTGCCACCCCATTTCCTGACCTGCGTCTCCACAGGCTGGATGGAAGCCGCAGAATCTGAGAGCCAGCAGAGTACAGTCAAAAGGGGCAGGTGGGCAGGTTTTGCCCGCTGCCTCGGGAACCTTTCTAGCAACAGATAGGTGGCTCAGTTAGCAGACCGCGCTGCAAGTTTCATCTCCTCTTTGTCTTTGTTTGGCTCGCTCCCCTTTGGCAGTACCTTCCTCTCCTCTTCCTTCAGCTTTCATCCAGCTAAGGAACACCTCTGCATCTTTAAAACTGAGACCATTAAGTGTCGTCGTCTCTGTGAAGACTTTCCAGACATGCCCCTCTGGGTAGACTTGCTCACACCTCCCTGGCTCCCACACTGGACCCCACCCATCGTTCAGGTCCAGCACCCAAGGTTCTTGATTGCACGTCTGACATCCCCATGAGCCCAGCAGTATGCAGACTTCTGGAGGACAGGGGATGGGTCTTATTCACACTGGACCCCCCAGTTGCTGGCATAGCTCCTGGTATACAGCAGGCGCTAACTGGAAGAAAGGGAGGGGAAGGAGGGAACACAACGGGGCAGGTGAGAGGCCGGGAGTGGGGTTTGTTCAGCATGCCAGCTTAGGGATGGGAATCAGTTAGCTCCACTTGAACTGTTCAGTGCCAGGGCCCTCACCACGTAGGAATAAGCCCATACAACCAGGCAGGAAGGGCGTGGCTTCTTCCAGTCATACAGTAGAGGGCAGAGAGTAAGATACAAAGCCCAGGTTCCAGGCTATTTAAGGTTTGCCAACCAGACATGCCTTGTATCTGTGGCATAGGGGGCAGACAGTGGAATAGAGAGTCAGAAATTCCATTTTCTAGTACCTGTCATGGCTGCCTCGGACCCCAAAGCCTTGTGTTCTCAGGGAAGATGGTGAGTCCTGTGGTCCAGGCTGGGCATCGAGCCCTCCAGTGCCCATCAATGCTGTATCTCTGAACAGATTGTTCAACCTCGCTGATCTCCACGTCCCCGGAAAGTGAACTGATGACATAGAGAAGGCCCCTCAGAACCCTTGCTTCCCAGCCTTTTCTCTTTCTCCAGGGAACTCTCTGGGTCAAGGTACAGTGCCCCCCTCCCCCCCAGCTCCCTTGACCATCTGCCTCTTCCCTCCACACAGCCTGCCCCTGAGGTTTTGGGTCAACATGATCAAGAACCCCCAGTTTGTGTTTGACATCCACAAGAACAGCATCACTGACGCCTGCCTCTCTGTGGTGGCCCAGACCTTCATGGACTCCTGCTCCACGTCGGAGCACCGGCTGGGCAAGGACTCCCCCTCCAACAAGCTGCTCTACGCCAAGGACATCCCTAGCTACAAGAACTGGGTGGAGAGGTGAGTGCTGGGCCGGGGAGCCCAGGTAGGCCCCGGGCCGCAGCAGGCAACTTCCTTGGTGGATGTGGGACCCCTTCCTTCCCCTCCGCAATGGGCAGGGCTTGCAGACTGGTCCTGCACGAAGCCCCAGCCTGCAGTGGTGACACCCACAGCCCACCGACCCAGTATTGTCAGCTGAAACAAGAATGGGACATGGCTAGAAGCTGCCACTGCGCTCTGCTCCCCTGCATGGAGGGCCCAACTCTTTCTAGGCCCAGGAAGGAAATAGAGTTCCCTGCTCTGATGCCCACTGAAAAAAAAAAAAAAAGAAAGACTCCAAGGGACCGAATAACATCCTGCCACAGACAGGCTGGAGGCCCGTCCCCATCTGCCCCTGTCCATCTGGCAGTTCTTCCAGTGTCCTGTGGGGGCGTCCTTGTCACACTGAACAGCCTCTCACAGTCCCAGACCCCTGACTCAACACGATGAACTCTTGATGCCCGGGCCCTTACGGTGCCTTCCCAGCCATAGTGGCCCTAATCTAATCCCATCTCAGCCGTGCACCTGTGATGGGAGGGCCACCTGTACGCTGTGGAGCTGGGTTCCTCTTGGTACAAAGCTAACTCACGGTAAAGAACATTCATGGTTTGTCTGGGCTGTATCAGCTCCATATGCCAAGCACCTGAGCTAAACAACCAGCTGAAAGTCTATTTATTTATTCATCACAGTAGCTCCGGAATATAAGAGGACAGGCTTTATAACCTCATTTTGTGCCCATGAAGGTGAAGAACTATACATACAGAATGGTTGAGTAATCAGACCAAGATGACTTAAGTGGCCAAGAGAAAAGTAGATCCCCAAATTCAGCTGACTCCCAAATCTCTTTTCTACAATTTATGATACTTTTAGACAGGGCTTTTGCCAACCCATATGGTGTCTGTGTGAATTAAGGCAGGTGCCCCTTCCTACCAGACGATGTGGCCCCATGCCAGGATGCATGGTTTGTTGAGTGACAGGCTAGCTGTCAGTCCTAGCTCACCCTCTCAACCAAGCACCTTTGTGCAGTGAACAACCTGCACACCTCCACATGGCAGTCTTGATTTTAGAGTCCCTCTCTCTTTTTTCTAAGTAGCTTAAAGATAGGAAACCTGGATGGAAACTCAGATTTGGTGCTTTTTTGAAGAGTCAGAGACCAGAAATTGTTCTTGACTCAGTGACTGAGACAAAATGAACACTATTGTTTCACCCATGGCAGAGAGACAGTCTCCATCTTTATAGTTGAAAACTGCCTTCCCTTTTACAGAGGGCATAACCGCGAGCGGGGTGGGATCCTGGCCACCCCAGTAACATAGTTCTGCTGGAAGAATTGCATTTTGTTTTCTCTCCCCCTCTGTTCTTTGATATCTCCCCCACCGCTTCCTGCTGGTGCATGTGGTGGGCTTCCAGCCTTGGCTGTCAGAGAGACAGCTCACTCTTTTGTCCTCGTATCTGATTATGTCTGCGTCACCAAAGAGGCTCTTACCTTCCCCTGCGTCGACAGTGGCTCATTCTTCTGACAACAGAGCTGCCAGGAGGAGCAAGGTCTCCGGTGTGGTCAGCTGGCTCTTCAGCAAAGAGAGAGAAGAAAGAGGCAGCAGCTGGGCACCTGTCCTGGTGCAATGTCACTGCAATGGGACCTCGGGCAGGGAGGGAGAAAGCAGGGATGTGAAGGGCTGGGAGTATTTATGAAATGTCTGTGTAGAGGATACTTCCCCAGAATGGCCCGGTTAGCCGGAGGTGAGAATAATGCACGTGCCGGGCTAATGGTCTCCCTTTCACTTGGTGCTAAATGAGATTTGTGCCACGCAGCTGCTATAGGTCACAAGTAACCCCAGTCCATTTGGTTATTTTTAGGAGTGCCTTGATGGTCTCCATTTCTTATCCCGCCCGTTTCTTAACAACCAAAGGCACTCTCAGGAAAGTCATCTCTCACTTGCTTGGGGTCCCAAATCATTTCTCCTCCCCTTCTGGGATGAGGGTACAAAGACAGAGCGGTTGGGAAATAGCACAGATAGGTCTGGAGATCAAGCCTAGAATGCTTCTTCCCTCGGTGATGAGTGGATCAGTTCCAGTCTCCCTTCCCGAGGAGGCTGGCCTCTGAGCTTGTCTGGCTGCTGGGAAATGAAGTCCAGCAGCACAGAGCTTGCTCAGGACCCACGGCCAGCCTGATCGCCCGCCTTGGCCTGCCGAGGGCACTGGCAGCCTCCAGTTCAGAAGAACGATGGTAGAAGGCCCTTTTCCTGTGGCCAGGGCTGGCCCACTTCTGATTTCGATGTTCAGTTGCTGTGAGCGTGCAGACAGCGCACACAGGGCCCAGGCTCTCTGCCTCAGTGCTGTAGAGCGTGCCCTGCACACATGTGGGGAGGGCCTGCTGTCCTCACAGCTGAGAAACAGGGTTTATTCTGGTGGCCCTCTCTATAGGGGGGTGGGAAGCATACGGCTTCGGCAGTCCTCACTAACTCTGTTGGTTGAGCAGCCCAAGTCACTGTGTCACACCTAAGCAGGCTTTACCTCCTGGAAGTTCTTCATCTACCCATCCCCCCACCCCCCGTTCTCCCCCTCACCCTCCCATCCTTCTGCTTGTCCCCTCAGCCATCCTCCGTCCCATTCCTGCCGCCAAATACCTGGCAGTGCTTGTGGCCGGTGGCCTCGCTGCAGACTCCCAGTCTTTGCTGCCTCCATTCCAAGTATTAGGGGTTTTGCTTACGGCCACGTCTAGTGAAAGGGAGAAGAATCTCTTGGTTCCCCAGTAGCAACCAACTGCTACCCTCACCTTAGAGAGCAGAACTCAACAGTGTTGTCTCCAAACTGGTGTGTCATGATCAGCAGTAATTTCTATTTCATTGTCACTAGCAGTAACAGTTTCATGTCAGAGGGATTGCCTCTCATTTTAAATTGGAATGAACCCCGTGGCAACGGTCGCCTCCCTCACCTGCAGGCACAGGTTTTCCACATAGGAGTGAACGGAATGGAGCCACAGTTGGGCCCCTGGGAATTGGACCGGGGCATGCTGCTCGCTGGGATGCCATCTCTCACCTGTGTCACACATGAAAAAGGCTAAGAATTTTAAGTATTTAAAAATGCCTCCTAAAGAAGCCATCCATTCAAAATATAAAACTTGTGACAGTTCACCCCGGGAGCTCATACTGGAGGTGAAGTGTGGACATCTCATTACCTTACTCATTCATCCATGGGTCAAACATTTATGGTGTCCATTGTGGGTGCACTGGACGCTCGGGGTGGATTAGACTTGATCCTTCCCTTGTGGTCCTCATGGTCAAGGAGGACACACAGACAGGCCCTCAGCAAGCCCCATGAGCTGTACCAGTGGGGGCTCAGGGAGCAACGTCCTGATTCTGCTGGGCCTGGGGAGGTCAGTGAATGAACACAGAGGAAAAGACTTTTATGCAGGAGCTTGAGAAGTAAGTATCTATATATCAGAGCCTTAGGCTCTAAACGTCTTTCACGTCTGCACCTTCATCTGTGAGATGTTTGAAGGGATGAGGATACTTTGTTCTTCTCTAAGGGTCCAGGGCATTGGAGACCACCTTCTCAATCACTGGGGCCATCCTAAAGGCAAAGATGGGGTGCCCACCATCACACACTGGGTGCATCTCACAGAAGCACATGAATGTAAAACACTGCAGACTGGTCAACAGCAGAGAATCCAGCTCTCTGGGGCCCTGCCCTTTGTAGCAGCTCCTGAGGACCAGTATCAGGACCACAATGGGGCTGGCATCCCACCTGGTTCCCTTCTAGAGAAGGACTCGCCTGCAGGAGGACATCCCATGGGAGCAAGTTCAAGCACAGGAGCCCAGGCTGACCTTTCCCTTCCTCACTGCACAGCTAGCTGCTAAGAGCACTTGTGTGAAGTTCATTAATGGGACGTTAATTGCATTCTTCACAATCCGTAAGGCTGCTCAGTGGCAGAGCCCAGCGCAGAGCCCCAGCGCAGCAGGCGCTCAAGAGAAAGCAGTTGCGCACACGGTGCAGAGATGCCAGAGCAGGGCCACTGTCACGCTCAGGGGTGCTGGCCAGGGAGTGGGGTTGGGCAGAGCCCTGGAGAGGAGCAGGGAGAGGTCGAGGCAAGGGCAGCAGAGACCTGCAGGGCGGATGGGCCCACTTAGCTCCAGGCAGGGCTTGGGGTGAGGATGGGCCGAATGTCAGCAGACCTCAAGCCCCACACTCCTCTAGGACATCAAACTGCCCAAAGCCACTCAGCTCAGCCATGTAGAACTTGCTGAAGATGAGGACGCGCGGTCGATCCACTCATAGGCTTGTGTGTGGCACCGACGTGCACTGGTCCCATCCAGCGCCCTCTGCACACAGGCAGCAGAGGAGGGGCGGGTTGCCCCGTGCAGACCTGACCTCACTATGAGCGGGAATCACGCAGAGCACGTCCAGGCCGGCTGCCCCCCGTGACTGCAGGTGAGGAGTTAGACCCCTGCCCTCCCACACTCCACTCTCAACCCCCCTCACACTCTCTCCCTTTCTCACACAGACTCATTTTCTGTATGTCCTCTTTGGAGCAAAGGACTGGGCTTTTAGTGCGGTAAAGGCAGGCCATTGCGAAGGGACAGAGTGCCGGGCGACTGCTGTTTCCCATGACGACAGTGGTCCCTAATCTGGGCTCTGAGGCCCCTCACAACCATAAAGGTTGCAGTAGGAGGCCTCATGCTATTTGCAGAAAACCTGACACAGCCGTCCACCTACCTGTAAGGTTTCACGAGCAGGTAACGGGAATGGCAGGAGTCTTTGCTTCCGATGACGATCACGTCCCATCAGGGGGAGCCTGGGGTTTTCCTCGCGGTCAGTAGGTCTGACTGTCGTGGTGACAGAGTGTAAGTGTCTGGAGGAAACTCTGGACCCAGCCATGTTGCCAGAGCTGCGTCTGGCTGTTGGCCGCGAGACAGAAGTGAGAGGGTCGTTTGTTCCTGTTTCCTCCCCCCATACGACCTGTGGACATGACCCTTTACCGGACAAATGTATTTGCTCACTAGGCATGGAGTCGCGAGGGGACGATGGCACAAATCTCCTTGGGAGTGGCGAGGTTAGGGCCACCACTGACGCCCTGGTTCTCTGCTATCAAAGGGAACATTGCATTTATTGCCTTCCAGAAATAGAGGCAATGAATCGAGTCTCTCACTGGAACTTTAGTACCTGGGATGTCATTACCTGGAACCCTGGGGACCCTAAAGATGTTTTGGGGTGGGATTCAGGCCTGGAAGAGAGTGGGCTCTTCTGGGATGGAACAGAGGAACCAAAATGAAACAGGACAAGGAGCTGAGGGGCCCAAGGGCTCTGGAGACGAGGGAGGGCGAGGGAAGAGAGGACCCCACACTGAAATAAGGTTGCAAAGAAAGGAAGTCCAAATGAGCCGGAGGCAGGACGGCCCCCGTGCAGGGCTGTGGCTCAAGTAGGGCGGCCAGTCCACCCCTTGCCAATCCTTGCCGGCCTGGGGATGCTCTGGTGCAGACTGACCTGTCGTTCACACAGGCCCTTGAGCATGATGCTGGAGTAGCACACGAGTGCCACCTCTGATAGTCTGTCACCCAACTCCTGGGCACCTAGGGGCAGAGGTGAAGGTGGGCACAAGACTGAGAGATTCATGGTCAGCATGGTAAGGGATGCAGAGGGAGAGATGCAGGGCTGAGGTCCAGGCTGAGAATGAACCAGAGCCTCTGAGAATACTGCCTCCACTCACCTGATCAAGCCTTGAGTTCTGGGAACCCAAGGCCTCTCATTGTCACCTGCACTTTCCCAGGTGAGAGTGAGTGACTCTCCGAAAACTTTGTTCCCCCGCTGCCTCACTTGCCTCACCCTAGTCCCCGCCCTGGTGACTGTCCCCGCCACCCTCCTCTGTTCTAAGCTCTCAGGCTCACTCTCCCCAGCATTGAAGCCGCGGGCATTCAGCGTGGGCTGAGCTGGGACACCACAAGGACTCCTGGGCGTGCTGCCCCACAGCCCTGATGCTCCCCCACCTTTGCAGGTGCCTGGTCTCTTTCACGTAGCCCACAGCCGAAAGCACCTGTCTTGCGGGGCACCAGGGCCCTTCGGTTCCTCATTAGGAAATGACACAACTCGCCTCTGGTGGGAGAGTTGGGGGTTGCTGCATAAAATGTCAAACTGCAGAAATTAAAAATGTGTTGGCATCTAATTAACCAGTTGACAGGAGTGCACAGCTGCAAGTGACAGTGACTGATTGCCTTCTGCCGGCCTCTCCCCGCAAGCAGCCCCCAGCCCCACCCTTCTCCCGGCTAACCTCAGAGAGGGGAGGACATCAGGGCAGGGCAACTGCCTAGAAGAGCCTTCAGGCCCCATGGAGGGGATGTCTTGCGTCTGTGGGAGGGGGAGTTAGAAGGACACGCAAGGCAGACTGGACCACTCTTCCGGGAGCCGGGAGCAAAGCCAGTGCAGGCGATAGTCGCTCCTTCCTCCTGTTCCCCCTCTGATAGTGTCTGGGTCACCCTCCGAATCCGCTGGCCCCAGACCCGGCGCTGGGAGTTTCCATCTCTCCTCTGCCCCGCACGCACGGTTCCTCACTCCCATGCCTTGGCAGGTATTACTCAGACATCGGGAAGATGCCGGCCATCAGTGACCAGGACATGAATGCGTACCTGGCTGAGCAGTCCCGGATGCACATGAATGAGTTCAACACCATGAGCGCGCTCTCCGAGATCTTCTCCTACGTGGGCAAGTACAGCGAGGAGGTGAGCCCTGCCCTGCTCGGGGCCCGCTGGGAAGGACTGGGGCAGAGACCCAGAAATCCCTGCCCGGAGCAGCCTCTGTGCCCAAGAGCACCACCCCAGACACACCCCTCCCCCACGTCTGCTGGGGAAACTCTACCACCCAGGACTTGGGGGCTGTGCTCTAAAGACAGGGATGCTAGAAACATACCAGTCTATCAGTTCTACATTAATCCCTGTTCTTTTCAGATATATAGATCAAGTATCTCTTTTGTTTTTTTCTCTTTATTTTTTCTTCCCTGCTATTCCTGCTCCTTTACTTTTTCCCTTTCTCTCTCTCATCTAATTCTCTTTAAGCAAGCAGTTCCCCACTTCCATGGGCAGGTCATAAGGAAAAGAATAGAATAGAATAGAATAGAATAGAATAGAATAGAATAGAATAGAATAGAATAGAATAAACAAGATGATAGGGTAGGAGAGAATCAGAACAGAATAGATACAGACCAGAGCAGAATGGAGTCTATTTTTAGTTGCTGCATTCCCTAGTTAGGAAACTTCACCTGGGTTCATTGCCCCTGCAGACACTGCCTTCTTTCTGGCCAGCACAGAGGTGCCTATGGTTTTCTTGGTCATGCCGGTGTAGACCAGGTAGGTTCAGAATCTAGGCTCCCCATGTCTGAGCAGCAGCGCAGCTGCCCTGTGAGCGGAAGGTAACAGGAGCCGAAGCCAGGGCCCCGGGTTCTCTACTTCCTCCCAGCCTCCTTCCCGAGGGAGGGTCTAGGAACTCTGGATTAAGGAAGGAGCCCCAGCAGGGCCCAGGGCCTAGTGTCCACAGGCCATGAACAGCATAAGGCTGTGAACCTCAAGTGCAGGGAAAGTCAGTGGTGGGTCCTTTAGGGGAGGGACCCCAAAGCCAGCCTATGGGCCAGTGCTAGTCTAGGGCAGTTTCCACCTGTCTGTGGCCGCAGACAGTGAGTGAGGACGATGTAGAGCGAGGCCAATATATGAGTGCCGCTGTCTCATCTTGGAAAGGACTGTCCCTTAGTCTACAGGTTCATTCGTCTACAGTTTTAGTATTAAAAGGTCCCATCTTTATGAAATGTTGGGGCCAGTCACTGGTGGTTCTTGGCCAGCTAAGAAGTTGGCAACTCGCTTGGTCTCCCCAATTAAAAATATATTAACTGGGCCAGGAAGTCCAAAGCTCTGGGACCCTCCCCTCAAGCCTTCAGCCTCCTCTTCCCTCCTGCCCCTCCCCTCCCTGCTCCCTCAGACCCCAGGACCCGTAGAGAGTACCCCTGCTGTCACGTGCCCCTGCTGGAGCCAGCATTGTGTGATGGGCGCTCACATATGTTACGTGACTTTATCCCCTCTCCTGGAGCAGCCCGAGAGGGAGTCACACGTCCCATCTCATTGTACAGATGAGGGCTCAGAGAGGTTACATGTTTTGCCCCACATCACCCGGCCAGAAACTGGTGGAGCCACTGTTCAATCCTACAGCTCCTGAGTCTGAGCCAGACTCTAATACATATTCCTTCATGCGTCCACAATTGCTGTCATTGTCCTCTGCCACCCATGTAATCGCAGCAAAGGCTGTGCAGACATTGTCCGTTAGGTGTCAATGACCAGTAAAGCTTAAGACATAACTCTTCGAGGGGTACTGGTTTCTTAACAGGCAAAGGGGAGCCAAATAACTTTCTAAATGTGGAATTTCAGGCCTTGGGTTGCGGACGAGGAAGACTTTCCATTTTCACGGTGGGGGGGGGGGATGGAATGTCTTGATATCGTGAAATCATAGTCGCCCCGAGACACTGAGCACCATGCTTCCCGCTGGGCGTGGACCTGTTTGCTGTCTAACCTGTAGGTAACGGCAGCAGCCTGGCACAGGTGTCTTCTGCCCACTCTCAGCTGTCTTCCGTGGGCAGTGAAATGTACACATGTATTCAGACATGCTGGTATCCTGCGCCCACTGACACCTGGGTGCCCACACGTTTGTTCCCTATGCCCGAGCGCCGCCCCGCACCTCCGCACCCCCGTCACCCAGGCTGACTGCCTCCCCAGCCACCTCGTGTGGGCCGCTTCACCTGCACACATCCTCCCAAACCCTCTGACCACGTCCCCTGTCTGTGTGTACCCTAAGAACACAGACACACGCACGCAAACTAGTGACCGCCCCGTTCTTGGCTCTTCAACAGATCCTTGGACCTCTGGACCACGATGACCAGTGTGGGAAGCAGAAACTGGCCTACAGACTAGAACAAGTCATAACCCTCATGAGCTTAGACAGCTGAGAACCGTCCTTCCAGGCACCCCCTGGAGGGAGGGACACACCAAGCCGTGCCTCAGTCTAGATTATCATCTTTACCAAGTGCAAGTTCCGACTGGCGTCAGCAGCATCCCCTGAGCAGCGCTGTCTCCCTCTCCCTCTCTCTCTCTCTGCCTGTTTCTGTCTCTCTCTCCTTCCTGGATCCCCTCTCTTTCAGTTGCTCTACCAACATGATTGAGCCAAGCCACCGACCCTCAGTCAGTCCAGGATGGCCCGCCCCCCCGTGAGGGACCTGACCAGAAGACATTAGAGGGGGGCCCCCTTTCCCCATACATCAGCAGCAGGGCCCGAATGTGGATGAGGAGCCACGGATGAAGGATGCTTCTGTACTGCTACTTCACCTTCCACGTTTTGACAGCCCCGCGTTGAGCCGAACGTCGGCCTGCGGACGAGGCAGTGAGCTCTGTATTGTCTTCACTGGGAAGATGTCTCCTGGCCCCGGTTTCCATCTCCAGGGGGTCTGTCAGTGGCGTGGTCCCTCTGCAACTGTGACAATAGCAGTTACAGCCCATTGTGGAGATCCTCCCAACCTCCCAATCTGGCTCATAGCGGCAGAAATGTAACACGTAGAGGGAGAAAAGAAGAGAGCTGCATCTACCCTGGAAGCAGAATTGGTTGTTTTCCATTTGCCTCCACATGCTAACGAATCACGACCGTAGTCATGGTTCTGATCCCTTGCAGATCCCCGAGTGCCGTCTAGAGGACACACCTCCATCCTCCTTGGTCATCGCTCATCAGGGGTCAAGGTAAAATGCCGAGTGCATCTGGGAGATTCTACCTCCAGCTGTCTGCGTGGCTCCCATCCCCACCATCCTTCCTGAGAACTCTAGAAAGTTGGGGCAGACAGCCCCGCCCCTGGCTCCCTGCAGAATCTGGTGCCGTTGCAGATGCAGATGACTTTGTCTCTGGACTGTTCAGACCTCCTTGGGAATTATTTCATCAACATCTCAGCTGTCTCTCTAGTCACTCTCCTCCCTCAGCTCTTCGGCAGTCATCATGGAAAGAAACACACTCAAGCACAGCCTCGCAGAGACAAGCCAAAATGCCAGCCCAACTCAGTCCCGGGTTTGTCGTGTTTGGGAAGGACCGAAGAATCAAGAGGAAGGACCTGGCCGGAAATGGGAGGAGGGACATACAACTGACCTTGGCTCTGGCATCTGTTCCTCCATCTGTCCTTCCATCCATGGATACATCATTTTAGCCAGCCAGACTAACGTGTGCTCAGACATGTGTCCTAGGTGAGCAGGGGCTGTAGTGAGAGACGGTCTGACGGAAGATCATGGAAACCTATAACCTTGAAGGGACCTTAGACACCATCTCCATCTGTGGTCCAGTCTCCACCATAGACTCGCCTGGCAGCCCCGGTGTGGAGTTGTACACCACTCTGGGAGGCAAGCAGCGGCATCATCTCAGGTGGGGTTGGGGACAAGGTTCCACAGTCCCACCTTCACTCCCCGAGCATCAGACATCCTCCCCTGCCATCCACTCCACAGGGCCCCACGTGGAAAGAGGAAGGAACCACACCATTTCCAGCGACATCTGTGGAGCACCCTGTGCTTAAAGAATGCTAGCCCCTTTGGATATAAGTACGTGTGTGTGTGTGATCTCATGTGCACATGCACGTGTGCGTGTGTGTGTGTGTGAGTGTGTGTCTGCCCCAGGAGTAGGCAGAGAGCTCAGAAAGCTTTTGAAGTATCTCCCTTCTCTGCCCTTCCTCACCATTCATTCTGCAACTTCGGGACATTTCAACACGTGTTTCCTATGCTGAGTGCAGAGGGGTGAGGTCATCTCTCCGTAGGAAATCAGGGTGGTCACTGGCCAAGGGGATCCTGGACGGGACTGGAGGCCGGGCAGTGGTGACGCAGAGCAGGGCGTGATGTGGCATTGAGCAGGACAAATGATGGGCAAAATACAAGTAACCTAACCAACGGGAAGAGGAGAATGAGAAAATATGCGTGTCACGGGGGAAACGCATAACCAAAGGTTTTGGCAAATGAAGTGCCAGGTGAAGAAGCATGGAATTTCTACCCTTGACCATTTGATTTCCTCCCCAGAAGCCACAAGCCCTGGCAGGCCAGGAAGGAAGCATGCGGGAGGAGGGCTGAGGAGGCACCTGGGCCGCTAACATATTTTTGCACATGTGAAGGGGTTGGGGAGAAGAAAGACACAAACATATTTAACACAGATGTGCTGAGTGGAAGCTGTGAGTGTAAGTATGTGTGTATGAGTGTGCTTTGATTTATTTTTTAAGTTTTGCACAGTTAGAGAAAAAAAAATGAACAGGTAGAAAAAAGACTGTTATCATGGTTCTGCTGAAGCTTTTCTTTTTTTACCGGATTATTATTATTGTTTTGTTGTCGGTACAAATTTTTTTCCCCATGTTTTTGTTGTAAGAGAAACTTCAGTCACCTCGGAGAAATGTTAGGAAGAAAGAGGGGAGGAGGATGGACAAGTTTCCACGCCCTCCTCATCTCTCCTGGAGGTTTTATTTTAATTGGTGGGGTGGGTTGTTTCTGGCGCTTTGTTTGCCCAAAGTCTCTGTGGCCTGCTGGGGGGATGGAGAAATAGGATCGAATTTCACAGCGTCACAACCCATCTTCCCCATAAGAGCTCTCTTTCCTTTTGCTGTTTGTTTTCCATTTCTTTCGTTTGGATTCTTGGCGCACATGTGATATGTTTCAAAGTAAAGACAAGGCAGCATTGTCAAAAAGCCTCTCTTTCCCCCAGATCTTCTTTCCACACCTCCCCTTGGAATGCCCAACCTCCTCCTGGCAGGCCAGAGACCCCATGCTGGCCAGTATGTGCCAGAGGAGGGACTTGGGCAGACTGGGTCCTGTGGAAGGGAAGTCTCTTCAAGGCCCCGCCCCGTGTCACAGTTAATGTTCAGGGTCACAGATAAAGGTGGGACCTTTATCTGACTCCTTGAGTTGTGGGCAGAGAGCAGGGGAGAAAAGGCCATGTCTGCTCACCTCCCTTTCATCCCATCTCTTTCACTCTTTCAACCCCTTGAAACCACCAGGGTCCAAAATGGTACCAGGAGATCACACAGTCAAAATAACTGACCTGGGTGAGGTAAGGAGTCTGAATGTTGAAGTGAGATGGGATGGCGCCAGGAGTGGCAAGGGGGAGGTAGAACTTTACGAGGTCCTGAATCTAAAAGAATGGGAGAGAGAGGCTGGGAAAGTTAACTGCAGGCTGGTCATCTCTCCCGGGAGCACAAGTCTCCCCCAGGTCTGGGCTTCGCCATTCTCTGTCCGTCCTTGGAAGGAGAGACCCTGACATTTCTTGGTTAACTGCAAATAGTACCTTTAAGTGAAGTCGGCTATTGTGTCGGTTACTTCCTCAGGAAAACATTTTTTTCTTGCCTTCTGCTTTCAAGGTGGTTTGGAAGTCAGGGACCCAGGATAACCTGAGCATCCCATAGGCCAACCGTGATGTGCACACCCAGAGCCCTAGAGCCTCCCTCTCGTGAGCCTGTGGGCCAGTGAGTGAGGCCAGAGATGCTAGAAAGAGAGAAATCAGTTTAAACAAATCCCGACATTTGAGGCAGACTGTCCTGGACTGTGCCCAAGCAGCGGCGGGAGCGAGGTCTCTGATCTTGGCCCTGCAGGCCCAGCTGTCACCTCCCAGGCCGGGATCGGTGTTGATGTACTATCCCAGCACCACACCCCCTTCCCCTCACCCCAGGTCCTCGTGCTCTTGTCCCCTTTGCATGCCTGGCTCCTGAGTGTGCCCCACCCCAGCAGAATGGAGTGCCCCCTCCCCCCTTGCCCACCTTCCGCATGCGTAGCCTCTGCCCCACGACCGCGTAGCCACTAAGTTCAGGAGCTGCTCAGCCCCCGGTAGACAGCTCCGCCCTCAGTCCAGCCCCCTGGGACCGCCCTAGCCCCGTCCAGCCCTCCAAAGCTGCCTCGCCCCGCGAGCGCTCGGGGCTCCCTGGTCCAGCCAGGGCCGGTGGGGCCCCCATCAGAGGAGCCACAGCAGTGATTTCCCAAATGACCTCCATTCCACAAGGCAAGTCCTGCTGATGTTTCCAGAGCCCTAAACAACCCCTCGCTCTCACCTAAAAGAGAAAGCTCCTTATCCCGTCTGTCTCAGCTCTTAGGACAAAGGGGCACTTCCTTTGGCCTCACAGGATGCGAAGTCAAATACTTAACCCAGTGAAGGCTACGGTTAATTACTGTTAATCAAAAACAGAGAGTCGTGGAGGGAGAGGAGCTTTGGCCCTGGACCACGGCCCTTCCAGGAACTGGCCCCGCCAATGAGAACCGCAGCGTGGGTGTCTGAGAGGCGATCCCATGAATGAAAAGCGTCTAGGTACCAGAGTCCCCACTGTGCCCCCAGCAGACCCGCCCCGGGCAGATCCCACCTCCTTCCTGGCCCTTCCTCTTGCTTTAGTTCACGTCCTCAAGAACCTTCCCTCAGCCCCTCACTTTCCCTGTCAGCTCTCAGGATAGACCACTAAGCCCCCCTCCCATCCCTCAGCCCTTCCCTTTGTCTTTAAACCGTAGGTAGGCTGTTTATTTGGGGTCTGTAGTTGTTTATTTTTTGTTTGTGTATTTTAAGGGTTCGAGATTAAGGAGGGAGCCCAGGCGTGGATGTAAAGTCCAAATACTGGGGTGGGGCGGGGGGAACACAAAACTCTTTATCTGTGACTTCCAAGGGGATGAGGAGAAACTGGAGACCGGAGGACAGGGGGGCTCCCCCTGTTGTTAAAGAAATGGGTCAGGACATCCCCAGGCGTGGCCGTGCCAGGGGGAGCAGCCTCCGCGGCTGCTAACATTCTTGGTGCTTCCCTTGGCTGGCTGGAGCCCCGCCGTGCTACCCCTGCTCCTCCTGCCTGTGCCGCCTCACCCCACAGGTGTAGCAAACGAGTCTTACAGACCGGGAGGCTGAGGGACAGCCACAGGGGACGCCGAAGAGGCAGCTCCTGGGAGAGGCTGATGCTCTGGAGCCTCTGGAAAACTGAATGATCACGCCTCCCACTCGGAAAGGAATCTCTGCAGTAAAAGTTCATTCAAGAGAGAGCTTTTTTAAACTACAAATCTTTGATCCCCAATAAAATTATTTATTATTAGGGGGAGTATCCAGCTTTTATAAAACGTAAAGGATGCTTTGGTTGTAAAAGTAATACATACTCATTAGAGTCCCAGTTAAATTCCTTGAGTAGGCAGGTGACTACCCTAAATCAAAACAAAACAAAACAAAATCCCTATGAATAAAAAGAGACTTTCCTGTTTGTACTAGCAGAGACTGAGCTGGGCCAGGGTAGGGAAGGCCCGGTGACCTTGGTCAGGCGAGCCCCACCTTCCGTCCACTCTACCCTCTTTCACTTCTCTCTGGGCCGCCCCTGGTGTTGCTGAATCCTACAGCTTCCCCCAAACAGCAGGGAGACCCTGTTAGGGATTGGTTGTGGAGGGACCCCTCTCCCGAGAAGGCAGATGCTCACGGCAAATAGGTCTGTGCAGCTTATCTTCCACCAGTTTCTTTCTCTGGAATTAGAACTTCTTTTTTTGGTATCTTTGATCTTACAACTCAAGCACATTTTGGAAGGGCTCCCTTACAAGAGTAGAATTCCAAACAAAGGATACGGTTAAAGAGCAATGCAAAGGACACTTAAGAAACTGAGACACCACTTTACCAAACAGGACTATTGAACACAATACAGGTGGCCAACTAAGAAGGTGTGTGTGTCCATGTGTGTTCTCCTTCCCTCTTCCTTCCCCGATGTTCCTGTCAGCTTGTTTTGGCCTGTTAAACCTTGCGTTCTTTAAAAAGAAAAGCTAGTTTACCTCAAAGAATCTTGTTTCCATTTGGAAACCATGACTTTGTGTTATAGGGTGGACAACTCTTCCCCCCATCACTCCCTGCCTAGGCCTGGCATCCGTGAGGCCAGAGGTCCTGGCTTAGTCATGAGTTGGCTGCACTGACCAAGAACAAGAACCCCAGGCCCTGAGATGGGAGGGAAGAATTGGAGGCAGCCGCCCTCCTCCCCACTTTAGCTTGTAGAGACCAGCCTATCTCTTTCAGCAGGGTCCTGCCAAGTTACCATAGCAACCAACAACTCCAGGGTACCACAAGAGATAATGGCTCAGTGAG
This sequence comes from Eubalaena glacialis, assembly GCF_028564815.1. Lineage (NCBI taxonomy): Eukaryota > Metazoa > Chordata > Mammalia > Artiodactyla > Balaenidae > Eubalaena > Eubalaena glacialis. The sequence continues at coordinate 107,966,926 of NC_083723.1, read as the reverse complement.
CCGAGGGGTGGGGGGAGAGGAGTCTGGCCTGGTCAGATGACCCAGAGTTAAGTCTCAAACACTAGAGAGAGGAGGAGGAACAGGAAAGGATGAACGGGTGGTTTAAGGAACAGGCAGGGGCCTTTGAGTCTCAGAGACAGGCTGCTGAAGGCGGTAGGGCGGTCATTCCTGCTCGGGTCACCCACTCCCAGCCCCGCCCCACTTCTGTTTCCAGAAAGCTCCCACCTTGAACACCGACCCTTTGTTAGAACAAACCAAAACATATCTTTAGATAACAGTGTTACAATGAGCCTCAAAGATATGTGGATGAAATCTATTAGAGGAAGAGGATCTCCTGGTTTTGATTTTTAAAGAAGAGTATCTGAGTAAGATTAAAAAAAAAAAAAGATTTAAAAAAAAGTTTTTAAAAAGGAAACCTATGCTATTTAAATTGGAGCCCAGTTGTAACTTGGTAAAGGCAAGCTTCTGTACCTTTGTTATAATTAATTGTATACCTGTGTATGTAAATATAAGGCATTCCTATTTTGCAGTTCAGAACAAAAAAAAAAACCTATTTGTAATATAGAATAAAGTTTATTAAAAAATAATAAAAATGCAGTTTGGGATTTGGGGTCTTTCTTTATGTGTCCGGCTAGGAGGGGGAGGGGGAGAGGCTGGGCCATAAGTAGGTGGTGGTGGCCTCTATGATGTAGAGAAACAGCACTTTCTCTCTCCAGCTACATGATATGTGTGCTCAGCCATATCAGGTACATCCTTTTACTTAAGGCTCTGTCTTCAGCTACAAAGCAGGCATCGCAGGAGGCGATAACCCTGCAAAGCTGGGGAAAGCAAACTTACTCCCAGTCAACGCTGTTAGCGGACATCACTTTGGCACAGAGTCGGATCTGCCTCTGAACCTCTCTCAACACAATCCTCCAGTCACACACTCTGGAGATAACGCTAGGATTACCATCCCTGCTTCAAGTCTTCTTGGCAAGCTATACCTAAGTGTAAATGATCTTATGGGTCCTCTTCCCCCAATTTTGACAGAGGGTGGAGACCTTGAACCCAGTGCTGTCTCTGGAGTAGAAATAGGATAGGGAGAAGAAAATGGAAAGGGTGGCAATAGAGGCAGGGGGAAGGGAAGAAGACAGCTCACTTGCTTGCGCTCACGTCCATTGTGGCCCGTTCCATGGCTTAGAGGTGGTGTGGGAGGGGAAAGGGAAAGTGATGCAGATGATGCAGGGTAAGCCCCCGTCTGGGCCCAGGAAAACTGTGTCCTCTGCTCTTCATTCCACTGGCTGCCCTTGAGCAGATACTTTCCTCTCTAAGCCTCAGGTCAGCAGATGGAGAAGGCTGGGCTGGACGTCGCCATGAAATTCCAACGTTCTTATTATTCAAAGTGAAAACCATGAGAAAAGAGAATCGGAAAGGAAGCAGGATCAGGAAGGAGAGACAGAAACACACAGAAAAAGGATAATTAAGAAAGGAAGAAAGGTAGGAAAGAGGAGTGTGGGGAGATGTAAGACAGACTGATCTCCTGCTGCCCCTCCAACCACCAAACCCGAGGCTCCTGGGAATTAGTGACCTCAAGGTCTAGCACAAACCAAAAGGATTGACATCAGCCAGAGGTTTTTTGGGTTATTTTTTGTTTGTTTGTTTTGGTGGTTAAGACTCACACAGAAAGTATGCTTCATGAATAGGAAGGAAATGTGTTTCCTTCTCCTAAATAGTGAAGCAGGCTGCGGTGGAAAGTTCAGATTGGGATTCCACACATGACCCAGTTCCTGCCCTGTCCTCAGACTCCTTTACCTATATGATCTCATATTTTATCACAATCAGTCACTGTGACCTTGAGCAGATCATTTCTCTGTGATTTTGTTTCCTTATCCATAAACTGCAGACATGTCTAACTACACTATGAAATCCAGGAGACTGTGGGGAGGACAGATTCCTGTAACTAAAGTGCAAAAAACCTGGGGTATTATGAAGGGTCACACATGCATGGAGTACTATTAATAGTCATAAAAATGATATTATACAAACAAAAGAGTGGATTGGGCCTGGGCCTCAGTAACAAATTTAGAGTGGATACTATATTAGTCAGCTTGGGCTGCCATAACAGATCAGGTTGTGTGGCTTAAACAACAGACATTTATTTTCTCATGGTTCTGAAGGCTGGAAGTCCAAATTCAAGGTGCCAGGGTTGGTTTCTGGTGAGACCACTTTTCCTGGCTTGCAAACAGCCGTCTTCTGTGTCCTCACATGGTCTTTCTTCTGTGTGTGTTTGGAAAAAGATCTCTGCTGTCTCTTCTTATAAGGACACAAGTCCTATCAGACTATAGAGTCCCACTCTTATGACCTCATTTAACCTTAATTACCGCCTTAAAGGTCCCATCTCCAAATTCAGTCACACTGAGGGTTAGAGCTTCAACATATGAATTTTGGAGGGACATAATTCAGTCCATAACAGATTCCTTATTTATCACTGCAAAAGACTAAATATCTAACACCTTATGAAATATGTATATTTTTGAGCATTAGACTGTGAGATTATTGAAGGTAGAGCCCATATCTCAGCTGAACATATGTTACCCAAGTTTAACAAGTATCCAGCACAGAGTAAATCACAGTAAATCAAGAATGGATGAAAGAGGGGACAAGGGCAGGAGGACTAGGGGAAAGCAACCAGCCACAAAGTTGGTCCCTTGAGTAGCTTCACAACTTTGACTGACATGCTCCTCATTATTTTTCATATTTGGCCACACACCCCCTGCCACGAATGTTTTATCTTCAAGAAACTAATTCCTTGAGTTGCAGCTGGTGGCTGTCTCTGGCAGGTGAAAAGAGCAGGTGTTGTGGTCAAAACCGCTCCCTGATTGGTAGAGCTGCTCCTGGCTGAGCAGGGTGAATGGAGATAGGAGCAGGTCACTTCCACACCATCACCTTCTCTAAACCTGCCCTGCTTTTGTTTTAACAAAACTCCCGCCTTGAATGCTGACCCCAAGCCTGCGGTGCTGCTGGGAGTATCTGCTAAAGCTGAAGGCAGGTGTATGACGTTGGACCCACACGTAGGGACATCTGATAGACTGCATCACTGTTCAACAGTTCCCACTTCCCCTTCCTGAATGAGCATTACAGTTTCCCACCTAATAAAGGTGAGCTGGCCAAGCCACTTGCTTTGGGCCAATGAAATCTGAACGCCTGTGATGTAGGTCCCCTGCAAGGCTCCCTCAGCCTGGACCACAGAGTGAGGACAATGACGTCACAGGGCAGAGCCACCAGATGACCCTGATGGTTATGCAGTACGGGTAAAAAATAAACCTTTGCTGTTTTAAGTCCCTGAGGGGTGAGGGCTGTTTGTTACTGCAGCATAACCTAGACTGTCCTGTGCATTACAAGGTACAAGAAATTCAAACTGACAGATAGTTTAGCCCCTTAGTTGACAGCTGGATGTGTGGAGTCTCACCTTTCACCTACAGAGAATTATTCTTTTGACCTAAATCTTTTATTTTTTTAAAGGTATTATTGGCCATTTACATTCAATGTGAATCATTCTGTGGAAGTTCCTAATTTCCCTGAGCTGGATTTTGGACAGATTAGGAAGGAAGGGGAAGACAGAAAAAGAAGGCACAAATCCAAAGAGAAGAGGAAGGAAGGAAGTGGGCGGGGGGGGGGGGCGGGAAGGATTGGGAGAGAGGAATGAGAAGGAAGAGGCTCGGGGAGGAGGTTTTCTGCCTGGTCTTCTCGCAGCCTGCCTGCCCTGGTGGAGAGGGTTCAGTCCCAGGCGGAGGTCACGGCACTCGCATCGGGAGAGGCTATATGGACCATCCCGGATGAATCCAACCAAGGTCATTTTAAAACACAGCCTATAGTCTTCTAGAAATTTCAATAATGATCAACTTCTCAGGAAGGCAAAGAACTCATCCTTACTGGGGCACAGACCACGTTCTCTACCCAGGTCCTCACTCCAGATGGCAGCCGCCTCGAGGGGACCATAAATGACACCTCCTCGTGATGCCTAGAAAGGCCTGTCCACACACACAGGCTGGCTGCTCTCAGCAGCACCTATTGCGGCCTGATTCTAATAGAGGCCTGATGATCCCTCTAAAATACAGGCAGGGGAGAAACTCATGCCCCCAACAGAAGGGGGGCCCTTCTTATCCCTGTTCCACTTTGGAGTACAGACCTGGGCTGCTGCTTTCCCACCTGCCAAGTTCCCCAACCACCCCTGGTTAAGCCTGTCCAACTCTAGTGATGCAAGAGCAGGGCCTGGGGGTACAGGAAGCAGAGCGGTCAGGGAAGGGAGGCTGGCAGGTCACTAGGGACGCGCTCTCGGCCCCATCCACCAGGAGTGCGTCCACTACAAGGACTGGATCATGGCGCCCCCTCCCCTTGGGCCTGCCTGCACTGTCCCTGACCTCTCAGTGCTCTTCTCATTCCTTCTTCATCTGTGGTTTGCCTGCAGCTGTACGAATTCCCATGGGCAACACAGGGGGGGATATGCCCCCTACTCGGAACCGTGTGAGCACCCCTCCTGTCCAGACAGCTGTGACCTCAGTCTTCCTTTTGTAGCCTGAACACGTTCTCTGCGTAGAGTAATGGCGAAGACCCTGCCCATCACTGCCCAGCCCGGCCACCTGGAGCAAATTCCTGTCTCCAAATCTTGATCTCCTCATCTGCAAAGATGGGAATAATAATGCCTTCCTCACAGAGGTGTTGAGAGGATCAAGTGAGGTAAGGCTTTCAAAGGACTCAGAGCGGGTCCTGACATCTTACAAGCTTTAGTGGATGGTGGCTTTAGTATGGAGTGACGGGCGCCTGAAGGAAAAACCCCACGTTACCTATCTCTCTGGACCTAGCTCACGGGACAGTACCCAGCGTATAGCAGTCACTCTAAAAGTGTCAGTTACATGAATGAATAAAGTTAGTGCAAGAATCTCTGCCCAAATCCTGAAATGCTCAAGTGTAGAATATAGCTTCCCAATAAAGTACAGAAGTGGATAACTGAAAATGATAAATGCCTGAGTTTTCCTCCAAAGCAGAACCTGAGACAAGGGCTTACAAGCAGGGGGTTTTTTAGGGGAGGTGGTCCTGAGGAACAGGAGTGGGGTAAGGGAGTGAAGACAAGACAACTCAAGGGTGTATCATCAAGCTGGTCTCCACTGTGGGCAGCAGGTAACCCACTAGAAAGGGCCCTCCAGAAACAGAGCACCTCAGAACGTGTCCACTGGCTCCCATCCCCCAGAGCTTGAAGACTGCCCAGTGGCTGCTTAATCCTTCAGACTTTTAGATTTGCGAGTGTGTAGCAATGGCTACGTGGCTCCCCCCAGGGACCCCAGTGGCAGGCACAGTGGTGCCCTGGGGCAGAGGCAAGGGCTATGCAGGGTCTGTCCCGAAAACAGATGCTGTCAGGCTACTGCATGCCACCTGGTTGCTATGGCAACAGCTGGGGTTGAAATGTGGGTCAAGAGGGTATGAGGTAGGGCATGAGGGAGGTCTACAGTGCAATATGTAATCCTTTAAAACCCTTAATAATTCTGTACAAGTGAGATCAAAGTCATTTCACAAAGTCTTTTCTTGGGAAGAGCCCTCAGACTTCTTCTACCTCTTCACCTTTCCATTACTGCCATCGCCATCCTCCTTTCCATTATTCACCATCAACCCAAGTTTTTATTCCACCTTGAAAGTTGTGACTGACATATGTGAGACAAGGACATCAAGCGACACCAAAAGCTGGATGTTGGTGAGGGTTGGATGCGCCCACTGGCTCTGTGACTCATCACATTCACAGGTGACTTCTCAGAGGGACTGGTTACTACTCAACCTCCCCAGGCACCTGTGCCTTTCTTTCCTGCGCCACACAATTAGCATCTTATCTTGGATGGCTATAGCCTCTAATTGCCTGTAATACACCACTCAGCACTTTAACAGAATCAGTGTTGATATGTACGTGATAATTTTGTTCCCTAATAATTTCACCTCTTTTTTATGTCCTGTCTCCTCAACTCAGTAATAGACTGGGTCTTAACATTTCTTTTATTCTGAACTCAATGCTGGATACATAATAATAAGATAAATGCCTGCTGTTTTCTCTAAAGCACTGGGCCACAAGATCAGGTACCCTAAGAGGATATCATGTAATGAAACCAAACTGATCCTGAAGACAAGGTTTTCTAAATGACCTTAGTCTTTTGTATCCCAACAATTAAAAAAAATTAGGTCCCTTAGCATTGATAAGATACTGGGAGGAGATGAAGAAGAGAATACAAGTGTAGGGTAAGACTGTAACCCTGATTTAATGCCCTGTGACAGAGGGTCATCAGCTCCCAGGCCACAAAGAACTTTCTCAGAGGGATGATTTTATAAAGTGAGTTGATATATCACTTACATACATTACCTCATTCAATTCTCAGGATCCAGCCTTATGCAGTAGCTGTCACTACTACACCCATTTTATGGATGAGTACATTGAGGCTCAAAGCAATAACAACTCCAGTCCCACAAATGGCAAATGATAGAGGTGATGGAGCTGGAATGTGAACCTAGGTTTCTCTGACTCTAAAGCTTATGCTCTTGATTGTGCTATATTACCACAAACTCTAAACAAAGAGCTTCTCTCTCCCTCTCTCTCAATAGTGGGTTATCACCAGAGCATTGTAAATGCAAAAGACATTGCAGAGAAAATGAGAAAGGATAGGCACTGGTCTGCAACTGTGAACTAAAGCAGGCAGAGAGGAATAGAAATTGAATGGGAATTCAGCCGAAAGATTTAGGGACTGACATTCACAGGGATGAGATGCTGGCAGGCTCCCTGGTGGGATGCCCAAGAGTGACAGAGGGATCTGGGTTCTAATCTTCAACACCATACTTAGCTGTCTGTGTGTGGCTTAGACAAACTGATTTACATCTCTATGCCTCACTCCCCTCATCGGTGAAATGGAAAATAATTTGTGAGAAAATCATGAGAATCTGTGAGAAAATGTGATTATGTACACAATGTCTGACATGTAGTACCTCAAGAAAGGTAGCTATTTTTTTTAATTGAGGTAACACTGATTTAAAACCTTCTATAACTTTCACATGTACAGCATTATATTTCTACTTCTGTATACCCTACAATGTGCTCACCACCAAAAATTTAGTTTCCATCTGTTACCCTCCCTCCTGCCCCTTCCCCTTCTGGTAGCCACTACTCTGTTTTCTGTAGCTACGTGTTTGTTACTGTTCGGTTTGGTTTGTTCATTTACTTTTTTTAATTTTTTTACTGGGTTTTTTGAATTGTAGTTGATTTACATTATTACTTAGTTTCAGGTGTACAGTGTAGTGATTCAGTATTTTTACAGCTTACACTCCATTAAAAGTTATTACAAGATAATGGCTAAAATTCCCTGTGCTACACAATATATCCTTGTAACTTATCTATTTTATACATAGTAGTTTATATCTCTTAATCCTATATCCTTAATTTGCCCCTCCCATTCCCTCTTCCCTTTGATAACCACTAGTTTGTTTTCTATACCTGTGAGTCTGTTTCTGCTTTGCATATACATTCATTTGTATTATTTTTTAGTTTCCACATATAAGTGATAACATACAGTATTTGTTTGGTTTCCATTGCCTGAGGAGACATATCTAGAAAGATATTGCTAAGAACAATGTCAAAGAGCATACTGCCTATGTTTTTTTCTAGGAGTTTTATGGTTCCAGGTCTTACATTCTAGTCTTTGATCCATTTTATGTTAATTTTTCTGTAGGGTATGAGATAGTGGTCTAGTTTCATTTTTTTGTATGCAGCTGTCCAGTTTTCCCAGCACCGTTTATTGAAGAGACTATCTTTTCTCCACTGTATGTTCTTTGCTCCTTTGTCATAAATTAATTGTCCATATATGCATGGGTTTATTTATGGTCTCTCAATTCTATTCCATTAATCTATGCATCTATTTTTCTGCCAATACCATGCTGTTTTGATTACTATGGCTTTATTAAATAGCCTGAAGTCAGGCAATGTGATGCCTCCAGCTTTATTCTTTTTTCCTCAGGACTGCTTTTGCTATTTGAGGCCTTACATGGTTCCGTATAAATTTTAGAATTTTTTATTCTATTTCTGTGAAAAATGTCCTTGAGATTTTGATAGGGATCACACTGGATCTGTAGATTGCTTTAGGTAACATGGACATTTTGACAATGCTAATTCTTCCAATCCATGAGCATGGAATATCTTTCCATTTATTTGTGTCTTCTTCAATTTCTTTCAACAATGTCTTATAGTTTTCAGTGTACAGGTCTTTCATCTCCTTGGTTAAATTTTTCCTAGGTATTTTATTCTTTTTATTGTGATTGTAAATGGGATTGTCTTCTTAGTTTCTCTTTTTGTTAGCTCAATGTTAGCATATAGAAATGCAACAGATTTTTGTATATTGATTGGTGTCCTGCAACTTTGCTGTATTTATTTCTTTTTTTTTAAATTTAATTTATTTATTTTTGGGTCTTCGTTGCTGCGCGAGGGCTTTCTCTAGTTGCAGCGAGCAGGGGCTACTCTTCGTTGCAGTGCGCGGGCTTCTCTTCTCATTGCCATGGCTTCTCTTGTTGCGGAGCATGGGCTCTAGGTGCGCAGGCCTCAGTAGTTGCGGCTCATGGGCTCTAGAGCGCAGGCTCAGTAGTTGTGGTGCACGGGCTTAGTTGCTCCACGCCATGTGGGATCTTCCCAGACCAGGGATCGAACCCGTGTCCCCTGCATTGGCAGGCGGATTCTTAACCACTGTGCCACCAGGGAAGCCCTCATTCATTATTTCTAATAGTTTCTTGGTGGAGTCTTTAGGGTTTTTGAAAGGTAGCTATTTTTAACAGTGTGTCACTGACTTGCCATTGGAAACGCACTTCCCGTGGCCCTTTTTTAAAACCCTGGACATGACAGAGGCCACAGCTAGAGGCAGGGGACGGTAGGCATATTGTCAGCCACTCCCTCCTCCTCCCATGGGCATATCTCCCCAGCTGGAGGAAGGTCAGTGCCAGCTGCCTCAGCACACGGTCTGCTCTCAGTCTGTGAGCTCTTCTGCGGCCCTGCTGTGTATTCGTTCCCTGATAAGAGGCTGGTGGTGGCCATTTTGTTAAAGGGCCAACTGGAGACATGGCCCAGACGAGGGAGAAGCGGCGGGGCATCCTCATGACACGCTACCTCATCCAAAGAGAGATGCAGCGTCCTTGCTGTGTGGGTCCACGGGACCTTGCAGAAGGTGGCCGCCTCCCCATGGAACCCCACAGAGCCCTTTCCATCTGGTGTTTGGGTCCTGCAGCTCACGCTGGCCTCTTCAGTCTCAGTCCTTTGGAACTCACATGGATACAGCCCCACGGAGTCGCTAAAACTGAGGCTGGCTGCCAGCACCCAATGCATAAACAGTCATGATGGCCACCTCCCCTCACACTCCCCAGAGAGCCTAGAGGGGCCTGACTAAGGCCTCTACCAAGCGAGTCTCTCATCGTTGGCACCCTGATCAATCTTCCCCGGGGGGCCCAGAGGAGGAGCTGAACCCAGGTGGAGGAAAGAGTGGGCCCCAGTGAGTTACGAGGCTGTAATTCCATCAAGGGCTTCTGGAGAGATCATAAACTCACATCCCACATCTCCCCGTCCCCCTGGCCTTTTTTCTCCCCAGCATGATTTACAAGCCTATAATTCTGAGGCGAGACTGCTTCGTATTTCACATAATTCAAATATTTTCCTAAAACAACATCAGGCCTTCTCTTTGCCAAGGAGCAGCACCAGCGCCCTCTGGTGGCTGGTGGCCCAGGTGGGCTCTTGGGTGGAATTTCCAGAGCTTGTTGGAAACCTGAGTCCTGCCTGAAACCCAGTGGGTATGAAGAGCCTCTCTAGGGTTCAGGGTCATGCAGATGTGGGCCAAGAGGGACTTACAAAGCACTGATTTCTGAGGCTCCACAGATTCAGTTGACAAGCATTTATTGAGCCCCGGCTCATGTGGAACTCCCTATAGACCCCGTGAATCACATTGCCAAGCCCAGTCTTCTTTCTGCGGCTGTGTTTTGGCCCTTCACATCCTTTCAAATACTAAAGACTGTGTGTAAATGTTTCCGCCATCACCACAGCCCCTCCTGGCCCAATGCACCACCCCGAGGCCAGTGGAATGTACCATCACCTCACCTTGTGGTTTATGCTTTCATCATTAGTCTCTCCCATTAGAATATGAGCTCCATGAAGGCAGGGACCTTCTCTGCTTGGGTTCTGCTGCATCTCCAGCATCTGGGACAGTGCCTGGCCCCAAGCAAGCGCTCTAGAAATGTCTGTTGAGTGAAGCATGAATGAAGGAATGCGCAAATGATTGAACACGTGAGGCAGCTGGATGGCCTACAGCACTGACCCCAATCCATGACAGTGGAAGAGAGGCTGGCCTTAAATCCTAGACCCAAGCTTGAGCACGAAGGCCGGTGGGGCTGGTACAGGACCCTTCCTGCCGCCTTTCCCTTACTGCTAACTTTGCTTTGGGTGGAGCTCCATAGACAGCGGGCTGCATGGTGGTAAAAGAGTGACTCTTCTGGAGCTGCCACTGGGACAGGGCCAGAGAGTGGGACCCCTGAAGGGTAATCCACCCTGCTGCTGTGATGAAGGCCTCTTGTGAGCCTGCCTCATGTCCTTCATGGGCAGCTGCAATGGCGATGTGCCATCACTAGGTTCCCAGGGCATCTGCCTCTGGGATCAAAACATCTTGAAGGCCCCAGCTATGTAAAGTGGTGGCTGCCCCCTCTGGCCCAGATTCCTCTGGGGCCCAGCATCCTCCCCACCTTTCTGACTTCTGCCTGTGCCTGGCTTTTCCCTTTAAAATCTGCTCATGTTCTCCTCGGTGGTAGCTGGTAACTATGGAAACTACAATTAGGCTGTTTTGCTCAGTGTCTCTAAAAATTGCCAAGTGCAGGCAGCAACAGCCCCTGACTTATCAGAGACCCTGCTCAGGCTCTTCCATATGTTCTTTTAGGACACACCCTCTGAGCATTTAAGAAAATGCTCCTCCAGGTACCTGAGATGAAAGACCAGTTTCTCTTTGTAAAAATTTTCATTTCATCGCAGTCCCATGTTTTTATAAAACACGATGAAAACAAATGAGAAAAATGAAAAGAAAAAAATAAGTACAACTGACAAGACCCAATTTTATAATCGTAAATTCAATAGTCATAAAAGGACTCTTTCTAATAGCTATAAAAGTTTCTCAACACTTACTCTCCATTTCCATCCTGTATCATCGTGGGTGACCATCAGTTGGTGGACAGGCTTCAGCCATGGACCATGCTTTGAATAGCTCTGGCCCAGAACGCCACTCAGGGTCGTGCCCCTTCCAGACACATCTCTGACCAACCCTGCTGGCCCTGTCCAGCTTGGGCCTGTACCCAAGGGTGCCTCAGGGTGGAAGGTGGGGCTTCACTGGGAACACTGACAACCCACGGAAATGTCTGCACTTGAACTTGAGCAAATGTGTGTGAGGGAAGCAGCTGCAGAGGACTTGCCATGCCAGGAAGTGCTCTCTCAAAGCCAGGAATTGAGGCTTACTCATCCAGCCATGAGAGGTTTTCCATAGCCCTGGATTCTAGCGTGGGATCTGATGGCACAATCCCGGGGTCACTCAGAGGAGATCTGACTGCCCTGCGATTCACCAAATAACCCCACCACTGTCTCCATGCTTGCTCCTGGAATAGAGAGTACAGTTTGCATGGCCTGGATGGACATTCATCACTTTTTCTACCTGACCTCTGAGCCTCCTTCCCCTTTAAAAAATTGAGGTATGTTTTGTACAGTAAATTATGCATATATTAAGAGTACAGCTGTGAATGTTTACATATGTGTATCAACCAGATCAAGATATGGAACACATGTATCTCCCCCAAAAGTTCCCTCACGTCCCTTCCTAGTAAATACTAACTTTCCTGCACCCCCCCTGAGGTAACTACTATTCTAATTTTTATCACCACAGATTAGTTTTACACGAACTTCCTATAAATGAGGTCAAACAGTGTATATTCTAGTTTTTTACTTCTTTCACTCAATATAATATCTGTGAGATTCATCCACGCTGCAGCCTGGTATCATTGGGTTCTTTCTTTTCGCTGCATTGTGTTCCATTGCTGCTGTGAACATTCTTGTACAGCTTTTCTGTGCACATATATTTCACTGCATTCAGATAAATATTTAATAGGGTAATTGTTGGGTCCTAAAGCAGGCATGTGTTTAAGTTTTTAAGTAGACAAAAAGTTTTCCAAAGCAACTGAACAAATTCATACTTCTGTCAGAAATGTCTAAGAATTCAGGTTGCTCCACATCTCTGCAAGACTTGGTTTTGTCACCCTTTTCATGTTACCCGGTGGGTGCATGATGGTGTCTCATTGTGGTTCGAATTTGCATCCGCCTGATGAATAATGATGTTGAGGACCTTTTCATATGATCACTGACCATCGGGATATCCTCTTTTGTAAAGTACATGTTAACTCTTTCACCCTCTTTAAAAAAATCAGATTTTTAATCAGATGTACAGGCATATGTCGGAGATATTGTGGGTTTGGTTCCAGACCACTGCAATAAAGTGAGTCTCACGAATTTTTGGTTTCCCAGGGCATAAGAAAGTTATGTTTACATTATACTGTCGTTTATTAAGTGTGCGATAGATTAGGTCTAAAAAATACAATGTACATGCCTTAATTTAAAATAGTTTATTGCTAAAAAATGCTAACCATCACCTGAGCCTTCAGCAAGTTGTAATCTTTTTGCAATAGTAACACCAAACATTGCTGATCACAGATCTTCATAACACATATAATAATAATGAAAAATTCTGAAATACGGCAAAAATTACCCAAATGTGACACAGAGACACAAAGTGAGCGAACGTTGTTAGAAAAAAATGGTGCCGACAGACTTGCCTGAGGCAGGGTTGCCACAAACGTTCAATTTGTAAAAATCACAGTATCTGCAAAGTACAGTAAAGCAAGGCACAATAAAACCAGATTCACCTGTATTGTGAATACCTTCTTCTCGTCCATGGGTTGCCTGTTCACTCTCTAAATGATGACTTTGATGGAAAAAGTTCTTATTTTAATGTTGTCCAATGTATTACTCTCCTCTTCCATGATTAGTATTTCTGTGTACTAAGCAAATTTTGTACGTCCCCAAAGTCATGAAGATATTATTTGTTTTCTTATAGAAACTTTCTCAGATAATTTGGGGTTGTTGTATTACTGCTGTTGGTTTTCATGTTTTCACAAATGGAATGTTGCTTGCTTGCACTCAGAGGCTCTCTCAGTAAAGGGAAAACAACCTCTGAATATACAACTAAGGCAGAAATGACTGCCTCATATAAGTCTGATAGGCCCACTGGAATGAGATGACTTGGGGCCATGATGGAGCCAGGGATGACCCAAGAGGAGACCCCCATGCCCAACCTTCCTGCTAAGATGGGACGACATCTCCCTCTTAGCCCTGATCTATGCCACACTTTGGGGGTGATGTAACTGGTTATTAATTATTGTTGTTGTTAACAGGCAAGACTTGTACATTTGTACAAGACTTGTACAAGTCAAGAGGCACAAAAGAGCCTCCATCCTTCCCATGTTCCCCAGCCATTAGTTCCCTCCCCCAGGGGTAGCCGCCATCTCTGTCCACGTCTTCCTTTCCCAGAGACAGCCCATGCAAACTCTGTGATGCAATTATTCAGTTTGATGTTTGCAGGGAACACAGGCTTAAACTCAGTAAACAATAGCATGAGTATCTAAAGCCTCTCTAGCTACATGTCAAAGCTCCAGAAGCAGGGGTTTTGTGGGAGTTTTCTGGAGGGGGGGCGGAGGGTAGGTATTTTTTCAAAGGAAAGAATGACAGGGCCATGGGAAAAGAGAGATAAATAAGGCAAGAGAGAGGGAACGAAAGGAGGAGAGAGCCTGCTCTGTAATAAAGCAACCCATCTGCCCAGCGCGCTCCAGCCGGGTTCCAGATCCTGAGCCCTCTGCTGGTACCAGGGATCAACCTGGACTTGGCTGGTGATGCGTGGAAGCCATCCGTCCACGGCTCAGGCCGGGACCTCCCCTGCTGCTTCAGTGGCCCTTCCTTACTCGTTCGCACTGTGCTCCTGGAAACCTTGGATTTGTCTGAAAATCTCTTCTTCTTTATTTTTTAAATATCATTATTGTATAGACTGGAATCTCCTTCCACACAGTTTCATTGAGAGGCTAGCCCTGCCTTCTGGGACCAAGATGAGAGCCTGCATGGGGCAGGGCGGGGATGGAAGGGAGATACAAAATGAAGCCACCTTTCCAATCACGGATACGTGAAAGCAGGGGAACATTTGGGGAGAGGCAGCACCCCTGGGTTTTGTCACTGGGAAGTGTGCTAATGCAGGACCTGATATAAGAGGAGCACGTATATGGGCTCATTCAGGCCAGTCCTGCATGTGCTGCCAGCCCTGGACATGCTCCTAACAAAGGCTGTGACCTTAGAGACAGCCACAAAAGGCCATCTCACTCCCAACTCTACTTCCGGTGGTCGTCAGTTCAGCTGGTGGAGGAAGTTTGCCCGCACCCACCTCCCCTCCTGCCTGGAATGAGAGTCCCTATGAGTAGACCACGCCACAGGCAGAGTCAGTATTTGCTGTGCCTTCACACAAAATAGATAGCGTTCACTGCTCTGGTCATAGAGCAGAATCCAAGACCATAGAAGGCCTGGTCTTTGCCCTTCAGAGCTTACAATATAACTAAATAGGCCATAAAAGAGAGTAAAACAGATGACTTAACAGATGACTTAACACTTTGATGATGGCAGAAAGAAATGCTACAAGACAGTTTATGACTAATTGGTAAATGAGCAGGAAAAGTATACTTGCCATAGCTCCATGGACGGAGCAGATAGCAAAGGGGAGCTGAGATTTGAGTTGCACCTTGGAGGGTGGATGAGTGGCAAACAGCACAGAGGAAGGTGACTGAGCCACATCAGAGAAAGTTAGCAGTCACCCCAGAGCTCAGAGAACCGGTTCCCTGCCCACCCACATACAGTCAGGCCCTAACACCTGGGAGAAGCCGAGACCTTGGCCAAGATCAAGAGTCGGAGCAGGCCAGGTAGCAGAACTTCCGCTTCCCTGTGTGGGCCCCAACGATGCCCCCGCTTGCCCGTTTTGCCCAATCACCTACCCCCTGCAGCAGCCTGAGAAGCAGTGGCAGGCAGGCCACCACCCTGGAGGTGGGGGCAGGAGGGGGCTTCAGCAAAGCCCTAGTGTGAACATCTGAGGTCTTCCCACCCAGCTCCTCTTGGCCATGTGATGGCACCTCAGCCAGCCCCTTCTTCTCACTTGCCCACAGCTAAGTGGTATAAACTGCTTTTGCTGTTCCTTTTTTCTTCTTGTTCCCCCGCATTTTCAGGGGAAAAAAAATCCAAAGACACAGAAGAAAATTGCTGCTAATGTCTCCTCCTCTCCCTCCATTAGAGCTGATGCTTATAAATATTGAAGAGCCAAGCTCCACCAAGCTCGGCGAGTCCCGTCGTCTGGTGGCTGTCCCCTCCCCTCCTCCGTCTCCTAGGGCAACACATCCCTGGAGGTAGAGGGAAAGACCATGCTCCAGGAAAGTCACGGAGGCAGGCAGGGGCTGCCTGAATGAGCTGGGTCACGAGGCGGTGCAGGGGAGCCTAGTCCTATTGGGGTAGCTGGGAGCCCCGGAGGGGAGTGGCCAAAAAAGCTGCAGTGCCCACAGGGGCACAGGGGAGCCTGACCTCAGGGAGGGATAGAGGACAGGGACAGGGACCTTGAAAGGGAACTGGGGCTCTCTGGAAGACATGTGGGGAAACAAGTCACTAAAAATAAAAGGGCCCTGATGCAAAGAAAAAACAAAACTTGCTCACACTGACCACTCCCACTGACTCACAAGTGAGCTCCTGAGCTCAGGACTCGGGGTGCCGATGAACTCTGCTATTCTAAAGCTTTGAGGGAGGACACCTCAATACCTGGGAATGGGGTGCTGAGCTGCTTGACACCCAGGGGTCCTTGACTCATATACCCAAACAGAGAAGCCAGAGCAGGACGGGGTCGTTAGTAGCCACGCCCCTCCCCATGCATAAAGATGCGATGAGGATGGGTAGACCCATGGCAACTGGACCCCGGCAGCCCCTCACATGCATTTCCCCAGCTTAACATAACTTTCTAATTATTCCACTCGTGCAAATTTTTCTGCTCAAAAAACTCAATGCCCTCCCCAGGCCCTCTCCAGAGGTGTTCCCGAGCCCAGCTGTGGCCGTCTGGACGGTAGCACATTCTTTGAGGGCAGGTGTGGAGCTGTCAGGACACGCACGGTACACCAATAAATCAGTGGTCCCAGCCCTAGCTTGTGCCCACATTAGCTTGGCGTGGATTACCATATAAATTAGATTTTACTGCCATTTACAGTTTCCCCTTCCTAATTTCCCTTTTCTACTTCTCTCTGCCCCAGTGAACCTCTCTCTCAAAATTCTTCTATTTCTAGAGGAAAAGAAATCCTTTCTGTCTGGACTCCAAGTCTGCCCCACCCATAGTTTTCCTTTTCTCACCCATCCAATCTAAAACGGTGATGCCTCTGGTTTGTGCCACAGACTCGATGTGAGTTAGCCTGACCTGTCATTCTCGATGCCTGTGTATTTTGTAAAGTACACCTGCAGTCTGTTTTAGCATTCATTGCCGACCTACCGAAGTCTATCTCCTCAGTGTGGATGGTCTTCTTGACACAAACCGTAGCGGTTTGGATGCTTTGTTCTATACAGACTCAGGTTACCTAGATGTAGGAATGATCAGTGGGCAGAAGCATTTTTGCCCCCTACCACCTTGGCCTCTCCAGCACTATGCCATCTCACTGCAGCAACTAGCAGTTGCTAGAACCTTCTCTGCTGTAAGGAAAGGAAAACGGCTCTGAGTTGCAGGTGGGTGATTGGAGGCTGGCACCAAGAGGCAAATGAGCAAGAAATACAATATAATGAACACAGGGCTCTGATGATTCCCATTCAATGTCTTATCTTTTCCAAGCTGCCAGGGGCTTTCATTTTCTCCCCCAAAGATTGAAAACTGTCACTCAGACTAAAGCCCACAATTCAACTCATAGAACAAACAAGGGGAGACTTTGCCCATCGCCTACCACCTACCTCTTTCCTATTTCATCAGCTAGAAGATGCTGAATGTTGAGTCTGGGAGTCAAGGTCCATGGAGGAGATTTCAGTCCTGATCAAAAGAATGGTGAGCTCTCCAATCAGCAGCTTTTTTATCTTGCTCACTACGTGACAGCCAAATCAATGCTTCCCTTTCTGCAACAACTCTTACTCTGACTCTGATCAGTTCACAGCTGGTGGAGAGAGATATTTTTCTCCTAAAGCCATTTCCATGCTCTTGATTGGAGTGTCTTAGGAAAAGGAAGAGAAGACCCTGACTGCTTGTGGTCATTCTGGTCTGGCTTCAGGAGTTATGATGGATGGTAAGGTCCCAGGGAAGCCACAGAACAAAAAGATCTCTAGAAACCGGAGGTTACTATACTCTAGGAGAGAGATTCACCTTCAAACAAGTGGAAGCAAAGAAAGGAGCTGGGAGAAGGAGCAGTAACTGAGTGTTTCCCATGTGCAAGGTATTGGAAGGCAATTTACACATATAGCAGGGACAGAACGTATTAATATATTAATTTACCACCTCTCTCATTCCTCAGCCTTCTGGTCATCCAGACTTGTCTCTGATTACCCCCACCTCCACCTCCTGTGTACACACATACACTCTGAAGGAGAAATCTGCATCAAGATTCTCAGGTCTTTTGATGTAATCAGGAGAATGGGTGGTTAGAATCAAAGAGATTAGATACAGGGGGAAAGCAGGAGAGTTCAGCCCAAAAGATTAAGATCACATACACAATTTAAAAACTAGAAAAGAAGGAGAAAGCCAGAGAGAGTGAGAAAAGCCTGAAGGAACATGGCTTGAGAGAGAGTTTGGGAGACTGGTAGGTAGGTTCCAAAGAGGCACGAGGTAGACAAGAATAATGGGACAGAGGAGGAAGAGCTCTCAAGGGCTGCAATGGGTTTGGGATTTGTATTTTCTTTAACGTTCTTCAAGAGATGCAGGTGAAGTTTGGAATTCCTCTTCAGTTGCCATTTGGCTGGTTTCTTTTTTCTTTCTTTTTTTTTTTAAATCATCACCTTTTTTGACCAGGATTATTTATTTATTTATTTATTTATTTATTTATTTATTTATTTATTTATGGCTGTGTTGGGTCTTCGTTTCTGTGCGAGGGCTTTCTCTAGTTGCGGCAAGTGGGGGCCACTCTTCATCGCGGTGCGCGGGCCTCTCATTATCGCGGCCTCTCTTGTTGTGGAGCACAGGCTCCAGACGCGCAGGCTCAGTAATTGTGGCTCACGGGCCTAGCTGCTCCGCGGCATGTGGGATCTTCCCAGACCAGGGCTCGAACCCGTGTCCCCTGCATTGGCAGGCAGATTCTCGACCACTGCGCCACCAGGGAAGCCCCTCTTTCTTTTTTTTTAATTGAACTATAGTTGATTTACAATGTTGTGTTAGTTTCAGGTGTACAGCAAAGTGACATATATCTGAATATATACATCTTTTTCAGATTCTTTTCCATTATAGAGTACAAGATATTGAATATAGTTCCCTGTGCTACACAGTAGGTCCTTGCCATTTGACTGGTTTCTACCTGTACCTCTTTAAATGCAGTTCTATACAAAGACAGAGCTATGAGGGTCCACAAGATTTACTCAGGTTGTATATCAAGACTCATTTTGAATCAAAGATGAAAAATTCAACTACACCTCAAATAACTATCCTAGACTTGAAAAAGAACACAGAGCACAACTTCTCCCTGCCTACTCAGCTACCAGAGTCACCCTGAAAGGGGGGAGGGGCAGGTGGGTCAGGTATCAACCCGAGGGGCAGAGCAGTTGTCTGGAATGAATCTGAACTGATCAGGCATTGACATCCTCTTACTGCTCAAAAATGATTCCAGTTTCTTAAGAAAGTCAATTTATTGAAGTTGGAATAAAGATGAATTTCTCAGCTTCATAGTGGATTTTTTCTCTTTTTCTTTTTTTTAAGTATCTTAGTTCAGTGCTCTCACATAATGCCACCTGGTACATACTGTTCCACACTCTCTGTTCTCCTGCAAATTGCAATGCTGGCTTCATCATCATCTCCTTGATTTTTCTGACTTTGAGGTTGTACCGAATAGCCACAGGGGGTCTTGGGATTTATTTTGGTTATGGATACCTTTATCCTTTAATGAGATGAAGACACAGTTTTGTCTTCAGAGTCTATTGTTCGTACTTGATGCTTTAAAATAAAATTGTGGCATCTGACCCTTTTGGATCCAGCGAAGCTGGGATAATTATGAATTAAAAACAGTTTCAGCCATGATACACAAAAATGGAAAGAAAAAAAAAAAACTATAAAAGGACTTCTCTTTTACCTCAAGTTGCCCTGCCCTATTTTATCCCCACATCTTTTAAATGAAAAAGTCATACATAATGCAAAGGTGACAGAATTTTACAGTGAACATACATATACCCCACTAATTTCTTCCATTAACATTTTACCTGACTTGCATTATCATGTTTCTGTCCATCTATCCTCCCTGTATTCATCCATCAACACACCTTATTTTTTATTTTACTACTTTTCTATTTTTTATTGAGATAAAATTTGACATATAACCTTGTGTAAGTTTAAGGTGTACAATATATTGATTTAGTATTTTATATATTGCAATACGATTACCACCACAGCATTAGCTAACATCTCCATCACATCATGTAATTATTATTTCTTTTTAGTGGCTGCAATATTTAAGATCTAGTCTCTTAGCAACTTCGAAGTTTATAATACAATATTGTTGCCTATAATCACTATGCTATGCATTACATCTCCAGAACTTATTTACCTACTAGTTGCAAGTCTGTACCCTTAAACAACATCTCCCCAATTCCCCCTGCTCCCACCTCCATTCTACTCAATGTTTATATGAGATCAGTTTTTTTTAATTCCACATATAAGTGATATCACACAGTATCTGTCTTTCTCTGTCTGACTTACCTCACTTTGCATTGTGCCTTCAAGTTCTATCCATGTTATTGCAAATGGCAGGATTTCCTTTTCTCATGGCTAAATAATGTTCCATTGTGTGTGTGTGTGTGTGTGTGTATGATATATATATACTATCAATATATCTTCATTATCCATTCATCCACTGACAGATACCTTGGTTGTTTCCGCATCTTGCATAGTGTAAATAATGCTGCAATGAACATGGGAGTACAGATATCTAATTTGATATCCTGTTTTTATTTCTTTTGGGTATATACACAGAAGTAGAATTGCTGGATCATATGGTAGTTCTATGTTTAATTTTTTGAAGAAACTCCATACTGTTTTCCATAGTGGCTGAAACAATTTGCATTCCCACCAGCAGTGCATAAGAGAACAAAGAATGACTCAGTGGGGAAAGGAGAGTCTCTTCAACAAATGGTGATGGAAAACCTGGATAACCATATGTAGAAAAATGAAATTGGGCCTCTAGCTTACACCACCCACAAAAATTCACTCGAAATGGATTAAAGACTTAAACACAAGGCCTGATAACATAAATCTTATTTTGCATGTGCAACTATAGAATAACTTCTCTAATTTCTCTTATTTTTGATGCATTTCAGAGTAATTGCAGACTTCAATACAATTCTCCCTAAATACTTCAGCATGGAAGTCATTAACTAGATTTCAAGATCTGTTACAGATCTGTTTTACTTTGAGGTAAAATTTACATACCAGGAAATGCACAAAGCTTAAGTGTACATTTGCTAAGTTTTGACAAATGAATACACCTATTGTAAACCTAATTCATATCAAGGTATAGAACTTTGCCTTCACCCCAGAAAATTCCCTAATGCCCATTCCTCATCAATTCCCTCACTTCTACCCCTCAAGGCAACCACTGTCCAATTTTTTTCTGCCATAGATTAGCTTAGTCTGTTCCAGGGCTTCATATAAATGAAAACATACTGTATACTCCCTTCCACTTTAATTGCAAAATAAACTAACCTCTAGCTCCCTTCAGTGTAGGGGAAAATTGGGCATTTTTCCTTGCATGGATCTAGAAAATGGGGACTTTGCTCATTTCTTTTAAAGACCAGGGTTCTATGGGTCATCAGTCCTCATGCCGGATGGTCACTGCGTGTAGAATGAAGTGGTTTAGTAGAACTGTCCAGAACAGGAGAGGCCCATGAAAACACAGAATCTCTACAGGTTGAACGAGCCTTGTGGTGGATTCCCGCAGCCCTTCACTAATCGGCGGGAAACGTTTCATGAGACTTCGTTAGTACCTGGATCTTCCGGAGCTTCACGGGACTGCCTGGGCTGCAGTGGTGCCCAAGGTTGGGAATCAGGGTGTACAATCCACTTGGCCTCTTATAAACCCAGCCTGGGTCTGATTTGCTTCATCTCTTTGGCACAAGGGATTTCAGGCATCCGATCTTGGGTTCTCGGTCCTGGAATCAGAGCTAAACTGTGAGGGCTCTGCAGAATTTGTGACAAGGGAGAAATGTCTTGTTTTCCTCATGCTCTCTATGGGAGGGAGCAGCCAAAAGAAGAAGCTGTCTGCATTGCCTGTGGCGTAAGACCACCCGCCAGCACAAAATAGGAAGCAGAGGGAAGTAAACAGACCAAATTCTGAAATGCGCTCATCAGCACAATCTGTCCTCTGAGCATTTTTTTTTTTTTTTTGCAGTGAGAGACGGGAGGATGCAACCGAGCGGAAGGAACTAATCAGCCAGCCTCGACGACAGCATTAAAGAGCGGGAGAGAGGCATCCAGACAGCGGTGTCAAGCCCTCACAGGTGCGTCAGGGCAGGATGCTCTGCCTCGGATGCAGAGGGCTATCAGCCTCAGTCACATGGCTTCCAGGCACATGGAGGTTTTCCATCAGTCACTACCGCCTTGAGCGCCAGCACGGCGCTGCTGTGCGTCCAGTACTGAATGCGAGGGTGGCACAGATGGGAAACAGATGATGATGACAGTGGTGGTGGTGGTGATGATGATGATGATGATGTAAAATGAGGCTGTACAGTAAGGATTCTTTGGAACCTCCTGTGCCTGTATCTCAAAGGGGGGTGAGACTGGATACTCACAGCAGAATTGTGCAGAGCTAACCTTGAGAAGAGTAAACGTGAAGCCACGTGGTCAACGAGGGAGGAGGCGGAGGAGGAAGAAGAGGAGGGATCCCCTCTCCCTGGCGTGGCTAATTCCAAATTAGTCTAATGTTCGTAAACAGTAAGACCCACATCCTGTCTTAATGGGGCCGCAGGCACGGAGACTGCTGAAAGAGAGAGTCCATGGGTTCAGAGTTTCTGGTTTGGGCCAAATAAGAGGTAATTAGAGACCGACTGATGATCAAGGATGGATTGAGGAGTGTCATAGGTTTGTATACATTAAAGCTTGAGGACCATGCATCCGGGAAGCATGCACCAGACTGTGACATCCCCAGCTTCTCAGGAGGGGGTGGGGAGGCTCGGAGTCCTGCGCACCCAGCCAGGGAGTGAAACAAATCCACAGCAGGCGGCAGCTCAGGAAGCACCCACAACTTTACCTAGAAGCTAAGGGCCAGTGGGAAAGCAAGAAAGATATTTTTTTCTATGTCTTCCTGCCTGTAAATCCCAGTTTTGAGCCGTGGTCCTCCTTGGAAGCCTCATTCAGCAAATACACAATGACCCTATACCCTGTGCCAGAAAGGACTTTGTCCTTCATGCTCGTGATCTAACTCAGGGACAGCAGTTTTACCCCGTTTCTACTTCCTCGCCTGCTTCATTTTCTCCTCCCGCCCTGACACAAGAGCGGGAAAGAGAAGGGACCTGAATATTTTAAAAGTAAGGCAAAGAAAGGAGAGAGCAGAAATGAGATTACCCTGCCTCCTGTGCTCTGGATGTATAATAAAACACACATGGCTACCATCCTCCAGGGACTTACTATCAAGGGTCAGGCTAAGAAACAAACCGGATGAACCAAAGGTTTTTCAGATGGGGCATCTGAGTTGGGGACTAAGGGACTACTCCAAGTTCCAACAGCAAATGCCAAAGCCAAGAACTGATCCTAGCATTCCGTGATATATATCAAAATTTAAAACCCTCCAGAAAAACTTTCTTGAGAATTGACCCACCCTTGCCCCACCTGTTTGCACCTTTCCTCACCCAAGTCCCAGTCTCACACTGCCTCTATGCTGGCTCCATCTGTCCCCGATCACACCCCTTCCCCTGGGTGGTCCAGGACTCTCCTTCCTCCTGGGCCACCTCTTCACCGCACCCAGGGACAGCCTGGAGAAGCGTCCACACTGTACCTCCCAGGCAGTTCTTTTTATCCCACATAAGAAGTCAGGGGTACCTCCTGACTTCCTACCATCCCAGCTCCGGCCCAGCTGTCCAGCTATCCAGGTGGAGTCCCATCCCAGCAAGAGCCCAGAGTCATCAATGCTTGGATCGCCAGGTGGTACAGCCACGTGCCTCAAGGGACAGAGTCATGGGAAATGGCCTAAGCAGGGCTTGGTCCCTCCGGTGCCCCCAGAGGGTCTGCTGCATCGGCTCAGTGAGTGCTGGCCCCAGATGATGCGGCCAAGCTTCCCTTCCCAGGGCCCTCGTGGCCTGACCATCAAACGGCCTGTCGAGCTCACGTGGGTCACCCTGCCCCATCTACCTGTTTGTCTCTCTGTCCCTATTTCATGCTCCCAGCACAGTCATGGAGGCAGAGGTGACTCTGAGCGGGGTCCCCTTGCCCTCCCAGCAGCTGCAGTTCAAACCACCTCACCTTCCTTGACAATTTAAAGAGCAAGAACTGTCCTATGCCAGGTTTCTGTGCTCAGTGAAGCATTGCCAATGAAGTCTCCACGGAGACTGTGTCTTCGGAGAGCCACTCACAGGAGGGCAGAGCCTCCAGGGCTGAAAACAAGGGGCCCCCATCTGGGGATGCTGAGGGGCCAGCTCCAAAGAAGGTTTGCTCGGGGAGCTGATGTTTTCTCTTGGGCCTTTCTAGAAGCCTGGAGACTAGGGTAAAACTTCCCCCCTTCCAGGCATTTGAACCCCTAACCAACCAGCACCTTTCTAACCACACGCACACACGCACCAGTTTCTACTGTCCTAGCAGGTACTGTTATCCCCAGTCACACTTCACTACCTGAGACAGTTCACGACAAGACAACTGCCCAATAAAAAGCTACAAAAGAACTTATTTGTAATTTCTCAGTGTGCGACCACGTCTGAGTGAACGTGTCTATTTGCTTGTCCTTGTCAATGCCACCTGTCTATGGAGGATGCTCCTAAAGGGTCCTGACAGAGCTCTGCACTGGGGACTCGGTGCCCATGCAGGTCCACCGGCAGTGATCCTAACGAAGCAAACAGGGGATCCGGTCCTAAAAAGAACATCCCTCAAATCACGCTAATTGAATTTTAAAGGTGGGACAGGATTTAGCAGAGAATGTTTTACTTAATATGAAAAGGGGTTTCAGTTCCCTGAGTGCACAGTGGCCCTTGGGATGCGGTCTGGGGGAAGGCGAGTAAGTGCACACGTGTGCTGCGAGGTGGGAAGGAAGCTGCCCTAGGACCAGGAGAAGCCTCCCGTGAAGCATTCCCAGGAGGTCGCTGAGGGCTTTCCCCTGGCCTGGGAAGACAGGAAGTCCTGGCTGTGCAGTTCGGCGAACCACAGCAGCAGATCTAGGGGAGACCTCAGAAATGTGCTCTTCCAACCAATCCACACCCAGACGAGGACCCTGAACCCAAGGGGTTAGGACTTGATGGAGGTTACGCATACAAGGGCTGCATCGGGACTGGCCTCTGGACGCCACACCTGGTGCTGCTTTCCCCACAGCCCCCAGACATGTCACAGTGCACGGTTTTGCCCCCAATACAACACTTGTGGCAGAGCCTCCCTCAGGGTGACAAGTGGAAAAGGCAGATGAGTCATGTCTCCAACCCTAGGACAGTGAATAGGCTTCGCTGTTCTCCTCTGGACAGAGGGTCCTGGTGGTCACATCTGCACATCCTCTGGGTCCCCAGAAAATCTGTTTCCATAGCCAGCATAGTGTGACTCATGAGAATGGTAGAAAAGAGAGTGTGACTCTCTAGAATTGAAGTTATCTGTGCATTTGCCTCATTCTCTCCCACACACCACCACTGCCACTATCCAAGCCCCACTGGACTGTCAGCTCCTCAAGGCAGGGACCACACACTGTGATAACTCCAGGGCCCAATCCAGAGAATTCCACACGCAGGAGCTTGATGTATATTGAATCAAGCTGCATTGGATTAGCTGGTAAACAGTAGCTGGCTTTGCTGCGACTTGGATACACCAATGATGGCAGCAGTTCCTGGAGGTGGAGAGACAGCCCTTTGCCAGGTGACGAGGACAGAGAAACAGATTAGAAGGTTGAATCAATAGTGAGCGGAGTGGCCTCACTTGAGCAACAATGTCAGTTCAAAGGAAATACAATTTAAAGTGCTGACGGGAATTTATAGGATACCTATTTGCCCATGTGTAGTTTAGAAGTGCTGTCGGTTGGATTCCCAAAACACGGCAATGGCCTTGGAGAGTCATGAGGCTTAAATCAAATAAATGCAGATGTGATGCAGATCTTGAAGAAGTTCAAACATCCAGAAATGTTGGGGATGGAGGAACCTCAGGAATCATCTAATCAAACCCTGTGCCTTCAGAGGAAGGGACTGTTGGCAGGAAAAGGGAGGCAGATATTGAGTGACTCATGCCCTAGTCCCAGGCTCCTGCCCCCTACATCGGCAGCTCCTCCCCACTCCATCCTGCTGTGTAAGGAAAGGTCCCTGGGACAAGACACCCACATGACTGAACTGAAGATAACAGGGCTCAGGGATGGAGTCTGTGGAGGTTTGCCTGGCTTAAAGCCAAGTGGCCACCTAACGACCCCACAGAATCCGAGCCAGACTTCAGAAGGAAACAAAGAGGACTGGAAAGGCCCAGATCTCTCTTTTCTCCCCAGTGCCTCCGCCTGCACTCCTCCAACTCGCTGCCCCACTCCCCACTCTTCCACACAAATGGGGAACGAACAGAGAGCACAGAGCACACCGAGCACAGAGGTAGACCGAGCAAGAAGGAAGCGCAGGCTGAAGCGAGGTCCTTTAGAAAAGGCTCTTGCACCAGCAGGAGTTTCGAACCCTGTGCCCAGGACTGGGGGGAAATTGAGAGCAAGAAGGGATCCTTGTGCTGGAACCCTCACCTGCAGGGCCCTTTAGTCCCTCCTCCTGTCCCACAACAAGACAGAACCCCATGTTCTTCCCCAGGGTCCAGCCCACAGGGGCCCGGTGGCCGGTGGAGGACGTGCAGCCGGGGGGGACGGGGTACTTAGCATGCCTCCTCTGGATGCAGCTACTGACCTCCATTCTGGTCAGCGCAGCTCCAGCCCTTCACTGCAGGCAACACGAGCTCCACCTTAGGGGCCCAGGCAAGGGAGCAGATGGGCCTCCCAGCCGAGGGCAAGGCCCCCAAGGGGCTCACGAAGCATGTAAGAGATGAGTGGGTTCCTGCCGGCTGGTTATCGGCACGCCTCTCCCCTCTGTGATCTCAGGACCTACGGGGGTGGGTGTGGCAGCTGCCTTTTCACCCTTCCGTCCATTTCCCCTCCAGCTCTCAGAGGATGCAGTAAAATGAAGTAGACAGAGCGCTGCACTTGAAACTCCAGGTTGTCATGGGTTCTAATCCCAGCTCTACCCCCTAACAGCTGCTGTGACCTTGGGCAAGGAAGCAAAACTCCTTAAGCCTTTTTATCTTCATCTGTAAAAGGAAGATAATGCCTCCCCTCTCAGGCTCCTGGTGAGGATAAAGGGAAATACAGAAACAGATGTGCAGATGAGCCCTGGCCCATGGAAGGTGCTTCATTTCCTTTCTTCTTCCTTTAATGGCCACTGGAAGGCTTGGCACTGCTCTCAAGAGCCCCTTTACCAACCTAAGACATAATGAGAGAGGAAAGACGGAGCAAATAATAATAATATTTACGGAGAATTTACAACAAGCCAGACACCACACTCAGAGGTCCATAAGGATCTCCCACAGCTCTCTGGACACAGCCTGTAAGCGGGGGAGCTATGGTTGTACTTTTGACCATTAGCAAGAGGAAGGCTATGAAGAAATGGTGCCCAAGGAGGGA
Source organism: Eubalaena glacialis (assembly GCF_028564815.1). Lineage (NCBI taxonomy): Eukaryota > Metazoa > Chordata > Mammalia > Artiodactyla > Balaenidae > Eubalaena > Eubalaena glacialis. The sequence goes on along the minus strand of NC_083723.1, from coordinate 107,939,755 downwards.
GGCAAGTACCGCATTTGGGCTGCTTGGTGCATCCAGCCTTGTGCCTGGACTCTGCATGTGAGCAGAGGGTGGGAGACAGTGAGGCTCAGCTCCAGTCACCTCTGTCCCTCTAGGAGCCGGGCTGAGATTAAGCATGTTTGATGATGGATATTTATTATGGAAATTACCTAATGAGCTACAAGATTGTTATCTAGCACCCAAACAGTATTATCATAACTATTACAAATTAAATTAGGCCACCTTTGCTAAATCAAACAAATAATAAGAGTAATTGAAATGAAGTGATAATAAACCAAAGGATTCCAGCCCGCTTGGTTCCTCAAGATGTTCTTGTTGATTTATGTATTCACTTTGGACCATGTGGGCTGTAGACGAAAACTGATCCCGTCCTCTGTCAATCCTGTTGTTTTAATGAAATTCTCCCTAGGAACGAAGTGAATCTACATGTGTGATGGGATGTGCAGGTCTGTAAATGAGAGAAGCGACTCTTTGGTTCCAGACTTCAAAGTGATGTCAGGCCTTGGTTCTTCAGCAAAATTACACCATTCTCTGCTTTTACTTGCAGACAGAGATGGATTTCATTTTTGACATTTTTATCCATAGTTTAAGAGAACATCTTCTACTGGGATTGGCTGCATGACCGAGATGGTTTTCTTTTATCATCATTAAAATGTTGAAGTGCTACTTTAATTTATTGCAGAAGAAACTCTTCTTAGTCTTCTCATTCAACCATCAATTGAAATAATCAATATTTTATTTTCGAACAAAAGCACTTAGTTTCATTTTCACCAGCCCAGCATTGGATGGCACTGAAAAAATTTAGTTTTGCACCCACAAACTTTGGTTAAGATGATTCTGCAGAGACTTTGCTCTGTGCTCACTGCTGTTTCCTCTTTCTAAACACCAGGGAGGCTCTGTCTCCCAGGGCCCCTTGCTATAAGGCCAGGGCCACATGAATGAGCTCTGGCCAATGAGATGTGAGCAGAGGTGATGTAACCCACTTCCAGGCCTTAACCTCCACCACAGTGACCTCAGAGGCCAGGTGTGCCAGGTGTTGTATCTGCAAGATGAAGACCTAAGTGAAAATCTTTGTTGCACTAAACACTAATTACTGATTAACACAATCGTGCTATGGCAGCTCAGATTCAGCTAGTATCTGTAGACCTTTTTTCATGTTCTGGGTAATCACATATCTGAGGGTGAAAAGCTCTTTGTGTCTATCCTCACCACTAACTCATCTAATCTCTCCAATTCTGATCACACTTTTTGGTCAAAAAAGCAATCACCTTTTGTTTGTTTTTATAAAACCTCATTAAGAACATGTCGCTCTGGCAGTTCACTTGGCAATAAAGAAATAAAGCTTTTATCTCATAATAATAATGAGATGGCAACTGGTGGTTTAGTACATCTCTCACTGTAATCCTCACGACAACCTAACAGATAAATCTTATTATCCCCATTTTACAGATGAGGCTATGGAGGCTCAAAGAAGTTAAATAACTTGTCCGAGGTGACATAATTGGATTAAAAGAGGAGCCAGGATGTAAACCCAAACCTTTCTGATCTCATGCTTGTTTTTCCTTAAGCGACAATGTCTCTTGACTCTGGAATATTTTTTTTTATTATTATTAACATAAGATAGAAGAATTCACAACACGACGTGTTGAAGGGTCTCCTTTGTGTCTTCAAGCCAGACAAACGTTAGGCTGAAGATAAAGAAATGCACCTTGAAGGAGCTCACACACGTAAACAGGTCAGATTTGTTTTAAATTAATAGACCTTATTTTTTAGAGCATTTTTTAGGATTACAGGAAAAGTAAGTGAAAAGTATAGTGAGTTTCCATACCCCCTCTTGCTCACCCTATTATTAACATCTAAAATTGGTGTGGTACATTTGTTACAATTGATGAGCCGATATTGATACATTATTATTAACTAAAGTCAATGGTTTACATCAGGGTTCACTCTGTGTTGTACAATTCTATGGGCTTTGACACATGTATAATTACATGTGCCCACCATGACAGTATGGTACAGAACAGTTTCAATGGAGCAAGAATCAGGGAAAGGTTTCACAGAAGGAATGGAATGTTGGACTTTTAAAAAGAGATAAGATTTTCAGATGGACCAAGAACCCTGAACAAAGCCAAAGAGGAAGGAATGCACAAGGCATTAGTCAAGAGGTAGTGGTTAGATGGGGTATATACATACGATGGAATATTGCTCAGCCATAAAAAATAATGAAATATTGCCATTTGCAGCAACATGGATGGACCTAGAGGTTATCATACTAAGTGAAGTAAGTCAGACAGAGAAAGACAAATATCATATGACATCACTTATAAGTGGAATCTAAAGAAAATGATACAAAAAACTTACTTACAAAACAGAAACAGACGCACAGACATAGAGAACAAACATGGTTACCAAACGGGAGAGGGGAGAAGGGATAAATGAGTTTGAGATTAACAGATACACACTACTATATATAAAATAGATAAATAGTAAGTATCTACTGTATAGCACAGGAAACTATATTCAGTATTTTGTAATAATCTATAATGGAAAAGAATCTGAAAAAGAGCATATATAATATATATATGTGTATATATATATAATAATAATATATATATATATCTGAATCACTTTGCTGTACACCTGAAAATAACACAACACTGTAAATCAACTATACTTCAATAATAATAAAATAAAAAATACTTGCTTCAGAAAAAAAAGAGGTAGTGGTTTGATCAGTCTGTCTTAAGCAAAGGGCTCATATTTGGGAAAATAACAACAACAAGAAGAATGAACATTTATTTGGCACCATTAGGTGTCAGGCAATCACTAAACATTTTACATGGATTACATGGATTAAATGATCCACAGAACAATTTATAATATAGGTGCATAACTACCATTTTTTTGATTGTATATTTTGCTTAATACTTGCATTGTTTCTATAGCACAATTATAGCAATCTTTAAATTTACTTTTCATTACAAATATCTGTCAAGATTTTTTTCAGAAACACTTTTCCTACTCTCTTGAACATGCACCCACACTACAAAAAACTCATTCATAACCATAACTACTATTTTTAATAAAAGATGTGCAAATTAAAACTTGGAAGTATTTTTTAAAACTTCCCTGAAGTGACATAATAGGTATTTGGAGGATCTGGAATACAAACTAGGCAGAATGAGTCCAAACTAGGCAGAATGCCTCTAAAAGAAAACCAAAAGAAGATAGCAGATAAATTAGAAAAGGTAATTTGGGGACCATTTGAGATTGACTTGGATGTCAGGCTAAAAAATTGTTTTCTTTCAGCAACAAAGTTTTCAAGATTAGTATATACTAATATTTCCTTTTGGTCATTGAAACCAGGAAAAAAAGGAAAGGTATGCATCTACAGAATTTTGTCTGCTTCATAACAGCTTATATAAGAAAACAAAACAAAACAAAACCTCTGTTTAGGAGAATGACAGGATAAAATCATATTTGGGGATGCTATCCTGAAGGTGATATGTGGAGTAGATTGGGGAGAAGACTTAGAGCTAAAGGAGAATTAGTTAGAAGTTGACTGACATCCTTCGGGTGCTGGGCCAGAAAAATTTGGACATGAAATGGCAGCTGTATGAATTGAAATCAAAGGATGATTATGGCAGAAAATGTGCAGGGGGAATTGACCAGTCTTGGGGATGAGGAAGGTGTCTGGAAAATTAAGAGTGACTGGGAGAATGACAGAACTATTTTGAGAAATCCTAAAGGCTAAAGGAGGGGATAGTATCAGAGGAAGAACACAAGCGTGGATTTCAGCTGACCAGCAGACGTCGTGGTGGAATGGTCCAGCAGAGGGTTGGAAATAACATCTGAAGTTCAGTGAGAGGGTCAGGTCTACAGTTACGGATTTGAGAGTTACCTTCATAATAGAGATGAGTGTGCAGGATGGAGAGGGAGAGACAGAAAGGGAAGAAGAAATGATTGGACCATGCATGGAGGTAGGAAGACATCTCTGCAGAGACAGCAAGGGTGACTCAGGGAGGCAGCAGAGGAATCAGTAGGGCAGAAGTGTCAGGGTCAGGAGTAAGTGTCAGGGTCAGGAGTAAGTGTCAGGGGCAGGAGTAAGAGGGCTTCAGTAGGAAGATGGGGACAAAATTGTCAGATGCTACACTGAGACCAGAGGTGAACAGGAAAGGGCCTTTGGGGTCCTTCAACACAAACTGGAGAAGGTAGAGGAGAGAAAGAATGGAAAAGTGGATGGCTGGGGAGTGGGGAGCAGGGCCTGGGGATGCTGGAAGCACAAGAAATGCGTGACTTTTCTCTGGCATTGAAGACCCAAGAGAGTAGATTTGCTTCAAGCTGTTGTTCAGATGCCAAGGGAACAAGCAACAATATCAGGGCTCAAGTGACTGTGAGGAGAGCTGTCTGAAACCAAACGTGAGCAGCTGACTTAAGGAGCAGCAAGAAGGGACCGTCTCCTGAACGGTCTGCAGAAAGCACTGCAGCGGTGACGTGGAGAGAAATGGGGGAACACGGAGGAAGGGAGACTGAATGATCACTGGATTGTATCTTTCTGAATTCCATACAGTCATGACCCATTTGAACAAATTCAGTATTAAAATAATAAAAGGTGTCAGGAAATACTGATTAGGACCAAGAACCAGGAGTAAAAGTAGTCCCTGGGCTCCAGGGCAAACAGGTGAGGGTCATCAACATCACCATCATCCCCATGAACTAGGCTGCATCAAGCTGGAGTCCGAGACTCGAAAGTTATACATAGAAAAGGAGCTTTCCCCTCTGAGCAGGAAATGTGCAATAGGCTTAGGTCCTGAGGTCTGAATCCACTTTTCATTCCTTCGCTAGTCGTGGCAAGAAAAATCAAACCGAAGCAAAGCCGAGGCTCCTCCCGTACCACCTTTTTTGTCTTTTTGTCTTTTTTTCCCTCCTGGTTTTTTTTTAAAGGTCTTTTGCATCATATGCAGTGGATTCAACAGTGTTTAATAGCTGATTTTATTGTTCATTGGAAAGAAATGTCAGTTTTAACATTAGTCCAAGGAGAGAGCCTGATTAGGAAGGCAAATCAGCTCCCGAGAATGATCAAATGGTACATTTCAAGAACACATGGTAATCATTTAGGGATTATCCATTGGCTTCAGATTACTCGTGTTATTGCTCACCTCCATCGGCACCACTAACCATGGTGCCGATGGACTGTGGAATCCACAAAATCCTTTAAAGCAAACGTCCCAGCCATCACCCAAAGCCTAGCTTTTCCCCCATGGGACTGATTTAGACTGCAATCAATTGTGTGTGTGCTCAGAGCGGGGGATGTTAGAGTTAGCACTCGCTAACAGCTAATCAAGAGTCCAGGGATATTTTGTTTTGAAACTGATTTTGTTCTCTCTCTCTCTCTCTGCACACACACACACACACACACACACACACACACACACACACCCCGCATGCTGCAAATGTGGAGAAACCCAGGCTAACCTCATTGCTGAGTGCTGATGTTAATGATGGGATTACTCTCTTGAAATCCAAGTCTATGTGTTATAGCAGCCCTGGGCCCTGGGCCCACAGGAAGGGGAAACCACTTCACTTGGTAACGATTGGATGCTACTCTTTGCTCCTGTAGACATTTCTATTTTAGGTGTCTGAAGTCTTTTGAGCTCCAGAGTCAAGTCCTTAAAACAGAAGAAAAAGGCCAGTGATGGAAAAGGCAAGCTATGACCAGGTTCTGCCAGTAGCTCGGAGCTGGGAACCAGGAGCTGGAGTGGAGACAGCATCTAACTCATCGGCTCTGTTTTCTAACCCCATCACGGAAGCCTCCGAAGGCCAAGGCAGGTGAGCTGGCCCTAGTCCTGGGCCAACTGGGGCCAGAGGAGGAGAGGGCAGGAGGCTGAGGTCCAGCTGCCCTTTGGGGTTCCAAAAGATGCCAGGACCAGGCTCCAAGTCAAGGACATGGCTTGTGGTCAGGCAAAGATTTTGTGCATGCTAAGTGTGAAAGACAGTCTTGGAGATAAAGTTTGTGAGCCACAGATTCCAGAAGTTGAGGGCTATTCTGAAGGTTTGTAAAAACAGTTGAGTAGCCTGTTTGACAATGCTGGCCTATCCCGGGCACTTCAGGATGTTTGCTCATCCTCTACACTGAATTCACTCCTCACTCACCCCACCTGTATTTGACCTCATGGTTCCTGGAGGAGTTCCTGGCAACAGAGACAGCATCTGCCAGTTACCTTTAGAAGTGAGCTCAGAAGCCCAGAAGGAGACTTGGTCTTGAGAATTAGGCCTTCTTTGGGCAAAATTAGGCTCCTGTGTTTGGATGTACAGGGCTGGGTGTGGGACAGTCTGCTTCTTTGGATGACTCCACCAACTGGCAAAGAACCAAGTACCCTTCCTGACCCTGGGCAGCAGGATCGGGACTTAGGATGCTTTGCACATTCCAAGAGCCCGTATGGCATAAGAACACTAGAGAGAGAGAATGACTAGTATTAATGTTTAAGATTCTGCCATCCAGACAGGATCTTACACTCAGATAGCTCTGGCCCACCATGAAGTAGACAGCAAGAGAGAAATGGGTCAGAGAGAGGGATTTGTCTCCCTCCCCAAGGAACCTGCAAACATCACTATGCTTATCTCTTGTAGGTGGACCTGGGGCACTGAGAGTTCCAAATTCCAAGATGGCCCCATGCATCTGGCCCAGGAGAAAGGAGCTGCACCAGAAGCACCGGGGTTTGAGCTTAACTGTCCTGCTAACCTCGTCAGCTGTGTGCTCCCCAGAGGACTGTTTCCCTCTCTGCAAAAGGAAAGAACTAAAGACTCTCCTTCCAGCAAAAGGCTCATGGACATGCTTAGCACACACTTCTGTCCTGGCTGCTTGTACCACTGAAGCAAAAGCACCGTCCTGCCAGAGGGTGCCTGGCAAGAGGTCAGCAACAGATTGCCAGGATCCAGGTGTAGACCCCAGAAGGGCAGGAAGGGCAACCCAAGAGGGTGAGAAGCATCTGGAAGGTTCATGCCTCCCTTGAGGTTGTCAGGGGATGGGAGTTGTACCGTGTGGTGTCAGGCAGCCATGAACTACAAGGCCCTGGTACAGAACTGTCAGCCACTGCTGTACTGAGATGAGGAAGACAGAACCCAGGGACTGAGGGCAGAGGAACAGGCCTGGGAAGAAACTCAGAACCCCAGCCCAGGAGTGAGTACAAATTCAGGGCTTGAACAGACCCGACTAGGGGCCAGCAACTGGGGCCAGGGAATAAAATCAGGTGACTTTTGATGTTGAGTTGCGTTGGGGAATTATTGGTGTAGACGAAGATTATAACTTAACAGCCAAACACAGCACCAGTGGTGAACACAGGGGTTCATTCTTCTAACATTCAACAACCTTTCCACACTCTGGGGATATAGATAAACAAGACCATTTCCTGATCTCCAAGGAGCTCATAGCAAGGTGGAGGAATATAGCCCTGTAAACTAGTAATTTTAAAAGAGTAGCTGGAGTGTGCAGCATACCCTCAGGGTATGGAGCATTGGAACTTAAGAGGGAAGAAGGGGTGGGTAGGCTCTCAGAGTGAGCCAGGACCAAGTCAAGGGATGTCTGTATACCAGGTCTCACTCTGGACCCAACCCACAGATGATGAGAGGCCATTGAGAGGCTGCTGACATCACTACAGGATCTTTGGTCATAAGCAACAGAAACTAGTTCTCACTTACGCAAGTAAGAAAACACATGTAATGGAAGTATGAAGGTTGCTCACCTACCTGAAGCACAACCAGGAGTTTAGGAAAAGGACTGAAAACCAGGGCTGCTCTGGGACTCCAGAGCTTCAGGGAGCTACCAATAGGACAAATCAACTGTACCCCATTCCACTGGCAAGCCAGAGTCCAGCGAGAATCTGACACCAAGCTGGGGCCACATGCCTGATCCTTGATTGACAATCCCACCAAGACCATGCAAGGTGGGTGGCTCTTCCTTAAAGGGGAATCAGGGTTCTAGAGCCAAAGAAGAGGACTGACTCCCGGGTGGCAAAAATTAATTGATAGCAGGCCTAAAGTGTTTAGGCTGGGGAGTGACATAAACACATCTACAGTTTGGAGCCCTTTCTGTAAAGGGCCAGAGAGTAAACATTTTCAGATTTGTGGGGCCATATGGTCTCTGTTGCATGAACTCAACTCTGATGTGCAGCATAAAAGCAGACAGACAATACATACACGAATGGGTGTGCCCATGCTCCTGTAAAGCTGTATTTATGAAAAGAGGCAGTGGGCGCTCTTGACCGTACCAATCCCTGATTTACGCTAAAGTGAAAAAGAGCTACAGAAGGGGAAAGAAAGGAAGCAAAGAGAATAAGAAACCGTCCTGTCTATGAAAATATGTCCTATGCCGTTTTCTAGCTAAGAGCAGTCTATTGGGAAAATTTCTTCTTTGGGGGATAAAACGACCCCTAGGTAGAGTCCCTTTGCAAACTTTATTTTTCATGAGCATTAAGTTCTGTTTCCTCTTGTATTTAACTTGTTTCTGAATTGTTTGTTTCTGTAGGGGGTTCTTATTTGTTTGGTATCTTTTGTAGGCTTTTTATTCTGGCAAAGGTAGCAGCAATCCCCCTCAGTAGGATACCAGCAATGCATTGCCTTTTCTTCCCCCTTATTATTGTACTGGAATCATGGGTTTCCCAGTGTGGTACACCTGTATTTATTTGAGTCAATTTTTTAAAACACAGCAACACAACCACATCTGCACTTCCTGGGTTGCCACATAGCTCACTCCTGGCAACCTCAGAGCCTTCGTCTGTATCACTTCTCAGTCATTACAGCTCAGCCAAGGAGAAGGGGCTGGGGACTTGGACATGGCATGCACAGTCATGGCAAGGCGAAAACCTAGCCTCTCTTTTGTAATCACCTCTTCGGGATGAGGCAATATGCTATGAATTAGTGTGTTCCAGGCCTGGAGTGGTAACATATGGTGTATCTCTGCTCATTCTACATTAAATCCTGACATTTTGCAGCTGTCAAGATAAAGCTGTTTATATGAGTAACATTGTAGTTTGTTTATAGGGAAATAATGTGTAGCAAGTTATGATTAATCAAGGTGTCTAAAATCTGCTGGAGGCTTCTAAATAGATTTGTTTTCACTGTCGTGCTTTCTGTCTCCTAAATTAGGGGTTTAGTCACCGCTCCCCCATGCCCTGTGTACCTCACCCACTTCTTGGTCCCGTCTCCCAGGGCCACTAACAGGTTTGGTTGCAGAGGCAAGAAAAGACAGGATATTGCACGGGGCTAAGTGACAGGAGGAAGTCACCCAAACTCTTCCGAACCCTAGGAAGCCCTTCAAAGAGCCACTGTCTTCTTCATCCCCGTATTTCTGCCTTTGGAAATCAAATCTCCAATTGGATTGTTGTCATGAAAAGTTGTGAGGTTTTCCGGGGTCCATGAAATCATGAAGACTTAAGGCAATGTAGATTTCGGGGGGTGGGTATCTCAACTTCTAGAGGTTATCTGATCTCCTTATGCCTATGGTTCCTGGTTCAGATTTCCTCTTTGGAGGATAACTGGTTAGAACCCAAGGCTCTTGAAAGGAAAGATCCCTCACACAGTCTCTCGCTGAGCTTTCCTTCAAATGCAAGAATCCTTCAACTGAGCTGACAGCTGGTCTCAGGCACTGCCTGCTCCCTCTCGACAGCTGGAGTGAAGCCACTTGTATGGCTTGTATGGGAGAGTCAAACTGGGGGAGGAAATGAGTCCTCTGATCCTGCGCTTCCTCCATCCTAGTTTCGCCCTCTGGAGCAACTTGGAGCTGGCTGATTACTTTTCCACGTGAAAATCCTTCAAGATCTTTGTCAACTGCCACCATCTCCCCTCAGGCCAAAGCTCAGGGCTCCTCAGCAGTGCTTGTAGCACTCAGGCACCCTCCACCCTGGCCACAGTACCCCAGCACTTGCTGGTTTGTCTTTACTCACCCAGAAACACGGGCTCCAGAATGGACCCATCTCCGTGCCCAAGGTGGCAGGAAGCACCAGCTGAGCTTTCTTGCCCCTTCTCCTTCATTCCCAGGCTCACCATGGGGGTGTGGTCTGACAACACTGTGAGTAACAGAGTCTACACATTCCTACACAACTTCTTAACATTGTGAAGGACTTTCCTTTTGTTTAGGTACAATTATGTCTTCAAAACAGCATCTCCCTATCAGAGTACCTCTTAGGTACTATGTATACTTATTCTATGCCTTTGAGCCACATGCACAGGTATTGCTCCAAAATGAATCTCTGCATGCAAGATGCATGCTTGGATACACATGCACCTGCATCCTTCAGTGCTGGGCATGCAGCGATCCTTGCCCCAGTGCTAGCCAGGTGGAGAGGTGAGAAGCCAGCTGCCACCAAAGAGGCATGCAGCAATCCAAGACACTACGGGGGCAGCTTCATGCAGTGACGAGAAGACGCATAAGCAGAGACACGTTCTTGTGTCTCTATCCACAGTGCAGCGTTGAGGACCAGCTTCCTCTTTGGTCATGGAGGCAAAGCCAGCAGTAGCAGCAAAAGGAGGAAGCAAGTGGCTGTAGCCTCACAGCCCTGCTGAGTCTCCTGCTTTCCTAGGCGTGCACAAGGCAGCTGGCAGGAAGGCAGGCAGGAGGACAGGCAGGGCAGGTAGGAATTGCAGCCTGAGAGGATGGGGCAATTCCACTGCCAAGGACAGGACACTGTGTCATCACCAAACTCTTTTTCAGCAAATAGCCCACCCTCCTCCAAATCATTTGCATGTACTTCCACTAGTGTCCACTGTGAATGTTTATAGACAAAAGTAGATGGCCCAGGCTGGAGTCTTAGGAGATGCCCCAGTTCAGAGTGGAGGGGAAGAAATGAAGCCATTCAAGGAGTGGCTTGAGCAGGACTGGGCCAAGGGGCAGAAGGAGACCATGAGGACAAGTTTAAGGATTAGCCAGGCATAGTCAGTCCAGAGACCTGGGTGAACTGACCTTGCTGGGGTCCCGGAATTGAGCTTGGATCAGAAGGTACTGAGTTTAACATCACTGAGCCCTCTCTCCTGGGGTTTGGAGATCACTCCATCTAGTCAGTTTGGAGGTTACTTCATATCCTCAATCGGAGAGCTGAGAGACCCCCTCCAGCCTTACCACATGGCAGAGAGAGAGGAGCATCGAGTCTCCGATTTCACGTGTAAGAGAACACAGGAAGACCAAGTAAAGGGCAGACCTCATCCAGCCAGGGAGGAAGGCTGAAGGAAGAAAGGATTACTGCAGAAGGTGGGGCCTTCAGAACAGGCAAATAAATAAAGAGCTGAAACCAATCAGAGCCTCGCAGTCTCCCTCCAACACCTCCCCACCTTCCTTTGCCCGCCAGACAACTGAGTGAGCCTCTTGTTGGAAATTAACGTCACAAGGGACAGTTAATCAAAGCCGAACTGCACCTCCCGCCACCCCCATGAGTGAGCGGTGCCCAGAGCTGAGCTGACAGCCTGGCAGATGAAGGAAGAAGTGTTGGCAACCCTCCCCCAGCAGAGTCTACCTATGGGGGGGGGGGGGAGTGCAGGAGAAGCACAAAGCCAATTTCTTCCCATAAAAAATGACATGAGGGGAAAAACCGTTTACCGCACATTAGGATCCACGGTCGGGCCATTTGTATGTTTTACTGGGACGGTTATGTCACTAAATGAAGCCTGAAAAATCCGTCATGGGCAGGGGGCCTGACAGTGGCCCGGTCAGGGAGGGGAGTTGGGGAGGGAGACTAGGCAGGAGAGAAGGAGGAATGGGAAGGGGTAGATGTTGGTGTTGTAGGGGACCCTTGTCCAGGCACTGTCCCCAGGTCACTCAGGGTCACATCGAAGGGCCTGGTGAATCCCCCAGCAGCCCTGTGGTTACTTGTCTTTCTAAATAGAAGGCTCAAAGATTCGCTCTACCCCAGTGCTGCTGCTGCTTCTTCTTTTTTTTTTTTTTTTAACATGGTAATTTTATTTTATTTTTTTAATTTTTTAACATCTTTATTGGAGTATAATTGCTTTACAATGGTGTGTTAGTTTCTGCTGTGTAACAAAGTGAATCAGCTATATATAGACATATTCCCAGTGCTTCTTGGCTGGTTACGGGGATGCACTAATCCACCACCCCCGATTCAATGGGTGACTTTTAACTAAATGCCTATGTGCTAGGCTGGGGATCCAGAGGTGACCGCAGTTCTGTTGTCCCCATCAGGACCTTCCCCTCCATCCTTTGAGCCTTGACCAAACCACACTCATGGTTAGAGAAAAATGTGACTAAGAAGCTCCTAGAAAGCTGGGGAGCAGGTATCCAGGTATCGAACGGAGTGGAATGCGGCAGGAGGGAGTCTGGGAAGGTCATTTGAGCGGATGCTGTTCATCAGGTGCCCTGTTAATGAATGCCAGAGCTGGCACCTGAAATGCCAAGTCTCACTTCCATAGCCCTCCCGTACCTCTCCCCTTTCCTCTGAGCACAGCGCCTGGCTCTAACAAACTGATCCACCCCATGCAGTGTAATTCTAGGAATGGGGTGCCTTCCTGGCCTCCTTGTTATACCACTGACCCCCCCGCCATGTATGACCCTTAGACTTCAGAGCCAGAAAAGCCAAGAGAGTGTCTGACCTGAGCCCTCTGTTATCCAGGTGAGGAAACTGGGGCTGGTACCAGACAGTTCTCCTAATTCCCAGCCCAGCCCTCCCTGCCCTGCTGCTGCTCTACAGCCGAGTTTTGCAAGCACAGGGAACCCCGAATCACTAACAGCCATCTTCCCTGACCACCCAAGGTATAACCCCCCACGTCTTAGTCAAAAGCAGGGAGGACATTTGCTAGAGCACACAGCGTTCTCATCCCAGCCTCCTGCCCCACCATCTCACTTTCCCTTTTCGTATCACATTGAGAAATAAGGACACAAACTGTGGGGACTGGTATACTACAAGCAATTCCCAGTGCCTGAGGGAGAAGGGCAGGAATGTCACAGATGCCAGGGGAATAGATGGGCTGCCTGATCTTGGAACCACAAACAGCCACGAGATGGATCAAGGACAAGATGAATGGAAGAGTCAGTGAAGGTCCTTGACCATAACTGGAAACAGTGTGCAGCAGCCAAGCAGACTGGCATGATGCCGATTTTTGTTACAAGTTCATCTGAGGACAAATCAGATGCTTGCATTTACACAGCATTGACTCAGCTCTGCGATTCATCCTTCCAGGTAAAGGAAATGGGTGCCAGAAGGAAAAAATCCCACATGTCGGGTAGCAAAGATGTGTGTCCACTCCTGACACATGCAATTTCCCGTGGAGTGAGAACAAGGCAAGAATCTCCCAAGGACCTGAGTCCCAGAGTAGATGTCCACAGCAGAGGGAAAGGAACCCCGTAGCTAGAAGGCAGCCTGGGACAGCAGGCAGACACACAAACTCTGGCACCGGGCGGCCTGACTTTTAATGCTTGTTCTGCTGGGCTTACTAGATGTGTAAGTTTGAGCAATTTCATGAACCTCTCTCTGCCTCAGTTTTTCCATCTGTAAAATGGGGAGAATAATAGTGTAAGACAGCCTTGCTAGGCTGTCTAAGAATTTAATAGATTATTACTTGCAAGTGTTCAGAATAGTGCCTGGCATGTGGTGAGTGCTATAGAAGTGTTAAATGAAATAAATGAGTCTAATGTGAACCAAGAAAACCAAGTTTTGAAACAAAAGGCAGAAATATTTCTCAGCCAAAAATTTCTCTGTAGGCAAGGCTGGAAGTGAGTGATGGGGACGCCCCAAACACACACCCGGTGCCTGACAGGTTGCCCGAGTTTCCCCCAATTCCTGTCCCTTGTGTGCAGCTGTGCTCTGCAGCCTAAGAACGTTGCCTATGAAACAGGTTCCCCTGACATGCATCTTATTTTCTTATTCAATTTCAAGATAAAATTAGGGCTGTGTCCCTTAGGGAGAAAATCTGCCCCCAAATACAAGAAACTCCCTAGAGAAAGCCTGTTAAAATCACGTATTAAAGGGACATCAATATTTTTCTGACGGAGTATTAGTAACAATAAATAAATTGCCAAATAGAACTGCAAACTAGCGAGACTGCTCAGTATTTGAGTGACAGTTGATGTCTCATGGGAAATAGCAGTGACAGCTTAACATGTCACCAATGCCATGGCCTCGATTGCACAGAACATGAGGGGCTCCTGCCGGGAGTGGGGCAACCCGGGGTGGGGGCAGTCAGGGCAGGAGAGATCCAGGCTGTAAGGGTGGGCTGTCCACTGCAGGGTCAGCCTGCAGCCCAGTGCCCTGTGTCCAGGCAGGGGCAGAGGGCAAGGTCCAGGGCTTGGGGCCATGGGGACATATCAAGGCCTCCCCAGCCCGGGGTCAATGAGTCAGAAATTGACCTGAGTGGGGAGGAAGGACTAATCCCAGAAACTGCAGCTAGCCCTGGGCAAGGAACCAACCAAGGCGGTAGAATGTTGGGGTCAAGAGGGGTAGAGCCTGCCCCCCTGACATGCAGAGAGAAGAAGGAGAAGTAGGAACGGGGAGAGAGTCTAGGTGCAGGACACCCAAACAGAAGACCAAACTGTGGGGCTTGAGGGAGGAAGCTGCCATTCTCAGGGAGACCACATCCAGCCCAAGGGACACCAGGGGTGGGTCAGCAGGATGGTTCCAAACCTTGCCGGGTGGTGGGGCAAGGGCAGAATGAACGGGGCGGGGGGGGGGGTGGATAGAGGGCGACTATGAGATGCAGTGATTGAACCCTTGAGTCTTGGAGCTTCTACTAAATTTTCATCATGGGCTGATATTATAATAGGGAAGAACAAATCTGACTCCATTATAGATCTGTTTCTTTAACTTTAACCTTTGTTTTCTATTGCTTTGAGCTAAGAATGTTACCTATGGCCTGATATATACAGGATAGCCCATTCTCAAGGCTCTAACCTTTAAGGGTATAACACTTTTCCATTCATATAGAGATAAAAAGTTGCCGAACAGAGAATAACATTTGGCTCGAGACCTGACCTACGTGGACAGCTGCAAGAACAAAGGATTCCGACACCAAGAAGTCTGCAAACAATCAACCACACCACCTCTCCTTTTTAGTATACAAGAAGCTCTAATTCTGACTTGGGTAAGATGGAGCCATAGTCATAGCCTAAAGGGATGCCAGGGATGCCCTGGAAGCAGCTGCATTTTAGAAATGAGTAGGTCACCCTGGAGATGCAGAAATCCAGCCCAAGCCAAACATTCCTGACACTGAAGGAAGGACACAGGTAGAGAAGCATCAAACACTGGGACCTGATAGGAGGACACAAGCTAAGCAGGGACGCTCTTCCCAACTCACACGGCCCAGGGCACCTGGAAAGGGCTCTCCTGTACCACACTGCCCGAGCAGGAGCGTGTGACTCATCAGCTTATCCCTCGATCCCCAAACCTTGCTTATATAAATTGTTTCAAAATGTCCTGTGGACGTAACACTTGTTAATGGACTTTTGGTTGGGAAAGAAGTGAGGGACCTGATCACAGAGTTCAGGGGACCTTCACCTGGTATATTATATACTTCTTCCATACTTTAATTTTTAAAATAATCCTACCTTACTTTTATAATAAAAAGATATATTAAAGAATGTGTTATGGGAAGACATATAAGATTTTTTACAATAACTTCTGAAAAGCTTCTCTAAGAGTCAGTTTATATGCGTTTCTGGTATCTTCGCACAGTTGAAGCCACTGTGTCCGGAAACAAGGAAATTCTTACCAGTAGGTTGTAAGGGGAACTGTACTCTCCCCCTCCCTGTCTTTCTGCCTCAACCCAGGAATTAGGAACTTGCACCCTTGCTGAGCTGTCGGGAAGACACTTTTCACCCCATTCCGTCCTGTCCCTTGAGTAAGCCCCGCCTGCTCTGAAAGAAGAGTGATGTATGATTGGATAGGCAGGCTTCAAACCTCCAGGAGCTGCTTCTCTCTGCCCAGCAGAGCTCACGTGTTAAAGATGGCACACACCTCGGGCCTCTCTGAGCCCCCTGCAGGATCTTTGCCCTTGCCCATGCAACCCTCCCCCAGAGCAAATCCGAGTCTAGAGTTGGGGAGAAATATTTGGAAGAGCGGTTCTTGGGTCCAGTTTTCGTTCCCTAATCCAGCTTTACCAGCAATGAAGCTGATTTTTTTCATCTTTATCTGACTTTCGGTCTATTTCTGGAAGATTCAGAACTCACAGAGGGAAGGATGTGATTAAATGCCACTTTTCTAGTTGCTCAAAAGGAAAAAAACAAAACATCATTAATGAAGGTTGGCAAGGAAAGCTTCTGATTGGAGGAAAAGGGTCAGGAGGATTTATCACAAATAACAAATCAACACAACTACAATTAACATTTATTTATCGAGCGCTTACCAGAGGCCAGGCACAGTGCTAAGCACTTCACACAGTTTTTGGTTTTGTTTTCATTTGATTCTCACCACCACTTTCCAGATGAGGAAACCGAGACTGAGAGAGAGCAGGAAGAGGGCTGGTGACAGCAGAGCTGGCGTTCACACCTGGGCTGACTCCACAGGCCACGCTCTTAAGTACCACCCGCTATAGCTCTCTGCCCTCCTGCCTTGTGGGAGGGCTGTGCATCTGCCTCCCTGGAATGGCAGGGTAGACAGCTGGGGTAGGTGGAGGTCACAATAAGACAGGCAATGCTCAGATGAGCAGAGAAGGTGCAAAGGAACAATGGCAGGGTAAATAAGGACCAGTACATGTGTCCAGCTCCCCAAATAACGGGGCCTAAGGTTCAAGACAGTCTGAGGAGCAGGACAGGTCTGCCCGGTTATTCCCAAGGGAATCACACAGAGGCAGCCCTTTGGGAGAGAAATCCCTCAGGGATCCCTCAAGCTTGAAGCTCAGGCTCACCCTGTTGGCTTTACCCATTCCCTACACCAACAAGGTTATTAAAATACCCTCATTTCTTTTTTCCAGGCTTGGTCATAAAATCATGGACTTTGAACTACTATGAGTCTTAAGAGAACTATTCAGCTCTCCAGTTTTAGAGATGAGTGAATGGGCCTGGAGAAGTGAATGCATTGCCTGAGGTCACAAAGCCAAGTGGTGAGGGAACCCAGGAGTTCTGACTTGCCTTCCAGTGCTCTTCCCATAATACCACGGTGAGGCTTGGAACTCTGCCCCATATCTGGTCCTACCAACGTTTAGGGAACATCCACTTTGGGTTAGGCACTGTGACACCCGAATGCGTGAAAAGCCCAGCGTTGATTTCCAATCTCAGCTGCAGATTTCTAGCGCAGCTCATGAGACTGTGGCCTAGTTTGGGGATATCCCAAGTGTACATGTTCAGCTCTTCGGACTGATAAACATATCTCTTAAACCTTGTAGGGTATAAACAGATGACAGAAAATGTGACAGAGGAATAGAGGATTTTCTATGTCAAGAGCTACTCCTAATTTATACAGTCTATAATTGCCAATATTCCATATCTTGAGAGACATCTATTCCAGCAGCTCAAGATATGATCTTATCTCCCTCTTCCCCCTCCTCTTCCCTAACACACAGCCGTTAGACTGCAAAAGGGTCTTGGAGAATTCAATGGTCTTTCCAAGATCACAGAACAAGCCAAGGGCAGGACAGAGAGAGAGCACCAGGTCTCGACTTCCCAGGTCTCAATGCCGGGCCCCCTCACCTTGCATAGATTTCTGTCACAGAGGAGAAAAGATCACTCAGTCAGGGACTTTATAAGTCACTGGAATAAGGAAAGACAAGGGTCTCATCCCTGGGGAGGCCCAACGCAGGCAGACAGAGGTGCTAGGAAGTGTCCTCAGGCCAGGTAGCACTGATTTAACAAAGGCTTTATAGGCAATGACAAAAGAAGAGCCCAAACTCCGCCCCTCCCCTCAGCTAAGCCTCCCTGCTGTTCTTTTACTGGAAGCATTTTCCCTGCCTCCCTCCCCTCCCTCCCCAAAACCTCACAAATATGGTGTGTGAAATATCAGAACTAATTAGAACAAATGGTGTTCATATCTGTCACTGGTTTTTCTGGGGGAGAGCAGCCTGTGTCGTGGAGGGAAATTCTGTTAACTAATTAAGGACAGTTTTTAGGGGACAGTGTCACGTTGCTGTGGGAAAGAGGGCTGGGAGGATTGGAGAGGGTTCTTGGATGAGCTGATTAAGGAAAACCAAGAATAGAGATTAAAACTGCAGTGAACGCAGGGTGACCCGGAAGATGAGGTGGAAGAGAGGGAGGAACACGAGTGAGTCGGCCTCGTGGGAAGCCAGTTTCACAGTTCTCCTTATAGTCAAAAGAGGACACAGCTTGTACACAAGTATGAGTGCACTTACCACACCAATAAACAAATGCATAAGAAGAAGGAGGCAGTTTGCCCAAAGTTGGTACTTCGCAGTTGTTAATGTGAAGTACCATTACACAACCAAGAGCAAAGACTACATCTTATTTTCTTTGTATTTTCCAACTCTCAGTGCAATATGTGGTGTCGCCCAAAATTTGGACTGGAATGTGGTAGAGGTAGAAAAGGAAGCATTTATATGAGTACACTTTGTGCTAGAGACAAACTGAGATCTTCTGATATTTTTGAGATCAAACTAGGACTGATTAGTAGAAGTTATCAGGAGGGGGATTTTGATCCAGGGAAGAACTTTTTAATGATTAGAACTGTTCAAGAAATGAAATGGGCTGCCGTGTGATGGAGGTGGCACCCATGTTCCTGCGTGTTTGAGGCGAGGCTATATACGGCCTCAGGCAGAGATGTTTGGAAGGGATTCCTGCAGTGGGGCATTGACTCTGGGGTCCCTTAAGCACTGAGATTCCATGAGTCTGTAGATTTTGAGCTGCAATAGGCTGTATATTTCGGCTGCATACAATGAAGACTATTTTGCATAAGGAAGTAATAGGGCAAGGCCCTGGGAAAGCCTTTGAAACCCTCTTCATACGAAAGGCCTTAGAAATGGGAGGATAAACAGGAATCCTTCTGGAAATACCCACGTGTTGCATGGCTCAGGCACAAGGTGGGGTTGCAGGCGGGCAGGGACACGACTTCAAGAGTTCTTCCTTCCTCTCACTTCCTCTGCAACACCCACAGTTCCCAGGCAAAGGCATACTTGGGGGAGAAGTGAGGAACTAAAAGATGTACTTTGTTCAGTTGGCGCTCAGACCCCCAACTGCTTTAACAGTTGTCTTGACCCACACCTGTGCCACACGGCTGCCTGGGCAGGTGGCCTCCGGCCCGAGAGCAACTACTGACGACTTTTCACTTAGCAGCCTGGAGGACCCACCCAGCTTGAGGAGGGGGCAAGGGGCAGAGGTAGGGGGAAGCAGCCAGATGCAGAGGGCAAAAAGGTGAACCCAACCCTAGGTTGCATTCGAATTCTGGCTCTGCCACTCACTGGTTATGTGGGCAAATTTCTCGGCCAGCGTCCCGTTTTGCTCTTAAAAGGGGATGACATCGTACTTAGTTCATAGGATTGTTGTAAGGATCGTGAACTCATATGGCAGGTGGATGCTGAGAACAGAATGTGGGATACAGGAAGCGCTACCTGAGTGTCCTGGTCCAGGAGGGCACTTGGTACTCTGCCCTCCAAAACGGCACCACTGCCCTTTGAGGGGATGACAGAGGCCACAGTGATCTGGGATTCCAGGAAAGCCTCCTCAAGTGGCTAAGACATCATGTGTAAAGGACTGTGCTGAGAGTGGAGATGGCGCAAACAAACTAAATTTTGAAGTAAAAAAACCAGATCAGGGAGTGAAGAAAGGAAGACCAGAGCAAAATGTTCCCTGGGGACTGGGGCATTGTCTGCATACCATCTCTTTGACCCTAGAGGTCACATGGCCCTCTGCTGGGGGCTGCAAGGGAGGTTTCCTCCAGCAGACAGGCTCCTCCACGGACCCACGCAGGCATCCTCCCACCAGGCTCTCTGCCAGCAATGCTTTTCTCCTAACAACTTGTAAGCACCTCCAGGATAGACTCTGCAACTCACGTAATGGACGGGGGCACTGAGACAGGTAGCTTCAACTTGCTCAGAGTCACGGTGTGAGTCTGTGTTGGGCCTCAGGCCAGAACCCCCTCCTGCTGCTGCTGCCAGGCCCCCCAGACATGGCTCCACTCCGCGCCTGCCTGTCTGCTCCACGCCCTCCACCAGCATCTGTTTAGCTGGTCTAATAACGCTGCCCCTGCTCCTTGGATCTGCTTGCTTTAATATAGACCAAGATTAGAGCTACATTAAAGAAGCCCAAAAATACCAAAGCAGAACTAAAGCAATTATTATAATGCAGCCTTAACAGCAGCTGTAATGAGATGGAATTAAAAATACACCAGCATAAACACAATTCACTGTTCCCAATGACCTTCCAGAACTGCTTTCATTTGGAAAGTAACATCCAGTCCTGAACTGTCAGATGGAAGGGGGAAATTCAATTGTGTCTCCCAGTGTGGCCTGGTCCCTGGCTACTGGGAAATCCGGCTCTTCCGTACCAAGACATCTGTCCCCTGGCTGATGCTACATGGTATTATCCATTTGCTTAAGTGGGGGGCAGAGGGAAGGGACACAGGGGCTGGCTGTTCCTTCGATGGCACACAAGGCTGGCTTATTCCTCTTCCCTCCATTTGTCACCGGGCCTGCCCGTTCCACCCTGGAGCAAATCCAAGTCCGAGCAGCATCGTGCCCAGCTCACTGCATGTGCCACGTGTTGCTGACAACGACAACTCACATTATTCCAGCTGATCCCCACAATCACCCTAAGAGGCAGCTTCTATTATTTCCCCAATTTATGCCCAAGGAAGCAGAGACTTAGGGAAGTGAAGTGACCGTTCACAGCCACGCCAGGTGGGTACCAGAGCCAGGACTCGAATCCTCACCTCCAGGCTCCAGAGCGTGAATCCTCACCCTGACTTTATGGAGCCGATGTTCCAACAGAAGCAAAGGAGAAATCCATACAATACTTCATTTTGACGCAAGGGACCAGGGAGGGGAGGGCGAATATTGAGGGTGAAAAGATGGAAGGAGACAGAAAGCACACCCAGCAGGAAAGTCTTCCCCAGGGAAGCCATTTCTCATGGATGAGTCAGGAGCATCCATGTAACAAGAAGCACTTACTCATCTCTCCTTCCCCAGTTCTGTACGGAGAACTGAAGAAGGCAAAGCGCCAGGAGATAAAGGAGCTGGCAGAGGGGATGGGGGAGGATGCAGAGAAGGTACAGGCTCTTCTCCACAAGGATGCTTAGGAGCAAACACTAAAACTCGATGACTTTGCCAAGCCTGCTCCTGACCCCAAATTGAGCTTTCTGGAGCCTCACCAAAGGCAATCCGACCACTTCCTTCTGAGTATGTTCAGTTTACTCCAGAGAAAGAGATGGAAGTTACCTGGCTATTCACTTGTGTTTGGTTTTCACAGAACTGCCTTCACATCTACAAATGTGGGATGGCTTGCATCTTGTCACGCTGAACCAGGAGAGGCCCAGCAGGATGAATGAGAATGAGGCACCACTTCCTTATCTTCCTCCCAGCTGAGCCAGCTGTGGTTCCGGGGGCAGTCAGCCTTCCTTCTCTCCCCCAGCCCCAGACAGGTGGAGCCCTACAGCTCTGGTGCCGGGAAGATGTCCTGAGGATTTGGTTCCAGAAGCCCAATAGCCTTGAACGCCTTCTGACATGTCAAGCAGGTGTTGGGTGTACAGAGGGAAGCTCTCCCTCCAGCCTGGGCTTCCGGAGAGAGTGCTGAACCCCACGCTGCAACCTCTCCCCGGGGCCCACTCGCCACTCCCATCTGGATGAACTTTGTGAACTTTGCGATTTCCCCACCTTCGGTAAGAAATGGTAACAAAGCACTTTATGACTTGACAACGACTGCATAAAGGTTCATTGCCATTTCCAGGAACCTAGCTCAAAAATGTCATTATCAAGATGAACTATTTGCCATATCAACATTGCTGGTCCCCAGCTCGCCCTGCTTCCTGGGTGGACAGGACCCCAAAATCAAGCTGCAAATGCTGGCATCATGGCTTGTCTTTGCTGGGAAAAAAGAGTCCTTGAGAGAAGCCACCTCCTGTTCTTTCCTGTGGGCTGTCATCCCTCTCTCTGTGAAAGTCCCTCCTTCACCCCCAGCCCTATTTTCTGGAAAGAGAAATGAGGGGGGTAGTAAGTTGACGCAAATAGAGTAGGATAAGGTGCATTAGTTAATGCTGGGGTAGAACAAACTGGGAGGGAAAATCTGGGAGAACGTGAAAGGGCAGAGTGTCTCCAATACTGGCGGCCAGGTGGGGCTATTGCTCCTTCGTGAGAGGACAGAGGGGACCATGGCCATGTCACGTCTCACTCCCCACTTCCAGGCCAAGATGAGCTTTCTTGGAAGGCTGGGAACTTGAGAATACAAACATGAAGGGATGAGGAAATAAGTGGGGGAAAAAATGAGGGGAATTGTTGAGGATTTGGTGGTCTAATTTCCGGCGTGGACAATGGGGCTTGCCCTCTGGAGGTGAGTGGTGTCCTAACTGTGGCAGTGAGCAGGGGTGTCTGTGAAGAGCACTCTGACCTCCAGGCAGCAGCGGCCAATTATGGCGAGTCCAAGCCCTGAGGTCAGCAGAAGACACGACTCTGCTCACCTTTTTTTTTTTTAAATATTTCACAACAATTTATTTTTGTAATGTTTTGTTTTTTAATTTTTATTGGAGTATAGTTGATTTAAAATATTGTCTTAGTTTCTGCTGTACAAGAAATCATATTAAATCCCCAAGGTTCGGAGATGTGGAAGAGGTCTTCAAGCACCGGCTGGTTGGGGGATATTAGACTAAAAAAAAGTGTCCTGCACAAAAGGATTCAGGAATCTGATACTTTTTGTAAAAACTCACACACAAGGGAACAAATAAACAAGTACAGCATCTGAAAGGCCTTTTGGAAGCTGAGCTCTGGGGCACCTCCCACTCCGCCCACCTCAGCTGGCCCGCATTGGCATAAGTCAGTCCGACACTTAGGTGGAGACAGTGGCTGCCAGCCCCTCTCCTCCCACCTCCAGGCCCTAATGAGATGCAGGGAGGGTCTGCAGCCCCCATGGAGGGGCTGGCAATTTTTGTTGCTGTTGTTCGTGAAGACGTCTCTCTCTGGGGCTCTGTTAACAGCTTATTAGCCCATGGCTTTGGAGAGTGAGAAGGCTTTAGGCTCTCAAGATGGGGTAATGCCCTGTCTCAGCTTCCGAGGGGGGGTATTCTCAGGACACTTGTCCCCATACAGATGCACCAGAGTCTCTCCAGCAGCCACTGTCATGTGGGCATCAGTCACCCAGGCCCTGTGTCCAGGGAGCCAGGTTTTAAAGCCCCCCACCCCGCAACCCAAAGTAGACTATGGCCAACACACTAAGACCAAGGGGGGAAGCTGGACAAAGCATTCCCAGTATGGTGTGTAGTGTCTGTAAAGAGTAAGAAGATCTGGATTCGGGTCCCAGCTCTGTCACGAGCTAGCTGACCTTAGACCAGGCACCTGTCATTTCTCTGGACTGCAGTGTCCTTCTCCCCAACTGTTAGTGGTCCATGTTTTTCTAGAAGAGCACTATGATTGTTCCAGATCACCTATAACAACAGCCAGGGCCACACAGGCTCATTTATTCATAGGAGTCACTATAGACTTGGAATTTGTTACAGATTTGGGGAGCAGAGGAAAACACAGGCTTTTATAGAGATGAGATTTTTGACCTTAGCCACCCAACACCAAGCTCGTAATCTGCCCAATCACTGGGGTCCATGCTGCACTGATTTTCTCCCTTTGTTTATAAAGTCCAAGATACATATTTGAGTGTCTCAAACAATATTTTACTTGTTTCATGCTTCATGGGCCACCCTCCTGTGGGATCTATCTAAAGCAGTGTGTTCTTTATCCAGAACCCATTTCTGGATCACTTCGCATCAGATCCATTGCTCCCTCGTCTGAATTCCCAACACTTGCTGTTTGAACTT
Source organism: Eubalaena glacialis (assembly GCF_028564815.1). NCBI lineage: Eukaryota > Metazoa > Chordata > Mammalia > Artiodactyla > Balaenidae > Eubalaena > Eubalaena glacialis. The sequence goes on along the minus strand of NC_083723.1, from coordinate 107,915,846 downwards.
CTCACCTGACACTCACCTCATGCTGCCTTATACTGGATTTGACTTTTTATGTTTCCTCTCAGCTATATTGTTCTCTTTGTCAAAAGGTAATGAGGTGCTTCATTCTGAATTAATGTGGAAGGTTTTTTTTTACCTTAAATATATTTTATTTGCTATTTATTTTAATGCATCAGTTTTGTTTTGGTTAGTATTTTCACAGTATGCCTTTTCTTGCTTGCTACTACTCTCAAATGTTCTGTATCTGCCTTCTAGAGGTGTGAATGGATTTGACAAAAGATGAGGAAAGAGGGAAAAAGAAGAGAAATTAACCACAACCCCCCCCCCACTAGCATATCAGCATCACCACCAACACACACACACACTCACACACATACACAAATACACACTCATATTATACAGGCAGCCAGATATCTGCTAAAATAGAGTATGGCCAAAGACCAAGGCAGAAAAAGCAAGCTATGTTTTAAGGTTTCTTATGAATTGCATATTTCTTTAGACCCAAACTTAGAAATTCTGTCTTTAAAGAGGCAAATTTAATCAATTTCTATTTATTGTGATTGCTGGTGTGTTTTAATTCATTTATTTCATCTTGTTTTGAGTTTGGTAGTTGTAGAGAAACCACTCTCTGTCTTGTTCCTGCTTCTCCATGTCTTGCTGGGTATGCCAAGAAAGAAAGGCTCGGACTGCTCATTACCTGGGTCATTTCTCAGGGTAGTGTTTGCATCAAAAAAATCTTGTAGCATGAGGTTAATGTCTCCCTTTAAGACAGAGAGCAAGTTCACTGCCTGCTAAGAGATGGATCCCCCAAACACAGTGTTCCTCAGCTGCAACACAGACTCACCAACCTGCAACATCTATCAAGGTCCCTCTGTGTCACCTTGCATGGGACTTAGGGACCAAGAGGAACTGAAGCACACGTGATGCTCATGGTGGTTGACGAATGAGAGTATTAAAGTCCTTTGTCTCTGACCCCCGAGTCTCATGTCTCCCAACAGCATCCATGAAACAGTAACAGGCTAAATTATCAGCTTGTAAGTAGGATTAATCAAATCCCAGACACTTCACAGACCTGATAATAATTACCATGGTTATTTTCTCCTCATTTTCTCCTACCATGCCTCCTATTGGAGTGATTCTGCTTTATTTCCTTTTTAGCCTCTACTGCTTTGAAAATTGTACATTGTATTTCTCTTCTTTCAGTGGTTCCCCTAAATAACCACTTTTTAAAAACCCCTTAAGTTTAACGATGTTTAAAGGTAATCAATATCTCTATCGCCTTCCAGGACAGTAAGTACACTTCCCCACTCCCCACCCACCCCCATCTTCTGTGCTACTTACTGTCATCCAACATTTTAGTTTCACCTTGTTTTTAATCTACTTCTTTGTTACTGGTGTTATTATAGTCAGTGCTTATTTAGATTTACCAAAATGTTTATCTTTCTATTGCTGTTATTTTTCTCACCATTGCTTCTGGCTTTCTACTTCTTCCATCGGGTTCGGCTCCACCTCACTGAGCTGTACCCTTTAGTTGTTTTTTCAACTCGGATCTGTGAGTCACAAATTCTCTTGGGCTTTGTTTGTATTAAACACTCCTTTCCCTTCATTTTTGAATGATGGTTTAGTTAGGATTTGAATTTTAGGGTGCTAGTTATTGCCCTACAGCGATTTGAAGATGTACTTCCTAATGTTATCTATTTTTACTGGTGATAAGTCTGCTTTTAGTTGAATTGTAATTCCTTTGTGTAATCTTCCATCTCTGAAACCCTTTAAAGATTTTCTCCTTATTTTTTATTTTCTGTAATTATCTACAAAGTGTCTAGAGGTGCATTTGTTTTTCTTTATCATTCGTGGGACCTGATATTCTTCAATTTAAGAATTTAAGTTTATTTAAATTCTGGAAAATTCTCAGCCAATATCTTTTTAAATGTTACCTCCTTCACATATTCTCTGTTCTCTCTTTCTGGTACTTGACTAGATGTATTTTGACTACATACCTGTTAACTCTCTTTCATATTTTTTATTTCAAATTCATTTCAAAGTTTCAATGTATCTTCCAGGTCACTAATTCTCTCTTTGGCCATGTCTAACATACGACTTCACACATCTAATAAAGTTTTTATTGTAATGATGTAGTTTTTATTTCTAGAAGCATTCTTTGTCTACTTTTAAAATCTATTTCTGTATTGCTCTGTCCTGTTCTTATAATTTTTATTCCTCCTTTTATGTTTTTAAAAAGCTTAAATATACTTAAATTAGAGTCTATTTAAGATTGTTCTATTTCCCCTAGATCTTGGAATGCTAATTATCCTGTTTAATGCTCCTTCCAAGTGTCCCTCATGATAGCTTGTGGCTTTCCATACATTCTAATTTTTATTGTAAGTTCATTCATCAACGGCATTAGTTTCCTTACAGAATCTCATGTCCTCTGTATACCAATGGTGGTGGTATCTCTCTATATAATACTGTATGTTTGCCTCTGTTAGCACCCCACTGGCTTTACTAGTTCTGGACCAGAATTTATGTTAGTTTCTAAGCATTACTTATGTGGTATACATTTGTACAAGTATTAGGGGCTTAGGTTTCCAATTACTGGTACCTGACTCTCTTCTACCCAAGGCCTTGGTGGATGGCAAACTTTGTTGAAACTTCCCCCAAACAGATCTGTTGAGTTTTCCCACTCCCCTCAGAAGTTCTACATTTAAGCCAGAAGTTCTCAATCCCTGCCTCTCAACTCACCTAGATTTGAGGCCTTAACTCCTATCCTTGGATGGATGTTAAAATATGCACACTACTATATATAAAATAGATAACCAACAATGATCTACTGTATAGCACAGAGAACTATACTCAATATCTTGTAATGACCTATAATGGAAGAGAATGTAAAAAAAAGAATATATATATTTATATATGTATGTATAACTGAATCACTTTGCTGTACACATGAAACTAACACAACATTGCAAATCAACTATATTTCAATAAAAATTTTTTAAAAAAATTCAAACCTTACAGCGCATGTCTGGGCCTTTACCCGCCTTGGACTAACATGGCTTCAGGTTTCACCCAACACTCTGGCTTTGAGCTCCTCCCTCATCACTGACACTGGAAAAGTTCTCTCTCTTTCTTTGGAGTCCTGTGTGTAATTTAATTTATTCTGTTATATTGTATGCAGATTTATATATGCGTGGTTGGAAGGAGCACCTTTCCATATCTCCTCAGTCCATCATACTGGCTGGAAGTCCTCAGTTAAATTGTGACTAACTAAGAGCAGAAACCCTGTCTCACCCTTCTGTGTGTGCCTATCCTATATGAGCCAGGCTTAGAATCATACTCAAAGTCAGAGCTCAAAAGGCGTTTTTAAGAACCTCAGGGTCTAACAATAGGGACTTTGTTAACTGGACCATGGTACAACAATGTAATAGAGTGTGATAGAGCCATTTTAAAAGATATGGAAAAAAATTTTAAGTGATATGGGAAAACGTCATCAACATCATTTTTAAGCGCAAAATACAGGTTAGAAAATAGTATGCACTGTCCTTTCGTATAGAAAACAGACTGGAAGAAAATATACCAAAATGTTAGCATTATTCGATCCCTGTACAATGAGAGTATGAGCCATTTTTATTTTCTTCTTTTGATTTGTATTTCCTAGAGTTAACATTTATTTCTTATAGAGTAAGTGTGACAAATAAGAATTTAAGTTAAAAGCTAGTAAAACCCCAAATGCCAAATAAGTAGAAAATCTGAGACGCTCTCTTGAGTTCCTTCATCCTCAGAACATTCGTGGGTTTACACTGTCTCAAAGGAACGTCCATTTGACATCCATACCAGGAAGTTGCTGCCTTCTGAGCCGATCAAAATGGCCCCACTTCTCCCTGCCACTGGAGGATGCTCTTGAGCACTGGGCCTCCCCAGACTGGCAACTGTCCATTGGTCCTTTGTCACAATGCCTCCTTGGCTCATGTTCCTGCGGTAGCCCTCACGGAGGATGATCCAAGGGTGCCCCATGCCTAGAGTCCCTCTTCAGTTCCCACTTTCACCCTAGTTACACCCCCGCATACTCCCTGGGGGCACAAGTGCTGTGCCAGGTTGCCGAGTCCAGCAGGGATTCTGACAGCAGCCACCAGCTACACACAGACCTGCACACCTCTGCCATCCTGGGCTCTTCCTCATTAGCCCATGTTCTTTCTTCAAGTTTTTTTTTTTTCTGGACCCTCACTGTTCCCCCCCTTCTACCAGGCCTTGATGGGATGCTCTCTATTTTATCTTTAACAGGTTTCCCTGGCTTTGAAGTTCAGGAAGCAGGGACTGGGGTGTCTGTCTTCCCTATGCAGAAGGCCCTCTGTGCTCCTTTGGGAAACTAAGTCAACTTCTGAAGTGACCAGCTTTTCCAGTTCCAGTAGAGGCATCCTTGCTTGGGTCACAGGAGGTGTTTTTGTACCCTGACTGCAGAAAGATGGTTTCCTACCCTCCATACAATTGCCCAATTAGAAGATAACTCAGATAACTCTATGCTAGATACAGGACAGCATTTCTTATATATATATATATATAGAGAGAGAGAGAGTAAGTTATTAAAATAATAGAGAACTGTAAAGAGGCTAGCCAGCATAAGGATTTGTACGGTGTCCCGCAGATAAGGGTGGGATTGCAGAATGCAAGACCTATAGCCCAGGAAGACGCCAGGTGGTGCTGAGGTTCTACCCTGGGAGCTCACCCCTGGCCCAGTTATCAGCCTCACCCACCTGCTCAGTGGAGGCTAACGAGCTATGTAGAAATTGGTAGTTTAGATTCTCCCTGTGGCAGCATCCTTCTTTTCCTAGCTCCATTTTTGGCTGTTTTAGTTCCCTGAAGCACTGTGCAAGCAGGGATCAATTAAAAGCAGGGGTGATGACCACAGGAAGGACTGCGGAAAAGAGGTTTATCGGAGGCCCTGGAGTCCCTTTGTCTGAGAAATCATTTTTTCCCCACCTATCTCCACTTTCCTCCCACACCCAATTCTTGCCTCTGGAAGTCAGGGAGGGGCAGACACTGAGCCAGGTGGCCCTGGCGGGTGCCCGAGCTACTGACAGGTTGGACGAGAAGATGTTGCCAGAATATGGGCCGAGGCAACACATGGCCCCGAGTTCCCGGGGACAGGAGGGGAACGGGCAGGAGCAGGTGAACTGCTAAGCAACAGGGCTGGTAATTTCAGCCAGGGAACTTTCCAGCGATAAGAAATAAGGGAAGGCAGCCAGCGGGGGAGCGTGGAAAGGGAGGCAGAGGGACACGGTCGCCTGTCTCTGCACAGTGATATCTGTTTATTTTCTTTTAAAAGTAAAACGCTCTCCTTGTAGGAAGCTTTTGCTTTTCCCAAGTCGCAGAGCCCCAAACAATAGAAAACCATCAACACCCGTCTTCACCCTCCCTAGAGGATAAAATCCCTCACACTCACATTTAAATTATTTCTGAGCTTCAGGAGGCCCAGTGGCTGAACTTAAACCCAGATCAACATACAGGGAATGCAGCTGCTTGGGGGTTTTAAAAATAGCACAGAAGGAAGTATACCAGGGTGATAACAGTGGTTGCCTACGGGTGATGGGTGATTTTCTCCATACTCTTCCCTACTCTTCACGTTTTTACGATACGCATGCGTTTTTTTAATATAATTTTAGAAAGCTATTTTAAAACATAGACAAAGGCAACACCATTAATAAAAAGAGGAACATCTGTGGACTGATGTTTCTGGAACCTACCATATGGCAGAATCTAGGGTTGATCTTTATGTCTGGTATTTGATTGGACCATCACAAGCATCCTACAGTATTGATTTTACCCTTTATACAGATGAGGAAACTGAGACTTGGGGAAGTTAATCAGCTTGTCCAAAGTGACACAAATGGTCACTGGCAGAGTGAGATTTCCGCCCATGCCTGTCTGACGTCAGGCTGGGTATGGGAGTGGCAGGTGGTGTCCATGTATGCCCTGTTGCTGGGTGCTTACTCTTACCAGACAACTTCATGATAAAAAGGCCAGAGAAAAGACTCAAAGTGCCAAGGTCCTGAGTGAGAATGTGCCTGGGGTGTTTGAGGAAGAGCCAGGACACGAGGGCAGCTGGGGCAGAGGGAGCTGGGGTGACAGGCAGGAAATGAAACCAGAGGCGGTGGGGCTGGATTCCACAGAGCCTGACAGGCCTCCAGAAGAGTTTTGGAAAAACTCTAGGTTTACGCTCCTGCTGATACGCCCGTGGCTCAGCATGCTTCCCTCAACCCCTAGGTTTTCATGATATTTCAACACAAACACCCGCCAACTAGAAAGTTCTTCTGCTTCTCTTAGTACAAATTCCCCAGAGTGGGCATCTCATTGGCTGAGCCCAGCCTGGGCACTACATTAATTGAGGTCCTTGTCCCCTCAGCCAGAGGGTTGAGTGGACTGACTGCCCTGTCCTTGGCTGGGCCTCCGGCTGGTCAGGCTGTGAAGATATCCCATGAGGGGAAACTCTGAATGGGACCTGGAATTATTCATGGGACCCAGGCAGTCAATCCAGAGACAGAATCAAGTCAATGGGAGAAAGTCTCTCCTTCTGTTCTCTGTTCTGCTCTCACCCCTTGACAGTGCCTGTTAGAAGGGGCATTGGAAAGGAGCAGAAAGTCCTCTGTACACTGTGGGCAGTCTGATTCTAGTGAAGGATGAGACTAGGCAGGGAGACAATATCTTCATTTGTTGATCTGCTTGAAAGTATGATGGGATGAAAAGACACCTTGATGGATAGGAAAGATTCAGAATTAGATTTGCTGAATCTCTCCAAAACAAAACAAAACAATTTTTTTCTACTTCTTATCACTTGGGCTCTCGAAAACCTGGTCCCTGAGTTTTCCTCATGTAGCACACAATTATTTTCTAAGTATCAAGAAAAAGCTTCTGTGAACCCTGGGACTGAGTTCTCACCCTAATTTTCTCAGCTGGGAGGTGGCACAGCCTCCTGCCTCTCAGATGATGCCAGCTGACCCTCAGAAGCCTCTACTGGCTGAAAACAAGAGACAGACTCCCAGCATAGGGCAGGGGGCTGGTGAAGGTCGCGCACGAGGCTCAGTCATTCCTGCCATCCCTGGGTCCAGGCCCTGGACAGGGCATCCCTACTCTGAGTCCCCCACAGAGACTACAGAGAAGAGAGCACAGCAGGTCAGCAGAAGGGCAATTGCCTCATCTGTTCTCCTCCCCACCGGGAGCCCCCCTTGTCAGGCTGTCCCTGGTCTCCCTCCAGCAGTGCAGAAATCCATCACTTGCCACTCTGGTTTTTACCAGATCTTAATTTCCTAGTGCCAAGAAGTCTCGTGTTCTCTATATCAAGTTCACGTCTCCTTTTGTAGAGGGAAAAGGACCCAAGTTCCTCTTTTTCTTACAACAGCTGATGTCTCTGTGTCTGCTTTCTCCTTCTCCTGAGCACAGAGCCCAGAGGAATCATCATGGAAATGCAGTGCAATATGCAATAACCCTGGCTAAGTCCCACTGTCTAGTTTAAGTACTACCTGTGCTGCCCAGCTCATTTTCTCCCACCCACCTGGGCCCTGAGCCACCCACAGCTCTCCCTTCATTGACTTCTTAGAGTCAAGCCCAGAAGTTGGACGCCCAGCTGCTGAAGGAGGAGCACAGTTACAGAATAAGGAGCTGGAGTGGGCAGCTGTCCCCAGGACATGGCAGACCTTTGGGTACAGTGCCCTGAGTCCAACAGGCCCAACCCCGGCCTAATGGAAAGACACTTGCCTCCCAAGTCTCTAGCCTAACTCTCCTGCTCTTTTCCCGGCCTCCCCCTCAGAACAAGGAGGTTTTGATACCCGCTGTGACATCCAGCCCTCACCGACTCATCCTCATGTAGCACACGACTCTCCTGGCTGTTTGCATTTCAGGACATTATTGTCGAGTAGTGGAAGACCTGCTTTGTCTTGCATTAAAGGAATCGCAAGAGAAGTGAGGTAGAGGAGCTACTTTGAAGGAAAATTCTTTCTCCACAGTTACGAATAATTCCTTAATGAATGCACATATATATATATACACACACACACACATATACACACACATAAATACATAGTATATTCATATACACATAAATATATATATAAATATAATACTGATTATTTACATAAGATAATTACCAAGAAGTGGAATTGCTGAATCAAATAGCGTGCACATTTTTCTAAAGTTTTTGACTCATTTTGTCAATATTGCCAATAGTTCCCCAGAAAGAGTATACAAATTCACCTTCAAAGCAGCAGAACATGAGAGTACACTTTCTCTCACAGCCTGCTAACACTGACTATAGTTAATGGAGTTTTTTTTCCTCTTTAAAAAAGTTTTACTGATGAATAATAATATTTTGCTTTAATGAGAATATCTTTCTTTACTTGTAGAGTTGAACATTTTTCATATATTTGCTATATTAAATCTCTTTTTAAATCGCCTATTTATTTCCTTTGCTTTTTCTATTAAGATGATTCATCTTTTATCTAAAAATTAATTTTAAGAGATCTTTTTATAGTACGTATATTCATCCTTTATTTGATATGGATGTTACAAAATGTTTTTCACTTTATCATTTGCCTCTTTATTTGTTGTTGATATTTCCACATACGCCATACATTTATGGCATCAAATTTATTAGTCATTTTCTTCAGGGTTTCTGCCTTTAGAATTATACTTAGAAAGTCATTCTACACCCTTAGATTATATAACTGTATCAATATTTTCTCTTGGGACGTTCACTTTACATTGAAATCTTTAATCCATCTGGAATTTATTATGATAAATTATGCAGATAGAAATCTTATCACACACTAAAATCTGGTACATATATTTGGGACTGTTTCTGGGTTTTCACTGAAATCTACTGATCTGTTGAACTACTAATATGTCAGTATTACAATCCTCTATTTTGATGCTTTGAATAATACATTTTGACATGAGGCGTTAAATTTCAAAAATGACATTGATAAACCAGAAAGCACTTAAAAATGGAGTTAGAAAACCACTTCATATAAAAAATATTTTAAAAACTAAGAACGTTTAACTTTGATAAAAGAGGATTCAATTCCTGTCAGAAGTAGGAATTCAATAAGTAACCGAAGGGGGTTACATCAGAGCTATTTTTCAAATAGTTAAAGATCTGTTATATGGATTGGAATAAATCTGGATGGCTCTAGAGGAAAGAACTAGGGCTAAGGGGTGGAAATTACTAGAGGAGAATTTTGGTTCAACAAGGGACCTTCCGTTGTTCTTCAAGAGAACAGGCCATCTCAAAGGAGGCTGGGGCCAGAGAAGTCAGCTCTTCACTGAAAAAGTTAAAAAATAGGTAACTAATTTTTCCAGGATGCAATGAAAGAGACATTTGCAACAAATAAGTGGCTGGGCTATCTGAAGGACATTCAAACTCTAAAATCCTGGCATCTACAATCGTATTATCCTAAAAAAAACCAACGGCATAACTTTACTGACATCAAGACTCAGTCACTAAGAAATCAGCATTGAGGGATCCCTAATGCAGACCAGCTGAGCCATTGTTTTCCAAAACCTTAGAAGCTGTGGTTCATTTTTTCTTTGTCTGTGAGGTGGTGTGGGCAGGGCTGGGATTGGGTTGCAAGATATAGAGCAAATAGAAATGTATTACGTCCCCACAGAGCCCTCTTTTTTGTTTGCACTTTTAGGCATGTCCCAGGATGCCCTGGGGTACAAAGGGCCATTCCCCCAAACAACAAGAAAAAAGTGGCTCCAGAATCCTGGGATCTCATTTTCATCCTGATTCTACAGACACCACAGCACTGAGCAAGAGTCTGTTCTGTCCCCTCTTCACCTCCATGCGGGGGTGGGGAAGAAAACTTCCTTTAATGCCTCAGTAAAATATTCTGAGATCCCAGGAGCTGTCCTATTCAAACGCAGCGATTTTATCTATTATTTATCCCATGGCTTTTGGAGAGGAGATGTCTCAGTCATGCAAAGAAGAGAAGCAGATCTTTGAAGCAGCCCTCTTTGGGCCGTTTCCTTGGAAGTAAGCGGTAGCGCAGAACAGGAGAGCAGAGGTGTCTTCTCTCCGGGGCTAGCATCTCTGTGTAGGAGATCTCACTGCTGAGGACATGAGCTCAGCAAGTGTCCAGTTACCTAAGTACCCTGGCTGTCATCTTCTGAAGACCCACAGGTTTGTTTGGGGTTTTTTTAACATCTTTATTGGAGTATAATTGCTTTACAATGGTGTGTTAGTTTCTGCTTTATAACAAAGTGAATCACCTATACCTATACATATATCCCCATATCTCCTCCCTCTTGTGTCTCCCTCCCACCCTCCCTATTCCACCCCTCTAGGTGAAGACCCACAGTTTTGACTTCATTAAAGGCATAGGTAGATGGGGAAAGCACTACAGTCCGTCAAGGTCACCAAAGCCCATCAGCTGCCTAAAGTAAAGATACTTAATGGGCACAAGACGTGAGTCATACAAGATGCTACAAACTATTAAGATGGATATAATTAAGCATTAAAATATAAAGAGAGGAGTATATGGCCTTATAAACATAATGTTGAGCGAAAAAAGCCAGACACAAAAGTTTTGTATTAATCCATTTATATAAGCATGTCAAAACAAACTGATTTATAAAGTCAAGGTAATGGTTACCCTTTGGGGCGGGGAGATGGTAGTGCCTGGAAGGAGGCACCCAGGGGCTTCTGGGATGCTGGTGATGTTCTGTTTCTTAATTGAAGTGCAGGTTACTTGGATGTCCTCAATTTGTGAAAATCCACTGAGTTATGCATTTATGACTTATGCATGCATTTGGATGTGTTATACTTCAATAAAAAAAATTCTAAACAAGAAGGGAGGCGAAAAAAAGATAGTTTTTCCGTAGGGTACTGATTAAATTGGCAAATACAACAAAAATGAGGAATTTTTTAAAATAATCCAAAACAAGAGGAAGGCGGTAATTGCCACTTCTCAGCACTGTTCTGAGGGCTCCCGTGGTTTTGTGCCATTTAAATCTCCTAACAGTGTGAAGGCAGGGATGCTTTCTTCATTTCTGCAGTGAAGGGTACAGAAGCACTGAGCGATTATGTGATAGAGTAGAATCACATGGTCTGGGTCTTCTGGACTCAAATCCTAGGCTCAAGTTTTCACTAAATATTTACAATATAGACAGCAAAGTTATACCCACCCAAAACCCAAGGAGAGGAGAGCTCGATTTAGATCCTCTCCGGGCTTAGAAACTGAAATCCAAACACCAAGGAGACCTTGCAAGTCAGGGAAGAGTCCAGTGCTCCCAGGGACCCACTGTTTAGGCTCGGTGCAACACTGGAAATTCACTTTTGGGGGTCCTCTGTCATCAGACCATAACAATCCCTCCAGCTAGAGCAGCAGCTGAGCCATGGTGTTTTACAGACTTCTCCCGAGCCAGAGAAGGGGAAGGGAGTGGGGGAGGGAGGCAGAAAACGCAGGTGGCCTGTCCCAATTCAGACACTTCATCAGATCAGTTAAGCAGAAACATGGGCCTCCAACAAAATTAAATTATGGTTTCTTCATGCCCTAATGGAAAGTTCATTGCCCCAGGCTTCAGGAAACTGTTCCAGTAACCGGCTCTGCCATTAAGTATCTGTTCTAACCTCTCTCTCTGGGCTTCGTTTTCTTCATCTTTAAAATGAGAAAGTTAAGAGATTTTTCCCTGCATCCCTTCCAGCCCAGACTTATGACCTAAAATACTGGGGTTCAGATATCTGCTTGGGAAAGGACTCTAACCCCAGATTTGAGCACAGGATTTAGAGTTAGGAAACCTGAGATTATGTTTTAACTCAAAGTATGGTACTTTGCAATTTCTTTGGCCTCAGTTTCCTATTCTGGAATAGGAAAGGACTGTTACCAAGATTGAATGAACTAATGAACGGTTCTCAAACTTGACCTTGTACAGAATCAGATGGTGGGGCGGGGGACAGCGAAGGGACGCTTATTAAAACACAGGTTGCTGGGTCCTACTCCCAGTACCTTTGACTTATTAGGCTTGGGATGGAACTAAGAATTTGCATTTCTATCCCATCCCCAGGTGACGGTGATGATGCTGGTCTTAGGATCACACTTTGAGGACCTCTGAGTTCATGTACTTAAAAGCTCATAATAGAGTGAATCTGAACTGTTTGGGCTTAATCTAAATGGGAAATGGTTTCTCGGTGCTAAAAATGCAGCCATGTAGATGATGCACGTTCTTATCTAACAAGCAGTTGGGGTATAAACCAAATGCCCCGAGGCTCTACCAGCCTATGGGTTCTGCTGGGACAGTATTAACACTGATAACCCATTCTACTGTCTCACAGTCCCCAGCAGACAAATTCCAGACCAGGCATTTGGGAGACTCTGCTGTCTACACGTGGGTCTCATGTTCTTCTGTGAGGTTCTCTCTTTGTTAGTGTTGTTCCTCCCTACACCCCAAACCACTTGATGGTGGTCCCTTGTCACAGCTGGTTTACTCTGGAGGACCACACTTTCCTGACCAGGGGCTATTCTCTCCACAGTGCTGCAGCTTCAAACCATGAAAGTGTTACATCTCCTCCAGCCTTCACAGAGGCATCGTTCACAGAAAAGCAAGAATGGCCCTCTGTTCAACCCTGTTGCCCTTGTCACCTAAGCCCTGATGTAACACTGTTTGTATCCTTCATGGAAATACTTCATTACAGAGACCATATTCGGTGTTCACCAAGTCCCCTTTCTTTTCCCGTGACTGCATTCCAAGCTTCTCTTGCAATTAAGTTGGGGCCACGTGACTAGTTCTGGTTTGTAAGGAAGGGGCAATGATGTGTGTGCAACTTCTGGGCCAAATCACTGAAAAGGGGCTGTGATTTCCCCAGGCCCTTTGTTCCCTCTCCACGGATGTGGGTGCTACATGTTCCAAAGGCATAGCAGATACAAGGGACTTGGATTCCCAAGTCACCTTATAGAGAGGAGCAGCCTTGGGGACAGACAGCCGACACTGACTTGGTGAGAAATAAACCTTTATAATAAGCCACTGAGATTTTCCCCTCAACACAAGTTAGTCCAACCTAAGACAGAGTTCCTTTAGCTTTGCTTACTTGTCCGTGCCTTCTAGGGCTCAGCCAAAAACTAGGAGCGAGGCCAGAGGACAGACACTGTAAACTCCTTCCCATCTCCACATCCTTCCCATTTTTCCCCTTAATACAATTCCTTCCTACTCTATGTAAATATCACCTACAGACAGTCCCAGGGGAACAGAGTCATAAGCCTGCTGCTCAGGTGACCAGTCAGATTTTAAGTCCAGTAGGAGCTTGGTGGTGGTGGTGATGTATGGGGAAGAGAGTATTTGTTTGTTATTGGGGGGATGGAGTGATAATAGTACAGCACTGACTATAAACCACTCCCCAGAATATAATGCTGCCAGGTAGACCTGAGAATTGTCTGTGTAGAGAGAATCACCTTTCCCGGGGGGTGACTACATGGCTTTCTTTTGGGGATAATCCTACAGGGATAAAAACATGTTAGTTCCCCTCAATCTGCAGTAACGAGACAAGAAGGGACACTGGCATTTCTCATGCACCTAATTTCAACATCCTCCAATGGAAATGCCCTTAGAATGTTGCTGGGATCCTGGAACATGTGCATGGATCCTATTCTGGTTCAACTCCTAGTTGCTGAGCAAAAAATATACCCAGTTTGGCAAATCTTTTGCTAGGTGATCATACCAGTAGTAAAATGGTCTTCAGAGTACAGACAGAAAGAATGCATGGCTCAACAGGTGAAACCTAAACTAAGGAAAATGCAGCTAGCCATGACCAAGTACCATGGCCCAGCAATCGTGGTAGGGCCAGGATAGATGTGTTGGAAGGGAGTATAGATTTGCCAGAGCTTGGGCTCACTATGGGTGGGCAAGTTCAACATTTCTGCAAAAGGTTGACAGACAGACCTGCCATAGTTGGGTCATATTTCTGCTCCGTCCTTAGGTCAAGGAAGGTGGCAGCATCTATAAGACAGATAAACTTAAATTGCTGACAAGTTTGCCTTGGGAATAAAAACTTTTCATCATATACAATATTTCACCTTTTAAAATCATTTTCTTCCTTCCCTTCCAACAATTTTTGCACGTCCTTGTTATATCTCATCCTTACAACTATGCTATCTGGTAGATGTAATAAAAATGAGGGGCAAAATAGGAACCGCTTACCTGGTCTCCAGTAATGCCAGGTACTGTGTGTAGGACAAATGGACTCATTTAATCCTTGCCATTTTCTTGTGAGAAATGTCATCTTTGTTGTAAATCAAGAAACTAGGACCCAGAGACGATAACTTTCCCATCGTCACATAGGTAGTAACAGCAGTACCCAGATTCCAAGCCAAGTATATATGAACTCAAAGCTCATCCTCTTTCCGTGGACATTATTATATTTGTTAACCAATGTCATATAGCAAATCCACAGTGCAACGAGGCCAAGGAGCAGTTTCTGCTAATTCCCCCTGATGGCTAGTTCTGAGCTTTGTTTGGTAAGCCATAGTGCATAATAGGGCCTGATGGTGAAGGGCAAGCCCCCGCCCACCTCCTACTGCTTCCCCACCCCCAACTCCACACACTCCCAGTACCTAAGCTCCAAGGTACAGAACAAAGATAATTTAAGAGCACTTACAAAAAACTGCATCCAGGACCCAACTTTTAAGATTTACCAGCGACGCCCTCCTATTACACTACTGTAGTGCAGAAATAGTAAAATTAGGGAGTAAAGTTGCTCTACATTTTTAAGTGTTTGTACCCTGAATATTTCCAAAGTTCATTTGAGACAGTTTATGAAATGAAATAGTATATGAAATAAGATAATGAAAAAAAAAAGGACATTCAAAAATCACGTAAATAGGGGTTTATCAAGCACTTGAGATGAGTTAATTATCACTGCTGAGTCTGAAATTTAGCTGTATTTCCTAGCAGGTAATGCATAACAAGGAAACATAGTTCTCATTATCTAATGATAATAATTTTTAAAATAATTAGTTTTAAAAAACTGTGTGTGTGTGTGTGTGCGTGCGTGTGCGTATCACTGATTTCAAGGAGAAATGTGCCCTGGGATTATTTGTATGTAAGAGATAATAGAACCATAAGCATTATTTTTTTTCTTCCCTCCCTCCCTTTCTTTCTTTCTCTCCCTCTCTTTCTTTCTTTTCTTCTTTCTTTTTCTTCCTTCTCCTCTTCCTCCTCCTCTTCCTTTTTCTTTGGTTTAAGAAATATAGAAAAATACAAAGAATAATAAATACCACACACACAACACCCAGAGGTAATTTATGGTTTATTTTCTAAGATAAGATAAATGGAACTATTCTAGAAAAAAAAAATGAAAGCTGCTTCTCTTATCATCCTCAATTCCATTTCCTATCCTCCCTCACCAGGTACAGTCGCTATCAACTTAGTGTATATTTTTTCAATCTTGTTTTTACATTTTATGTATAAATAAATATATAGAATATGTGTATGCATATAATAGTACTGAGTTTTATGTAAATGGTATCATTGAACACAGCATTCTGTAATTTACATTTTTCACTCAATATTATGCATCTGATACCTATCCAGGTTGATATATGCAGATCTACTTAATTCATTTTACTTGCTGTACAGTATTCCACCATACGACTATATCACAACTTATTTTTCTCTTCATCTCCTGGACGTGTTGTTTGTTTCCAATTTTTTAGCATTATGATCAAATTTACCATGGGTACTCCTGTGCATAACTGTACACATGTTGGAGAGTTTTTCCTTAGGATATATACCTGGATATGGAATTATATATCTATTTCAAATTTTCCTAGATTGCAGACAACAGAATTCACTATAGTTTGTTCAAGCGAAAAGTGGCATGATTAAACGATATTAGATGGTCTATAGAAATTCTGGCAAGGCTGGAACAATACTGTCAGAGATGTCCCATTTGGAAAAATACTTCAGTACACCGCAAGATCGTTCTAGTAGAAACACCAAAACTGCTGCTTAGAACCCTGACTCTGTGACCTGAACATCAGAAATATGAGTTCAGTTGCCCCAGAAGAAGATGCCTTTTTTTCCCTATCATTTTATAATGCCTCCTTTATCAAATATCAAGGACCTGTATGTGCTTGAATCTGTGTTTGGACTCTCTATTATGTTCTATTGATCTATTTGTGTATTCCTATGTCAATACTACGTTGACTTTATTACTATGGCTTTATAATATGTCTTTATATTTAGTAAGACAAATCCCCTCTTCTTTTTCAGAATTATTTTGACTGTTTTTGTACATTTATTTTATATGAATTTTAGAATCAATTTGTCAAGGGTAAAGATAATCATTTTGAAATTTTTATTATATGTGCATTGAATATACAGGCTAATTTTGGGAGAATCGATATCTTGATAATGAAGTGTTCCCATGCACAAACATGGTCTATCTCTCAATTTATTTAATTCTTTGCACACTACTTGAATTCTTATTATAATTATTCACAGGTATTTTTTAGTTTTTCTTGCTACTGTAAATTGCATCTTTTTAAAATTAAATTTTTAAAATTAAAATTTCTAATTTGGTTAATGCTGATATGTAGAATGCTGTAAGTCTGGATATAGTCATCTTCTATCCAGCAAAACTGAACTTAAAAAAATATTGATAACTTTTCCATAGGACATCTGGGGTTTTTTTGTAGAAACAATCAAATAGTGTGTAAACAACAATTACATCTTTAAATTTCCAATTCTTATCCTCTCATTTTATTTTTCTGTTTAATTTTATTTATTAGAACCTTAAGCACAATGTTGCCACTAATGGTGACTGATAATGGACATTCTTGCCTTTTCCCTTTAATTTATGATCTTTTATAATTAATTATAATATTTGCTGTAAATAGTAGATGCCATTATTAGGTTAGGAGGCTACTCCTAATTTGCTAAGAGATCTTTTTTTAATCATGAATGCGTGTTGAGTTTTATTAAATCCTTTCTCTGCATATATTAAGACGATCAATTTTTTCCCCACTTCATCATTGAAGAAAACAACTGTTGTAGCCAGGATAAATCATAGAGTATTAGATTATTAGAACTGGAAGCATCTTGAGATATCATCCAGTATTCTCAATGGGACGCTCTTGGCATCTGAGCCGGGGAAATCTTTACTGTTCGAGATGGCCCTACATATTACAGGAGGGCTAACAAGCCTGGTGCCCTTAAAGGAAGCCAGATGCACTCTTTAAGTCATCTGGAAATCAAAAGCTGTCCCCACATATTTACAAACGTCCTCGAAGGTGCCACTGCATCACTTTGACACCACAGGGACCCATAGATGCCCAGAGACCTATAGGGATTGTCCTGAACCTGAGAGTTACCAAGTTCTCCCTTCAGACTCGCTTATAGAACTATTTTGACTACCTTGCTCTGAAATCTCCACTTCCGTGCCCCACCCCCAATCCTTGCTAAAGAGTTTTTAAATTATTCTGACCCCTTCTAATTTCCTTTTGTTCCTGCCCTAAGCAATCCTTTCAGGATCCCTATTTTCTCTCACTGTAAACCACTCTAAAGACCCATCTCTTTTCCCCACTCCTGCTGGCACTTCTCTGGAGAGTCACACCTGACCTGACACCAACCCGTCCCACCAGAGGTCTTTGGGAATACGGTGGACCTCAGCAGCAAGAGAGGAAAGAAGGTGACTTCGTGAGATTGAAGAAACCAATATTCTGCTGCATTCTGCCCCTCCTCACTTAGCCATGGGCTTTCCAGTAAGAGAGGAGCATCCAATAGCTCCAAGCTCCCTCCCCACCTTGGGCACACACCTGGGCTGCAAGGCACAGTGCCAGCAGATACCCAGGGAGGCTCTGCCCAGTCTTCTTCAAGCCTGACCTCTTGTGGGTGTTGGGGGAGCAGCCCGCAGCCTCCTGGGTCCTTGTCATATGTCCTTACTTTCTAAACCACTGCAGCAGGGGAGGGGACGTGGAGGCTCTGGGCTGGAGTGTGTGTGTCTGTCTGGGGGATGGTGGTGGTGGCAGGGGTGGATGGACAAAGCTCCGTCCAGAGGACAGACTTCATCGCCTTTCACTTGGAAGGGAAAGTCAAAGCAGCTAGTTCCATTCGGGATCTGAGAGTTTACCAGGAGCCTTGTGAAATCATTCTGTCCTCCCCAACCAAACCATCACATATACGTCAGAAGCTTATCTTGGTCTTACTGCATTTTACTCCTGTCACTCAGACATTCAAAACATTTACTGAGTATCTGCTGTGCTCAAAGATAAATAAACCAGTCCCCAAGCTCAAGTGCTTCCCAGTCAGGCGGGGAGAAACCCAGGAACATTTCAGGAGGGGGTGCCCAGTGTCCCAGCAGAGGTATGAACTAGAGTCTATGGGAGGGGGGCTCAGAAGGCTTCACTGAGGGGAGTGATGCTTGTCCCTCTGTCTGAGGCTTGTTTCGGGGGTAGGCAGGCCTGTACAGTCATCCCAGCAGACATGTGGGTGGGCGGCACCCATTCTACAGCTCTCCCGTTCCCACCACTGCCTGACCCTCTGGAAGCTTCTGCTCCAGCCACACTGAGGCTCTAGACTCCACCCTTCAGTCAACAAGCAGGCGAGAAAGAGGAGGCGGGAGCAGCGTGACACAGTCCCAGACGCCTGCACCAGGGAAAGAAGAGGTGTGTGCAAATCTGGCTGGCCAGCTCAGCAATGGACGGCCGGCCAGAGATGGATTCTAAGTCCAATATGGGCTTCTTTGGGTTCTCAAAATATGTACATTTGAATCACAGATGCAAGCAACTGAAAGACATTTTAGAAATTATTATTCTAATACTTTCTCGATATAAAAGCTGCCATAACAATTTCCTAAGTTTCAACTGTTTGATTTTTTGATAGTCATGAAATGAAATACGGATTGTCAATGAGGAAGAGTAAAAAATAGAATTCCTAAACCCCTTACTAATTTATATTTTGATGGACAGCAAAACACGGAGGGCATTCTTCTCCTGCCACTTGTTAGCTGTGTGATCCGATACAAGTCACCTAACCTCTCTAAGCCCTTTACTCATCTATAAAATGAGGATAAGGCTATATACCATGAATGACTGTGGTGAGGACAAAAACAACGTGCATTTGGCAGGTGCTTGATAAATGACAGCTAGTATTATTATTCCTAGGAACTAGCATGGAGATAGCTCCTGTGACTACCATTTCTAAGAATGATTTCTAAGCCAGAGCTGTAGTACAGACCAACCCTAGCAAGGATTACATTCCAGAGTAAATAAAAACGGGGATTCAGTTAACGAAATCTTGCCAGGTCAATAAGGCAGAGGGCAAAGTCACTATCAGTTTCCTTGTTACAGACCTGTCAGGAATCAATAAGGAGAATGCGGTACATATATACAATGGACTATTACTCAGTCATAAAAAAGAACGAAATAATGCCATTTGCAGCAACATGGATGGACCCAGAGATTATTATACTAAGCGAAGTAAGTCAGAAAGAGAAAGACACATACTATATGGTATCACTTACATGTGGAATCTAAAATATGACACAAATTAACTTATCTACAAAACAGAAACAGACTCACAGACATAGAGAACAGACGTGTGGTTGCCAAGGGCAGGGCAGAGGTGGAGGGAAGGATTGAGAGTTTGGGGATTAGCAGATGCAAGCTATTATATATAGGATAGATAAACAACAAGGTCCTATTGTAGAGCACAGGGAACTATTTTCAATATCCTGTGATAAACCATAATGGAAAAGACTATGAAAAAGAATACGTATGTATAACTGAGTCACTTTACTGTACAGCAGAAATTAACGCAATATTGTAAATCAAGGGACTTCCTTGGTGGTGCAGTGGTTAAGAATCCATCTGCCAATGCAGGGGACAGGAGTTCGATCCCTGGCCCGGGAAGATCCCACATGCTGCGGAGCAACTAGGCCCGTGCGCCGCAACTACTGAACCCGTGTGCTGCAACTACTGAAGCCTTCACGTCTAGAGCCCATGCTCCGCAACAACAAAAGCCACCGCAATGAGAAGCCCACGCACCGCAATGAAAAGGAGCCCCCGCTCGCCGCAACTAGAGAAAGCCTGCACGCAGCAATGAAGACCCAACGCAGCCAAAAAATAAATAAAATTTTTTTTAAAAAGCATTGTAAATCAACTATATGTCGACAAAATTTAAAAATTAAATAAAATTTAAAAAATAAAATAAAATTAGACCTGTCAGGAGACACACCAGGAAACGCTGCTCATCCAGACAACCATCCATCCATCGATCCATCCATCCATTCCAGGCAGGGAATGGCAATAAGAACACACAAATGCTATGAGTTCCTGGGATGTCACAACCATGTCCTATCATGGAGGACATAAATAGGAAAGTCAACAAAAAAGAAATAGAGATGACCTAATAACAAATTTAAAATATTTCTTTGGACTTATTAGCAATTTAAAATCTGTAAATAAAAATAATACCATTTTTCCCATCTAACAATGTAGCAAGTGTTTTTAAAATGAGAATTCTTGGTGTTTATACGGGATCTGGAAACTAACACAACATTGTAAAGCAATTATACTCCAATAAAGATGCTAAAAAAAAAAATTGGTGCTGGGAATCCAGATTGTTGTAACCTTTCCAGTGGGCAGGGGGAAAGGGTGTGTGGGGCGGGGGAGGTGTAGAGCACTGTGTCTCCTCCCCAACAATGCCTCTGTGGGCTGCCTGCTCCTGCCCCAAAGCAAATCTTCTAAACCCATAAAAAATGTGTATTCGCTTTGACCTCACTGCTTCATTTCTAGAAACTTATCCTTGAAAATAACAATGGCATGTGCAAAACATACAGCTATAAAGATGCTCTTCACAGCTCTGTCTGTAACATTTAAAAGCCGGAAACAATCTAAGTGCCAGCAACGGATGCTTGGCTGAGGTGGCAACACATCACGGAAGCCAGTCCACTCGGGCGCTGGAGAGACTGCAGTGGGCTTCAAACCCCAGCTCTTCTGCAAGCTCCCTCTGTGACCTTGGGCAAAATAGTGCCTCCAAACCTGTTTTCTTCTTTATAAAAGGCAGACAGTAATAGTATTTACCTCACAGATTTGTGGCGAGGAATAAATTAGATGATGCGTGCAAGGCTTAGCCCATAGGAAGCATTTTATAAATAGTTACTATTATTAAATAAATTATGCTATAACCATATGATGAAATTCACTGTAAACATAAAAAAAAAGCTGTAGAAAACTTTCTAATATGCTGGGAAATGTTTATGGGTATTGTTAAGTGCAAGGAGCAGGTCATATTACTGTATGATATCTGTTTTTGCTAAAATATATTTTTTCAACAGAAATAGACTCACAGACATAGAAAACAAACTTATGGCTACCAAAGAAGGGGGTAGGGATAAATTAGGAGTTCGGGATTAACAGATACACACTACTGTATATAAAATAGATAAACAACAAGGACCCACTGTATAGCACAGGGAACTATATTCAGTATCTTGTAATAACCTATAATGGAAAAGAATCTGAAAAAGAATATATATATATATATATGGATAACTAAATCACTTTGCTGTACACCTCAAACTAACACAACACTGTAAATCAACTATACTTCAATTTTTAAAAGTTCTATTTTTTCAGAGGGAAAAAGAGTAAAATAATTTACATCAAAATGCTAACAGTAGTTATTTCTGAGTTATGGGATAGCAGGAGACTTTGTTTCCTTATTTGGGCTTTTCTACATTTGCCAATTTTTCCTCAAAAAGGAGGCAGAAGGAGGGTGTCATTGGGAACGTGACTGTGCTTGCTATTCATTTTTTGATGATAAAGATGGAACAAGAATTGTTTTTATCTGTAAAGACACTCTAGAAAATGGAGGTAGAGAATGGCGTCCTGCAAAATTCCAAGCAAGGTGTCCCTGCCCCGTGCCCTTCCCGGGCGGAAATAGCCTAAGAAACTCCCTAACCCAGAGGACAGCAGGTCCCCCAGCCTGTGAGCCCATCCTGAGGGGCCTCACCTGAGGCTGTGGGTGCCGCTGACCACCTACCCCCAGTCCACCTACAGCATGAAGGCAGGTAAAGAAGAGAGAGCAGGGGAGGGGCGGGGACTGGGAAACCAGGGGAGGAGGAGGGGAGGGACCGGGCCAGGGAGGCAGGGGCAATCTCCCCCCTCACTTTACATGCCCCCCCCTTCCCCTGGACCTTGCTATCCCCTTTGACCCAACTTGCACAGGGTCCCCCGTTTCCCCACTGTATAACGTTTTCATGTTTTTCTTGACCACGGGATCTCCCAGGGCAGAGCCAACTTGGCCCCAGTACCATAAGGGAAGGTCCAGCATAGGTATGGCCATTTCCTGGCTAGGCCCCTTCCAGGTCAGGCCAGAGCAGGGCTGGAGGGGATAAAAGGGAAAAAAAAGCAAGCCGAGGAACACAGGCATAACCTTTCTGTTGGACCAAGGAAAGAGAAGGTGGGTTTGGAGCGACTCAAATCAATTCAACTGGCCTCCACTCCTTTCTGCAAATCTAACCCCCAAGTAAACAACGTGTTCCGAGAGCACAGAGATGTGGAACACCCCACACCCCCAATACGAATGGATGCAGACGTAGCCTTCAGGTTTCGGTTTTTAGGCTGGAAGCCACGGCAGATGAGGAGTCCTGCTCAGTCCGGCGGGCTTTATCATTATCATTTAGCATCTGTGCTGCATGGCCACGTCCACAGAGCGCCTTCCCATCCTATCACATGTCAAAGGTGTTCGTGGAACTGCAGTGGCTTCCCAGCTACCTGCAAT
Source organism: Eubalaena glacialis (assembly GCF_028564815.1). Classification (NCBI taxonomy): domain Eukaryota; kingdom Metazoa; phylum Chordata; class Mammalia; order Artiodactyla; family Balaenidae; genus Eubalaena; species Eubalaena glacialis. The sequence goes on along the minus strand of NC_083723.1, from coordinate 107,893,082 downwards.
GACTCTCCAGCTCTCCTGGGGATTGGCACACTTTGGGATGGCTTTCTGAGGAGGCTTTCTGGAGGGCTAACCCTTGACTGGCTGTACCTAGACAACTGTGACTTGGGGTGATGCCCCTAGGGTAAGAAAAAGCTTCTCTCCCGTGTCTTTAAAATAAAAATGAGAGTGATATTTGCTGACTTGCCAAAACCACAGGACTACTGGTGATGAACGAATGGGACTGTCAGAGAAAGACTTGAAGGCCCCCAGGAAAAGGTATTTTAACACAGAGAGGCCCAATTCTGTCTGATGGCAAAGCCCTGCTCCTAACTGCTACAGTCTACCATCCTGGGAATAACTGTAGCTTGCAGACTGAGCTGGCTGCCACCGTCCCAGGAGACCCCAACTGGAATGACTGCATCATACTCATGGCCTGGACCTTTTCAGTTCTGAAAACTTGAAAGGCCAAAGTATTTCTTTCTGTACCATCTGTACTCAAGAGCTTTGACTCCCACCTGCCTGATCCTTGGCATTTCTTGATTTCCATGGAAAAGTGGCAAGGAATACTGTTTGGGGATAAAGATGGAAAAAGGGAAGGCATTCTGAGCAGGGCTGCATGGGGCTGGTGGCAGCCATTCCCTTGGTGTGAAAAGCCCTATCATTCTTCCCCTGCTGCCCCCCCCACCCCGCCACTTCCCAGCATTGGCTGGAACGCAAAGAGGGCATTACTGCATCCCACCCTTACCCTTGACTAACAAAAGATTTCTTCCCCTTGGTGGGAGCTGTGTCTTTTGTTGCTGAGAGCTTAAGGCATTTTCGAATGCCCAACAGCAATGACAGAACTCCGAATAGCCCTACCTGGGACACTTTAGGAGTGAGTCCTAAGCTGTGTTGGCCTAATTGAGTTAGGACCTGTCAGTCATCAGTTATGTTATAAATACACTGAGAGCTAGAAACTCTTCTCAGATAGGAAAATAATGGGCTATGCAAAGTGGATCTGGGGCTTGGAGATGGAACAGGTAAAAAGAGGAGGTAGGCGAACCAGCAGATGCCTGCGTGACCTCCAAGGAGGCAGACACACCTACCCATCACCACAAGCCTCTCTCTCTCTCTCTCTCTCTCTCTCTCTCTCTCTCTCTCTCTCTCTCTCTCGTGTACTAAGGTGAGTGCAGGATTCATAGATGAACGGGGACCTGTTCTTAGGCATGTTTGAGTCAAGGTCTTGGCAGATATGATTCTAGAGCAAGCTCCTCTCCCTCAGGGACCCCCTAACAGATTCCCTGTTGCCCTCAGAGGAATTTCCCATCATCCTCCCTTCCTCTTGTCAACTGCTGGAACTGTTTGAGCTGGAAGGCAGGCTGACAAGGTTAAGGGGAGAGAAGATCTGATATGCTATCATGCTTCTCAGGTCCGTGACAGGCAGGCTTGTGTGGAGCGGGTCCATGGCCTCCCTCTGCTCCCCTCCCCAAATAACCCTCCGATGTGCCAATCGGAGACGAAGATAAGAAGCTGACTCTGAGTCCTCCTCCCAGAGCCTAAACCTCGAGACAATTATTTATGGGAGCTCTGCAGTGTCTATCAACCAGCCTCAAGCCTGGGGCCTCCTTTCCACGTGGTGCTGCCATGGAAGCTGCCACAGTAGCGTGGACTGCATTCTGCAGGGGACGGGAGGTAGCTCTTACACACACCTGTGCATCATCCTGGTCACCATCACTTGACAATGACAGCCACTGAAGTTCAGGCCATGTCCATTGCTGAAACTGCCGGCTATGAGACAGATCTGTCATCTGTGGACGGGGGTCCACACTCCCACTGCAGGTCATCTAGACCAGGGCTACTCAAAGTGCGTATCAGGACTAAGCTGCACATTTTTTGTCACTGGTCCATAGTGAGGTAAGTACAGAAATCGAGAGCATTTGAAACCTTTACAGCAATCTGGCAGAGTAATTTAATGTGTTTATTCTAATAATTTAAAAGGGACTTGTATTTTTTATCTTTCTGTTTCATTTTCCCAGAAATGTATTCTAAAGACTACATTTTTTTAGAAAAATATATATTGTAATAAAATATCATTCTGCAAGAAGTCGTCAAAGAAAAGCCCTGTTCCTTCATTGCAGATAGTTTGAGAAGCACGGATCTAGTTGCATCCACTGCTGCATCGAAATACGATATGGCATCAAAAACTCCCGGCTGCTAATTATTTGATCTTTCATAGGAATTCTGAAAGTGAGCAAGAGTGAGAGCCTGAGAGAGGGAGACAGAAGACAGCGGAAGGAGAGGGGTAGGCTGGAGGACAGAGAGAAAGTGCATCCTTCCAGGGCAGCTGCCTCCACCTGAAACATGAAAGTCTGCGTTCCAATAAACTGATGGGATAAATCCTGTCCCTTTCTGGCTCTCTTTCCTGAGATGATGGCTGTGGAGCAAGTCAGAAGGAAGGCAGTACACCATAGACGTGGCCTCTCTGGGGAGCTGACCCAGGAAGCCCAGGGCAAGGGGATGCAACACCGTCAGGACGCAGGCGTCCTAAGCAGCAGCGCTCTCCTGGCCTGGCCTGGCTGCCCCAAGGCCTTCTAGACTCTACCTGCGTGTCTGGAGGTCCTCACCTCTAAAGAGTACAGGGTGACCAGAACCCCAGCCCTCCCTGTCATTTGAGTTGGGCAAGACTTCCTGAGGGAATTTTTCAGCTCAGGCAGGATACCCAGGGATTAAGAACAAAAGCATATAGTCAAACATCCTTGAGCCCGAGTTCTGGCTCCTCTACTCCCTGCCTATGTGACATTCAGCACACAAGTATTGAGGCCTCGGTGTCTGCATCTACAGCACGCACACAGCAATACCTAATATTTGTTGACGGTTACACTATATGCTAGATATTGGCTATTGGCTTTATCTGGAATATCTCAAAATAACCCTATGAGATAGATATGTTTGTTCCCATTTTCCAGGTGAGCCAACTGAGGCTTAGAGAGGTTAAGAACTTGGTGATTTCACACAGTGAGTGAAAGTCAGGACTCAGTCATCTGCACTCTTCTTCTCAGAGTTATTGTGTTTAATCATTATGGGATACTCAAATCACAGGATTGCTATAAAGATAAACAGTGCACTTATCACAGTGCATTTCTAAATATGAGTTGCTACTGCTTTTGGCATTATTTTCCCAGGGATATCCCAGGGCCTTTGAATGTCCCCTGGCTTCAAGGCTACAACATAGGGCAGCAAAAGCTTGGCAAGCTCCAGAAGGAACCAAGCCAGGGTTTCCTTGGCAGGTGGCCCAGCGTGCACATCCTTTAATAGTCCAGGGTCTCCTATAAATATGCCAACAGCAAATCAAAGGCTCTGAAGCAAATCACAATAGTCACTCAATTTCAGGCTCTAAAGCATGTTTAGTCTTGCACCTTTCACATCAGCTAAAAAGTTCTTCCAAGTTCCCAGCTCCTGGATCCCTCTATCTCATCTTTCTAAATGCTGAGCCCCTCTCTGCAGAATACTCTAGATAGCAACTATTAAAAGAAGGGTGCAGGGCCAAAGCACAGGGAAGACATTTGGTGAGGTTGCCTGACTCTCTGTAAATATTTATGCCACTTGATGAGTCTGTGTTGGTGCCAGGACCACCCCCCCCCACCCCCGAGCGTCCCATGGAGGAATTTTAGTGCAGGATGAGGGTAAAGCTGAATGTCAAATTCTATCCCAGACATGCCCTTGAAAACCTCAGACCCCTGCTAATGGGTACCTTCCGTCGAGGGTTGGCGCTGTGCCAGGCAAGGTGTCCTTGGTTATCTCTCATCTGTGCACCACACTGCAGTGTAGGGATTAGTGTTCTCATTTTACAGATATGGAAACTGAGGCTAGAACAGGTAAGTAGCTGGCCTGAGTGATACAGCCAATAAGTGGAGGAGCCCAGCTCTGCTTAGCACTAGTATCTGCGCTCTTCCCCTCCAGGGGGCCCTGTGTGTTCTCCCTCTGGGACGGGACCCTGGGTCTCTACTAAGTCTTAGTTGGCTCTCCTCCTTCCCTCTTCCCTGAGCTCTAGGGAGGGCTGCTCCACTACCAGCACGCCAAATGGTCCCTCATGAATTCTTGCCTCTACACTGCCCCGCCAGGGGTGGATGTGTACTCTCTGTACCTGGCCCTCTTTGTGTCTCATTTGTTTTATTTCCAAGCTGGTGATATGGAGAGGAAGAGATCACCTCCTTTATTGGGCTGATGCAGGGTGACTGGAGCCCTTGCTTATCAGTGCTTAACCGCCTCCTGGTTTATAGGAGGGACTCATGTCAGAGCACCTATTGGAGGCACGCCAGCATAGCTTTGTTCCAGGCTTACAGGTTTCTGGAAACACAGAGTAGAAAAATATCATAGCCCTTGTCCCCCAAGGGGCAGTGATGGGTATTGTCAGAGACACAGTCTAAGCCCCTGGGTAACTGTGTCCCATGGGGATGATGGCACAGTGCCCAAGTGCCACCATATGAGAATCCCACTAGGTGCTTGCTTGTTAAAACACAGACTCTAAATCACAACACAGTCTGTGACAGAGGCCAGGAATATTCCCAGGCTCCCGGTGATTCTGATGTTTACAGAAATTGTACAATCTTTGACTTAGAGCGTGGGTTTTGGATCAGAACCATTTGGATTCAAATCCCAACTCTGGGCAGGTTGACTAACTTCCTTGAGCTTCAGTCCTCTTCCCATTGTGAAATAATAATAATAGCATCTCCTAAGACACCGGGAAGAGACAGAGAGAACGTAATTTAGTTTGTGGCAGCCAAAGAGCTCTTCAAAGTTGCCCTGCTTAAGAGTCCTTCCATCCAAAATTTGAGAGGTGGTAAGTATTCAAGAAATAACTTGGACTTGCTCTTGTAAACCAGGCAAAATTGAGAAAACCCACTGATGAGATCATCACAGGTGAAGGAGAGTGATTAGAACCAAGCTCTTCCTAATTCTAAGCGATCAATCAACACATCTGTAGTGAGCATCTGCTGGGGTTCAACATCACAGAGCAACCAAGTTCTTACTGATAGCAACTCAAATTTAAGTTAAGGAGATGAGGCAAAAACATACAAGTTTAAGTCAAATAAAAAGTTACTAAATGAACAAGACAATCATCCAAAGATGTCCCATGTTCATTAATTCATTCAGCATGTATATTCATTCATTGCCTCTGGTGTACCATGGACTGGACCGGAAACCAAAGATACAAGGTTGAATAATATGGTCCCTCCCTCAAGGTACTGAAAGTCTAGAGAAGGAGACTGATGAACAAATCAATGCTCATGACTAATTCTGTCTCTTCCGGCTCTGAGTATTGAGAAAGGCTAAGTTTCACGGTATTTGAAATACTTCCTTCGGGGCCTGGGAGATCAGCTCTAATCAGCAGGAAGGTAGTCAAGGTCTGGTGACCCACCTCAGAGCATTCAGAGCTTCAGACCCAACATCTAGAGACAAATATACTACGCAGACCACTATCAGAGTAATGACGGCAGGCAGTTTTGAAACTCTTGTCTAAACGTAGCTGTGAAGCATGAAAACAGGAGTAAATCATTTCAAAATGGTTAATCACAATCCAAGGGAAAGGGAAATATAGAGAACTCCCAGCCCACCTTTAATAACCCCAATGGTGTGAGGAAGCGGAAACAAAACTAGAGATGAGGGAATCCAATCATGGCCACACTTTCTGAAAAGCTCACAGCTTGGTTCCTTGAGGGGAGGAATAGCATCTGTTTGTTTACCACTATGTAGCCGGCACCTATCAGAGTGGATACACATTAGGGATCTAATAAACATGTGTTGAATGAATGAATGAATGAACAATGAAATTGTCCAGATCTGAGAAAGCAAAGTGGCCAGTATGCAGCCAACCATAAGACCAGTAGATTCGTAGCAGATAGCTCTTTTTACAGTCCAAGCTTCTCTGAGTTCTAGACCTGTGTATCCAACTGTCTATTTGTCAACTCCTCTGCAATGTCTCCAAGTCACCTCAATCTCCGAAGGGATGAACTTGTGATCTTTCCTTGCTCATGCTTTCCTGCAGCTCCATAGCTCAGTGAATGCCACCACTCTCTGTCTAGTTATACAAACCAGAAACTAAGGACACATCATTTCACAGCCCTCTCCTTATCACCAATCCATCCCTCAGTGCTATCCATTTCCTTCCTAAAATTCCCTCAAACATATCCCCTGCCATTTCTCTAATCCAAGCTAGCATCTTTCTCCTGGGCTCGTACAGTTGCCTCCTGGCTCATCCGTCCATGTCTTTGCTCCCTAGCATCTCTCCACCTTGCTCCTCCCTCCACTCTCAACATCCTTTCTTCCCACGTCCTCATCGTTAATACTTTCTCATCCAGTAGATCTCAGAGACACGTGCCCTCTCCTTCTGGACTATGCCATGAACTCTAACATACTTCTCTCCCATGACATGCGTCACTGTTGCAATTTTACAGTCTACTGTCCAGAGGCCAGTGGGCAGCTCCTGACCCAGAGTGGCCCAGTATATATTTTATATTCATGCGCCTGGTAACAGGCAGGATGGTAGAAGGGAGACAGTTCCCAGAGTAGGCACTCAGTTTAGGCCAAAGTCTTTTTCGAAGAAAGGGAGAGAGAAAACAGTCATTTTGTGCTGCCAACAGTTTTGAAGGTTAAGAAAGGAGTGAGCCCCTGGCCCCTGGTCTGCTTGGCTTAGGGAAGGTGGTCGGTCCCATCGATGAGAAAAGCGGGCTCAGGGGAGACAAGAGGAGGGTGGGGCTGGTGCACACAGAAAAGGACGGCCACCTGAAAGGCAGCTCCAGCTGATTTTTGCCCAGTGGGAACACCTGTACGCGGGTCTTATTTTATTTTTCCAAGAGAAGTCCGAAATCAAAATTTTATGTAAAGCCTCTTCATTTTTAAATGCTGGCAACTAATTTAGAAAAACAATTCCAGAGCCAAACAAAACACATCTGTGTTCTGGGTTTTGCAGGCAGACTCCAGCTTGCCACCTGTGTGTTACAGTAGTTCTGTTCTCCCTGCCCCAGCCCTACACAGCCTCAGAATTAATTCCTCCTCCATCCTCCAATGACTTCCCATGAACCAGACCAGCTCCGGCTGCTGGTGAGCACGGCATTAAGCTCCTTAATTTTGTCCTCTATGGATTCTCCCCACTTGTCCCTCCCTTCCTCTCCCTGATCCTCCCCCCAAAATGACGCTCAACTCAGTTCTCAACGATCAGGCTGGTAGAAGTGAGCCCCCTTGCACCATGAAATTGACATCCGCAAATACCACCACCCAGCCATCCTCTAAACACAGTTGTAAGGGTGCTACTGCTTAGAACAGGGGAGGGCGAGAGCCCAGTGGTGCCCACTTCAGAAAGTGGGAGTTAACAGCAAAAGAAAAAGCGGTGAGGCTCCAAACTGCCTGACATTTGTATGTCCTTCAGGCACCTCTCGATTTGCCCCCTCTGTGCATTCTAAGGCCCCTCCCTTGTCCTCCTCTCCTCCCCATCTCCCAGCATGGCACCCCCTGTTGCCAAATCGGACTCTTTTTTTCCATTATAGTTTATTACAAGATATTGAATATAGTTCCGGGTGCTACACAGTAAATCCTTGTTGTTTATTTTATATATAGTAGTGTGTACCTGTTAACCTCAAACTCCTAACTTATCCCTTCCCCCCCTTTTTCTTAGGTAACCTTAAGTTTGTTTTCTATGTCTGTAAGTCTGTTTCTGTTTTGTAAATAAGTTCATTTGTACTATTTTTTAGATTCCACATATAAGTGATATCATATAATATTTGTCTTTCTCTGACTCACTTCACTTAGTATGATAATCTCTAGGTCCATCCATGTTGCTGCAAATGGCATTATTTCATTCTTTTTCACAGCTGAGTAATATTCCATGGTAGATATATATCACATCTTCTTTATCCTTTCATCTATTGATGGACACTTAGGTTGGTTCCATGTCTTGGCTATTGTAAATAATGTCCCTATGAACATTCGGGGTGCATGTATCTTTTCAAATTAGAGCTTTCATCTTTTTTGGATATATGCCCAGGAGTGGGATTGCCAGATCATATGGTAACTCTAGTTTTAGTTTTTTAAGTAACCTCCATACTGTTCTCCATAGTGGCTGTACCAGTTTACATTCCCACCAACAGTGTAGGAGGGTTCCCTTTTCTCCACACCCTCTCCAGCATTTGTAGATTTTTTTTTGATGATGGCCATTCTGACTGGTATGAGGTGATACCTCATTGTAGTTTTGATTTGCATTCTCTAATAATTAGTGATGCTGAGCATCTTTTCATGTGCCTGTTGGCCATCTATATGTCTTCTTTGGAGAAATGTCTGTTTATGTCTTCTGCCCATTTTTGTGATTGGGTTGTTTGGTTTTTTACTTTCGAGTTGTATGAGCTCAAACCTGACTCTTTCAACAAGCCACACTGAAATAGTCACTCAATCACCAAGTCCATGGATTCTATCCTTCAGGATCTCCCAAATCCATCTCCTTTTCTCCATCCTCCCACCCAGAGCCATAGTTCAGGCCACAGGACATTCACCTAGACGACTGCTATCATCTTGCAGATGATCTCACTTCCTCCAGTCTTCCCCCCAAACAATCCCCCACGATGCTGTCTGAACAGTCTTCTAAAAACAGAAATCTGGGGGCTTCCCTGGTGGTGCAGTGGTTGAGAGTCTGCCTGCCAATGCAGGGGACACGGGTTCGAGCCCTGGTCTGGGAAGATCCCACATGCCGCGGAGCAACTAGGCCCGTGAGCCACAACTACTGAGCCTGCGCGTCTGGAGCCTGTGCTCCGCAACAAGAGAGGCCGCGACAGTGAGAGGCCCGCGCACCGCGATGAAGAGTGGCCCCCGCTCGCCGCAACTAGAGGAAGCCCTCGCACAGAAACGAAGATCCAACACAGCCAAAAATAAATAAATATAAATAAATAATTTTTTTAAAAAAACAGAAATCTGATCACAACACTGCTCAAAACCCTCCAGTGACTCCCCATCATCTCCCAAAATATAATCCAGACTGCTTAGCATAGCCTGGCCCCATCCTGCCCCAGGGGCCTCACTTCAGGCACATCCCCAGGTGCCCCCCACGCTGCAGCCTTACAGGACCGCTGGCATTTCCTCAGAGCACACCCAAGCTCTCTCTCGCCTCCACACCACCACACCTGCTATTCCAGCTACCTCCAAAGTCCTTTCCCACCTCTCCTTGTCAGCATGATAATGCCTACTTGTCATTCCATACTCAGTTAAGGTGTCTGAATCTGCAGAAAGTCTTTCCTAACCCCCGACCCCCATCCACCTTTTCCTGCTTCCTTCTTTACAGGGTGACTTTTGATATTGTCATCAGATTACTTATCCCGTGATCCTGCAACACTCTCTTTGTGCATCTCCCACTATAGGCTATGAGGGACTCTAAGGCAGGGACCGTATCTCAGACACACGCTGGAAGCTCAGTGCCTAGCACAGAGCAGGCATTTACTGTAGGTGTGCTGAATAACTGAAACATTCCAACTTCTGCATTGTGCCTGGGGTCGGCTGATTCCAAACAGCCCCTTTCCCAGCACACACGGCTGATGTTTAGCTTTAGTAGTTTATCTCTGGGTGAAATCTGGTGCCAGCTGTGGTCACCTGTTTGATTGCTCTCTGAACTCTGCCTTTAACTAGAAATTAATTTGGATTACTTAAGCTTTCCTTGCCCAGTGGAGAAACTCCGGCTGGGTAAATCCAAAGCTGCTGGCAATTTTACTTTTTTCTGTTTAATCTCTTTCTCTCATGCGCCAACTCCAATTTTGTGCTTTCTGGCTTCCTCTCCCTCTCAATGCACGTTTTTAATCTGCTATCTCTGACCTTTTGCAGATGGTGACTCACCTTGGATCTTCACCTTCCGACCTGCTCATCTCAGGAAAACTGAGGCCAGTCCTGCCAAGGGAGTCGGCCACATCGCTTGGGAACTCCGGAGCAGCTCTGAGAAAGAAAACCAGAAGTGAGATTCCTGAACCCCAGTCCGCTCCCCTCTGAGCCCCAGACCGTGCCTCGATGCTGAGGAAGGTCGGGGAACTTAAAGACCAGCTCTTCAGCCAGAAGTTCTGACCATCAGCAAAGACGGCACAGAGAATGGTAAGGAAGGCGGGCATGAGCACGGGACCTGGCTCTCACCAAGCCATATTTTTGGTAAGATTGTGTCCTCCCCCACCTGCAGTGTCCTAATGGTTTATGCCTAACTGGGAATGCTTCCGCTTCCCAGCTGACCCAAGAACCCTGATTATGCCCATCTGTCTCATCCTTAAGGCCTTCTTTTCCCTGATCCCCCTCCCGTACCCCCATCGGCCTCCTGTCCTGTTCTCTTGACAAGAGTCCATTCATACCTCACACAGGCTCCAAAAGCAAGACTGGCATGTCTCTGTTGAGAAAGTTTGCAAAACCCTAAAGGAGGGCGAGGGTAGGGGGGCACCTACTGCTCCCACATGGCACTGAGAACCTGCCAGGCACTTGAGGGAAACCAAGGACAAAAATCCATGGTGAGTTTTTCAGGGCACTGAAAAGTTAAGGAACTTGCCCCAAAGCACACAGGAACTAAGCAGAGGAGCCACCAGCTCAAGGTTTTACTGTATGAACAGCAAATGATTTTGTCCACACAAAGTTCATAGCCTCTGCTACATCACCCTGCAGAAAGTTCCTGTAAAATGAATGTTCTTATTTAGGGAGAAGGTTCTGCAATGTCAGATCATATCAGAACTCCCTGCTTTGAACAACCAGCAGCTGCAAGACTTCCAGAGGAAGTCACGTGTGGCTACACTTAGGGATTTGACAAAGGTCTCCCCAGCACCTGCGTGAGCAGGGCACATTCTCCATCACAAGGTGCGCCTGCTCTCAGGGAGCTCACAGTCTTGTGGCGAAGATGGCAGAGGCATAAATAGAAGTGTGAAATTAATGTAGAAGATTGATCCGTTAAACCAAGTTCCTGGGTGTAAGATTATATAATTCTTTGGAATTCATAGAAAGGAACCATCAAGCAAATCAGCCACCTTGTCATTTTAACTAAAGTGCCAAAACCAGTTTTAGTTTTGGAAACAGAGAAATTCGAGCTTCATACTTGTCTGTAAGTATGCAAGGCAGTGTGCAATTTACCTTTGGTAGAATTAGCAGCAACAGTCAGAATTTGTAAATTCTCCTTTCATTTACATTTAAAAGGGAGAAATCCAATTTAGTCCAAATTCATTATTCACGAGTACATAAAACGTGCCCCTTGCTCCAATCTAGTTTTTGTTGTTGTTGCTGTTGTTTTTGGCTGCGTTGGGTCTTTGTTGCTGCGCACAGGCTTTCTGTAGTTGTGGCGAGCGGGGGCTAGTCTTCGTTGCGGCACGCGGGCTTCTCATTGCGGTGGCTTCTCTTGTTGCGGAGCACAGGCTCTAGGTGCACGGGCTTCATTAGTTGTGACACATGGGCTCAGTAGTTGTGGCTCGTGGGCTCTAGAGCGCAGGCTCAGTAGCTGTGGCGCACGGGCATAGTTGCTCCGCAGCATGAGGAGACATGTAAACTGTACTGACCATGAGCTCATATGCAGCAGGGAAATGGAGAGAAAGGGGTCCCTTTTCGCTTGCTGATATGTAAGTCACCATCACTGCATGCAAACCTAACTATTAGGCAGAGTTCTAATGAGTCCCCATCCCCACCCCCAAAGCTCAGGAGAAACCAATAAACCCCTCCAGCAAACTGTGACAGAAGGAGTAAAAGCTAAGTGATAAAAATGCTAACTTGAATTTGCACATGTGATGAAGTTCCTTATAATGTCTTCTTAAAGGGTTCTTTCATCCTGGACCCTTGTGTTCCTGCTCCTCATCCCTTTTCATTTCCAGCATCTAACTCTTCTGGGTGAGAAGAGGCATTTCTACTGATGTGGTAGATCAGTGGACCCAAAAGAGGGTGAAAATCAGTGGCCTCGATTCGGCAACACCTATTAAATGTTTAAAATGTTCACACCTTTTGACTCCAAAGTAACACTTTTAGGAATTTACTCAAAGGAAATAGTTAACAATGAATATAAATATGTATCTGCAAATACCGTTTAAAATAATTTAAAAATGGAAAACAAATGTTCATAGATGTTGGCTTTATGTAAACTATGATATGCCTATATATTGAACTGAAAGTGATGCAGAAGCTATAACAAGAAAATAATAATAGATTAGACTATATAAAAATATGAACATTTTCTATGGCAAAAAATAGCATTTACAATGTCAAAAGACAAATGGGTGAATTACTTGCAAGATATATGACAGGCAAACTAAATTACTTGATATAAAAAGAATTCTTTAAAATCAATAAGAAAAGAAAAACTCAATTTTAGAAAGGCCAACAGCCATGTGAAAAGATATTCAATCTCACACAGTTAAAGAAATGTAAACTGTATTAGTACCAAAAGTCAACTTTTCATCTATAATCTAGGCAAAGTCCAATAATAACCCCATTTAGAAAAAAAAAATGTTCTCATTCATCTTTGGTAGAAATGTAAATTTGAAGGACAATTTGGTAATCTACCAAAATTTTGAATTCTTAAATATTAAATTCTTTAAATTTTTCCTTATGCATATATAAGGGTATTTACAACAGTGTTGTTTGTAATATCAAATACCTGGAACAAAATAGATAAATTATGGTACATCTCTAATGGAATACCATGCTGTTGTTAGACAGAAGGATGTAACTCCATATACACTGATACGGAAAAAACACCCAAGATATACTGATATAGTGATTGCTAAGTGAATCCAGAAAGTTGAAGAATATTAGATATAAATACTGTCATTTATTATATATACATACATTTTTTCACGTAAGTATAGAAAATGTCCTGAAAGATATAAACAGCAGAAACTTTTAAAGGATAGAACTTGAAGAGAAGGGAGATTTTATATTTTATTTCATATCATTCTGACAGTTCAATTTTTTTCTTTGATGATTATGTATTATTCTTATAATTTAAAAAAACTAGCTTGAACCATTAGTTGAACCTGATTAATCACCTCCTCTGCTACGGGAATTGTTTAGACACTGGGGCTACACTGGTGAGTTGATAGCTCAAGTCAAGAGATAGTCAAACTAGATTCTCTCTTCTCAAGTAGAAAATAATAACATGAAGTGAAAGGGAATGTTGCAATAAGTGAAGGGAGACCACGATAATAGAAAGAATGTTCTGACCTGAACATCTTTGAGATTCTAAGTCAAGAAGAAAAGGGCTTTACTTTTATAGGAGGAGTAAAGAAGAACTGGGCGTGGAGGGGTGGGCGAGCAGGGGGCTGCGACAGTGGTTGAGGGATGGCTTTTCTTTGGAGTCAGCCTATTTTCAGGAGGGCTGTGAGGAGGAGTTCCCAATGCCCCCAATGCTGGTTCAGGCTGCGCATGGGTCAAAGTTCAGGGGGTTGGGAGTGCTAAATAAGTTGGCCAAGACAAGTTAGCAAGTTAGCAGGTATTTTGTCCAGGTACATCAGTGGGAACAAACAGTTCAGCTAATCATTTATGAGACAAAGAACTGGGATTTGGAGGGTCTGTGTCTGTCCTTGTCATAGGAAAACAAGGGGGTCATACCCGAATCTCATCTGAGTCATATCTGTGAGGGTGATTCTTTGCTGTACACCATTTCCATTGCTGTTTTCCAGGAGAACAAGTCTCAGATAAAGTTAAACTTTGTCTAGGACAATCACAGTCCTCAAAGAGCTTTAATTTGGAGGGGATTTAAGAATTAAACAAGCAAATAAGTAAACAAATGAAAGTTATATAACTGTCTCCGGGTGCTTTCTGACAGAAAGTGGCTCTTGGTCCCTGACGAGAACATATCAAGTACACAGTTAACATCATAGCTTTGCAGTTTCAAACATTCATCTGTATCTGCCCAGGACCAGACTGAGAGATCACTATAATCGAACAGATGGCACTGAAATGGACCCAATTACGTACAAAGATGTAAGGTTCATTACAGCTCCATGAGGGGATGAAAGGATTACCCAATAAATGCTGTTGGGACCATTATCCAGCAATTTGGAGAAACAGTAATTTTAGAACCTCACTTTATGTTATGTGCTAAAATAAATTCCAATTGAGTGGAAGAGTTAAATGTGTTTTTGTTTAACATCAAAATCTCAGAAAAATAGAACTGAATATTTTGCCAACCTCTAGAGGAAAGATAACTTTATAGGCTTAGAAGCAATACAAGGAATATGAAAGAGTAAGATCTGTAAGTTGGACTACAAAAAGTGTAAAGTATAAAAGCAAACATCAACCAAAAAATATTGCAGCAAATGTAGCAAAGAGGCATTATATTTGGTGTTTAAGACCTCGTATTGGTCAGAAAAAAATTAAGACTCTAAGAGATAGAAGGGCAAAAGATACTTACAAAAGATGCTATGTAACTAGAAAACAATGATTTGAGATGTTCAATTCCCAGAGAATATAAATTAAAACATCAAGTTACCATTTCCTTTGTTAAATTAGCATAAATTTTAAAAATAATACCTCTGGGGCTTCTGTTTCTGGTTTGGATGTAGAAAGTCACAAGTGACTGTGGAGCCTGCCCTAGCAATGAGAATGAGCTAAGCCATGATTTCTTGTTTGTTTTTCTTTTGTATCATGGTTTTGAAAACCGTCAGAGAGCTCAGTATGTAAAGAAACCTAAATAAACTAAATTCCAGAAGCAACCAGCTCTTCCTAGGATCGAAGAGATCCATGGCTGCTTCGATCCATGAAAAAGTGGCAGGAAGGGGAGCAATCTGCCATAAACTTGGGTGAAGAGCTATCAGCCAAACTTGTAACAACAATTTAGTGGCTGTTTGTGAGCTAATGTGACAGATTAGAATTCCAAAGAGCTGCAGCCACAGAGCGAGTCTATACCCACCCACCTGCCAAAGCTTTCATATAGTTCTCCATGAAGTACGCAGAAGTTATAGACCGAAGGCTAAGGACAAAGCAGGAGAGCTGGGAGAATACCCTTGGGGCATGCAGGATCTTCCCCAAGTGCAAGACCTGCTGGAGACTGGGAACAGGACAGAGAGCTGAGAGAAATCCCTTCAAGGACACCGTGCCTCCACCACGTGGAGCAGGGCTGGTCTCCCAAGTTGCAGAAGCCTGGGGACAGGACCTAAAACCCAAAGCTGGCAGCTGGCAACAAAGCAGAGAGAGACCTTCCATGGTTCAGAAAGCTGACAACAGGGCTTTCAGACCTCTTTAGTCTCACTGGTGCTCAGAGACCCAGCCCTGATGAAGGTAGAAATCCTGATACCTTCTCAAAATATTTGAAGCTGGTGGTGAACTGGATCAAACTGAAGCTGCAACAAAGCCCATAACTTGCTCAAATACAGCTTTGTCTCAGACCCTCACATTAGAGGGACCATAAACTTTTCTGTGGGTAAATATTATTTACTTCAGTCTCTACTGATCTTTTACACACAATATCCAACATAAGTAAAGAACTGATAGCAAGAAAATGTGATAGGGTTAAGAGAGGAATAGTAAATAGTAAATAGTAAATAGTAAATAGAAGAAGACCCAGAGATGATGTTAGAATATCTAGATAGTGACTGTAAAATGAACAGAATAAATGGAGAATATCAGCAGAGAGGTGGAAACTATAAAAAAGATCCAAATGGGCAAGTTATTAACTCTTTAAAAGACTATTAATATTGTTTAAAACAAAAATTATAACAATTGAATTACAGAGTTTACAGCATACATATCAGTAAAATATATGATAACAGGAGTATAGAGGGATGGGGGTGAGATAAATGCAATGATATTGTTGCAGAGTTCTTAACTTTGTTCATGAAATAGTATATTGTTATTTGAAAGTATATGTTCATAAATAAATGATTCATAGGGTAATCTCTAGATAAATTACTAAAAATTACAAATATAGGTATATTTAAAAAGTCAACAGAGGAGATAAAATGATACATTAAAATATTTAATTCACCTAAAAGAATGCAGAAAAGGGGGAACAGAGGAAAAACAAACAGATGGGTCAAACAGAAAACAAATACCAAGATTCTAGACCTAAACTCAACCATATCAATAATTGTATTAAATGTAAGTCAACTAACTGCTCTAATTTAAAAGCAGAGATTGTCAGACTGTATAAGAAATCAAGACTTAACTATAGCCATTTATAAAAGACACTTTAAACAAAAAGACACAGACTGGTTAAAAAATAAAAGGATGGAAAATATATACCATGCAAATATATACCATGTGGCTATATCAATAACAGAGAAAGTCTTCAAGACAAAGATTATTATTGAAGATAAAGAGAGCCACTTCATAATGATAAAAGGTAAATTCAACAAAATAACATAACAATCATGAATGTCTATACACCGAATAATGAAGCATTAATATACGTGAAGCAGAATGACAGAACGAAAGGGAGAAACAGAGAAATCCAAAGTCATAGTTTAGGATTTTAACATCTCAGTAATTTATAGAATGAGTACACAAAATATTAGTAATAATGCACAAGATATGAAAAACAATTTGATATTTATAGAACACTGCACCTTCTTGAAAGCTTCTTGAAAGCTTCTTTTCAAATGAACATGAAATAAACACATAAATAGACCACAAATAACTCTCAAAATAACTCTCAAGATACTAAGGATTGAAATCGTACAAAGTGTATTATTTGACCACAATAATAGGTTTAAAATCAGTAACATTAGGATATTTAGAAGATCTCCAAATATTTTGCAGTTAAACAACACAAGTCTAAAACACAAGTGTTTTAACTCATGCACAGAGAAGAGATCAAAGGGAAATTAGATATATTTTGAACTGAATGGTAATAAAAACACAAAACATCAAAATCTGTGGGATGCAGTTAAAGCAATGCTTAGATAGAAATTTATAGCTTTCAATACCTATATTTGAAAAGAAGATATAAAGCCAATAATTTAAGCTTCCATATTGAGAAGCTTGATGAAGAGCAAAATAAATACAAAGTAGAAAAAAGTAAATAATGAAAATAAGAGTGAAAATCAAAGAATAAGAAAATGAATAAACAATAGAAAAAATTAACAGTCATAATTAGACACTTTGACAAGATTAATAAAATTGATGAATCTCTAGCAAATCTGATGAAGGGAACAAAACAGGACATAAATTATCAGGAATGAAAGAAGTGTTATCATTATGGATCTTTTCAAAAATTAAAAGGAAAGTAGGAATATTATGAGCACTTTAATGTCAGTAATTTGACAACTGATATGAAAGGGATAATCCCTTGAAAAAATACTATTTTTCAAAACTGACACAAGAAAAAGTAGCAAATCTAAATAGTTCTAAATCTATTTTAAAAATTGAATTAGTGATTTTAAAAAAACACACCAAAGAAAACTCCACTGCCAAATGGCTTCACTGGTAAATTATGTCAAGCATTTAAGGAATCATAATGCCAACCTTACACACTTTTAGAAATGTTGAGGAGGAGGAAACACTCCCTTATTTATTTCATAAGGTAAGCAGAACCCTGATACTAAATCCTGAAAAATATTTTACAAAAGAAGAAAAAAAAATCCTTAACAAAATATTAGCAAATCAGATCCAACAGCAATGTATAAAAAGAATAAGATACCATGACCAAGTGAGATTTGTCCCAGGAATGCAAGGTTTGTTTACCACTCAAAAAATAATCAATATAATTCACCAAATTAACAGAATATAAGAGAAAAACTATATGATTCTTTCAATAGGTGCAGAAAAAGCATTTGCTAAAATTCAATACCCTGGCATAATTTTTAAAAACATATAATCTCTAGGATTTTTCTTAAAGCTGGGAATATAACAAGTCTTCCTCAATCTAATTTAAAAAAAGCATTTATAAAAACTACAATTAACATCCTACTTAATGGAGAAATAAGATTAGGAACAAAACAATGTCCAGTTTCACTACTATGGAATATTGTACTTGGGTCCTAACCAATGCAGTAAGAAAAAGAAATTTCACACAAATTGGAAAGGAAAAAGTAAAACTATCTTTCACAGATGACATGATTTGTATGCAGAAAGCCTTTAAAAATCTACAGAGATACTACAAGAAATAATTAGTAAATTTATTAAGGTTGCAGGATACAAGCTCAATATATAAAAATCAGTCTCTATATTCTCAGTGAATACTCTGGGTGAATAACTGAAAAATAAAATGATTGACATACAAAAAGCTGTGTATATTAATTCTTCCAATCTGTTGACATGGAATGTCTTTCCACTCATTTGTGTCTTTAAAATTTTTTTTCATCAATGTTTTGTAGTTTTCAGTATACAAGTATTTCAGTTCTTAGATTAAGTTTACTCCTAAGTATTTTATTCTTTTTGATGCTAATATAAATGAGATTGTTTTCTTGATTTTCTTTTTGGATATTTCACTGTTAGTGTATAGAAACACAAGTGATTTTTGTACACTGATTTTGTAACCTGCAACTTTACTGAATTCATTTATTAGATCTAACAGGTTTTTTTGTGGAATTGTTAGGATCTTCTACATATAAGATCATGTCATCTGCGAACAGAAATTATTTTACTTCTTCCTTTCCAATTTGAATGCCTTTTATTTCTTTTTCTTGCCAAATTGCTGAACTTTAATTTGTTAATATAACAACTGGTACAGGCCTTTCCAATGACCCAAATACTCATGCCTAATCACACAGAATCATGATATACAGCTAACTATTATGTTATTAATGTAAAACATTAAATATATTGATTTGAAAGTATTTGAAAATATTAGCAGTGGTTAGTCTCTGGGTAGTGAGATAAGGTTAAACTTCTTTTTCCTTATCTTCTTTTCCTACAGTGAATATGTATTATTTTGTGATAAAAAGACATGGTAAATTTAAATCCCAATTTCAAGCCCTGGGCCCAATCCTGATCCAAGTCAGTGTCAGGGAATTGCAGAATTCCCTAGGCCAAAGCTTCCCCATCATGCATTTCATCTTGCTATTCATGACCCACTTCTGGTCACTTGACCTTGAACTTCCTCTTCCTGTGCTACCCTCTTGTCTTAATAACCTGATGCTCTGGGGTTTCCTATTCTGGTCATTAGCCTTGCTCCTACCAAACCCACTGTCCTCACCCCACCCACAGGATCAGGAAACCTGCTGAGTAAATGCAGGAAGCGGAGACCCTCAGTCTGGTCTCTCTTGGTCCTCAGATTCCTTGGTGTCACACAGGCAGCTGCAGCAACAGCTACACCTACCTTCCCTCCCCAAAATCTCCAGCACCAGAGCCTGCTAAGCCATCCTAGCTCCCGTTCCTGCCAGACCTTTATTAAGCATGACAAGGGTTTGGAACGCCTGCGAAACATCATAATCTCCCCGTCTCCCTGTAGAAACAAATAGAGTTAAAGGAGGCTGTGAGGCTGGAACGGTGGCAGATGCATCCCTGGAGAGCCCAACTCCAGCCTCCCTCACCTGTCTTGTGTCTCCCCCTCTCGGCTCAGATCTTCTCTCAGGAGCCTGGCCAAGCCTGCTGAAGGGGAGCTAAAGAGGTGACTGCAAACTGAAATGAACATCCTGCTAAAAAGAATTCAGAGTGGTGATAAATAGCTTTATGGGGCCCTGGCGTATTGTGAACAGCAGACGACTCTCTCTCCCCATCCGCCCCTGAGTATAAATTAGAGAGAGGTGTAAGTTCCTCATCGCTCTGTCCTTCGAACCCCTACAGTACCTAGAAAAAGATAAAGTGACCACGCCCAACGAGGAGGGGCAAGGAACAGCTCAAATAAGAGGGAACCTTATTAAAAGATGTCTCCTCATAGCTATTCAATCACTAATTGACTTTTCTTCCTCACTTTAATTTTGATGCTGGTGTCTTAATTAACTCTGTCACCAAAGCCCCAGGGTGCCACAGCAAGGCTCACCAGGAGTTTCTCTCTCTGTGTTCCAGTCAGTTTGACAGGTAGGCTCTCCCTGGTCAGCTCCCTGGGTAATGACCTGAGCCATCTTGGTCCCTGGAGGAAACAGACGCATTGTAATTCTTTAAGCCACAGGGCCCAGCCGGCAGGAAGAGAAGCAGAAAGCTCTCCCTCTCTGACAGCATCTTAAATTCCCTTCTCTCTTTCTGCATTCTCATATGTATACAAAGTTCATCACAAAGACTGCGGCCAGTGGGAGAGATGGATCACAAGTGTCGTTTCTAAGCCTCCCAGGAAATCATTTGTTCACTCACTCGTTGATTCATACCGGTATTTTACTTGTTTTTGACTGGCCTGTGCTGGACTTGTGCGTGGGGGGCTGTGGTATGGGACAGGGGAGTTCCCAAAGAAGTAAAAATTGTGACATTTATAATTTTAGTTGAAGAGATGTGACATACTCATAAAAATAAAAGCCTGAAATTAACACAACATTGTAAATCAACTATACTCCAACAGAAATTTTTAAAAATAAAATAAAATAAAAGCCAAGATTTGTTGTTCAAAGAAAATATCCAGGTGGGCAAAGTCAATTGTCCTGGCTAGTATGTTGGTCCTGTGTCCCCTCCTCACTTCTGGGTCCCTCTGGCATATTTCAAACATGCAGTGAGGAACCACAATGGAACCACCACCAGGTGGACCTTTGGCAGGAGAAGTTAAAAAGTCAAGTGCTCTTCGTATGGCTTTCTCCATCCTCTCTCTTGGGATGGAGGGATGAGGGAGAAGTAGAAGGCACTTAAGAGAAAGGAAGCTCCCATTTCACCCCCTCCTCACCACAGAGGAGGAAGATGGGTCCAAACTCATCACTTTGATAGTTTGGACTGGACTACCTGTGAGTAGAGCCACTCTGCCCTAAAGGTGGGCTGAGTGTCTGCAATCTGATCTACACTGCACTGGGAGCTCCTGGACATCTTGCTTCTCTTTTCTCTTCAGCTTGGTGGCAGAAGTGGGATACTGCACCAGGGACCCACCTTTCTCGAGTAAGCCCAACCGTCTCACCCTCTTCTCTTTCTCCCTTCCATGTAGGAAAGAAAAAAGATTCATGACCAGGGATAGAATTTTTTTCTTATGAAAGCTTGTGTGGGAGGGGGAGAAAACACAAGCCACAGTTGTTTCTTTTTCCTCCAGCCTCACTTACAAAAGCCTTCTCCATTGGGGTTGGGGTCCACCCTCATTAGCAATGAGGTGCTATTTTATTTTCCACTTAACAGTTTTCATCACATACATCTTTTTTAGGAGACTCATAGGGAGGAGTGCTGTGATCTTGGGAAGAATCCCAGTATTCCAGGGTCCCTTGTCCAAAAACCATCAGAGAGTTTCTGATAGCTCTGTAAGTGGAGAGACTAGGAGGCCAGGCTATGCCAAATCATTTCCCCACATGGCTCCTGTAGAGATCCCTGTCCTGATAGTATTTTCAGGACTCTACCCTAATGGAACTTTACCATGTGCTCAGTATCTGGGACATACTTTTCTAGATTACCCTGCTTCTTATATCTCCTGTTTTCGTTCTTGATCTACTTTTTAACCTACCTTGGCAACCAATATTAATACCCTCTGTTTTAAAAAAAATCCGAGTGGCTTCCTATGTGGCAACCTACCTATGTGGTAGGTTGTAATGTTGATCCCAACATCTGCTGCTCGTTCAGTGGAAGGACTGAACATCCCCAGCCCCAGCAGCATCACATTTGGCCACGTAATGTGCTTTGGCCAATGGAAGTGGCACATCCACTTCCATGCAGATGTTTTAAGGCCATCATATGGTCCTCTACCTTCTCTCTTCCCTCTGCTAGGAGACCAGGAATGTCCTAGACAGGAGCTGTCCCATCTACCTGAGTCCTGGAGTGAAGAAGATGTGCAGCCAATCCACAATGGGTATGGAGCATGAGTGAAAAACTTCTTTATTGTATACTACTGAGATTTTGAGGGCCATTTGTTACCATGCAGTTTATGCTAATCTGACTGATACAGTCTACAGTGTGATCTGATAACCTCTGACCATTTCTCCAATCTCATGTCCTACCTTCCACCTCCTCTCCCACTACACTCCAAATATTCTGGGCTTCTTTCTCTTCCTTGAACATGCCAAGCTTATTCTGACCTCAAAGACCTTGCATATACTGTTCCCTCTGTCTGGATTGCTTTTCCCTGAAGTTTTCACATGGCTGTCTCTTCTTCACTATTCATATCTTGGTTTGAATGTTACTTTCTCAATGAATGACTTCCCTGAACCCCTGCCTAACGTAGCCCCCAGTTACTCTCTATCACATTATCCTGTCTTGCTTTGCATCCGATCACTAGTATATTATTTATTTTCCCTCCTTGGAATGAACACTCCATGAAAGCAGAGACCTTATCCATCAAGTTACTGCTGTATCTCCAGACACCGGAATGTCACCTGACACATAGTAGACACCGAGGAAGTATTTGTGTCATGAATAAATGAACGTCTCTCCTCAACTTTAAACCCTTTTTCAACCACCAACTGGACATCTCTTCCTGGAAATCCTCAAACTCAACAGAGTTCATAATTCTGTCCTCTCTTTCTTCCCCTCTTCAACCTCCTCATCACCCTCTATTCCCTGATGAATGACACCAGCATTCACCCTGTCACCCAAACCAGAGACCTCAGTGTATTTTCCACTCCCCCTCTCGCTCACGGGCCCCACTCCCAATCAGTTACCAGGCTGAGTCTCTCTAATCCACTTCATCCTCATTCCCATGCATCTGCCCTCACTCATGCCCTCATCATCGTTGCCTGGATTATCACAATCTTTGCAGAACAGGGTTCCTTGTTTCCAATTTTCTCCCCTCCCATCTGTGCTGCACACTGCCACCAGAATTATCTTTCTAAAATCTGATAATGTCACTCCCCTGTTTAGAAGGATTGCAAAGGAGCTGCAAGACAAAGCTTAACTCCTTAGAAGCCATGAGATAGCTTGGGGTTCTGGCACCTGCCAAGTGCCCAGGGTCCCTCCTACTGCTCCCTGTCAGACCCTCATCCCATCCAGCCATGATGGATGCGCCAGGGCAGCAGCTCCACCAGGGGTCTGCACTCCTGCTCTCTCTCTCCCCCCTGGAATGTCCCTCCCACATCAAACCTTCCCCCACCCCCAAACACACACACACACAAACACACACACACACACACACACACACTGCTGTCAGCATCCACCTACTGAGAGCTTTCTCTGCTACTCTCCCGGTTCCCTCAGTTATGACTCCCTCTGTGTAGCCTCTCCCAGCTCCTCCCTCCCCTCCTCCTGTAAAAATGAAAGTAGCTCTAATTATGAGCTCCATCCTCTTGCATCCTTTAACACTTGGTGCAAACCTGTATTATAAGACATTGCATCGCATCGTACGTTTTCTGGGTACAGGTTTGTCTGTGTATTCCTTAAAGGCCCAACAAGCAACCTTTCTTGCTTGAGTCCCCAGCACTTCACACAGTGCCTGATGGACACATAGTATATGCTCAATTAATCTTGTTCCAGTGAATAGATGGTATTAATTACAAAGAGAGAGAATAATAGATGGACTAAGTATATTACAAGCTGGAACCCTTGTTTGCATGCTAGAGCCAGGAAAAACAATGCAAATGAGAGTGGAATCAACTCTCAGTCTCAGCTCTGCCCTAATAAAGTTACCTGACATGATGGAGTCTCACCTGGTACAACAGGAAGAGGACCCCGGAATTTAAGGAGCCCTGTGCACTCATTTTTGCTCCAGACCTGTTACGTTGACTTTAGCTGTGGCTCTTAAATTCTCTGTCCCAGGCCTTCTCATTTACTTCTTACATAGCTTCCTCTCACGTGTATATTACAAAAAAGCGCTTTACTAATGCTGCTCCCATTTTACAGATTCTAAAAGAAGAATTAAGTGATGTCCCCAAACCACACAACTAGTAAGCAGCAGAGTTAGAGCTTGAGCTCAGAGTCTCTGTAAACTCTGTGTCCTCCTCACCCAGCTGGGCTGTCTTGCCCTCAGATAAGAGCCTTAGTAAGTAGATGATCTCAAATTTCCACCACGTGGAAATGCTTTAATTCCAATACTCTCTTCCCCAGGCTGTCTGGAATCGCTCTTCCCACCTAACCTCTCACAGTCCCAAGAGCCGAGCCTCTGGGGAATGGGCCACAACTACCGGCTCCTCACCCAAGACGGGGAGGCTCCCTTCCGATGGGGAGCAGCAAGATTCCCAGCACAGCCAGTCAGAAGCCTGCTGTCATTTTAGAATATTCAGGTTCCAACTTAATACTATTTGAGGCTCAAAATAACCCCTCCAATCTTTCTGCTTATTTCTTAAATGCAGTTCTTAACAGTAATGATGGCACCTGTGGGGGAGGAAAAAGAAGGGATTTAGGCTGAGAGTTGGTTTCATGTCCCCTAAAAGGATTATTTTACACCATCAGAAAGATAATTCCCCTCCTAGCGGGGGAGGATGGATTAGGTCTTTACTTCAGATGGTACTTTATGAAAAGATTATTTAAAGATTATAGGACAAAATAGATACATTTGACAACATCTGCTAGGGTTGGGTTTTTCTGGCTGCCTGAGAAGCCATTGTTATTTATGCAGTTAGTAGATTGCTTGCCTTGGTGCTAATCTAGAGGCTGTCCATACACAAAAGTCCACACACTCCTGTTGTGGAGTTTCCTTCCCCTTCTCCTCCCAACTCTGACTGAGAATAACACAAAATGCCACCACCTCCATGAAGTCTTCCCTGATTTCTCCACCCAGAAATGGTTAAGTCTTGCCTCCTGACTCCCTCCCCTCTTCAAAGGTCTTATCACAGGCTGCTTTGTGCAGGACCTCTATCGGCCTGCGCCTTCTCCTCCTGGCCCTGAAACGTCTTACACACATTATTACTCAGGCCCCACAAGGCTGTGAGTACAACAGGCAGTGAGAAATGTAAAATGCCCCTCTGTGCCCCGGTCTCAGCTGTCCACCGAGGCAGTGCAGGGAAGGAGGGTCTTGGAGGCCTCCAGGGCTCAGGAGGGCACTGGTGTTGCTTGGGGTGGGGTTCCGCAGATCTGAATCTCGCCATGTTATTGTTATCTGCACGGGGTGTTAGGAATGACGACCACGTGGTGGGGTCTGTCATCCTGAGGGGCCTCTAGGAGGCACTGCTGTCCAGAGCAGCTTGGTCAGACCCCCCAGGACTCCCTTATTTTATGATGGGGCAGTTTTGAGAAAAGTCCTGAGGAATGATCCTGCAGTACTTTTCTGAACAGCCCTTGGCACCGTATGACAGAAGCAAGTCTGGGTTCACTCTTGCAGAAGTCTGTCTCTTGAATCTGCAGAAGGCTGTAAACGGCACCTATATTCTTTCAGAGCATGCCATCCCCAACCGCTACTGACACTTCCAGCCTCTCTCCCATCACTGCCTCCCACCTGCACTCAACTAATGCCAGTCCTCATGCTTCATACTCGTTCCTGCGTCCAAGAAACACACAGTTTCTTCTGCCTGGACTACCCTCCCCTCAGCCTTCCTCCATCCCATGAATTCCTCCCTCCACTCCTTTAGACCCAGCTTAGACGTCACCTCCTCTATGAAGCCTCCCCTGCTGCCTCTGGTCCATTCAGGGTATCCTTGTTTTCCTAGTATTCATTATCTGAGGTATAGAGAAGCAAAAATCACCAATCTGAAAACATTCACTAATAAATAGACACTTGTCATAAAAACTCAATCAACAGCTATGTATTGAGGGTCCATTGCATACCAGGCACTGATCTCTGCACTTGGAATACAGCCAATGAACAAAGCAGACAAATAGCCCCGCCCTTGCAGGGATGTGGCAGGGAGTTGGGAGGGTGGGGTGGGGGGTTGATCAGGACATCAGTACACAATGAACACAGTAGTAAGTAAATTATATGTTAGCGGTTGATAAGCACGTGCAAAAAGGAAAAATCAGAGAAGGGTAAAAATGATGGAGAATATTGAGGCAACAGAGTGGGGGGGGGGGCAGGGTTAAGTGGGGAGGTCTTCACAAGTCTCGTGCAGAAAGTGACATTCAACCGAAG
Source organism: Eubalaena glacialis (assembly GCF_028564815.1). NCBI lineage: Eukaryota > Metazoa > Chordata > Mammalia > Artiodactyla > Balaenidae > Eubalaena > Eubalaena glacialis. The sequence continues at coordinate 107,867,155 of NC_083723.1, read as the reverse complement.
ACTAGAGAGAGAAAGGCATGGTCCAGCAGATTTCTGTAGGAAGAACATTCCCTGCCAACTGTGGCCCGTAGGTCAAATCCAACCTGCCACTTGTTTTTAGATGGCCCACTAGCTAAGAAGCTTTCTTACATTTTTAAATGGTTGGAAAAAATCAAAAGAAGAGTAATATCTCACGACACATGAAAATGACATGAAATTCAAATTTCGGTGCCCATAAATAAAGTTGCATTGGAACACGGCGACTCTCATTCATTTATGTATTGCCTGTGGCTGTTTGCAGGCTGCGACGCAGAGTTAAATAGCTGTGACAGAGACCCTCAAAGCCTCAAATATTTACTATATAGCCCCTGGCAGAAAAAGTGCAAAGAGCCCAGGGCAGGAGCAGGAATAGGAAGGAGACAGCAATGCTGGAGTGTGGGGTGGAGGAGTGGGGGGAGTAATGACCAGGGAGGATGACACAGGGGGAACAGGCTGGGGGCGGAGTACAGGTCGTGGAAGGTCTGTTAGGCCATTTGGTTTTAACTTGGGCAGTAGGGAGCCATTGCAGGATTGTGATTAGAAGAGCCACATAGTCTGACTCGTCTTAAGAGAATGGCTTTAGCGTCTCTATGGAGAATAGACATGTCTTAGCAGGCTACTGCCGTTGTTTATCCCTAACAAAGGATAGTGGCTCAGACTGGGGTGGTAGCACTGAGTGTAGCTGTCAAGAGGTGGCTCAGGGACTTCCCTGGTGGTCCAGTGGGTAAGATTCCGCGCTCCCAATGCTGAGGGCCTGAGTTCGATCCCTGGTCGGGGAACTAGATCCCGCATGCATGCCGTAACTAAGAAACCCACATGCAGCAACTAAAGAACCCGTGTTCTGCAACTGAGACCTGGTGCAGTCTAAATAAATAAATAATAAATAAATATTTTTAAAAAGAGGTGGTTCAATTCTTTTTCTTTTTTTTTTTTGAAGTACAGTTGATTTACAGTGTTGTGTTAGTTTCAGGTGTACAGCAAAGTGATTCAGTTACACATATATATTCTTTTTTCAGATTCTTTTCCATTATAGGTTATTACAAGATATTGAACATAGTTTCCTGTCCTATACAGTTGGTCCGTGTTGTTTATCTTTTTTATATATAATAGTGTGTTTCTGTTAATCCCAAATTCCAAATTTATCCCTCCTCTTCCACCCCCTTTCCCTTTTGGTAACCGTAAGTTTTTTTTCTATGTCTGTGAGTCTATTTCTGTTTGTAAATAAGTTCATTTGTATCATTTTTTAAGATTCCACATATAAGTCATATCATATGATATTTGTCTTTCTCTGACTTACTTCATTTAGAATGATAATCTCTAGGTCTATCCATGTTGCTGCAAATGGCATTATTTCATTCTTTTGAAGAGGTTTCTACAAAGGAGAGAAATGGGACATTGGCGAAAGAGGAAGGATATGTTGATGAGAATAATCTAAGTGAGAGCAAAACACCGATGCTCTGGGAGAGAGGGGGCATTTTCGCTAGAGCAGGGGAGACTGGATCAGACCATGGAATGTCCTCGCTTCCCACGGAACTCTAGCGCCCATCCATATTCACCATGGTAGGGACTTTGCCACTCTGTTCAACTTATTTATTTATTTATTTATTTATCTTAACATCTTTATTGGAGTATAATTGTTTTACAATGGTGTGTTAGTTTCTACTGTATAACAAAGTGAATCAGCTATACGTATACATATATCCCCATATCCTCTCCCTCTTGCGTCTCCCTCCCACCCTCCCTATCCCACCCCTCTAGGTGGTCACAAAGCACCAAGCTGATCTCCCTGTGCTATGTGGCTGCTTCCCACTAGCTATCTATTTTACATTTAGTAGTGTATATATGTCCATGCCACTCTCTCACTTCGTCCTATTACTTATTCATTTATTTATTCATTCAATCAACTTTCACTGAATGCCCTCTACATGCCTGGTTTGGATCTAGGTACTGGGGATACAAAGCAGGGAAGAAGTCTGCTGGGCTCTGCTCTCTTGCAGGTTACATGCTCGTGGGGGATGTTTGTGGAGTAACCGAAAATCCGGAGTTCAACTAAATCAAAAGACCAGGACATTTAATACCTGCTACAGTGAAAGTCCAGATAAATGCTCACAGTTATGCCATTATCACGTTCTTAGTCATCACGGACATGCCCTTATTATAGCTTTAATCAAAATGCATCACCACTGACTACTTATCTATGCCCTACTCCGACAGTGATTTTCTTTAAAGAGATAGTATTTACAAACCCAGCACCTACTGCAGCTTCTGACGCAGGGAAGGAATTTTTAAATGTTTGCTGAGTGAATACATAAAACCTGACAGATGGGGGAAAAATCCTGTTTTAAGTTTTTTCCATAATATTTACCTCTGTGGGTTGCCAAGCTACACTTTTCAAAAGCAGAATGTCCCTGTGAAGTCCAACACCTTTGCACAGTCATTCACACAGAAGTATGAATTAGTATCCTTGGACAATTGTAACAGCCAGATACAATCAACTCTCCCTTACCAACAGGATATTTCCATGGAGGCAGATGAAGTGGAGATCTTGGAGGGATAATTTGGAAACTGAGGCACTACCGGGAAACATGAGACTAGTTGTCCTGACCCAGAGGTTGCTCCTGATGACTGCATGAGGACACCAAATACATACCATTAGAGGGGACATTAGGATGAAGAGATGGACAGAAGGGGTACAGAGGGAGAAAAGAGGTGAAAGGGCTCATGCTACCTGAGGCCTTGCCCCTGGGAAGCCCCTTGGCTGACTGTCCTGACCTGCGTCCCAAGCCATGGTGGGGTGGAGTGGGGTGTTACAGGTACAAGTCAGAGCCCCATCTCCAGATTTCAGGAAACAAACCTTCCAATTTTAAATTTGGTCTTTCCAATTGTTTTAATTAGTAAGCCGTCTATCTCTGATTAATTTTCCATCGTTCCAAATGTTCCATCAGTATTTATATTCAGCCATAAGTGGCATCCTGTTTTCACTGGACAGTCTTAGCCTCGCCCACAATTTTGACTGTTGACGGGTGAAGGAAACGTGAATGTTATCTACCTCCCTTAATTGCTGTTCTGATGCTGCAGGATAGAGTTGGGCCTGACAAAGATTTTGGAACTTTTTCCAGGCACACTTGTGTGTGAATTTGACCTTATGGTTTTAGATGTCTTAAACTACCATTACCAATCCAACACTCCGGCCATGTGAACTGAGAATTTTGTATTCTGGCTTGTGAGGTCATAGTAACAGTAATGACTCAAATTTCAACGGCTAGAGCTTATTCAGAAGCTCAGAAACCTATCAAATGCCTCCGGGCATACGTTTCTGGAAATCCAGACACACAAGAATCATCCACGTGGGACCCCATGTCCCAGAGCCCACATGGGAATTTGACTGAAGTGAAAGTGGGGAGAATGCCCCTCTGCTCCATTCTGGATACCCGGGGGACCCAAGTAGGACTGTGAGTCCCCCAACCCCACAGAGTCCTTCGGGAGAACTCCTGTCTACACCTCCATTTTCCACAGTGTACAGACCCCAGTCTGGGGATCTGGAGAGACCAACGCAAGCTGTCTGCCTGCATCCCCATCTCCTTCTCTGGCCCCTACCCCTCTTCTGCTCTGCCTAATGTGGCTCCCGACCACCTCCATCCGCACTGACCAGTCAGGGATACTACAGTGCAAGGCAGAAGCCAAGGTCACAGGTCCTAGAGTCAAGACAACCTGGGGTTCCGGGACAACAGCACTAATCACAAACTGTGCACCCTTGGCCAGAGGACTTACCTTCATATGCTTCCATTTCCCCAAACTCCAACTGGGGATAAGGATACCGTCACTACAGACTCATTGGGAGAATTAAAAGAGGTCATGCAGGGAAAGGGTTCGGGATGGCAACTGGCATGTGGCAGGGCTCAATAAATGTTAACTAACCTGATTTTTATACTTTTTTTCTTGCAGTTGCTCCAAGCCTAATTCCAACCAATTCTCATCACTTTCACCATTAATATCTCGGAATAAGTCCCCATCATCTCTTGCCAGATTACTCTAAGAGCCTCCTTACGTTCATTCCTGCCTCCCTCTGGTGAACTTGCAGCGAGCAGAGAGAATGCAACTTTCCAAACATGGGTCAAATCATGTTTATCCTCCACATGAAACTCCCATCGCATTAGAATAAAGCCAGCCTGCTCTCCATGGCCCCTGCCCGTCCCATCTCCCATCCTCCTCTCCGCCCTCCCAACTTCCACCCAGCCTCCATGGCTATCTTGCTTTTCCTAGACACACTATTACCCACCCTCCCTCATGGCCTTTTCCTTGATATTCCTGCCGCCTGCGCAGATCTCCATATCACTTACATTTCTGCTCAAATGTCACCATTTTGTCCTTCTTGTTCACATTATTTCTAATAGACGTCCCTCCCCCAATGGCACTATCAACCCCCTTCCCCACTTTAATTTCTTCATAGCACTTATTACGATCTGAATGTTTGTGTGTCCCCCAAATTCATATGTTGAAATCCTCATGCCCAATGTGATGGTATTAGGAGGTGGGGCCTTTGGGAGGTGCTTAGGTCATGAGGATGGAGCCCTCATGAATGGGATTAGTGCCCTTATAAAAGAGACCCCAGAGAGTTCCCTTGCCCTTCCCACCATGTGAGGGCACAGCAAGAAGTCAGCAGTCTACAGCCCAGAATAGGGCCTTCACCAGAACCTAACCATGCTGGTGCCATGATTTTGGACTTCTAGCATCCAGAACCAAGAGAAATAAGTCTCTGTTGTTTGTAAGCCACCCAATCGATGATATTTTGTTATAGTAGTCCAAACAGGCTAAGACAGTATTTTTCACCATATAAACTTAAACCACATTTATGCATTTATTTAATGCATACTATTTATTTTGTATATTAATAAAATGCATATTTATTGTGTGCAATATTTATTTAATGCATAAAATAATACCTCCTATTTCTTTATTGTACTTCATTCATCTGAAGAGCACTTATTACCACCTGACATGTTATGTATTTATGTTTTTTTACCTACTTGTAGCCTGTCTATCTCCATGAGAATGCAGGCTCCCTAACAGCAGGCATCTCGTTGGTGCCTAAAACAGGGCTGGGTATGGAGCAGCCCTTCAATAAATACCTGTTGAATCAATTAATAAGTTCATGCTCACTTACAGTCTTCTTCCTGAACCACAAGTCACCTCTCCACATCCCTGTCCTCTGCATCCCAGTTCTCCCAGGATCCCCTCCGTGTTGGCGAGGCCCTTCTCATCTCCGGGCACCAGCATCACAGGCTCATTTCAGGTCAACAAGGCCCATTACAGAGCAGCTGGCGAGGAAATTCCCTGCTTGTTCAGTGCTCTGAGTTCAGGGAGTGAAGTCATGGTCATCAGACACGGGCCAGCCATGCAGATATGCAGTGTCATACGAGGGGCCCCTGAGGAGACAGCAGCCACAGGCCAGTGTCCTTTCCTTGGCGTCAGGATCACTGGCTGAGGCAAGAAGAGCATGACAAGGTAGCCTGTGACCTCTCTGGACTCAAGACCAAAATGCCTGGTGCCCCCGTCTGTCCCGCTGCTTCTTGTGGACTTGACAGACTTGCTGTAGGGTCTCCTAGTCAGGTGTACCTGGGGCGGTGGCCTTAACTCCTGGCCAGTTCATCCTCTCCATTTTGAGCTATCAACACAATGCACTCTCTCGGCCAGCAGGGTCATGCAGTTTGCTATGTGCGAACGCACGCGCGCACGTGTGTGTGTGGGGGGGGGATGTGTGTGTGTATCTGTGTCTAAGTGGTAAAACATATATAACATAAGATTTACCACTTTAACAACTTGAAGTGTACAGTACAGTGGCATTAAGTACAAACTGCTCTACAACCATCATCACTATCCATCTGCAGACTCTTTCATCCTCCCAAACTAAAACTCTGTACCCATTAAATAACTCCCATTTTCCCACCTCCCCCCAGCTCCTGGCAACTACCGTACTACTTTCTGTCTCTGTCAGTTTGACTACTGTAGGTATTTCATATCTGTGGAATCATACTTGTCCTTTTGTGTCAGGTTTATTTCACTTAGCATAATGTTTTCAAGGTTCATCCATGTTGTAGCATGTATCAGAATTTCTTCCTTTTAAGGCTGAATAATATTCCATTCTATGTATATAGCACATTTCCTTTATCTATTCATCCACTGATAGACATTTGGGTTGTTTCCACCTTTTGGCTATTGTGACTGATGGTCCTATAAACATTGATGTACAAATAATCTGTTCAAGTCTCTGCTTTCAATCCTTTGGGATATATAGCCAGAAACAGAACTGCTTGATCATATTTATAATGCTATGTTTAATTTTCTTTGAGCAACTGCCATACTGTTTCCCATAGTGGCCACACCACTTTACATTCCCACCAGTAATGCACAAGGGCTCCAATTTCTCCACATCCTCGTCAACACTATTTTCTCAGTTTTTTATAGCAGCCATCCTAATGGGTGTGAAATGGTGTCTCATGATGGTTTTGATTTGCATTTCCATAATGATTAGTGATGTCGAGCATCTTTTCATGTGCTTATTGGCCATATGAATTGCTGCTTCACTCTTGTAAGAAAAATCTGTGTATAACAAAACTGCTTAAAGTCTAACAAATTACAGAAATACTGAAGAGTCACAGTCTAACTTAGCCCCATTTAAGACATCTGACTTGATTTTGTTCTCTCTACTTCACAAATCTCCCTCTTTTTAACCCAAAGGGGTTTTATAATAGACCTTCCAGGAAACCTCAAGTTTCATCACAACAGAGGCAGCCTCCCAACACTTGACTTCGTTGTCACTTCTTTCTTGGTTCCTATAACATAATCCAAAATCTCTTCAAATGTCTTCGTCTAGGGTATCTCATCAAGACCAACCTATCCCCATTCGTTCCTCAGCTGCCACTAAGGTGCTCTATCCTTCAGAGGAGGCTGAGTTGGAAAGCACTGGTCCCAGCAGCCACTGCCCAGCACTCACCACAGCCACACCACGGCCTTGGTCTCCCACTCTCCTGCATCCACTCATCCCTCACCCTGCATGATGATGACATGACAGTGACAGAGGGTAAGATCAATGCCCTCGTCAAAGCAGAGGGTGTACAGGTTGGACCTTCCTGGTCTGGCTCACCTGCAAATGCCCTGACCAAGGTCAACATCAGGAGGCTCATCTGCAGTTGGGGTTGGTGGCCATGCCCCAGCTGCTGGTGCTACACCAGCAGGAGAACCACCCTAATTAGCTATATTTTCTATCTTTGCATTCTGTTCATTTCTTTCAGAGCATGTATTACAATTTGTGTCCAGTTGATCATTTAAAAATCGTTCTTTACACCTTCTTAATGTCAGACACTATGCTAGGCCCGGGGGATACAACTGTGAACAAAATCTGACAGAGTCTATAGTCTCACAGAGCTTTTAGTGTAATGGAGAAAACACATTAATTTCTTTTAAAATCACAACCATGGGTGTATAATATAAAGTGACATGAGTACTATGAAGAAACTTCTATTTTGGAATATAACCAAGAAGCTAGCACTGGACTGGGATGTGGGTAGACTTCCCCACAGAAGTGATGCTCCAGCCGGCATCTGAAGGATTAGTTAGGGGTTAACCAGGCAAAGGGAAGAGGGTAGCTGTCCAGGCAGAAGGAAGAACATCTACAAAGATCCTCAGCAAGATGAAGCAAAACACTAGCAAACTCAGGGTGGCAGCTGCTCAGAGAATGAAGTGGGGAGTGGAGCATGATGTGACTGGGAGCTATCAGGGGACCCCCGTGCCAGGCCTTGTAGACCATGTGAGAGAACTTGGTTTAATCCCAGGAGGAAAAGGAAGCTGTTCAAGAGTTGTAAGTAGAAGGTGGGTTTGAGGTTGGGAATCACGTGATCATATCCAGTTTTGCAGAAGATCATTCTAACGACGGTGTGGAAGATAGTTTGGCAAAGCCACGGAAGAGCTGGGAGACCAATCGGTAGGCTTTCATGGTAGTCTGGGGAGAAAGGATGGGAGTGGATTGGAGGGGTGGCCATAGAGGTAGGGAGAAGTGGACAGAGTGGGAAGATATTTAGAAATCAAATCAATAGGGATTTGTGATGGATTAAATCTAGACATTGAAGGAGAAGGAAATTTCTAGGAAACCTTCTAGGTTTCTGACTTAAGAAAGTGAATGGATTGTGGTACCACTCTCTGAAATAGGAAAAACTAAAATACAAACTCAGAAAATTAGACCTGAATCAGGCAGGGGCTCCCAGAGGGAGGGGGATCATGAGCTTGGTCTTAGACTGTTGAGTTTGAGGTGCCTTTGAGAAATGCAAGTGGAGATACAGTAGGATTCAGAAAAGCAGTGGCAGAGTACACCTGGGTCAAGAACCCGGTAGAGAGGTATGACCCATAGATCTAACTGAGGGGATCACTGATGTATATGCAAAGAACTGGATGTTTGCATCCCCCCAAAATTCAAGTATTGAAATTCTAACTCCCAATATGATGGTATTAGGAACTGGGGCCTTGGAGAGGTAATTAGCTCATAGGGTGGAGCCCTCATGAATGGAATTAGTGCCCTTATAATTAAGGGTAACTCCATGGTTTTGAGTCTGAGGAACTGAAAGTACAGAGTTTACCTTTAGCTGGGATGGGAGAGTCCATGGAAGCAGGAAGATTCTGGATGAAGATCACCAGCTCTGTTCTAGCCTGTTAAGCTGGAGGTACCTTCAGAGCTGTTAAGGGGCTGCTGAAGTAAAGAGTTCTGAAGAGTCAGGGCTGGAGATGGAAAATGTTGAGCCATCAGCCCAGAGATGGTGCTTAAAGCCCATGGGTTCGGACCAGGTCACCACAAGAATGCGTAAAGGTTAAAAAGAGAAGAAGTCTGAGCCCTGCGCCCTGGGATATCCCAAGGTTTAGAGGGCAGGAAGATGAGAGAAGCCAACACAGGAGCTTGAGAGGGAGAGACCAGTGAGGAAGGAGAGCCAGAAAAAAGGGGTGTTCTCGAAGCCAAGAGAAGAAATGCTTCAAGGAGGAGAGTGTGAACCATTGAATTAAATACAGCTAGTAGGTCCAGTTAGAGGAGAACCAAGGAATGACCACTAGAATGGCCAGGTGGACATCATTGTTGGTCTTGTAAAGATTAGTTTCCTGAGTCTGGCAAAGGCTCAGGAGAGAATGGGAGGAGAAAGATCGGAACCAGTAAGCACAGACAACTTTTCTAGGAGTTTTGTTGTAAAGCAAAGAAGGTAAGTGGGGTGGGAGCTGGAAGGGAGATTGAAGCCAAAAATGAATTTTAGGTTTTTTTTTTTTTTTAATGGAGGAAATAGCAACATACATGAATGCTCATGGGAATGGTCAGCACAGTACAGGAATAAAATGAATAGGAGAGAACAGTGGAAATTGCTGTGAAAATGCTCTTGAGTAGTAGAGAGAGGAGGAGAGCAAGTCCTCAAGTGGAAGCGTTGGTCTAAGGCTGAAGCAGGGACCATTCAACCGCAGAGACAGGAAAATGTGCCCACATGACAATTCAGCAGCTCTAAACCCAACCAGGCTTCTGGGCTTGCACCCCGGGCCATCTGGCTCCACCTCCCCACCCCCATCCAAGGGTGTGGGTGGATTCTGACATCCATTCCTTTCCCAGAATCACATTTTAGGTACTTCTTACTGTTTACCGTGTGATCACTGGTTGGGGGCACTGTATTAGGTACCACCTGTATTACGACTTGTATCCTTTTACAGTGAAAACACTGCAAAAAGAGTATTCTCACCCCCATTTTGCAGAACCTGATGCATGGGAAGGTTATAACCTGCCAAGATCACACAGCAAGTAACTGACAGGGCTGAGACTGGAACCCGGTCTAATCCAAAGTCCTTGCTTTAACTGCCATTACATCACCTCTCGATTTCTCGCTGAAGAGCAGAACAGGAACAACTTCCGCTAAAAAAAACTCATAGTAATTATCATCTCCTTCTCTCACTGAAATTCCCGCAGAGCCAGTTTTCTCTAAGGTGATGTCTCAATCCAGCCTTGACAGGAGAGAAGATCTGCATATGAATAGCAGGTCCAGGCTGGAGATAACCAATTGAAATGCTAATGCTGCCACTGGTGGGAGGGGGAGGTGGGAAGAAAGATGAGGGAGGAGGGAAGTTAGGGACCACCACTGTGGTCCAGGTGACCATGGTCCAGATGCTGTGTTCAGGACCCAGGTGAGAGAGGTGGAAAACAGGCACTGGAACCTCTGAGAGGGAAGGAAGCTCCACAGTCTCTTCCTCCAATGAGCTCCCCATTATTGTATTTCCCTAAATGTCTGGTATTTGCTACCCAGGTAATAATTTATCTATTGCTTGCAACCTCAACTGAGATATTGGTCATGACTGTTCTGGCAAAGCATTCCACTTCTAACTGGTCTTGTCATGGCATGATGGCCACCCAGATCATTCTTCTCAGAATAGACTACTATTCAAAATTATCAATGAGCACGACATTGAAAAAATAGGACAAAGGAGAGGTACGCCTCAGCGGCAGGACTCTGCAGAATCCCAGAAGAGAGCCATGAAGGCAGTGCTTGGCTCTCCCAGGGGCCAAGGCAGGGAGAAAAAGGATTATTGAAATCAAATATTGCTTACTTTTCCCCAATATACATTTCCATGAAAAAAAAATCACATCATCTTTTGTGTAAACATATGCATTTGATTCCTTTTCCTGTTAAACTTAAGCCACACAACTTCAAATTCTATTTTATTTTCCGTAATTTTCTGTATTTCTGAAAATGTCTGCAGTAAGCATATATTGCATTTATAATGGGGGGGGGGTTAGATTTTCATTTGTTTTTCAAAGACAATCTGGAAATACAATGCCCAAGAAGGTAATGAAATGGTTGGTGTGCAGCAAGAAAGACATGGGCTCTAGAAGAAATGCCTCACCCAGGTTGGATGCCTTCTAGCTGGTGAGTCTGATATAAGAGCAGGTGCTGCAGTAGCAGTTTGGATCATTAGTGGAAATGTGCGGGGGACTGCACTATACTCAGAGCTTGCAGGAAAGGTATTGGGCTGGTCCTGGGGCTCCAGGAAGGGCAATGCCACTCATCTCAGGCTACTTAGCAGGAGAGAATTAACCCACACAGGGAGGCAGCCTACAAAGGCGTGAATTAGTCCTTCCTGGCTCTCTCAAAGCTCTCTAAGAAGTTCCTTTTCTTTCAAGGGAAGTGGTGGATTTCCAGGCATCCCAAGGGAATCTTACTGTATTTAAAGAACATATATGTTCCGGAAAAGTTGTTTTGGGTAAGTTAAATTTTCATATACCAAATCCTACTTTCCCGCCCTTTTTATTATCATGTTAAGAAATCTTCTTGAGAGAATACAGTCAATCCACTCTTGGAAATATGACACAAGCAAAAGGCAGCGTGCCTTTCAGTAACACGCATTTTTTAAAAAACGGTAAGGCTTATGAAGAACCTAGGGGCAGGAAAGGAATAAAGACGCATACGTAGAAAATGGACTTGAGGACACGGGGAGGGGGAAGGGGAAGCTGGGACGAAGTGAGAGAGTGGCATGGACTTATATATACTACCAAATGTAAAATAGATAGCTAGTGGGAAGCAGCCACATAGCACAGGGAGATCAGCTCGGTGCTTTGTGACCACCTAGAGGGGTGGGATGGGGGGATGGGAGGGAGACGCAAGAGGGAGGAGATATGGGGATATATGTATATGTATAGCTGATTCACTTTGTTATACAGCAGAAACTAACACACCATTGCAAAGCAATTATACTCCTATAAAGATGTTAAAAAAATAAAAATAAAAAACGGTAAGACTCTCAAAATACAGCACAAGTGGTACTTTTCTGAAAATAAGTTACAAAGTATGAGCACAAGTAGACAGAAGTATTTGTCTCCTTGGCTAGCAGCTTCATGGTCCAGAGGAAACCCTAGAATGATAGCTGAACTGAATAAAAGACCAGAAGGTCTCTAGAAGGGTCTTCTAAAAAAAATCCAGAGTGTTTGGATATTAAGCTTTGGTCTCTCAGCCTCAAACTTACCCTTCTCTTCTGTGCTTTGTGATAGGAGGGCTGGGGCTCTGAGAACAGCCTTTCACCTTTGCCGGCTAGATCGCATTAGGCTGGGTGACTAGGGGTGCTGGAGGGAGGCTGGGCGGCTGGAGGAGAACGAAGGGACTTGGTCCTTCATGTTTGCCGCCTGTCCCTGTCAGGGTCACCCCAGCAATGCTACTCCAGTCAGGAAGTGGCAGCTGGTTCCAATTTCCAGTTCCTTCCATGCTCCCAGAACTAGCTTCATTGTGCCCCCTTACTTGCCATGGTGTGTTGAAGCAAGCTTGCTTAACAGAATTTCAGGAATCTTGTGAACTAATGCTAAGCACCGTTACCGTTACAAATGAAGTTATACAAACCTACTGTATTAGTTTGTTAGGGCTGCAGTAACAAAGCACCACAAACTGAGTACCTTAAACAACAGAAACTTATTGTCTCAGTTCCAGAGGTCCAAGATCCAAGAGCCAAGATCAAGGTGTCTGCAGGAGTGGTTCCTTTCGAGGGCTGGTGAGGGATGCTATGTTCTGTGCCTGTCTCCTACCTTCTGGTGGTTTGCTGGCAGTCTTTGGCATTTCTTGGCTTGTAGAAGAATCACACGGATCTCTGCCTTCATGTTCACATGGCATCCTCCCTGGGGTCATGTCTGCCTCCAAATCTCCCCTTTTTATAAGGACCCCAGTCATATTGGCTTAGGGCCCACCCTAATGACCTCATTTCAACCTGATTACCTCTGTAGAGACCCTGTCTCCTAATAAGGTCACATTCTGAGATACTAGGCGTGAGGACCCAACATAGCATTTGGTGGGCGGGGGACACAATTCAACCTATAATACTTACAAATAAACAAACTATATTTAAACTTTAAAGAGAAGGAGAACAGACAATGGTTGCCAGAGACTAGGGAAGGAGAAGGAAGGTGTGGCTATAAAGATGATAAAGAGGCAGCAGGGGGGAGTCTCTTTGTGGTGATGGGACACTTTTGTATCTAGATTGTGGCAGTAGTGGTTATAAAAATCTAAAATATGTGACTGAATGCCATAGAATTATACACAAAGACATAAAAAACAAGTAAACGTAAAAACTGGTAAGATCCAGGCCTGTAATTAAATTAATTGTAGCATGCTAATCTACCACCCAGTCTGGATGATGTACAGGTGCCGCTGTTGGAGGATGCTGAGTGATTGGCCACAGGGGCACTGCTTCTGCAGCTTCTTGTAAGTCTATAAGTATTTCAAAACAAAGAAGTTTTGACTGACCTAGAGATTATCAGACCAAGTGAAGTAAGTCAGGGAAAGACAAACGTCATATGAGATCACTTATATGTGGAATCTAAAAAATAGTACAAATGAACTTATTTACAAACAGAAACAGATGCACAGACATAGAGAACAAACTTACAGTTACCAAAGGGGAAAGGGGGAGGAGGGATAAATCGGGAATTTGGGATTAACAGATACACACTACTAGATATAAAATAAACAACAAGGATTTACTGTATAGCACAGGGAACTACATTCAATATCTTGTAATAAACTATAATGGAAAAGAATTGGGGAAAAAAGAATATCTATATGTAGCCAAATCACTTTGCTGTACACCTAAAACTAACACAATATTGTAAATCAACTATACGTCAATTAAAAAACTTTTTAAAACAACAAAGGTAATTAATACCCCAAACTCGTTACTCCCTAATTACTGGCATTTTACTATCATCTCTGTGCCTGAGGTCCCAGCTCTGAAGGTCCCTTCTTCCAAGCTTCCAACTCCTTCCCCTGTTCCCCCAGCCCTAGGGATGGCAGCTGTTTCCTGCAGTTATTATCTCTGTGCTACCTCAATGTTCCCATTTTGCTTTTGCAGTTCCCTAACACCTGTTTAAGTAAATCCTTATATTAAATTCTCTCTGTTAATTATGTTTGTTTTCCTGACTGATGTACCAGTCAACACAAATATTCTCCAAATGATGCAAATGGCTCACATGATAGTTAGAAGGTAAAGCATTTTCATTTCCTAAAACTACAAAAGGCCCAGACCTACATGCCTCTTCTGATTATCCCAGGATTTTATTTTGGAAAATTGGCCTTCCCAGAGGATGCTTGGGAAGCAGAGCCTGCTTTGGGCCGGAAGGCAGCACAGGTGGTAGCTGTCTAAGGAGCCTAGATATGTGATGCTAGAGCAATCTCAGAAAATCAAACTTCATTTTAAAATATTAATAATGATTTCCTTCCTGATCATAAAGGTAATCCATGCTTGTGTAATACACTACAAAGAGTATAAATAAATAGACACGATCCCAATATCCAGAGATCTATCACTGTTAATATTTTGATGTACTTTCTTCCATAATTCTTGTGGTATATAACATAAACAATTCATATCTGTATATATATACATATATATATGCTTTTAAATATGGAAAGTGAATTGGGTTCATTTACAAATACTGCCACAGTTTTTAAGGTAATTATCACTCTGATGAATAAACATAGGCTTTAGGTAAGGATTCCTCTGAGAGAAAGCTCAGAGAACATGGCTGGGGCTTGTGGCCAAACAAGCTTTCTAGCTCACATCCCATTCCCACCTCAGTCTTCAGAATAGGGTTCTCAAGGCAGACACCTCATCAGTCAGCTGCTAGTGGGATGATCTGCTGCTCTGAACTCTCTGATCCCCAGAGCAGGGGCACAGCAGACCTTGGAAGGCAGGCCCGGCCCCACCTCCTGTGCACACAGCTGGAGCAGGAGCAGAGCACCTCCTACCTGGGGGGGGGGGGCGCAGACATCCTCCCAGCATCCAGGTCTGTCCTTTCTGGGGAGCAGCCACTGCACATTTAAACTCCCCTAAAAGAGGGATGAGGAGCAGTGAGAGTCCAAGCCCATCATCTCACCGGCTAAGAAAACCATTCCTTCTCTTTTGCTGAGAAGCAAGTGAGGAAAAAAAGTGGAAAGAAAAACAATGTTTTCTTGCCAAAGTTCCCTTTTAGAAACATGAGTTCCAAGGAATAGGGAAACCCTCAAAGACAGTGTTTGTATCTTGTTCTTTTCAGGTAATGCAGATTTGTGAGCATCTATCTGTCATCAAAACATCTTCAAAAACATGATTTTATACTTTTTGGTCTTATTTTAAAACAACAGGGGGATTTCCCTGGTGGTCCAGTGGTTAAGAATCCGCCTTCCAATGTAGGGGATGCGGGTTCGATCCCTGGTCGGGAAACTAAGATCCCACATGCTGCGGGGCAACTAAGCCCATGCGCCACAACTACTGAGCACGCAAGCCACAACTAGAGAGCCTGTGTGCCGCAACTACAGAGCCCACGTGCTCTGGAGCCCATGCGCTCTGGAACCCACGCGCCACTAGAGAGAAGCCCACGTACCGCAAAGAAAGATCCCCATGCCGCAACGATGATCCCGTGTGCTGCAACTAAGACCTGAAGCAGCCAGAAATTTGAAAAGTAAATAAGCAAATGTTTTTTAAAATAAAAAATAAAAATATGTAGTCATTGTAGAAATCTGAGAAATGAGGCAGCTAAAGAAGAAAATGAGAAGCAGAGTAATCCTACCATCCAAAATAACTACTGCTAGCATTTCCCTGTAAATCCTTCTAATCTTTGTTCTATGCATACACATGCATTATTTTTTAACTGAATTACACAGTATATATTGTTTAGTAACATGTTTTTCATTTAATGTGTCTAAAACCCCTTTACATATTTTCCCACTTCTCCGTTGCTGTGTAACAAACTATATGAAAACCTGGTGGTTTAAAACAATAATTTTATTTTGCTCATGATTTTGTGGATCAGGGCCCAACCACATTCCAGGAAATGGAGAAATGGTCTCCACCCCTCAAAGGGAAGCTGCAAGGTCACACTGCAGAAGAACATGTAGGATGGAAGATATTTTTATAGCCATCTTTGGAAAATACAATGTGCTACATATGTTATTAAAGAATCTTCTTCATAACTGTAATGGCTGAATAATATCTATTTTAAAATGTGCCATTATCGATTTAACAAACTTCAATGTTTGCAAATTTTAGAAACAATATTATAAACACTTCCATGATGAACACTCTGATACATAAAACTTTATCTGCATCTCTGAAAATGTGTATTAGGATAAAATACTAAAGGCGGAATTACTGGGGTAAAGCTGCTTGATATAAATGGCCAAAATAATTTCCAGGAAAACACTTAGACGCACTTCATTTAAAAATGTTTTACTCTCTGAAAGAAAAATAGTCCCATCAATGCTCTTCTTTAAAAATACTATTGACTATTTTCATCTATTATTTTTCCAGGTTTTTTTTTTTCAGATGTGAAAGTAATTCCCACTGAAGTTTTCACTGGAGATTAATTAATCCTATAAATGAACCTGGGATGAATGGGCCTCGCTTCAACATGCTGTCTTTTGGTCTGGAAGTCTTTTACTCTGGTTTTCCTCTATACTCAGGGGAAATTGACAACATTCATTGTTGAATTATTCCTAGCATATTATACTTTTGTAATTGTTTTAAGTAGGATCACTTTCCCAATTATGTATTTAAACTGATTATTGATATTAAATTGGGAAAGTGCTTATTTTGTATATTTATTCATACTCAGCCATCTTTCTAATCTTTTATTAGTTCTAGTAGTTTATCAATTGATTCTCTTAGGTTTTCTGGGTAGAATATCATATTAGCTTCAAGTAGTGGCACTTTTGATTTCCTTTCCAGTAGCCCACCTAATTTCTGTTTCCTATCTTTTTGCATTGGTTAGGATATCCAGGACAATATTAATTATTATAGTGAGACCAGACTTTATCTTATTCCTAATTTTAACCAGAATATAGCTGATGTTTTCCTTTAAATATGATATATGCTATTATTTAATCTAAATATTATTTATCATTTAAAAAATCCTCTATTTTTAGTTTACTAAATTTTATTTATTCAGAATTGGTGCAGAATTTTTCTGAAGTGCCTTCTAGACATCTACTGAGATCATGCATATTTTCTCTTTAGACTTACTAATATCATATTTCATAATATTAAGTGATTTTTGTATTCACAGAATAACCCAATAAAATTGTCATGGATTATTTTTCTTATATACTACTAAAATTGATTTGTCAGTACTTTTATTTAGAAATTTTGTGTCTATATATGTGTGTGTGTGTATGTATATATAGTGAGAATGTATATATGTATATATAATGAGAATTGTTTGTATTCTACTTTATGTCATATTTCTCAAAGTCTGTTACAGGATTGTACTTGTTTTGTAAAGTGAAATAGGAAGGTCTAATATTTTTCTCTACTCTAGAACAGTTTAATTGGCATAGAAATTACTTGCTCCTTTAAAAATTAAAAGCAAAATCATCTAAAAATGAAGTATGTTTAGATGTCAATTCTTTTACTTCTTAAGTATAAATCAAATCAGATTATCTAATTTTTCTTGAATTAGTCATTAGTTTCAGGTAGATTTTTTAATATATTAGTATAAAGTTGTTTTGTTTAATTATTATTTGAAATTATTGTATCTGTTAAAACATTTCCTTTGTAATGTAAAAATACATGTGTATTTTTATCTCTACATTTTCTGCCATGATAATATTAGCAATAAATTGTTTTATGATTTATTAATTAAAAAATCATTCAGATTTGTCTAAACTATTTTTGTTTTAAAATGAACTCATTTTTGAATAAATTTCTAAATACTGATTTCTTTATTTACTGTTATTTTCTAGCTTCTTGAGATTATTAATTCTTTTATTTTTTTTTTCTTGTTTAATTTTTAAAAACACATTTTAAAGCTATGCATTTGCCTTCAATTACAGCTTTGGCTATATCCCAAATTAAGATGGTGTTTTTATTTTTGAATACTCTTCTCTTTTACCTAGTATTTTTTAATTTTCAAGTGCTTGAAGGATTTATGTGATCTCTGAGATTAATTCATTATAGTAAAGGAATGTGGACTATACAGTGCCTGCTTTTACCAATTTATTGATGTTTATTTACGATCTAATGCTACGTATTTTTTAAATGTTCTCAGCACACCCCCAGAGACAAGGATAAAGCTAGGAAGGCTCCCTTCCACCAGAGTATAAGTCCCTACCCCTCCACTCCCATTCCCTCTTCAGCGCCCACCTTAGAAAGGAAAGCAGATGCACAGGAATAGATGTGAAAGAGCAAACATCTCAAATATCCTGGGTTAAGTTATTAGGGTAGACTTACATTATTATTATGAAAATAATGTCATGTTGTCTTGTCTCCCATCTATTCCACACTTCTAGATGGCCTCAACTCTCTGAGGAAAGGACAGAGAGAGCAGTGGACTGCCTAGATCAATCTGAAGCCTTGAAGAGAGGGCCAGGGGAGTGAGCATATGACTTTTCCTCATCCTGGGTTCCTGCGTATCCAGTTTTCTTCCAAGCCACAGCACCTACAGATATAATAGGGATATACACTTTATATATGTTAAGAACAATAACTTCTACCAAATTCAGAAGAAACAGGTTAGCACTACTCAGAACACTATCTGGACTATATGGATTCTATATAGCATTCTTATACCTGAGCCACAGTCTTCCTCTTCATGACATTTTGTTGCTGTTGTTGTTGTTATGTCTTCACTAGACCACTCTCCAAGGTGGAGCTAAGTAAACCACATAGAATCTATTCCTCTTTAGTGTAAAAACCTGTGGCTTTTCTCATCATAATGCCACTTCCTAAAGGCCATGGATATACACAGTATAGTTTGAAGGTGGTGCACAGACTTCTTTCTTGTTAAGACAGCACATGCTCCCTTCAGGATTTGCACCCAACATCCCTTCTGGCCGTCAGACCGATATCTGGAGACAAGGCACAACACAACCCTGCCAGTGAAGTGCTGGTTGAGCTCAGAGAAGAAAGGAACTGCATCTCACAGTAGTTGCAGGGCCTGATGGAAAGATGGTCTGCTTAATGCTCAGCTGAGGCCCAGCATGGAGACATTACCCTACCAGGAAAGGGTGCTGTGCTTCAGGATACAGTATAGACCTTAAATCAGTGATGGCCATATGGTGCTATGAGGTGCTGTAGGGTGCTATTGCAGGCTCTGGCCCACTCAATAAGTGAAATACATAACAGTTTTTGCCAGAGTTCTTATCACTTTCATAGAGAAGCAGATTTTTGGAGGTTCTTACTCTTCCACTTTGGAAGTCAAAATTTTCTCCACCTTTTCCCCTGCTTTGTTTGACTGAGATCACTTGAGGATACTGATAATGTGTCTCTTCAGAGCGAATTTATATTAGCTTCTGGCAGGACACATGAGCACTACCAATCCCAGATCACTAGAACCCACTCAGAGACTAAGGTGACTCAAAGCTGGGCTTCAGCCCCTTCCAGACTATTCCTGGTTCACCTTATTCCAGGGATGTGACCATTCATGGCCTTAACCCAAATCATGGTGCTTTCTCAGAGCGTCCCATCCTTGACAGGCTCCTGGCTCCCTAGGGCTGTTCTATGTTCTGCTTGTCATCTTAGCTCTTCAGCCACATTTTCTGGAATTGTCAGACACTCTTAGGAGAAAACTAGCCAGAAAATCCAGGCTCACCTCGCCAGGTTTCCCTCTTGTCACAGAACTTGGCCCAATAATTCTTCGTTGACTTGTAATTTCCCTGATACTTTCAAACAGATTTTTAAAGATAGATTTCGTCTAGCTTTTCTAGCCATCCTCAGCAGAGGAACGGGTCTGAACTGCCAATCCAGCTGCTACTAGAAACAGCACTCTGTCAGCTATCACATCTGCAGGGAGCATAAGGCAAGAGACATGACAAGAAGGGGTGCACCTCCCAGAGGAGTAAGATACTTTGGGCAAATCTTCTGGACGGTCCATATAACAGTTCTCCTGCTATCTCATTGCCCAGAAGTTAGTCACATGGCCATGCCTGACTTCAAGGGCAGGAAGAAAATGTAGGCCATTAAACATGTCATATTGCCACCCCAAATAAAATCTGGGTTTTAGTATTATGGGAAAAAAGAGAAGAATGGATATTGGGTAAGCAATACAGTCTTTGCCACATTCCTCATCTATAAAATGGAAGTAATATTAATACCTAACTTATAAAGTTGATGTGAGGATTAAAGGATATAATGAAGGTAAGGTAAAACTAGTAGCACAGTGCCTAGTATGTGGCGAACAGTCAATAAATGTTAGCAATAATACTATTTGTTATAGTACAGGGATTTGAATATAATAGATTATCACATGATAAACAGGGAAAAGAACCAATCCTTTGACTTCATTTCTCTAGTTTCTCATAGTCACCTAAAGCCTCTTATAAATTCAGTCAGATAAACTTAGGGATAAAATTTCCACTACCATTGCTTTGTTTCAAATAGTTGAATATTTGTTTGATTTATAATAGCTGATTACAAATCTAGCCCCTAGGAGGTATTAAGACACGTGTAAGTTTTCCTTATAATTATACTCTGGATTATCCTGGACTGTCCACTTTGTTTTTTATGTAGTTTCACTTTTTTCAATCTAACAAATGTATTAATAAATGTTTTTTACTTTTCAAACCTTTGTCAGACCCATCATATTAAACAGTAATACAACCCACACTTCAAAACAAATCCTTTTGTCAGGTAAAGGTCCTGATATTTAGTTGCACGTATATATAGTACTCATCATGTATAGCTTCTCATGATATTTGGGGATATTTTGACAGTTCTCTGACCTTCTTTCTACTTCTTATGACAACTACACCCAGACTGTCTTATATATATATGGTAATGGATAAATTTTAGGGGTCACAGAACTTATCATCCCAACAAAACAACCACAGAAACTATGACATCCACCTTCTTCCAGGAATCAGAAAGAAGTGAGTGAGTAGGTGTGTGTGTCTGTGTGTGAGTGTGTGTGTTGGAACCCCAGCATGGGAGCAGTGTCACTGTTGGTGATTAGGAAAAGGAGACAAATTACCGGAGTGACACAAATTACTAATTACTTTATTATGCAGTGAGAAGAATAAGAAGCTGGAAGTTGCTTCAGCAAATTCTATTTTTAAGCAAATAATTGTTGGGTTTCCAATGCTCCAAATTAAGTAATTCTCCTCAAGACCTTCCTTAAGTCTCCCTCTTTGAACTGCAGTGGCTGGCAAAGAATTGCAGCTGCCTCTGGGATGGGCTTCGAATTTCGTTTCTAATTTTTTTTTTCAAACGTGCTATTCTCAAAATGAGATAGCTTCAGGGGTGTTTTTCTTTCCCCCTGTAATTAGGAGTTACTGGGTCATCCACGGCTTTTCCATGCATTCTATAGGGAGGTGGCATTGAGTAATATAAAGATATGGAAAAGAGAAAAAAAGAACTTGGAACCAATTTTAAAACCAGGTGCTGCCCCTTCCCTGACTGTGTGACCTTGGGGCATATCCTGTAACCTTCACTTGTGCTGAAGGAGTGAGGTAGGATGCTTTTTAAACTGAGACGCACTGTGCATACTTATGCACTGCGGCCGAGAATGGCAAGAGCAAGATAGCTGCATAATAAGAATTATAATAGTTCACATTTTTTAGGAGGTTTTGAGGATTTATCATATGCCTGGTGCTGGTCTAAGGGCTTTACGTGCATTAACTCACACACCCTTGCTACTACCCTTGGAAGCAGGTACTAGCGTTTCCCCATTTAACCCATCAGCTGCAGAGAGGGTGAGGAAACTGCCCAAGACTGCAGAGCTAGGGAGTGGCAGAGCCCAGGTTCAAGCCCAGACATCCTAGATCTACAGTCTACGCTCAGCTGTTACACACCATCGCCTGCCCAGAGCTGGAAATGACAACGGCCCACAGGTCTGCACACGTGGGCTCAGTTCTCAGGCCCTCTGCTTTCCAACCATAGGCCGAGGCATCCTCTTAGGGCATCACAAAGATGTTCTTCAAGCAGTGACAGTTACAAAAGTGGCCAATTTTAGCCAGAGGTAACCGAGATGGAGAGAGAGGGTAGGAGAAATGATGTGATTAAGTTGCTGGGGTGTGAGGTAGTAATAGTTAGACACTGCGCTGCTAAA
This sequence comes from Eubalaena glacialis, assembly GCF_028564815.1. Lineage (NCBI taxonomy): Eukaryota > Metazoa > Chordata > Mammalia > Artiodactyla > Balaenidae > Eubalaena > Eubalaena glacialis. The sequence continues at coordinate 107,845,068 of NC_083723.1, read as the reverse complement.
TAACCATACAGGAGCCCAGGGCTGCTCACTGCCCCCCAGACTCCCATCGATACCCTCAAGAGGGATTCAGGATATCGCACCTCTAATTCTTAGATCCGTTTATCTGGTCACCAGCAGACTCTGAAGGTTCAGAGAAACAGGGTAGGTAAGATTTGATAAGGGCAAGAGGGGAGGGGAAGTTCTGAGTGGAGGCACAGACACTGTGGCCAGGCAGCGTTCCCCTGAGGGCAAGTGTGCCGGTCCGTGGGCAGCTCTGTGGTCTGGAGAAGGCCTGTGTGAAACGAAACGAGATCAGGGGATGGCAGCAGGCAGAGGAGACGGATTGAGAGAGCCTGTGTCCCCTCCAGCGTCCTGTCTCCATCAGATCTCAGAATCAGGAGCTACACGATTTCCTTACCAAGAGTCAGTAGATAGCGCCTAGGTCGGGTCACATGTGCAAGGGGGCTGTGGAGAGCCCTGTGGGAGGCACAGAGGAGAGAGCGCGGCCATGCGCACAGGTCTGGGTTAGGGTCTGTAGCTGGCCTTGGGTGCCTCACTGAACTTCAACTTCCCCTCTACAAACTAAAGATAATTATCCCCGGACTGGCTGTCTGCACGCAGTGCTCATGAGTAGCAGCCGAGACAGCATACTCTGTAAACAGCATCGGGGAGCCCAGTGAAGACACTGACCAAGAGGGACGTGGTGGTCCCCAGTGCCTGGACCCTGGGAGGCAGCATTTCTGCCCAGCCAGACCTTAACCCAGCTGGCAAATTCAAGCTTGAAAGACAGAATAGAGGAACAACCAAGTGAGCAAAGCTGGAACACGTGGAAGGTCACCTTGCTTGGATCCCAAAGTCAAGGGAGCAAAAGCCACGCAGTATAGTCATTGCAACCTCCAGAAATGGGATCTCACTCAAGGTCGGCGTTAAACAGAAGAGGTGTTCCTGGGCCCCAGGCAGCTCAGAACCTTGGCCAGATTGGCAAATATTTCAGCAGGAGGTTAGCAAAATTGATGCCAACTTAAACGAGCCTCCTTCGTGGCTCTGCAAGGGTCCGTGTTTGCTCTGCAATACTTTCCTTTTCAGTTGCTGTGTATAGAAAAGAGTGTCCCAGCGCATCGGCAGTGCAGGCTTCAGTTAGCGAGTCCCCGAGATAGAGGTGGGCCATGCACAGAGAGGGGTGCTCTAAGGCAGTGGGAACACAGGTGAAGCTGGTAAACACTGGGAGAACTGGGGAAACATGTCCAGGCTGGCAGGGCATCACGAGGTTGCGTTTCTGCAATAATGTGAGTACCCTCAGCAGAGCAGCAATGCTGCTCAGAATACGAGATGAGGGGTTCCGATTCCAGACTGCCAAGGTTTGCGTGAACGTGGGGAAGGCAGCTTCACCTCTCTGAGCCCCATTACCTCATGAATGTCGTTAACATAATAAACTTAATCCTGACCTTAACCCGCTTAAAACATTCCTCTGGATAACGTGCAGATATCTGGATCATGTGATGATGGAGTGAGATGATGTTACGAGCTACAGCCTATACATAGGATATGCTCAGTCATTCCTGGTACCCATGCCTGCCCCTGCCCTGACCACCGAGTTCTATCAGAGAGGATTTCTGACCAGTGACCGATGCTCTGACTTGAACAAAGTGGAGATACTCTGGAGGGAGAGGGGTGTGCTTCACACTGGCTTCCCTGGAGAGCCTCGACCCCAGGGGAGAGCTGCTGGCTGGCTGGCTGGCTGGCTGGCTGGCTGGGTGTGCAGGGACTGAGCCCAGCAAGTCCTGAGCCTCTTTCTCTGTGCTGTCAACCCTCTTCCTTAGTCTCAGTCATGAGGCCTGAAGGAGAAATGGAGAAGAACAAGGAGGGTAAGGAGACTCGGACTCTGGGGACCACCAGAGGTTGGCGTCAAGCCTCTGGGGTCTGAGATCTCAAGGGGCTTCTTAGCCAAGTCTCTGTCCTGAGGGCCCCCAGTGTGCAGACAGCCCCGGCCTTGGGTAGTGGAGGGACCCACTGTGGACTAGACACCCAGGCCAGGGACGGGAGACCAACAGAAGGAATTCCACCTTGTCTGCATTTCAAGGACACCCCACTTCCCGCAATGTCGCATAGCACCTTCACCTCCCATGGACAGTGTGTACCGTTTATAAGTAGCCCCCTCGAGAAAACTGGCAGATCGATGGGAGTGGGGACATGAGAGGGTGAAGGTGTGGACAGATGACTAGAGCTATGTACATAACGAAACAATTTCTTTAAATGATAGAGCATAGGTGAAAGAGGTCAGCAGGTGTATTTACGCAGTGTCTGTCCTCATCACAGACGTCCTTGGGGACAGGGGTCTGCAGCCCTAGCACCACCATCAGAACTGGAACATAGTAAGAATCAACAGAAAAAATTCTTGAAAGAATAAGCGAACAAATGACAGATGCTCCGATAGTCCCCTTATGGGTTGTGTCCAAGCTACAAAGCACCTGAACGAGGTTAGAGGTGGAGCAAATGTGGAAAAGGGTCAAAGGAAAGCCAGCCCCTCCAGCCTCTCTCTTTCCCTCCTCCCAGGTCTCAGACTTTCCTGCTCACCACTTCCCTCCACACTCACATGCCTAAAACACCACTTCATTCTGTCTCTCCCTGCTTGACAACCTTCCGTGGCTCCCTATTTCCTTCCATGGCTCTTAAGCCTTCGCAATCCCCTCTTCCTGTTCACTCATTCTGACCAGCCCTTCCCACTGGCCACCATCCCTCCTGTACCTCCCCCATCGCTTCCTAACCTAACCCAAACAGTCTCTGAGATGCTACTTGTCTAACGGCTCCAGCTGCTAAGAATCTGCCTCGTCTATGAAACCTCCAGGCGTCCACGGTCCTGGCAGCACAATTCACCCCTGACAGATTGTCGGTCCCTATTCTCTGGGTTAGTCCTCCCTTACCACGGAGACTGGATTCCCAGAGGAGGGAGGAGTGTTCCCACATCTTCTATATCCCACCCCCAGAAGCCAGTTTGCCACTGACTGATAAATCATGTCTGAAATTATAAAATACTTAACAAGCACCTACTGGGCTCCAGGCACTGGAGACTTGCAGATGCAGAAACACCGGCTCCCTGGGGACAAAGGAGGGACACCAACAGCCAGTTCTAACACGATGGTCAGTGCTCCGGTGGGGTGGGCACTGAGGGGAAACACCCAGCTCACCCCACAGAGCTTGAAGAGAATGTTCTTCCCAGGGAGGTGACAGCTGAGGGGACTCAGCAGGAGTTAGCAAGGCAGGACATCCACAGGCAGGGGCAGGGACAGGGATGCAAATAGAGCAGTGGCCAGCTGATGCGGTGGTCAGATGCCTCCCCTGTCCCGCCTCAGAGTTTTCACTTTACCCTGAAGCTTATGGGATATTAACAAGGGCAATGCACTCATTGGCAGATACTTGATTTACTCACAACTTTCAAAGGAATACGCCATCTCTTAGGGTTACCAGGAATCGTAACAGGTTTGTGGAAGAATATCCAGAAAAGGGTCTCTGAGCATTCTGTCCTCAAAGAAAGGATTTTTCTCCCTCTCTAACTGATATTACTTTTTAATCTCAAAGAGCAAGCTTTACAAAAGGCAATCAGTTTTTATACCAAGACTGGCCCCCCACCAAAACCGGGAAGTGGCCACAGACTCTCACAGGCCCTCTGGACCCCCTCACACCACTCACATCCAGCTCAGCCCCCCATCTCTCCCTCCCTCCCTGACCCAGATCAAAACTCCTATTTCTCCATCCCACAGGTCCATCCCACAGGTCTAGTGTTGACAACTCTCATCTCCTCTGCTGGATTTGGGCAAGTTGCTTACATTACTGGGTCTCTATGACCTCATTTGTGAAATGATTATAACCAACCCAACCCTCATCTGAATCCCGACCCTAACCCCAGCCCTAACTGTGCTCTGGACAGGATGATGAGCCATTATCAGAATTATGTGATGCAAGCCATACAAACCCATGCCACACTCAGGACATGGAAGTGTCAATCATTATTGGTCCTTTGCTCTTCCCTACTCAGAGAGCAGACCTGAAGCTCAGGGACCCAGCCTTGTTTAGCTCAGATTGGTGCTCAGTGTTTGTGGAACAAGATGTCCTGAGAGAGAGTTCTCAGCTAAGCAGCTGTTCAAGTAAACTGAGGTCGGTCTGCTTATGGACTGCAGTGCCTAAGACCCACTTAAAAATGTATGTTCAGATACAGATGGCCAACAGGCACATGGAAAGATGCTCAACATCGCTAATTATTAGAGAAATGCAAATCAAAACTACAGTGGGGTAGCACCTCACACCAGTCAGAATGGGCATCATGAAAAGTCTACAAATATCAAAAAAAAAGTCTACAAATAACAAATGCTAGAGAGGAGAAAAGGGACCCCTCCTACACTGTTGGTGGGAATGTAAACTGATACAGCCACTATGGAAAACTGTACGGAGGTTCCTCAAAAAACTAAAAATAGAGTTGCCATATGATCCAGCAATCCCACTCCTGGGCATATATCCAGAGAAAACTCTAATTCAAAAAGATACACGCCTCCCAATGTTCAAAGCAGCACTATTTACAATATGATAGCCAAGACATGGAAGCAACCTAACAGATGAATGGATAAAGAAGACGTGGCGCCCATATATATATATATATATATATATACACACACACACACACATATATACATATATATATAATGGAATATTACTCAGCTATAAAAAAGAATAAAATAATGCTATTTGCAGCAACATTGATAGACCTAGAGATTATCACACAAAAGTGAAGTCAGACAAAGAAAGACAAATACCTGATATCACTTATATGTGGAATCTAAAATATGACACAAATGAACTTATTTATGAAACAGAAACAGACTCACAGACGTAGAAAATAAACTTATAGTTACCAAGGAGGAAAGGGTGGGAGAAGGGATAAATTAGGAGCTTGGGATTAACAGATACACACTACTATATATAAAATAGATAAACAACAAGGACAAGGATAGCACAGGGAACTATATTCAATATCTTGTAATAACCTATAATGGAAAAGAATCTGAAAAAGAATATATAAATATATGTATACATATATATCACTTTGCTGTACACCAGACACTAACACAACTTTGTAAACCAACTATACTTCAATTTAAAAAATATGGGAACATAGAAAAAGCAAAAAAAAAAAAAAAAGTATGTCCAGAAAGGAGAGACAATTAACTGCACACCTGCAGAGATGTCAAGGACTTTATGTAAATTTTTTGGTCTAATCCTCCTAAGAATCATGGAAATGGTTATTACCCCTATTTAACAGATGAGGAAACTGACGTTTATAGAGGTCAAGTGTGCCTCATTCAAGTCACTACGTCTAGCCGGGCTCATTTCGGAGAGTATGTGGTGTGCATGTGTGTATACTAGTGGCCTTTTAGTGACCCTCAGGTCACACAGGACGTCACCGTCAATTCTGTCATTTCATGGGTTGGCTGTAAGACTTTGGACAAATTATGTCCCCTCTCTGTGGACCTCAGGGTCTTTGTTTGCTTGTTTTTAAACCTGTAAAATGGTGGAAGTGGAGGTAGATGGGGGGGAGCTTGGGGCAAGGAGGGGTGATATCAGATAAACGACCTCTCTATCAGCACCAACTTTATAGGATTCTCTACAAGATTTCCCCTAATTTTTATACACATCACATTTCTCATTTCCAGAACCAGTTTCTCGAAAGCCATCCTCCAAATCAAGCCCCAAGCTGTATTTCCTGGCTTTGCAGTCCGTGCCTTCATTTATAACCCACCAGTGTTGCCCAAGTTTGTCGAGTAGTTAGCTGGTCAGGGCTCACTGCCTTATGACTGACCCCAAGGACAGTCATAAACGTCAGGAAAGGAAACAAAAAAAAGAGAGCACCAGAGCACGCTAGAGCTGGGAGGCACTGCAGGGACCATCTACAATCCCCTCATTTTACAGGTGAGGAGTCGGGATCATGGAGGAGCTGAGATACGTCGGCTGCACCAGCAAAGATGCTGCCCTCACACTTGCTTCTAGGCATTTACAGACTAACCATGGATCACAATTACATGGAAATTAGGTGGATCAACAGGCAGTGGGAATTGAATGTAGTGGGCTACAGGCATGGGGGCCGTCAAGAAAGAGATGCTCCGAGTGATGGAAGAATGCTTCCTTAAATAAAAGTGTTGTGAAGCAGGCGCTGAAGTGTGAAAGAACATGGAGAAGTTTACTTGAAGGCTTTAAAGCAGAAATATATCTCAGAAGCTGTGGTGTGCCATTGTTTGGGACTAGTTGTCTCTGCCAATGTCTGAGCTCCTCTTCTTCCTTTGAAATAGACTTCCTGATTTTTTGCCGGGCACATGAACATCCGGAATGAAAGCTACATTTCCCAGCCTCCTTTGCAGGCAGGTATGGCCAAATGACTAAGTTTTGGCCAATGAGATCTAAGACAGAAGTGTTGCGTGAAACTTCCAGGACTGAGCATAGCCTTTTCTCCTCCTATCTCTGCTGACTAGCGCAGATATGATGACTGGTCCTGAGCAGATGTCCTGGACCATGAGGTGGCATGCTAACCATGTCAGAGCAGGTAGTTTTGGACTGCCTACCCCCAACTTCCTTACATTAGAACTTTTATGTTGTTTAAGACACTTATAATTGGCCTTTTCCCCCCCAACTGAATCTAATTCTAGCTAATACAGAGATAGAAGAGAAATAAATTCAGACACCCCTGATAAGATCCAGAGACCTAGGGCTTCCCTGGTGGTACAGTTGTTAAGAATCCGCCTGCCAATACAGGGGACAACGGGTTTGATCCCTGGTCCGGAAAGATCCCACATGCCACAGAGCAACTAAGCCCATGCACCACAACTACTGAGCCTGTACTCTAGAGCCCACAAGCCACAACTACTGAGCCCGCATGCCACAACTACTGAAGCCCACGTGCCTAGAGTCCGTGCTCTGCAACAAGAGAAGCCACCACAATGAGAAGCCCACACACCGCAACGAAGAGTAGCCCCCGCTCGCCACAACCAGAGAAAGCCCGCGCGCAGCAACAAAGACCCATTGCAGCCAAAAATAAATAGTAATTTAAAAAAAAAGATCCAGAGACCTAGGCAGGGGAGCTGGCCTTGCAGAGAGTTAAACTGAATTGAGAAGAATTCTGACACTGACATTCCAGAGGACCTAGTGAATGTTCTAGATACACCAGTGGTTTTCAAACCTGATTGCATATCAGAATCACCTGGAGAGCTTCTTAAACCACAGACTGCTGGGCCACACCTCAGAGTTTCTGATTCGGTTAGTTTGGGAAGCGGGGCCTGAAAATTTGCATGTCTAATGAGTTACCAGGATGCTGATGCGGCCGGTTCAGGGGCCCACACTTTGAGAACCACTGTTCTAGACTTTTCAAAGATGCTCACCCAAACTCAGTTTTCTTGGGTGGGTCTCAGCTTTGCATCTCTGACAAGGAGGTGTGATGATTTTCAGCTGCTTTCAAAGATGAAGGAATGTGGGGATGCAGGAGAGGGTCTGAGCAACAGCCTGGGTGAGCTGAGCATCCAGTGAAGAGTAGATTTGTGATGCAAATGATTTACTGGTGTTCAGCTGGGAGAAGAAGGGATTTCAATATGGTGAGCCAAATCGAATTCATTACCTGACAATTAGCTCCAAATTAATGCGAGATTGTGCTGCCCGACTGTGCTCTAAGAAAGAGGTTCCCTGACAGCTTGAGGTGGGTAGGATCTGAGACCTCAATCTTTGCTGGATGCAGGCAGGGCTTTTTCCCAGTTTGCAAGTGTACCCCGAGCTCAGAGGATGGCCAGCGCCCCCCTCAGAGGCCCTCTCCAATTTCACCCCCTCCAGACTTGGCCCTGATTAACCCAACTCAACCCCATCCAAAATGGACTTGTCTCCCAACGCCCCTGCGCCTCCAGGTTTGTTCCTCGGGAGACTGCCTTGGGCCTGTACACAGGCTGGCTGCTAATTCTTCAGCAATGAGATGCTGCAGGTTGAAGCTCATTATGTTTTAGGGGAGCAAACCGTTGGCATTATGTGAGTATATTTGACCTCCTTAACTGAAGCTGCAAATCCCTGGAGGATAGGAACAATTTTCCTTATTTCTTTAGTTAATTTTCTCCCCATTCTTCCCATCCCCTCCCCTTCCCTGCCCTTCCCACTCTGCCTCTACTACTTCCCCTCAGGGCCCCTGACAGGGGGCACACAAGAGATGACCATGATAAATGATGGCCAGTGGACTGAGCATCCTTGGGACTTCATTCATTTATTCATTAAACATTAAGTGCCAGGATACAGGTCCTGATGGCCTCTGACCACATAAAACTCACAGGCTAGTCTAAGAGACAGGCAAGGAAGGAATTATTTAAAAACCAGAAAGTTGTGCCCTGTGGTCCTGGAGTCCTTACTCCATGGAGTAAGGCACAGGGCACTCTGCAGACCACTGTTTGCCAACTGAAAAATCCTATAAGCATTCCAGCTCAGGATGTGGACCCTTCCGCTTCTTTCCAGGAAGTGGTCAGCCCTGCCATCTGCCCACAGCTCCCTCCCCTGCTCAGGGCACAAAAGGTCACCATCCAAGGACACTCTCCTGAGCCGTGTCGTGCCCACAAATCCTCAGGATCAGTGATTCTGAAAAGTCAAGTTAAGCAAGGTAAGCAAAGCAAGAGGGGCAAAAATGCCTCGGAGCTGCCTCAGCTCCATCCCGAATGCCTGACCAAAGCCTCTTCCAAGTGGGGGCTTTACTTCCCATCGTTGCCTTATGACACACATCTGCATCCCTGAGAGGTCTCACGTAAAGGACTTCACTGGTTTTGACAAATGGCCCCCAGTGTTTTCTCTTCTTGCTTGAACTGTGCTGAACTGACACTCAGAAGGAGAACCAAGCCCATCTCTACCCATTGGTCATACTCTCTCTAAATAATAGGTATTTGATACTTAACTCAGATAATTTGAGGGCTGAATCTGGGTTTAAAAAAATTAAGGATACCAAATTACATGTGTATATTGCTTTACAAAATGCTTTAACTTCCATTACTCTTTTCCTTTTAAAAAAGTTTTTATTTTTTAACTTTATTGAGGAATAACTTACAAATATAGTTGTATATATTTAAGGTGTGCAATGTGATGATTTGATATACATATGCATTATGGAATGATCACCAAGGTCAAGATAATCAATACATCCATCACCTCACGTAGTTAATCCTGGCGTGTATGTGTGTGAGTGTGTGCGTGTGGTGAGAATGCTTAAGATCTACTCTCAGCAACTTTCAAGAATACAATACCACATGATTAACTATAGTCACCATGCTGTACATTAGAGCCTTAGAGCTTGTCCTTCTTATAACTGAAAGTCTGTACCCTTTGACCTAAATCCTCCCATTTCCACCCCCGCCACATCCCCAGCCCATGGCAACCTCCATTCTATTCTCTGTGTCTATGGAATGAGCTTTTGTGCAGATTCCACATGTAAGTGATACCATACAGGATTTGTCTTTCTCTGTCCACGACCTTATTTGATTACCCTAATCATTCTTGGGCTTCTCTCCTTGACACAGAAGAGCAGTGGTCAGTCACAGAACCGAGGCCCCAACTCTAGCCTTTGACTCTCAACCTGGTGCTCTTCCCATCAGACCACGCCCTCCCGACCACCTGCAGCAGGTGGGCGGGCTCATAAAACAGGCGCGTGTTTGCACGCCAGCCTCACCTTCCACCCACCTCCACCGCCATCATCATCACACCTGTTGAACCCTCGGATCAAAGAGTTGTCCAGGAGAATAAAAAATATCAGGACCACATGATGTACTCAAAATAGCATCTGATCAGGCAGTGTTCTCCAGAGAAAGCGACCCAACAGAAAATGCCCATGTATGTGTGTATAAATATGTGTGTATGTGTGTACGTGTGTGTGTGTGTATGATTTTTAAAGGAACTGGCTCATGTGATTGTGAGGCTGGTAAGGATGAAGCACATCCAGATGAGTATGCATGATGAGCAGCATCAGTCTGGTCCATTACATCATCACATCTGCCCAGGCCTGGATGGTAACACGCTATGACCAGGACCACACTTTCTGGCCAGCAGTCCTCCTGCTGATGTGCCTCAGCATCTACAAGGCCTTTGTCACGGAGGCCTTCATCCCCATCTGTTCCCTGGGCAACTGGACAGCACTGCTGGTCCGAGCATTGGTAATGGGCCCCATATGTCACCATTGTCAACAGGCACTCCTAGACTTGGTGTCCCAGACATTCACATATCTTTCCCTGTCTCTGGGTTTCAGTGAAGTATTTGGGGAAGTATTGGGGGAAAAATTTTGGAAACTCAGGCAGGATTTGATGCTGGGACAATTCTTTTTTTAAGCTTATAAACAACATCAATTGTTTTTCTCACATTTCTAGAATCTGGGAAGTCCAAGATCAAGGCGCATGGTTCTGAGGCAGAATTTCTTCTCCAGAAAACCTCCGTTTTAACTCTTAAGGCCTTCAACTGATTGGACGAGGCTGACCCACATTATTGAGGGTAACATCCTTTACTTAAAGTCAACTGACTTCGGATGTAGCCACATTTACAAGATACCCTCACAGCAAAGTCCCGGTGAGTGTTTTATCAAATAACTGGGTACTAGAGCCTCGTCAAGATAAGATATACAACTATCACATCATCTAAAACAAACTTCTGTCAGAGCCAGAAGAGCTCTGGGGAGACAAAATCACCTGTTCTCATCAGAAACCCAGAGATGGAATATAAAAACGGGGAGAATTCCCCTCTCTGCGACTCAAGGGGAGGGTGGCTACTTTCATCCCATCCTGCCAGGAATTTGACAAGCAGGTTCCTGCCAGGGAGAGGGATCTGGATAAAACTCCCCTTCACATAGCACTGGCCCCTGCACCCTCCCATGGGTGCCCTCATGACAGATATAGAGAAGATGGGGAGAAACAGCTGCTACCAAATAGACTCAAAGACCCCGAAATCCACTCACTGCCTAGTCGCCTTCAAATCCTGGAGCACCAGTGAGCTAATTCCCCACACTTACCCTCACCCTCCCGTGAAGCAGTCACCCTGGGATTGATTTTCTTGATTAGCTTATGTCTCACATTTGATAAATAACACCTGCCCTGTTCCAGTGCTTTCCTCTGACTCTGTTTATTAACAACGTTGGAGAGATTTTTCTTCTCCCATGATGGGTACTAAAGGCGCAAAATTCTAACTAATCATGTCGAGGGGAGGGCTCCAGCCATCCGTGGCTTTGCGCCAGGCAGGGACATTTTATTTATCAAGGGCTGAACGGGGCAGCACAGTGTAAATGGAAGAGTTCTGCTTCTGGAGTCTGCTTCAGGGGGTCATCGTGGCCCTGCCTTGAGTGGCCTTGAGCAAGTCTGTAACCTCCATGAGCTTCGGCACGAAGATCATCTGAAAAGAGAGCTCTCCTGCCTATAAAGTGGGAATTGTTGATGGGAATTTACTATGGAAAAGCACCTTTAAAGTATGAAGTGCTTCACGAACCCAGGGGCTGAGCCACTTCCATCCTCACTGTCCCAGATCCCTTCTGAGCCTTGTCACCCACGCGGCCTCAGGCAGCCCTGCTTTGGGGCCTCTACTGGTTACTATCGCTATGTACGTACAACCATAAATGCACTGACATTAGCAAAAAACATTTTCTTATGCTCAAGGATACTGTTGGTCAGGAATTCAAAAAGAGCCCAGCAAGAATGGCTTTCTTTGCTCCTTGATGTCTGTGGCCTCAGGTGGAAAGAGTCAAAGACTGGAGTGACTCGTGACTGGGCACTGGAATCATCTGAAGACCTGTTCACTCACAGATCTGCTCTTGGCTGGGCTCACCTGGTGTGTTGGCCAGAATACCTACACCTGAACCCTGCATGGGGCTGTTGGGCTTCCTCAAGCATGGTGGCTGGGTCCCAGGAGCACGTGTCCCCAGGGAGCCAGGTGGAAGCTGTGTTGGCCTAGCCTCAGGAGACACATAGCCGCACTTCAGCTGTAATCACACGTCCACTCAGGTTTATGGGTAAAGAATAGAGGCCACCACCTCTAGATGGAAAGTCCCACTGTAAGAACAGTGTGTAGGATGGAAGATATTGTTACAGACATTTTTAGAAAATTCAGTCTACCAGGGGTCTGAGTCACTAGATGAATGAACAAGCTGGCAGGTTAGAATTCTGGACCAGGGATGGAACTTGGCAGATGTAGTACCCCTCTATTCCTGGTCATTTCTGGCTCCAGGCATCCATTGAGACCAGCACAAATTGTACCCATCCCAGGAAACCTGGCCTGCACAAAAATCAAACCAAGAAGTGTCCCAAGGAGGGAGCGGGGCAGACGGCACAACTGCCCTTTCCTCCCACTCCTGACCTCTCTGCCTCGGCCACGGCCTGAGCTAGTCTTGGTATTTACGTCTCCCCATTTCCCAGAATGATCTCAGCCTCCCATTCCATGGGCAGTGCTCCCCAGGGTCGGCCCCTTCAGGGTATTTGTAGTAGACTCTCGCTATTTAAACTCTGTTCCATGGAGGGCAGCAATGGCATTACCGGGGAACTTACTACAAATACAGAATCTCTGGGCCCACCCTAGATCTAGGGAATCAGAACCTGCATTTTAACAAGATCCCCAAGTGATTCTGATGCGATAAAAGCTGGAATAGCACCAGAGTAGGAGAAAGAGAACTTGATTTGAAAAACTCAGGCTACTGGGTGTTGATTCTGGCTTTGCCTATTTAATAGCTGGGCCAACTCAAATTATTGAACCTCTCTGAGCCTCAGTTTCCCTAATATGTAAATTAGGTATCATAGGCATGTGTGTGTGCGTGTGCTTGTGTGACATTATGCCTCCCAGGGCTGGCAGTCAATAAAGTTCAACCCTGAGGGCCAAGCACGGCCATCAGCCCCCCGCCCCCTTCCACGTGGCTGAGGCCTGTCCTGAAGTCTCCCCTCTGTCATGGAGTGAGAGGAGCCAGCTGTCAGCGGCCCAGCAGCATGGTAATAAGTACTACAGGGAGGTGTAAAGCTCAGGGAACCCCGCCTGGAGAGAGCAGTCTCCTTGAGAGGAGAGGGATTCAGGACGTCTGCTCTCCTTTGCAGAAGTTATTTATTTTTTCCAACAGACACTGTTTATCGCCCACTTACAGGAGTTCTGACTGGGGCCTTCGTCGCCCTTCAGACTCTGGAAACTAGGTCAATCCCCGCCAGAATTTACTTGCGCTGGGAAACCCGCCTGGCTGTGGCAGCGAGGTGCCCTGACAGGGACCAGGGGCTTCGTGAGGATTCACAGAACCGCGGTCCCTGCACCCAGCGGCAGTCCCCAAGGTCACCGAGCTTCTCCCGCTACCAACGCCCAGGCCTACCAGGCTCCAAGTGTGTGTGCAGGGGTGTGTATGGGGGGACTTTACATAAAAATCATGCTTCAGTATGATCTTGGAAAGCAGAAGAAGGGCTGGTAAAAAAATGTTAACAGGATATTCACGTACTCCAAGCCTTTCTTTAAAATGTATATCAGGGCTTCCCTGGTGGCGCAGTAGTTAAGAATCTGCCTGCCAATGCAGGGGACACGGGTTCGAGCCCTCATCCGGGAAGATCCCACATGCCGCGGAGCTGCTAGGCCTGTGCGCCACAACTACTGAGCCTGTGCTCTGGAGCCCATGGGCCACAGCTGCTGAGCCCGCGTGCCACAACTACTGAAGCCCATGCGCCTGGGGCCTGTGCTCTGCAGCGGGAGAGGCGGCCGCAATGAGAAGCCCATGCACTGCAACGAAGAGTGGCCCCTGCTCGCCGCAACTGGAGAAGGGCCCTCGCGCAGCAATGAAGACCCAATGCAGCCATAAATAAATAAATAAATAAAATTTTAAATAAATAAATAAATAAATAAAATGTACGTCAAAACGATCCCACCCTTCCCCTATGCTAAAGCTTTCAAACAAAATTTTTAAAAATATCATACGTAAAGATTATGAGGAGCAGTCCTTACTCTATCAGTACTGCTAGCTGCAAGTCCTTCTTTAGATCTAACTTCAAGTCCTACTGCTTTAAGTGTCTGCAACTAACCGCTCAGCACCATGAACATAGTAACTGCTCAGCAAGTACACAGCAGGTGGTTGTTCCGGAAGCCTATGGCCTGAGGTGGGTAGAAAAATCTCTCCATCTCTTTTGATTTCCCGGGAGTTCTGCTTCGCTAGGGTCAGATGGTCCAGGTGTGTTCAGGGTCTTGCTAAGTCCAGCTGGCCTCCTCCCCAGCCAAGAGTCTAGACAATCAGCAATGCTCAAATCGCCCTTCAAAGATGGGCACAGTGCTGTGGGGACATTTGATTGTGTTTCCCAAAAGAAATCGGCATTGAGGTTACATAGTGAAGTAAAAATAAAAATAGGGAAATACTGAACCACAGAGAGCAGGAACTTTCTAGAAGGATATGTTATGGGAAATGATTTTGCTGCTGGTCAGCGAGATGACCAGGCTTTGGTCTCTCTTCTGGACGTCAGCCTTTTTCTCAACATCTAACTGGCCTGTGAGCTGCCCTGTCTAGTTCGGAGGGTCACATCTGCACAATTCTACAGACACTGTCCTCCAAAGTCGTTTATTAGAATATTTCAAAACATTTCAACTGAATGTGCAAGCGCTACATACATGTTAATATAATAATTCTCTCACAGCAGAGCCACCAGAATTGAGCACCCTGGGAGGTCACCCGGGGCGTCCATGGGGCAGGGATGCAGAGGTCCAAGCTCAGCCTTCTCTGACTCACTGTGCGGACAAGGTCCTGCCCCAGCACGGGCCATGAGAGGGATCAGCCATCCCCGCCTCCACCTGATGGAGACGCGCCAGAGACAAAGTGATGTGCTTGGAAGCAGGAGATGCTGACAGCAGATCACACACCCTGGCCCAGCAGCTGCCCCGCGGGAGGGCCAGGCCTCCTCCACTCCATCTGGCTGATCCACAGCCACATAATCTGGTTAATACAGACGACTTCTGATGACTGGGTCCCCAAGAACCATGTCAGGGCCAGATCTCCTGGCCAGAAATGGAGAGATCCACTTCCATGGGAAGGGATCGCTCCCGGCCCTCACAGACGTGGGCCTGGCTTTGGACTTTAAAGGCCAAGGTCGAGGGGTCGCTGATAGTGGAGTAGGGGTTCTCAGGTCCCACTTGTCTCAGGGCAAGATTTGGAGGACTTGCTAAACTTTCCTCCCAAACCGAGGGCTGATTACGGGCTACAGCGTGAATGGGTCGAACTGACCCGTGGATGACCAGGTCCCTTACCCAGAACTGCCTCTACCTTCTTGTAAATACATCCCCACTTTCTGACCCGAGCTTCACTGCTCAGGGTCTCAGTTCCTCGGAGGAGCGCCCTCCAACCTTCCAACAAGCCAGCAGCCCTCAAACCTGGCTATGCATCTGCATGTGCCAGTAGGACACCCCCCTCTTCCTTCTAAGAGCTTGTCAGACAGGACAGAGGAGAGGACAGTGGGGGAGCCTATAGCATTAAGGACCCAGCGCGCAGTGGCTGGGAGAAGACAGGAGAGGGATCCGTGACAAAGCCGGGAAGGTGATGTTTAGGAGGGACGGGGCCTTGCAAGGCGATGCCTGTTTCTCACAGATGCCAGGGCCAGACAGTTCAGGCGTCTGCAAGAGGAGCCAGCTCGGGGAGCCATCCTGAGAGGTGCTAGAAAACCTCATGCGTCATTTCACGTGTTTGTACGTATGGGTCTGCCGAGGGGGCGGCACAAGAGGAAGGAAGTTCACACTGCCCACTACAAGAGTTCCCCTCCAGGATGTGCCCGAGGAAGTTTCTGGAACCCCCAACCTTGCCCACACTCCCGGCTGTGCCCCAGCTCTGCATTCTCCCCACCTCCCAGTCAAAAACGCCCAGCCCTAAGTTCTCTGGCTCAGTTTTCATTTGCAGCTCTCCTTGGAGACTTCCTTCCAGGGGTCCCCGTTAGAGCAAGCTCATGTACACAATAAACGGAGTCACTCAGCAGCAGCTGGCGAGTGTTTTCAATGAGTTGGAAAATCAGGTTGAATGTATCATTAAATATGGTGCTTACGCCGAAGCCCAGATGTGCGGGCTAAGTGCTTTGTGATTAGACCTGCCTTTACCCACTCCCCAGCCCCCTCGCCTTCTCTTCACCCTCGTCTCTGCTTCTCCAGGGTTTTTAAAGTTAAAATCTGCCTACGTATTTTATTAATATGTTGTAAGAGATGCTTCTTCAAGTAAACAGTTCTTTGCCTTAGGGGTCAATGTGATCTTTTGCTAACAGCAGGCGTGTTGGCTTGTGTATGTACATGAGCTCATGAGTGCGTCCCTGTGTGTGCGGGGGCTGAATACATGCTTACCGTGGACACCTGCCCATACAAGTGTCATTGTGCTTGTATTTCTGTCCCATGGGCATTTGTGCATCTCACACACACACACACCCTGGCCCCCAGAGCTGTAGGTGCTCTAGTTTCAGTTTCTGAATGTCTTGAGAGGCTGGAGTCTGTCTAGATGGACGGACAGAGGGCACTCAGACGGCCACCAAGATGTGTTTTCCTAGCTGACCAGGACCGCCACCCCACCCCCCATAGTCTCAGGACCTTCAGCCCAGGGGGGTCAAGTCTTCAAAGGTCAGCTGCCCACTTCTGAGCAGGCATAAACCAACCCAGCACAGCCTTCCTTTTTTCCTTCCACCCCTGCCTCTGCTCTCCTCCTAATGGTATCTCTTCCCTCCCAGCCTCCTCCGTCTTCATTTCCCTTCTCCAAGGAGCCAGATGTTAGAAAAGCTTGACAAGGACCCAGAGAGCACAGACATCGGAATGGGAAAGGCAGGGGAAACCATCTCCAGCCTCTCATTTCATGGATGAGCAAACTGAGACTCGGAGATGCAGAGAGATTTCTCCCAAGTGCCCAAGGAGGTAATGGGAGAGCCAAAACCAGAGCTCGGATTTTCCCAGCCTTTTCCACAACTCTGCCCTTGGAGGAGAAAAACCATTTCATGGGCTCTTTTGCTCCACCCCCCTCAAGCCCCACCCATGTCAGAGCGTCAGGATAGAGTGAGTGTGACCAGGGAAGGTCCCCAGTAAGGGAGAGAAGTCTAACCTCCTTCCTGGGCCAGAAGTCATCAACTGCTCTCCGGGAGGTAAGGACTTCATAAGGATTCTCTTCCCAGTGAGCAGGAAGGAGGGGGCACTGAGACACACAGGCAACAGCCCTGCTGCTATCAGACCTTTGGTGTGACTTTACAGGGGCTGCCTTGGTCCCCACACGCTCCCAGCTCTGCCACGTGGCCATCAGAGTGCTGGCACCCACCGGCATAACCATGGAAAGAAACGAGAAAGTGCTGACATGAATCCCAGCTTTTAGCCCTGGAAGGGGCTGGAGAGGTAGACAACCCTCCAGTTCAGTCCCTCATGTTATGCAGGAACTCTGCACACGGGGACCGAGGACTTGCCCCAGGTCACTCAGGTAGGTCCAGGGTTGCATCCCTAGAGCACCCTTCTGTTTACAGACCCTTCGCATCCATTCTCCCACTTGAAGCTGGTCCTGATGATGCTCCTATGAGGACAATGCTTGGCAAGGCCCTCAGATGAGGACACTAATTCGAGATAACGTGCCCACATGGCAATAGTGTCCCCACAAGCCCAGCTCAGCTGTCTCTCCTCTGTCTACCACAGCCTACCATTCCTCTGCTTCCCTGGAGATAGAGCAGATGACAGAGGCACATGGAGGGAGGAAGCAGAGATCGGGGACACAGGTGTGCCTGGGACTCCCCCCAGAGCACTGCCCTCCGCAAGGCCCCCAAGAAGCCAGGCTGACGCGAGGGCTGAGGAAAGGTCGGCGGATTCGTTCTCCAAGGTCAGGGGCGCCCTCTGCTGTTAGCACAGTGAATTGCATGGCCCCAGCCCATGCTCAGAGACTGTCCATTGAAAAATCAGGCAACCGGCCTGCATCCTCCCAGAGGAAGGGCTTATAGAACAGGGTCAGTGGAAATGGAACCAGAAGGCCTTCCTTTTCCTGGGTGTCAGAGCTGAGTCTATCCTCTGAGGACTCAGATGGGGAGGGTGTGGGAATAGGGGAGGAGAAAAAATAGGGGGCTGCCTTAATTCTCTGGGACAGGGGAGCCTTTTATTTGGGATTTAGGGCAAAGGTAGATGCCCCACTCCCCTTCGTCCTCTCCATGTATTGATATTTCCAGAATCTCCTCTCACTTATTCAAAGACCAAGCTGTGCCAATGGAGTGAATAGCCCAACAAGGAGCCCAGAGGAGCCACAGCATCCATGAAGATTTTACTCAGTCACCCACCAGCCTAAAAATTTTTTTTTAAATGTCCATTTTGGCAACTTTGAACCTGGGCCAAAGCGGAGTGTAGCAGCAGGAAGAGCACAGGACTAGGAAACCTTCGATCTGGTTCTATGTCTACCACTTATTACTTATCTTCGACTAAGGCTCTTCTCTCTATGCCTCAGTTTCCTCGCCTGCAAAATGGGCCTTCTAATACGCTGCGTACAACTCAGAGATGTGTCCTGGAAAATTCACTTAGGTAACAGACACATAGCAGCGTTAGCAAATGGTGGTGCTGTTACCTTGCTCCGTTTTCTTTCCCACGAAATGGGCAGTTGTGGTGGGAAGGTGTGGACAGAGCCAGGGCCAACTTCCCTGCCCGGACTCTTGACTTTGAAATGTCGCTGGTGGTTCCATCTTAGCTCTTAACCATGTCACTGGGCTCCCACCTTAAGGCAAGGCATTGCCAAGGTTGTATAAATAAAAATGCTGTTGGGGGGCAACACAGTAGCTGGAAACTAGACCATTCCCTTAGCAGTCAGCCTCCTGGAAAGCAGGGGCTGCTCCGAGCTGGGTCCAGAGGATCTAGGACTGGCGGGGGCGGGGCGGGGGAACTCTGCTCAGGAAGGCAAGAGACAGCAGGGTCAAGGTCCCAGCGACAGCATGAGGACCCGAAGACAGGGGCATGGAGGCAGGGAGGGAAAGGACAGCTTTCTCTGAGTTTAGAATTGTCCTGGGACCAGCCCTGAGTTGACTTTACCTGACAGAGAGGTCGGGAGCATTAGTGAGAACTCGCTGTAAGGTGGGGTTCCCTCTGTCCCTGTGCCTGGGACAGCTCCTGCACCTCACTGACCTCATCACCTACCCCAGTGCAGGCAAACTGCTTCCCCAGTAAGTAGCATCCAGCAAGCGCACACGAAGTATTATTGTTATTATTATTGTCTCAATCATCATTGTGATAACAGTCTTAGCCCTCTTATTTCCTGCATGATGTTCTCTTATTTGAATTTCCATTTCCTCATCAACAAAAACAAGAATGCTCTGTGTCCCTCCTGCATCCCGGGGTTGCAGCGGGGAGAGGGAGAGAGGTATCCCAGGTGCATCTGCGGAGGAAGGTTCCAGAGGGACCCAAAATGCTATTATCGAAGGCTAAGCGTTCCGTGGAGAAAAGCTGCTGTAGCAATCTTTGCCTGCACTTGATTTGAATGGGCACATTACCGTAATGTCCCAGCGCTGCCGTCAGCACCGGGAAGGTTGAGCTATTTGTAACCACGAGACGCATGAGCAGCATAAAGATCAAATGGTGGAGGGAAGCTCGTCTGGCTTACCTGAGAAAACAGGGCCGCTGGCTTTGAACACAACTGGAATTGATGTGTGGCCACCTGCGTCACATACCGCCGCCCAGGGTTTCCTGTGGGGAGGAGAGGAGAGACGGGTGGGGGTGAGGAGAGAAGACAAAGGCAAGGAGAGCACGCGTCCTCCCGGGGCACCACGAAAAAGAGAGAGAGAGAGAATCCAGTTAAAATCCCACCCCCGGTGCCATTACGGATGCTAGAAGTCCTGTCTCCCTGCACCTGCTGCTCTGAGAGCACCACCTGCCCTCCACAAAGTTTCCTGGGCCCCTCAGAGCTGGGTTGGGTGCCTGGTCCTTGGTTTCAGGCTATTCCTCTCCCTGCTCTCTCATCCAGAGCGACAGAGGACCCCAAGGCACCCAGTCTCCAAGGCTCAAGTTGGGGGGAGGGCATGGCAGTGAGGTGATGCCCTGACTGGACTTGAGAAGTGGCCGGAGGTGGAAACCAATGGGCAGGACAGAATCCCGTCAAGACCCTCATGAATGTCCCCTCAAGGCTATGGCTGCCTTTTAGTTATCCCCAGGCCTCTCCCTCCTCATGGTAGGTCCTCCCAACTTTCCCACCACGCCTCCCTTGATGTACATTTGCAACTGTTTCCAGTACTGGGAGGGGGGCTGGGAGGAATGTCGTCTTGCCTAAACCTTACTCCCCATGGGATGGCCGGACACTCATCCCCCTTTTTATTTTCCCTCCAGACCCTGGGGAGATCTCTGGGCCTTGGTTTTGTCATCTGTATGATGGCAGTAGTTGTCAATGCTTTCTGAGGGCCCGGATCACTCCCAATATTCTCACTGTTCTCATTAGGCTCCCTCTCCCGACACCACGGGCCAGCAAGTCCTGTGCCCCTCGGCGTAGAGATTCTGCTGGTCACCTCCTTCTCCCCTTCCCTCTATCATACTAGGAATTTCCCCCCAGACTTGCTGCTTCATTTCACCCTTTGGTTATGACAAAACATACACATTTATCATTTTAACTATTTGTAAGTATACAATTCGATGGCGTTAAGTACACTCACGATGTTTTATACTATCGTCACTATACGCAAAAGTTTGTTATCATCCCCAATATAAACTCTATTCCCATTAAACAATAACTCCCCCATTCCCCCTGCCCTCATCCCAAGTAACCACTATTCTACTTTCTATCTCTATAAATCTGTCTATTCTAGGTGCCTCATATAAGTGAAATTGTACAATATTTGTTCTTCTATGTCAGACTTGTTTCATTTAGCACAATATTTCCAAAGTCCATCCATGTTGCAGCACATGTCAAAATTTTATTTCCTTTTATGACTGAATAATATTCCATTCTATGTATACATACCACATTTTCTTTATCCTCCCATCTGTCCATGGACATTGGGTTGCTTCTACCTCTTAGCAATTGTCAACAGTGGTGTCACACACATGGATGTACAAATATCTGTTTTGAATTCTCTCGTGTATATACCTAGGAGTGGAATTGCTGGGTCACATGGTAGTTCTCTGTTTAACTTTTTAAGGCGCTGTCAAACTATTTTCCCCAGTGACTGAACCATTTTACTTTCCCACCAGCAATGCATGAGACTTCCAATTTCTCCACATCCTCACCAACCTTGTTATTTTCAAGGTTTTTTTTATCATAACTATCCTAGTAGATGTTAAGTGGTTTCATTTCACTCTTAAACCCCCTCAATGCCCAAGATGCTTGTAGTTTTGTATGATAATGGTCCTAATCTTGTATTCCATTAGGTATAAATAATCCAGTTTCAGAGGGAAAGCTCACAGAGGGCAGGAACCACGTATGGTTCCCTCAAGACCACCATTTTCACTTTCATGTCTCACTAGGAGGTGACCAGGGTGGCCTGCAGAGGAAACAGCTTTCTCCCTTAAGTCCCAGAGTCCAGCTGTGTCTGCCCTTCCCATTGACAGACGCTGGAATGCCAGAGGCCTCAAGGACAGTCTTTGATAAACCGGGAGAAAAAGAAATAAAAGAGAATAAGAAAGAGTTGGACGAGCCTGAGATAGAAAGGGCAGGACCCAAGAGTGAAAGCAGGGAGAGGAGAAGACAGATTGAAGGGGGAGCTAATCACAGAATCCAATCTCCAGAGAAGCAGATTCCGCGGCTCCTTCTCTGCACCTGATTCTTCACCTCACGGATCTGAACTGGAAAATTACAGAGATTCTGCTGTCGAACTCCCTGCCACCTCAGCCCCTGCCGCTGAGGCCAGAGACAGCCTCAGGTGTCCCCCCAAGAACGCCAGTCAGGGCCCAGGCAGACTGGAGAATCCAGCTGTTATCAACACAGCTGTTGCTCTGGGCTTTGCCAAGGGACCTGTCATTGCGGGCCTTTGAGGGGTGCAGGTTACTCCAGGAGAGGGAGGGCCCAGGAACGGGGTGGCAGTGGGACCTGTGGGTGCGGCTGACTAGCCAGTGGCTATATCTCTGTTTCTTCTTGTCCAGACATCCACGGAAAGGCAGAAGAGATGCTCAGAGGCTCACTCACCCAAAGGGCAGGATAGGGAGATGCGTGGAAAGGGACGTGAAGAACCCCGGGGAGGCCAGGAGAGCGGATCGGGGGCAGAGGGAGGCCTGGGACACGTTGATCACATGTAAATCGACTGTGCAGGTCTAAATTGGAACACTTTCCCCTCTCGGCTCCCTCTCTCCCTGTCTCTCCCCGTCTCTCTCCCAGTTACTATCAAGACAAAATTTATGAAGGGCTTGAGGCACTGGATATTCCTTGTATTTCAATCTAACTTTTTGCAATCTCAAGTGAACAGCTTGGCTGCTTCTGCCTGTCAGGGAATTTAAATTGCAGATGGGATGGTGAGCCAGCCACCCCGGCAGGAGCAGCCCCTCTAGCGCGCACTGTCATTGCCTAGCAACCAGGCTGGGAAGAACTTGACGAAGCTGTAGAAAGTTCCACTCTGGAAAGTGCCCTTGACCCAGGGCACCTCCTGGGAAAAGAGAGGGAGTTTCCCGGAGAGAAGAGACAGCCAAGTAAGAGGTCTGCTCAGTCAAGGAACGCAGCCAGGGAATACAGCCAGTGCCACCGGTGCGTCCTTTTTGACATACAGAGTCCCCTCTGGCCTCTGCCTGGTTTTTGACATTCCATTGTTTTGGAGATTGTTTTCAAACCAAAGATGCCGTCCTTCTTCTCTGTGTGCCCTTCACACCTCACACATCGACAATGTGTGGAGAGAGACGAGAATGAATAATCCAACACACACACACACACACAATCACATGCAGAGATAGGTAGGTGCTTATGCTGTTAAAAACTAACCGCCAGCAAATACCCACAACAGCTAAAAGGAGCAAACCTATTAAGTCTGCTCCCGCCTGGACCTCAGTTCTCCAGGATGGAACTGGTGTGATTATGGCCTTTGGCCTTGATCAGAGTTAGTGTACGTAAAGTGTTTGCTACACTTAACATCCTAGGAAAAAGCACCCCAAATGCGCTTAAGGCCGTAATCAAAGCATATGCTTTTACTTAAATAATTGACTTTGAGAATAAAAATGTACATAGTACCCCAGTGTGTCTGTCAAAGTTTACACATACTGGTGTCCCATCAACTTCGAGGCAAAACAACCCTCCACACACACTCATGGAAAACACACCCACATCAGACACACCCTTTTCTACCGTGTGTCCAGGAGATACCTAATGTATTTTCTGGGTTCTTGCTCTGAGTTGAATTGTGTCTTTCCTCCAAAAAAAAAAAAAGACATGCTGAAGTAGTCCTAATCCCTGGTATCTCAGAATGTGACCTTATTTGGAAATAGAGTCACTGCAGATGTAATTAGTTAAGATGAGGTCATAGTGGATACGATGTCCATAGGACTGGGGTGTCCTTCTAAGAAGTCGGGATGGGCCATGGCGAGAGACAGAGACACGGGGAGGATGCGATGTAAGGATGAAGGCAGAGATTGGAGTGCTGCAGCTGCAAGCAAGGAGCACCAAAGATTGCAGGCAAACCAGCAGAAGCTACAAGAGGCCAGGAAGGATTCTCCGCTATAGGTTTCAGAGGGAGTGTGGCCCTACTACACTTGATTTTAGACTTTTAGCCTCCAGAACTGTGAGACGATACATTTCTATTGTTTTAAGCCACCCAGTTTGCAGCCCTAGGAAATAATACAATCTGCTTTCTGTCACTCTGCTGAAGGGGACCAGAAATGCCCACGTGCTGGCAGTGCCAGCTCGGAGTGAGATAGAAATGGGTCTGCACAGGAACAAGCTTGGGCCCTCTGGATGCAGATGCTGGCGTGGAGTTCAAGGGTTTCAAAATCTTTGAGACTTTGGGCAGAGAGCTGGATATTGGCTTCTTGGCTAAATTGTGATTTTTCATTATGGGTTTGTTCAGTGGACAATCCCATGGCCCTTGAGCATCCCGTGGGGGAGCAGTGTTTTCAGAGAGCTGAGGCCGGTGCCCTGGCCCTCATCTTCTTCACACCTGTCGACCCCACTCAATGGGCACTTCTCCACTGCTGCCTGGCCCTGTCCTTTAGCTTGTCGTGCCCCTCCAGGGGGGCACATCTTCCAGGGCTGGCACCACACTGTGTCCTTCACTGGGTCATGCAGCGTGTTGTGCACTTAGTAGGTGCTCAATGAATGTGTGGGAATCAACGCACAAGGCATACAAATACAAAACCATGATTCGCACAAAGACGTCTAGTGAGTCACCACCACTGGAATTAGCGCACCAACCCATTCATTTCTGAGTTGTTATTATTGCTGTGTTATCGATACCCGATTCACTGTGTCTGATTCAACTATATTCGCTTCGGGTACCTATGTCTTGCTGGAAATTCCAGAAGGTAGGTAAAATGGGTGTGATCACCCCATAGGTCAGAGAGGAGACAGAGGTAGGATCTGAGTACTGGACCAGTGAGGAAGCTGGACGTGGAGTGGGCCAAGAGTAGGGAGAATATGGTTCTAGACCTGTCCACTGATAGAACAAGTTACTTCACCTCCCCTGACTATCAGTGTCAGCAATCTGTTAAATGAAGGTAGTTATGCCTTAACCAACCTGCAAATGACTCTTTGACCTCTGATTTCCCAACCGTGGTAGACACAGAAAAGTGCCACCCAGGTCCCCTTCTGTGGTCGAGGTCAGCTTCAGCTGAGGGCACCGAGCCCACAAGGTCAGGGGGATGAGCGAAGCATGGGTATCAAAGGCCAGGTCCTTTTGCCTGATGAGTAGTCCTCAGTCCAGAGCCCCAGGCTTTGGGGCCCACACCCCAGATTCAGTCCAACATCCTCCTCTTCCCAAACCTACCTCCTCCCCCTTCCTTCAGAAGTGTGGATCCCCAAAGTCACCCTGCAGCCCAAACTCCACCCCAGCATCCGCATCTAGAAGGCCCGACCTGCAGCACCAACTTGCCCCTCTGCAGACTTTTTAAAAATTGTAGTAAAACACACATAACATTAAATTGATCATTTTAACCATTTTTAAGGGTACAGCTCAGTGGCGTTCTGTACATTCCCATTGTTGTGCACCCATCACCACCATCCATCCCCCCAACTTTGCTGTCTTCCCCAACTGAAACTCTGCACCCATTCAGCACTAACTCCCCATTCTCCCCTCCCCCAGAAACCACCATTTGACTTTTTGTCTCCAGGAATTTGACTGCTCTAGGGACCTCATATAAGTGGAATCACACAGTATTTGTCCTTTCATGTCTGGCTTACGTCACTTAGCATGGTATCTCCAAGGTTCATCCACGTTATAGCATTTGTCAGAATTCCTCCCTTTATGGCTGAATAATATTCCATTGTATGTACAGACCACATTTTGTTCATTCACCCATTCATCTGTCAATGGACACTTCGGTTGCTTCCAGCTCTGGCTATTAAGAATAATGCTGTGCATCTTTATTCCCATCCTGCCGCTAGGTTCTTCATGACCACTTTTTTTTCAAAGTGAGAGAGTGGCATGGACATATATACACTACCCAATGTAAAATCAATAGCAAGTGGGAAGCAGCCGCATAGGACAGGGAGATCAGCTCAGTGCTTTGTGACCACCTAGACGGGTGGGATAGGGAAGGTGGGAGGGAGGGAGACTCAAGAGGGAAGAGATATGGGGATATATGTATATGTATAGCTGATTCACTTTGTTATAAAGCAGAAACTAACACACCATTGTAAAGCAATTATACTCCAATAAAGATGTTAAAAAATATATATAATACACGTAACATACTGGTACACTGTAAAAAAAAAAAAAAAGAATAATGCTGTGCAGATGTATTTTTATCTCACACCAGCTTATCTCCATATACAAATGGGCCTTCCTAGCCTCATTCAGGATGACCAAGAGGTAAGAGGAATGGCAGACATGGTCAGAATTTCCCAATCATGGGGTTAAAAAGGCACAATTTCTCTAGCTCCTCTGGCCTCAAGGATGGTTAGCTGGGCAGTATCCTGGGCAGAGGTGCCGGTGTAGACAAACAGACAAGGCAATATTTGTTTTCCAAGGTGCAAAAACTGCACAAGGTATGGAAGTGAGGAATGACGGAAAAGCACTGGGGCAGCCCGGAAAGCATTCATGTCCTCTGTCCCTGCTAGGCCATCTTTCCCTGTAACACTGCCTGTGACATTCCCTGCAGAGAAGGAAGTGAGCAAGGGTTCCCCACTCTGCAGTTTGCCTTGCCCAGCACCCCCTATCCACACAGCCAGGGGGAGCCCCGGGAAGATGACTGTATTAGAAATAATAATCCCTGACCTCAAAGAAAAACATGATTGATTGCATTAATTCAGCAACAGCTTCTGAAAGTCCGACGTGCACCAGGCACAGTGCCAGGCGTATGCCACTTCGCCACTGAGACCACCCTTCCAAGAGCTCAGGAACCCGTTAACTGGGTCTCCATATATAACAGGGGCAGAATAATGCAACCAAGCACAGGAAAACTGCCCTGATGTGCTGTGCTCTTTGGGAGGAGACTCTGTCCCCGCTCTAAAGACCCGGCCCCTTGACCCTTAGGGCAATTCCCAATTCTTCTGCTCCATCCATTCATCCATCCAGGCATCCCATAGCTGTCTTTTCATCTGCCAGGCACCATGTCGGGGAAGCAAAGGTCAAGAGTGCCTCCCAAGTGGATAAGAGGAGCCCCCGTCCACATACACGCATTGTGAGAAATATTGCTGGGGAGGAATATGTGCCCTTCATCGCAACAACAAAAAGAGAGCCTCTGACCCAACTCTGGTAAAAATGTAAGCACAGGGTTTCCCTGGTGGTGCAGTGGTTGAGAATCCGCCTGCCAATGCAGGGGACACGGGTTCGAGCCCTGGTCTGGGAAGATTCCACATGCCGCGGAGCGGCTGGGCCCGTGAGCCACAATTGCTGAGCCTGCGCGTCTGGAGCCTGTGCTCCGCAACAAGAGAGGCCACGATAGTGAGAGGCCTGCGCACCGCGATGAAGAGCGGCCCCCGCTTGCCGCAACTGGAGGAGGCCCTCACACAGAAACGAAGACCCAACACAGCCATAAATAAATAAATTAGTTTAAAAAAAAAAAATGTAAGCACATTGTCCTCTGCCCACATGGTCAGCAGTCAGCAGGTTTGGGAACAGCATCTCTGGCAGCTTTCTCTGTCAGAGACCTTGGGCTGATCAACATTATTCAACCACCAACAGAGCAGTGGGCCAGCCCCCTACCTTCAGAGACCGCGCCCCCTCCACTGCGTCCTTAATACCCACCTCAGCACCAAGTGGCCCCTGACGAAGCTTCAGGGACCAGCCATTCAAATAGGGACTTGGATGCTGGTTGTCACCTCAGGAAGGAAGGAAAAACCCAAACTGAAGGCACGTGAGCTTCCCCTCTGTGCCAGAAACCCTGCTGCCTGTCACAAGCCAGACATGATGTATAGGAATAATAAGGCCCCTTGAATTACCCATTAAGTACTGTCAGCAAATCACATGATTTCTTTTTTAATATTGCACATATCTGGCCCCTGGAAAATGATGATGATGCTATCTCCGCCGGCTGGATAATAAACAGAGCTCCCCCCCCTCCCCCCGCCGAGCCAGGGAGACACAGCCCCTCCTCCAAAGTCATCTCAGAGCAAAGGCGAGGAAAGGAAGAAGGAGAGACTCAGCCCACACTCCGGTTCCTGCATCTTGGGCTTCAAGCCAGCACTCTTCTGGCTGCCTCCGCGGATACAGGAGGGTTCACAAACTTCCCTACCTTGTTCCTCCCTCCAGCCAACTTTCCATGGCTTCCTAGGGAGCATGGCTGCTGTGTAGATGTCACTTGCTCAGAGTAGCCATCCCTGACTCCCCTGTGTAACTAAACCAGGAACCCTCCACGATTCTCCCTCCAAGCGCCTGCGGTTTCATTTCTAGCATCCCACCTGTTTGCTTGTTCAATGCATCAGTCATGAGACAACATGCCCCAGGAAGGCAGGAACCATGGCTGCCTTGTTCACAATTCAGCCCCACTACTGGCACACAGCAGGACCTCAGGAACCACATGCTGAGTAACTTAGTAGTAAATGCTCAGTAAACCCTGCGTGACTGAACTGGGCCACATTTCCTAGAGCAATCAGCGCATGGCGAACTTTGGTGTGCATCAGAAATCACGCCACAGGTTTTTTAAACCACAGACCGCTGGGCCCCATCCCCAGCTTCTGATTCAGTAGGTCTGGGGTGGGGGGAGGGAGGGCCTGTGGATTTGCATTTCCAACCAGCTGCGAGCTGATGGCAATGCTGCTGGCCCAGGGACCCCACTTTGAGAATCACATCCTGAGAGAATCACCCATAAATGCAGATACCCGTTTCCTGCCCTTCTGCCTTCTCATCAAATTTATTGGAGCTGTCCACATGAGTACAAGTGACAAGGACAGAAAACAGAGCTCTCTGGATCCAATTTGTCCTATGTAAATAAAATTCTTCTCATCCCTAAGAGTGGGAAGGTAAACTGAGGCCAATGGATGCAAAGTGAGGTGGACTGTTCAGCAAGTTGGCACAAACAACACAGAACCCCGCACACCAGATACACAGCTTCCTGTTCCAATCACTGGGCTGCACTTTTCTGACACCAACTGTAGAAATGAGTTGGCTTCCAAGTGGCTTATTAGAGAACAAATTATTCCCTGTTTTGCTACTCTTTCCATTTGAGTTAATCTGCAAGTCTAAAGTCCAAGCAGGTGCCAGAGTTATTCCTGCAACTGGCACCAAACTGCATTCAGAAAGCACAATTAGCACTTCGTTAATGTGCCTCAGAATGGGATAATCTACATATTACCCAAAGGCCGCCTCAGTCCCCGATGCACTTCACCTTAATGTGCCGAAGTGCAGGTTGCCCCGCTCACAGGCCTTTACAAATCCAGCATTTGCCAGGCAGCTGTCCCGAGCTTTTCATTTGAACAGAGCAGGGAGGACCCCCTGGTGACAGCAGTTAAGAATCCCAGATGCAGCCTCTCTTCTTTCTTCCTATTCTTTTTCTTCCTGAACTATTCAGGCCACAAACCACCGGGGGGGTGGGGGGGGGTGGGGGGGGGGGTGGGGGGGCGGACGGGGGCGTCCTAGAAAAGTGGGCACCTGTGCCAGAGCACTGGGGAGACACAGTGGCCCAGAGCCAAGTGTTGGAGCCCAAGTGTGGAGAGGAGGACCCAACCAAGGAAC
The DNA here is from genome assembly GCF_028564815.1 of Eubalaena glacialis. NCBI lineage: Eukaryota > Metazoa > Chordata > Mammalia > Artiodactyla > Balaenidae > Eubalaena > Eubalaena glacialis. Next base: position 107,815,855 of record NC_083723.1, on the reverse strand, counting down.
AGCTCAGCTCAGGGTCTGAAGCCTGAGCACTGTGAGAGGTTCCTGCATGGGATGAGGGCCACAGGGGGAGCCTGGTGTTGGGTGCTGGAGCTCCAGAGGGTAAGGAGGGAGTCCCAGGAGGGGGCAGCCAGGCGAGGGGTATGGGTACCTAAGAGGGTTGGGAGAGTCTTCCTCACCAGGTTAGGGGGACAGCCTGGGACAGGCTGGGAGGCCAAGAGGGATGAGGAGGGCATCTGTGTCAGGAAGGGGTGACGGTGTCCATGGAAGATTACATAAGGGGAGATTGATCAAATAAGAAAGATAAACAGGAGCCAGATTTCCCACTGTTAGAGAAGGAAGCTACAAGCAGAAAAAGGATGAAAACTAAAGTGAATCCTGAGGTGTTAGATTGGAATTTGGGGTATCCATGTGAACTCATGGTTTTTAATATTTAGTTAGAGAAACATATAAATACACATGCCATTGTATGTGTAGACATACATGCACATTATTTCTCCACTCTGTCCACCAAGAGGGTCTGGGAGCCACCCCAGTACCAATGAGCACACCTAGCCCTTAGATCTTGGTTTCTAAATATCATTCGTCACTGAAAGGAATCAGGGCTCCCTGAAAAATGGGCTCATTCCAGACAGGGGCAGGGAAAGTACAATACGAATTTGGAATATCTTACTTTACCGGAAGTAAGGAAGCACTCAAAGAATGATGGGGACTTGTGAAAAGGACACTAAAGCTAGCTTGAAGGGATTCCCACCGGGCAACTCTGAGACAATTTCAACATCAAAAGACATAATAATAATAAGGTACAATCCATTGAATAAAATATGAAACACAAGTTCATCCTGATATAGATAAATGAATAAATTGCAGTTTGATAAGGAATGGGATATTTACCTAATCTCAAAGCATCTCCACACATGGTTACTTACAAAGAGGAAAAGAGTAACTTTGCCGTGGAGAAGGCTGGTGACACCACCTTAAACAAAAGTAATCAAAGTCCATATCACCAAGTCTGGGACAAATCAGAATCATGGGATGCCTGATAAGGTGCAATGAGAAGGGCACAGCATCACTTCTATGAAACTCCTGCCAAAGATGCATAGTCTGAATCTAATCATGAGGAAACATCAGACAAACCCATTGTAAGGGACATTAATCAAAAGAGTTGGCCTGGAGTCTTCAAAAGTGTCACTGTCCGGAAAGTTAAGAAAGGACCGGGAACCTGTTCCAGAGTGAAGGAGATTAGGGAGACACGACAACGAAATGCAGTGTGTGACCCCAGACTGGATCCTTTTACTCTAAAGATCATCACTGGGGCAGCTGGCCAAACTTCACTGGGGTCTGAGGATTAAATGTCAGTAATGAATCAGGTCACTTCCTGCCTTCGATGATTGTTTATGGTCACATAAGAGCATGTCCTTGTTTGTAGAATATATAAACTAAAGTATTCATGGATGATGGGCATCATGTCAGCAACATACTCAAATAGCTGAGGAAGAAAAAAGTTTTTTGCACTGTACTTGCAGCTTTTCGGTATAATTGAAGACTGTTTCCAATAAACCATTCAAGAAGCTACAGCAATGATGACAGCAAAAGACTTGAGTCTCCTTCAGCCAGCATTGTCTGGCCGTGCTCTCAATGAGCTCAGTCGGCTTAAAGACACTGCATGAGTCAGCCTCACGCCACCGGGGTGAGGTCATCATAGTCGTGCCTGCCATTTTAAACATCCTGAGTGCAAGAGTGGCTTGAGGGGAGATCGGTGGACGCTGTGCCCTCCGGGAGCCCTGCACTGATTCTGGGAAGGATCCAGGCCACTCAAATTGGGAAGACGGAAGTCTATCGCTGATGTGAATGCTGGGTCTTTGGGGAGGGGAGCAGTGTCCTGGCTTCCGATCCCAGGTCTGGTCCTCATGGGTGCTACTCTCTAGGGCTCTACCCTCAGAGGCGTTGCCTCCTCCTCCTTCTCATGCGGAAGGCTGGCTGGGCAGGAATGTCTATGCCAAAGCCTATCCTGGAAAGCAGATGTGGTCCTCTCAGGGGTCTGACCTGCTTGCCAAGGATGAGAAGCCTCCTTCAGTGCAGACTGGCGTTCACACCTGTGCTCCACAGTGCAGACACAGCAAAGACTAACTGATTCACCTCTAGAGCAGGGTGACCAGGTGGTGAGGGGTCTGACAACCACATCAGGAGAAGAGAAGACCCAGCAGAGATGGGACATCTGTCTTTAAACGTTTGAGGAGGTGGCCCATGGGGGTGACTGGATTTATGTCACGTAGCTCCAGCTTAACACCTAGAACCAATGGTGGAGGATGAAAGGCAGTGGAGTTCAGCTCCACCTAAGGAAGGGACTTTCTAATACTGGATCTAGCCAACGCGGGCCAGGGCCCCTGGGTGGGCTGGGGTCCTGGAAGTGGGCAAGCAGACACTGAAAGGCCATCTGGGAGGGGAGCTGCAGCAGTGACCTCGTCAATGTTAGGATGATTCCAGGGAAGACCAGATTACCCTGTATGGCTCTGACTAGGAAAAGAAGCCAGAGCTTTAGTGAGCAGAGCGAAGACAGCATTCCTGGGCTTTGCTTAGGCCAGTAGGACAGTCCCACCAAGCCAGAGCACCTCTGTCTCCCCGGCAGCTCGCCTTCTGCCACCCGGCCCCAACGTTTCCAGCATCTAAGGTGAGTAGACGCAACGCAAATCCTGAGAAAGGACCAGGACCTCATGGCTCCTCAACACATTGTGTCCGGGACTCCACGGCCTCCCAGATGTGCGGCTTCTCCGCCACCACCATGGAGGCTGCCCCCCCCCCGAGTCCAGCTTGGACCACAGTCCCACCTGTTCCCAAAGACCTCTGGCCCCGCCCGAAGGCAAGATAGCTGGCCTGCCTGGTGAGTCTCCTCCTTCCATCACCTGTTTCTCTTCCTTCGACCCTTGAGTCACTGTTCCTACATCACACAGGTGAACAAGCCTCAGGCTTCAGGTTACAAATCCTAAGCGGAACAGGAGGGCTGTGCTCTTCCTCCCGCTTTACCAAGAGCTGGTGAAGAAAAGGAAAGGTCATCGGGGCCCCCGGAAAGAAAGAGTAGGGTGCTGCAAGATTCATCATTATGCCAGTTCAGCTGGAGACAAAGGTTAGGTCAGCGCGGAGAGCTTCCCACGGGCAAAGCCATCATCCACTGACGAGTCCAGCAGATACACATATACTGTACGGTTTCACATTTGCGTTCATTGCTCTGGTTGGATTTATTAAAAGAAAGAGACAGTGATTTTTAAAAAGGCAGAGAGGGCTTCCCTGGTGGCGCAGTGGTTGAGAATCTGCCTGCTAATGTAGGGGACACAGGTTCGAGCCCTGGTCTGGGAAGATCCCACATGCCGCAGAGCAACTAGGCCTGTGAGCCACAACTACTGAGCCTGCGCGTCTGGAGCCTGTGTTCCGCAACAAGAGAGGCCGCGATAGTGAAGAGGCCCGCGCACCGCGATGAAGAGTGGCCCCCGCTTGCCGCAACTAGAGAAAGCCCTCACACAGAAACGAAGACCTAACACAGCCAAAAACAAATATAAAAATAAATAAATAAAAAGGCAGAGAAAGGGGATTTACAATAGCACACAGGGATACTGGGTTGTTGCACTGGATGCATTATTCCCCAGGGGCCTGAATAAAGAATTAGAGCAGTGAGATCTTATTTGACATTTGATGTTTCCATACGCCTGTTGAATTTCCAGCTTGGATGCAATACCAAGCAGACCCAGTAGCCAGCCCCTCCCTTCTCAGCACTGCCACGACAAGTTTTAAGGGAGACCAGTTCAGGTTTATTAGACACTTTTATTATTCAACTTATACCCCACCCAGATCCGTGGGCACAAATCACTTTTACGTAACCCATGTATTCACACACATATAGTTAGCAACTTTGTGTCTCGGAGTTTAGCAGCAAACTCAAAGTTGAAAGCAACCGACAGCCAGACTTTTATTTTTTTATTTTCACGGTACTGCTGATAACCTCTCTCCACAGGCTAATCTGCCCAGTGAACATGCCATGGGCAAGAATGGACGGTGGGCTGGCACACCCAAGACCTGGCCTCTGCATTGGCTCTACTGCTAACTTACTGGTAGCCTTCAGAAGGCAGAACCTTCCCTGCCTCTGTGATCATACCTGCTCTATGTACTTCACAGAGCAATGGGGAAGAGATCATAAGATCACGAACAGGAAAGTGCTGAGAACAATAGGAAGTGCTTTAAACCTATAAAATTAGGTGCCATGTAGTCAGAATCAGGTTTAAAAAATGGGATCTGAACACAGGGCTGTGAAGCATACAGACGTCTGAGTCATGCTCTGGTCCCACTCCTCATTTCACAGGTAAGAAAGTGGGCACCATGGGGGTCACGGCTACTCGCAGGACAATGGCAAGACCAGTCAGGTTTGGATGAGACAGTTAAGGTGCATCCCATACTTGAATGCCCACCCAATGGCCACCTAGCCTCTGCTTGATTATCTGCATTGACAAGGAGCTCACTTGCTCAAAGGCAGCGCCTTCCACCTTTGAAAGGCTTAGGAGACTTTTCAGAAGCACGAGGAAGGAGAAGCAATTTCTGTGGCCTTTGCTCTACCAATCATTTGGCCCAAGAGATACTAAAGACGCCCCATAGACAGCTTCTGCTCCCTTTTCTATACAATACCTGGTCAGTGGGGTTGTTCCCTATGACACTTCTCTCCTTCAGTCTGCGCATCCCTGCATCACTGGCTCCTTTGTTCACTCCTCACATCAGTCTCTTTGCCATCCTGGTTACCCTGCAATCAACATGCTCTAATTTGTCCAGCGCTAGCTCCCAGCTCATCTCTTTGGTGTGGCCACCTTGTCCTTGGCAGCTGACAGTCTGAATATCCAGGACCTCTTCAGTCACCTCCTGTCAGAGCAGCTACTGTCAGCAGCTCCTGAAACTAACAGGAAGCTGGGGGATCAGGTCTGGACAAGCAGAACCCCATGTGCTCCCAATCCGCTGTTGTGACCTGGCACAAAAACTAAGGCCTTGAAACAACCCAGAGAGGCGGGCACAGAGCCTGCGGCTTGGCTAGGCGCTGGTCAGGGGCCAGTACTCCGGCAAGGAAGCACCCTGCACTATAGAAGATGGCAAGAGAGACCGTTGCCATGGTGACTGTCGGGCAGCCTAGATTGCTGCAGCCTGTGAGGAAAAGGCACTAGGAAGGATCGTAGTGACATGCAGGAATTCACCCACAACCACTACCCAACCCACCAGGGGCGTTACCCACTCAAGCTGCGCCTGGGCTGTTTCCCTTGTGGTCCACGAGGAGGAGGGGGCAGGGCTGACATTAATCATCCTATAGGAGAAGGGGAGGTCTTCAGGGGTGTGTGTGTGCATGTGTGTGTGTGATGTGTGTCTGTGTGTGTAATGTGTGTGATTGTGTAGTATCTGTGGTGTGTGTCTTTGGGGGGGTGTTGTGTGTGTGTGATATGTGTATATTTGTGTGATGTGCGTGGCTGTGTGTGATGTGTATGTCTGTGTCTATATGATCACGATGTGTGTCTGGGATGTGTCTGTGTGACATGTGTCTGTGTAGTGTGTATCACGTGTGTGTAATATCTGTGATGTGTGCGTGTGTGGGGAGGATGTTCTGTGTGTGTAATACATGATGTGTGTGATGTGTGATGTGTGCGATGTGTGATGTGTGTGATGTACATGACGTACGTGTGATGTGTGTCTGTGTGATGTGTGTACGTGATGTGTGTTTGTGTGTGATGTGTCTTGTGTATGATTGTGATGTGTGTGTCTGTGAAGTATGAGGTGTGTTGTGTCTGTGTGTGATGTGTGTATGTGTGTGATGCGTGTCTGTATGTGTTGTGTGTGTCTGTGTGTGATGTCTTGTATCTGTGTGCTGTATTGTGTATGATGTGTGTGAGGTGTGTCTGTGTGTGTGATGATGCGTTGAGCTGACCACGCATCAGTGCCTTCTTGGGCAAAGCCTCTTTCTTTTCAGGCCCAAAAGCACAGGAACCCTCTTGGAGCAGCTGGAGGGTGGTGACTTGAGGCTGAGCGAGTCACCCCTCCCCCGTGCCCCGGGGCAGTGTGCCTGCTCCTCTATTAGCATTAATTACATCCTGCTCTAATCATTTGTTTACAGGCTGCCTCCCCCACTGGAGGAGCTCGAGCCCAGGGGCTGCGTCTTCTTTCTCTGCCCAAGTGCCAGCACTACTTTGTGTCCTCGGCACAAGGCAGACATCCAGTGAGTGTCGCCTGACTGAACGACTCTGACAAGGACAAGATCAGAGTATCTGGACTTCATATAGCAGCGTGCAAGATCAAGCTCATTCAAGCAGCAGCAGTGGGGCTCTCGTTCCGCTGGGCACGGCGCTGTGATGGAGCCTCCTCACCACGGAGTTCACGCGGAGCGAGAGGGACACTCAGACTGTGGCCCTCCTTCTCCTGTGGCAGGGACACGGCCCCGGAGGCAGGCCTGCTGTGCTGGCCAGTGGCAGCGCTGGGAGAGGTGCCCGGAAGACCTCCCCACGCGGGCATCCACTCTGCAGGTTACCAAGGAAGGACCGGTCTTGTTTCACTTTTATTTTAGTTACTTTTAATTTACATCCAGCCCACCCGCTCTTTCTGGTGTACAGGTTTACGCGTTTTGGACAAAGGCGTAGAATTGTGTAACCACAATGAAGATACAGAGGCATTCCCTCACTGATCTGTTTCGTTTTCTTAAGTAACCACCCATATTTTTTCTGGTCCCGTTTTTATTTCATATCCCCTTTTAGTGGAGACGTGTTAACTGAAAACTGAGTCAGTTCCTTCCAGTAGCCTAGTCAGATCTGCCCCTCCTCTGAGCCCTATTTGACACTTCAAAGCAAAAGAGGGCAGCACAGGAAAAAGTAAGGTGGGATGTATACCAACTCATCCTGAGAAAGAAGTATTTTCCTCGAGAATATCCCCCTTGAATCGGAAGGACACACAAGCCAGAGAAGGAACTCTGTGAGGACAGACTTTGCCATACACCACTGGTGCACTCCTGAAAATTAGGATTATACCTAATCCCAATTTGATCAAACAACCTATCAATCTTTGTCTCTGCTGGTCACCAATCCTTGGCTCCATTTCCGTCACCTTCCCACCTATCCATGCATACCCTTGGAGTTTCAGGGAAGCAGAAAATGGATAAAAATCACTTGCAGATAAACTTAAATGTCACTAGAGATTGCTATTATTTAGAAGGAAACTTTAAGAATATTTTTAAAGGAATAAATAGTATCCTAGGAGAACGAGCACATGAGAGCATTTTTTAAAACCATAAAAGGTTGGAATTTGTCCGTTCACATTACGTTGTTCTTCGAAGCGGTTCTGTAGGATGCGGCTGACTCCTTTCAAGTTTGCTGTTATTACCCTGAACGCTGCTGGAACTTTGCCTCTGAAACTGCCTTCAGAGTCAGTATATGAAGCATGCAAGAAAACCAGCTTCACTTTTCATGGCACATATGTTTCTGTCAAGTCTATTTCCTCCTCCTTGATCCTTGAGAGCTAGTCTCCATTGATTTTCATTAACCTGATGTCCAACCTTGAGGTTGGGAATAGAGTAGTCAAGCATCATTAATTTGGAATCCACCATTTTGGAATAAGAAATAATTCGGACAGCAAACTTCAGCCATCCAATTGCTCTCTTCGAAGGAAGGAAACTAATCATATATGTAAATCAGAAGGAAACCATTTAAAGCTACTTAAAAGAATAAACTTCACAAGCATTCTCCAGCACACCTTAGATTAAATCACCCTTTACCCAACAGTTTGTAGGCTCATTATAAATTGTCTTTATTAACCAGACATCCCTCCATGGACTTGTAGAGACAGTATTTTTTTTGACCTACTTCCTGTTACTGCCAGCGCTGGGGTGCAGGAAAGTTGCATGTCTTTAAAATGATCTCATAATTCAGACTTTTTTGTGGCACTCCAGCAAATTCAGACCAACCTTCCTCGCATTAGTCTGAGTTAATGAGGTTTGATTGTACCGGATTGAACCATATGAAATCAGCAATATTCAACCATTTTTGACCTTTAAAAATGGTGATTTTATATGGTTCAATCTAACATATTTCTTTTCTGGGACTCCTTTCCAAGGAACCAAAAGCATTCCCCATTTCCATGCTTTCTTCGTATATTTTAAAGATACAAGTAGGAGAGTGGGATTGAACACCCAGCCCCTAACCTCCTTCACAAGTACAGAAACTGGGAGAGTAATAGAAGAAAATCACTCAAACCACAACTGCTGCAAAATGGGACGAAAAAAGTACTAAAACAAAAATAAACAACGTCACAGAACTATCACCGCTGCTTTCCCCTCACCCAAACTCTCGCCCTCTCCTTCAGACCAGTCTTCCAATCTGGAAATCACTTCAGGGACAAAATATACCTTGCCTACCCGTAAGTGTAATCCATTAGAGCCCAAGAGATTCTGACTGTGTGAAGAAAATCTCCAATATCAGACTCCTGAAAGGCTTGGGATGAGAGGGGAGCAAATTAAAGTTTAATAGGATGGAACCTCAGGAAATGGACAAATGTAAATTAGGATACAGAAACAGAAATTATTCTCACTTTTACAAGGCTCCTCATTAACTTATTTGATAGCATTCTGAGAATTTGTTTAAGAAATGCAGGGATGTGCAAACTCAGAAGAGTGTAAGATTGACTCTCTCTGCTTCCGGGCAAGGAAATGGATTTGCACTGCAGAAGGAAAGGGTTTCTGATGAGTATTAAGAACTTCCTGGATTGTGAAGGCCAGGAGAAGCTGAGGAAGGGGAGGGCGGCAGACTGTGAAATGTCTTTGTCTGGGGGTATTATAGTGGAGGAGCCCCACTTTGCGAGACTGGGGTTGACTCTGTCTTCATTTGACATGTTTCATCTTCTGCCAGAGCAGACTGGTCCCCCTTGGCCACAGGGTGCCTCTTGAAGGCTCTGTGACCACTGGGGCAAGCATCAGACGATGGTTTCCTCTGAGGGCTCGGGGGCTTATCCAGCCCTCAGGGGAGCTCCTCCAAGACTATCATTCTCCAGCAAAGACCCTATTTGTAGGAGCCATATGAGGTTTGCTGCCACCAAAGCATCAAATTCCTGAAACAGAGAGGGAGAAACAGCTACCTAAGGGAGCATCTCCTCTGCACTGAGGGGAGGAGGAGGGGAGCAATTTATGTTTAGCTTATTTTTATTTTTAATTTTTTGTTTTTAAAAAAGATGTAGTGACTGCATCTATTCCTTCATTCAACAGGTTCAACTGGTGTTACTGAGACTCCACAATGTCATCAAGAGCATTGTTTCTTTCCTGCCCTCCCACAGTGTCACCTTCATCCAAAGGTCAATCCTAATTAAAGTCTTAATACCTCCCAACACTTCTGCAGCTACACATCCAGACAGAGAGAAGTTGGGTCTCTTCAAGAAACACTCAGAAGGCTAAGAACATTTTTCCTGGTGTGTTTAGCTTATTTTTAACCAAGTGACATACAGGCATGGAGGAGGAGAATTCGAGCTGGGTTTGAAGCTACAACCTTTCCCGGGGGAGCTGCTACAAGAGGCGCTCTCCATGGACCAGCTTGGTCTCATACGCCCCATGTTACACGAAGGGAGCACTTCCCACTCCTGTAAAGCCAAGCAGAACTCCCACTTGAGTCTCCCTCTCCCACTGACTTGGGCACAGAGTGGTAGTTTACGGCAACAGAATTAATGTGGCTCTAAAGGTAAATTGAAAGCACCAAGAGGAGCAAATTTTCACATGAAAATGCAAATTGTTCCTTATCTGGGCTGTTCCACAGACGCTATGATTCATCATTGACTGTTCAACTGTATTTCCAAGTAAGATCTCAGTGAGAAGGATACAAAGGCAGAGCCCGAGCCTAGGGAGATTTATAGCTCCTTTTACCCAGATGTAAAGCACACGGCATTGCAAGGGAATATTAAACCTATAAAATCTCCATCTATCTTGTAGTCCTTATTTGAGGAGGGCCAAAGGACAACAAGCATATACTTAAATCCTCCAAAATTTCCCCTCTCCAGACATGCACACTCCTTTACTTTCATGCAATTCACCTTTACTTTCCCTTCTTACATGAAGGCAAACTCATCCATCCACCCATCCATCCATCCATCCATCCATCCATCAAGGCTTTACTGCCAGCCACATACACAGTTTCTGATTAAGAAAAGGAATCCAAGTGGGTTTTCCCACGTTCCCTTGTGCCAGCATTCGTAAAGGACGCTTATTAAAGATGAAACACCAAACTTGAGAACTGGACCAGGGCTCAGTGTGTGACCCAAAAGCAATTGTCTAAAAGCTGGAACTCAAGGAAAGCCATCCCTTAAGACGGGTCAGGAGGGAACGCTTACATAGCACTCTTGATGTGCCAGCCCGGCTCTGAGTGCTTTATGAATATTAATTAATTTACTGAGCCCCGTAGATGAGTGTGCCCTGAGTGAAAGCCACTGGCACATCACACTCTACTTCTGGAAACTACCATGGAGAAAAATCACTTAAGCTCAGGGTGTTCGCTCCCTGAGGGGCCACACTCTGGGTCCCGTGTGGAGCCTCTGCACATTCTATTGTGGGACAAACTAGGATCTGGGTAACTGGGCTGCCGAATGGGTGGTCTTCCCGGCCTCCCCAGGCGCCCAGATATCCTCGTGATTCTCTGTGTGTCTCTTCCTTGTAATCTGAGAAGCCTGACCAGTAAACAACCATGCAAAATGTTATTCCAAAAAAACAAAAACAAAAACGAAAACAAAACAAAACGTTATTCCACAGATAACTTCCTGGGTACCAGGGTTTCAGGCAAAGAGTTCCTGCAGGGGAGGGGCGGAAAGGGATCTAGAGCCAGTGCCAAGCCCTGTTGGTTTTTGAGAGCTGCTGCAACAAGCTAGGAGACTTAGAACAACAAAAATATGTCTCACAGTTCTGGAGAATTCTGAAATCAAGGTGTCGCAGGGCACCTAGTCCCTCTGAAGGCACTAGGGAAGAAGGATCTATTCCAGCCCTCTCTCTAGCTCCTAGCAGTTCCTTGGCTTATAGCAGCATAACTCCAATCATCATATAGCATTCTCCCTGTGTGCATGTCTGTGTCCAAAGTTCCTCTTTTTCTAAGGACACCAGTCATATTGGATTAGGGGCTCACTGTACTCCAGCCTGAGGTCATCTTAACTAATTACATCTGCAACTGCCCTATTTCCAAATAAGGTCACATTCTGAGGTGCTAGGGGTTAGGACAACGACATAATGAAATTCGGGGGCATACAATTCAACCCACAATACTAGCTTAAGGGTTTGAGCTTTACAAGAGAATGTCTTGGGACTGCAGCCTCCAATGATGGGGCCCCTGCATTTGAAAACTGGCCTTAAAAATCCTTCTGCCATCCTTCAGCTTTTCGGATGTCTAGAAACATACTGAGGGGCTATGTTAGGGGCCTCCTACCTCAACCACCTGTGAATGTTTCAGCAGGAGAGACGCGATGATCAGCATTCCTACAGCTCAAATGCAGCTGGCAGAGTCGCCTTGTGCATCCCACTTCCCACGCCCAGCCCCATCCCTTTGTTACTCGATTTTAAGAAAGGTATGGAATTTCTCCTTGCCTTAAACTCACTGGCTGTCCTCCCAGCATGAAGTTGCACTGAGGATGAGTTTTTTTATTTTTTTGGTTTTTTTGGCCATGCTGTGTGACTTACGGGATCTTAGTTCCCCGACCAGGGATTGAACCTGGGCCCACGGCAGTGAAAGCACCGAATCTTAACCACTGGACCACCAGGGAATTCCTGAGGATGAGTTTTTGACCATCCGTCTCATGCAGAGATATACACTCCTCCCAGATGTTCTACCTCACTACCACCCACAAGGACCACTCCTCAGATACCCGTATTCTATAGCACAAGAAATTGAGAGCTGGTTAGACCATCTGTGGAAGTCCATCTATACTTCCCTCAACTTTCTAAACCAGGCAGAGGTAGGCACCTAATTTTTTTATCAGCTTTAATGAAGTGTAATTTATATATGAGAAAATTCACCAAATTTTATATATAATTCAGTGAGTTTTGACAAATATACACAGACTGTAACCACCACAATCACAATATAGAATATTTCTGTCACCATAAAATTCCCTTGTGCATCTTAGTCATCAATCTCCTTCCCCTACCTCTCTGGCAACCACTGATCTGCTTTCTGTCTCCATAGTGCTGCCTTGTACGGAATGTGATATAAATGAAATGATAAAATATGTAGTCTTTTGTGCCTGGCTTTCTTCACTTAGCATAATGTTTTTGAGATTCTTCATGTTTTTGCTCATTCTTTTTCACTGCTGAATAGTATTCCATTGTATGCATTTGCCAAAATTTGTTAATGCTTTTACCTGCCAACAGACATCTGGGTTTTGTCCAACTTGGGGCAATAAGAATAAAGAATGAAGATTTGAGTATAAGTCTTTGTGTTGATATAGTATTCATTTGTCTTGGGTAGATGCCTAGGAGTGGCGTTTCTGGAAGGAAGAGTAAAAATATGTTTAACTTTCTTATAAACTGCTAAACTGCTTTCTAACGTGGCTGTACCATTTTGCATTCTCAGCAGCAAGGTTCATGTTCATCAAAACTTAAAGTTGTCAGTTCCTTAAGTTTTAGTGATACGGGTAGCTCACTGTGGTATTAATTTGCATTTCCCTAATGACTAATAAAGTTAATCATCTTTTCATGCATTCATTTGCTATTTATCTATCTTCTTTGGTTAAGTGTCTGTTTAAATCTTTTGCCTATTTTCTATCAAGGCATTTGTCCTCTTAATTAAGTTTTAAGGATTCTGATCCATGAGCGTGTTATATATCTCCATTTATTTAAATCTTTAATTTCTTTTGGCAGTGTGTCATAGTTTTCAATGTGAAGGTCTTGCACATGTTTTGTTAAATTTTCCATAATTATATCATATTCGTTCTCCATTAATTGTGATGATCCTACAGTTTTTCTTTTTTAGATGATTGATTTTCACATGTTAAGCCAATCTAGTGTTGCTGGGATAACCTCACGTGGTCATGATATAGTTTTTGTATGTTGAAGGATTTGGATTTGTTAAGATTTTGTTAAGGAAATTGTGTCTACGTTCATGTGGAATATAGTTTTCTGTTCTTATGTCTTTGGTTTTGGTATCCGGGTAATGCTTCATAAAATGTGTTGGGAAGTGCTCTCTTCTATTTTCTGGAAGAGTTTGTGTAGACTTGATATTATTTTTCTTTAAATGATTGATAGAATTAATCAGTGAGACCACCTGGGCCTGGAGTTTTCTTTGTTGAAACAGTTTTTTTGCTTTGTTTATGAAAGATTTTAAACTGTGAATAAATTTCCTTAATAAATACTGGGATACTCAGGTTTTTTCTTTTAAGTGAGCTTTGGTAGTTTGTGTCTTTGCAGGAGTTGGTCCGTTTCATCTAAGTTATCAAATTGACTGGTATACAGTTCTTTCTCTTTATTATCCTTTCAGTGTTTGTAATATCTGTAGTAATGCCCCATTTCTCATTCCCGTTATTGGTAATTTGTATCTTTTCTCTTTTCTCCTTGATCGGTCAGGCTAGAAGTTTATGAATTTTGTTCATCTTTGTGAAAAAATAGGTTTTGTTTTCATGGATTTTTCTGTGTCGTTTTTCTGTTTTCTGTTTCACTGATTTTTGCACTTATCTTCATTATTCCTTCTGCTTACTTTGGGTTTAATTTGCTCTTCTTATTCTAGTTTCTTAAGATGGAAGCTGGGACCTTTTACATGAAATCTATCTGCTTTTCTAATACAAGAATTTAATGCTATAAATTTCTCTGTAATCACTCCTTCGGTTGTATCTCACACATCTTCATTTTCATCTTATTCAAAATACTTTTTAATTTTCCTTGTGATTTCTTACTTGACCCACGGATTACTTAAAAGCACATTATTGATTTCCAAATATTTGAGGATTTTACATACTTTTTGTGGATTTCTAGTTTAATCCTGTTATGGTCAGAAAAGATACTTTGTTATAATTTTAATCCTCTTAAATTTATTGAGACTTGTTTTATGTTTCAGGATATAGTCTGTCTTGGTGAATGTTCCATGTGCACTTGAAAAGAATATGTAGTCTGCTCTTGTTGGGTAGAATGTTTTATAAATATTAATTAGGTCAAATTTGACCTAATAGTGTTCAGAACTTCTAGATCCTTACAGAATTTTTGTCTAATTGTTCTATAAATTTTTGAGAAAGGACCACTGGGGTTTCCAACTGTAATTGTGGGGTTTTCTATTTATCCTTTCTATCAGCTTTGCCTCAGATATCTTGAAGCTGTATTTTTAGGTGCCTATGCATTGAGGGTTGTTATGTTTTCTTGGTGAGTTGACTCTTTCATCATTATGTAATCTTCCTCTTCATTGCTGGTAATTTTCCCTACTCTGAAGTCTGATTTGTCTGATATTATATAATAAAACCACTCCAGCTTTCTTTCAATCAATGTTATCATAGCACATCTTTTTCCATCCTTTTACTTTTAACCTACCTTTGTCTTTATATTTAAAGTGGATTTCTTATAGGTGCATATAGTTGAGTTTTGCTTTTATTAATCCAACTGAACAATCCTTTTATTTGGAATGTTTAGACTATTTACATGTTATATATGTAATTATTTATATTATTGAGTTTAAAACTACCATCCTATTATTTGTTTTCTATTTGTGCCATCTGTTCTCTTTTTGTTTTTTGTCTTTTTTTACTAATCCTATTTTTATGACACCATTGTATCTCCAATACCAGCTATAGTTTTTTGTTTTCTTTTGTGGTTGCTTTGGAGTTTGCTAACTTATCCCAGTCTGCTTTCCAATAACATTATGCCTCCCACATATAGAGTAAGAACTTTACAATAGTATACTTCCATTTCTCCCTCCCATCTCTTTTGCTATTGGCATACATTTATTTCAACTAATGCTATAAACCACAAATTACATTTTTTTTTGCTTAAAACAGTCAATTGTTATGTAACACATTTTAAAATAAGAACAAATTTTACATCTATTCATATATTTATAACTTGCAGAACTCTTCATTCCTCTGTATAGTCTAAATTTTTATCTGTTTTCATATTTCTTCTGCCTGAAGAATCTAATTTTTTAAAAAATTCCATCCTGCTGTAATGTATTCTCTCACCTTTTTTTGTCTGAAAACGTCTTCATTTCACCTTCACTGTTAAAAAATATTTTTTTAGGTTAGATCTCTAGGTTGAGAGTTTATTTTTTTATCATAACTTTAAAATGTTGCTACATTACCTCTGGTTTGCTTGGTTTATGATAAGAAGTCTGCTATCATTTCTTTGTCCCTTTATACATAATATGCCTTTTTTCCTTTGGCTGATTTTGTGGTTTCCTGATTATCTCTGGCTTTTACCAATTTGATTATGATGTGCCTTGGTATGATTTTCTTTATATTTCTCATACTTTGATCTTGTTAAAACTGTTGGATCTATGGGTTCATATTTTTTATTGTACTTTAGAAACTGGCTATTACCTCTTGAAATATCTTTCCTGTCTCACCCTTTCCTCTTTTCCTTCTGTGACACCAGTAACATACAAAAGGCCACTTAATATTGTATCATAGGTCACCGATGCTCTGTTTATTTTTTTAGTGTTTTTTCTCTGTGCTTAATTTTGAATCACTTTTATACTATTTCTTTCAGTCCATTGATCCTTACTTCTACAGCGTCTTAACCACTGTAATTCCATCCAGTATATTTTTTATTTCAGATACTGTTTTTCATCTCTGAAAGTTCCACTTGACCTTCCTTTATATCTCCTATTTCTCTCCTCATGTTCACATTCTCCTATACTTTCTTGAATATATGTATAATTTTTATAATGATGGCTTTAACATCCTTGTCTACTAATTTCATCATTTCTCTCATGTCTTGGTCTATTTCTCTTAATTGATTTTCTCAATTATTCATCTTATTTCCTTGCTTTTTTATGTCTTATAATTGTGTGTGTGTGTTGGATTCTGCTCTCATGTATAGTGGAGTTACTTGGAATGTTGGATACTTTTTTTTTTTTTTAATTATTATTTATTTTTGGCTGTGTTGGGTCTTCGCCTCTGTGCGAGGGCCCTCTCCAGTTGCGGCGAGCGGGGGCCACTCCTCATCGCGGTGCGCGGGCCTCCCGCCATCGCGGCCCCCCTCATTGCGGTGCACAGGCTCCAGACGCGCAGGCTCAGCAGTTGCGGCCCACGGGCCCAGTCGCTCCGCGGCATGTGGGATCCCCCCAGACCAGGGCTCGAACCCGTGTCCCCTGCACTGGCAGGCAGACTCCCAACCACTGCGCCACCAGGGAAGCCCTGTTGGATACTTTTGAGACTTGCTTTAAGCTTTTTTAGAGCAGGTCCACAACAACCATTAGTCTAGTGTTTTGGCTCTACTACTGAAAAAATACCTCTTCTGAGGATTCTACCCAATGCTTCATTTATTAGGAGATCTTCCCACTCTAGCTGGTGGGAACAGGAATTATTTCTGCCCCTCTCTGTGCTCTAGCAACTGTTCAGTCTACTGCTTTCTAGTGAGTTCCCCCAGTTGTAGTGAGTTTCCTCTCATGCATGTGCACATCAGTACTCAGCCAAAGATGCAAGGCAACTTCTGCAAACCTTCAGAGCTCTCTCTCTCTCTGTGCAATTCCATTCCATCCTCTGTGCTACCCCACCCTGCAAATTCCAGGTAACTTGGCCTCCCCAAACTGATATCTGTCTTCTCAAGTGAACAAGGTCACCAAGCTATGTGTGGTTCTCTCCATCCTCACCTCACACTGCGACCTAGAAACTGCCTCAAGGAGCAAGCTGGGACCATCTTAGGGTTCACCTCTCTTGTTTCCCTTCTCTCAGGGATCACCCTCCTGTGTTACCTTCTGCCCAATGTCTGAAAACCATTGTTTCATACATGCTGTTTTGTTTTTTAGCTGTTTAAAGTGAGAACATAAATCTGGTCCCAGTGATTGTATCATGGCTGATGGAAGTCAATACCTATCTTTGAGGAATTTTGAAGGATAGATGTCCACATCCTGCACCGATCTATCCTATTGTCCCATTTAACCTCATTGTTACCTCTTGTCTCCTGCATATTTTCTCTGGACTCTCTTCGGAACTGCCATATTTTAGACCTACTGGAAAGGACTCAGCACAAGTTCCCAGGGTACTGCCAGAGCTTTACCAACCTCAGGCGTATACTCTCCAGGATGTAGAAAAACAGAAACTCAGCTTTAATACAATGGTCCCTTGATCTCCAAAGCGACTTCACCTCTGTCCACTTCGACAGCCAGCATGGTATCCTCTTCCCCAGCCACCCCCTCAAATATTCCCCATAAATCGCCCCAGCCAACCACAAAGGAACCTTCAGCTACGTCTCAGATCAGCAACCTTACAAAAACCACCAGTGAATCTATTTCCAACCTTTCGGAGGCCGGCTCAATCAAGAAAGGAGAAAGAGAGCTCAAAATTGGAGACCGAGTATTGGAGATGCGGGTTTGATCCCTGGTCCGGGAACTGAGGTCCCACATGCCGAGGAGCAACCAAGTCCACGCACTCTGGAGCCTGCACGCCACAACTAGAGAGAAGACTGTGCGCCGCAACTAAGACCCGATGCAGCCAAATAAATAAATAAATTTTTTTTTTTTAAAAAAAGGTGACATTCGCTCTGTCACCTGTTATTACAGAGACAGGTGAACTTGGTCAGATGACCTGACCCTAATCAGCGAGGGTGCTGAATGGAGTCCTGGGCTGGAAGTTGAGGAAACCAGGTTCTAGTTCCATTCTGTGGCTTAGCAGCTGTATCCATTTGGGCATGTCACTGAGTTCAGTTTTCTCATCTGAACATTGAAGGGCTTGAATCAGATGGTCTTTAAGTATCCTTCTAATTTTAAGGTTATGATCCTAGGATCTATCAACAAAGTAAACCTGACCATGGTCCCTTTCTGTTCCCTTGTCCACATGGATAAGTTATGCAAGAACCAGTCATGCCCTAGTTCTGAACACCACCACCCATCAGTTCCCTATAAGGCAGAAGAGGGTCTTCTGGGTTGGGGGACCTCCAGTGGGACCATCCTGCCTCCATGCTCTCATATGAGTGAATGCAGGACCATGATCTAACTGGGCCCACCCTTTGTTTACTCAGAAAGACATCCATGTGTCATTCCATTTGCCAGCATCTTCTTTCGCATCAACAGTGTGCCACCATATATAAACACGGGTTCCATATCCCTGCTAAGTCAACCCTGACAAATCTAGTCTTCACTCCCCTCCCCAAATGCCACAGGGCAGAGGATCTTTCCTTCCCCACTCCATCTGTTCCAACCTTGACAGCCACCCACTGGGTGCTCCAATCGTCACTGCACAACAGCTCTGGGCCCAGCACGACTAAAGGAACAGTGGGGAGCCCGCAGGGGGTTGCTAAGAGCATTACATCAGCCCAATCTCCAATGCTCCCAAGGTCTGGCAGTCAAGTCCTGAGAACACATTTTACTCCCAGAAGAAATCTAGTGCAGGAATCTCAGGAAGCAGACAGTCATCTTCTGGCTCTGGTCACTCCATCCTCTCCATCCTTGGGTGACCCTGGGCAGGCACTTTCCTTCCCTGGACCTTGGTTCCCTCCTATCTAAAAGGGGGTACACCATTTCTGGAGCCTCCATGATCTCAGTGTTGTTGATAGGACAAGTAAGATCCTAAATAAAAGGACAGAGTTTTTACTGAATGCAAGGTGGTGGCGACAGTGCTGAGATAATCAGCTTTCCTGTACTGAGGACCTGCAAATACACACACACAGGAGCTTTCTTTTCAGGCTTTCAGGCTGTTAAAAGATACTGTGACTTCCCATTTCACCCCTAGAGTTTCTTTGTGTTTTCCTGAAGAAAAAGACAGGGGAGGACTTCCCTGGTAGCGCAGTGGTTAAGAATCCGCCTGCCAATGCAGGGGACACGGGTTCGAGCCCTGGTCCGGGTAGATCCCACATGCCGCGGAGCAGCTAAGTCCATGCGCCGCAACTACTGAGCCCTCGAGCCACAACTACTGAAGCCCGCACACCTAGAACCCGTGCTCTGCAACAAGAGAAGCCACCACAATGAGAAGCCTGTGCACCGCAACGAAGAGTAGCCCCCGCTCGCCGCAACTAGAGAAAGCCTGCACACAGCAATGAAGACTCAACACAGCCAATAAAAAAGACAGGGGAAGGAGGTGGGGGGTTGCAGATTTACTCCACAGTTGCTGTTTTAGTCTCCAGAGGAGCCAGGCTTGTTGATTGCAGAGAGACTGTTATCTCTCTTAGGGCTCAATGAGGCTCACCTTCAAACCAGATGCTCCTTTTCTCCTAGTGCTCAGTGCAGGCAGAACCTGGGACAGTCGTGGATCAAGAATGGGTAGGGGGAGCTGTGCAGATGATGCCCTGAGAGCTAAGAACCCAGCTGGGGGGAAGAGGGAAAGGAAATAAGGTGAGAGGGATTTTGAGTGCCACTTCCTGCAGTAGATGTAAGAGATGTCTGGGAGGAATCTAACTGAGAAGTCATTTTTAATAACAATACCCTTGTCTGCCTTGGCTCTCCCTAGGGATACAGGGGGCTAACAGGGAGGGAAGAGTTACACACGGATGTCGTGGACCATTGGATGCAGCCACTGCCTCAGAGGCGGGGGCTAAGGAAAGGAAGAGAGCCATCCAAAGAATTCCCAAAGATGTGATGTTAGCTGCAGGAACAGAGGAGAAAGAGGCCATTCAAATACCGATCCAGGCCCCACTTAGCTCTAGGGAGAAGGAGCAGTGAGGTGCAACCCTTGAGGGAATGATGGGCCCACAAAGAACAGACTTCCTAGGACAAGATCCATCATCACCCACTGTAGAGTCCAGACCCACGTGCCAATACTTTCGGGAAAGAAGAGACCAGGGTGGTGTCATCCCTAAGGGACAGTCTAAGCCAGGCTCCTCCTCGTTATCCAGCCTTGTCCCTGTCATTCTCCCACTTCCCACATATCTCTCTGTTCTGCCCTCTCAAGGTTCCCTTGGTGACCCACACACAACCCTCTGCCAGGACAAATCACACTGTGCCGGGCTCTTCCGAGCAGGCCTTTGTGGGCCATCTCCATGCTCCCGGGGGAGGCTCTGTGTCTCTGCACAGAGCCAGCCAGCACGCAGGGAGTCCCCAAAGAGAGGGCTTTCTTATTGAAAGCAATGAAGTGTTTCTTTCAAGACCTATTTCAACCTTAAAGCTGAAACCTTAAACCTGAGGAATTCTATCTCTGAAGCTCTCAGTGGGTCCAGGGATGGACCAGGCTGGAGTGGAGAGGGAGCATTAGTAAGGATCCATTCTAGTGCCCCGTGCTTTCCTTCACTCCCATTTCACCCAGGGTCTCTGGGCCTGGCCTCTGGGTCTGGCCTTAGCTAAGGGAGAAGCTCGGGTTTTGTTTGTGGTTGTAGTGGCGGGGTGTGGGTGTGTGTGTGTGTGTGTGTGTGTGTGTGTGTTGGCAAGTATCTGTGTGTGAGCTCAAATTTATCTACTCACCTTGCCCCTTGGGTATCACTGGCCTTTACCCTTGGTGCAATAATCTGTCTTTAACAACTCCCACCACAAGTCAATAAAATGTCAATTTGGTTCTCCGTTTGCTAAATCTTAAATCTGTGTGATCCTCTCCTTTCCTTGGCTTGTTCAAT
Organism: Eubalaena glacialis; assembly: GCF_028564815.1. Classification (NCBI taxonomy): domain Eukaryota; kingdom Metazoa; phylum Chordata; class Mammalia; order Artiodactyla; family Balaenidae; genus Eubalaena; species Eubalaena glacialis. The sequence continues at coordinate 107,795,160 of NC_083723.1, read as the reverse complement.
CAAGCTCATGTTTACCTCCCTCCTCTTCCCACCTCCTCAGCAGGGCCACCTGCCCCTGAGCAAAGGAACAGAGATGCTCAAGTGAAGGTTGATGTAGAGCCTTGGGGTTTGGAGACCAGAATGATGGGACCGCTAGGTGTCTCCAGTTTTCCTCGACTCTTGGAAACCCTGAGCAAACCAGCCTTCTGTATCACTGAATTCCTTGATTTTGCCAAACTTGCTCTTCAGGTGAGCTGTAATAAAGTGGGCAAGCATGGGCATTAAGAAACAGACTCAGGGGCTTCCCTGGTGGCGCAGTGGTTGAGAATCTGCCTGCTAATGCAGGGGACACGGGTTCGAGCCCTGGTCTGGGAGGATCCCACATGCCACGGAGCAACTAGGCCCGTGAGCCACAATTACTGAGCCTGCGCGTCTGGAGCCTGTGCTCCGCAACAAGAGAGGCCGTGATAGTGAGAGGCCCACGCACCGCGATGAAGAGTGGCCCCCGCTTGCCACAACTGGAGAAGGCCCTTGCACAGAAACGAAGACCCAACACAGCCAAGAATAAATATTAAAATAAATAAATAAATAAATAAAGATTACTAAAAGCACAATTCATTTAAAAAAAAAAAAAAAAGAAACAGACTCAGCTCCATCACTCACTAGCCGTATGATTTCACTTCTCTGGATCTCAGTTTCCTTATCTGTACGATGGGCACAATAACAATATACTCACTGCTTACCTAGGAGGGTTAAAGCAGTTAATACACGTGAATGAACATTCTGAACTGGGAAAGAGGTGAACCCATGAGGAGCCTACACGGCATGAAGGAACAGTCTGAGCTCTGGAGTCAGAAACTGTGGGTAAGTTACTTAGCTCTCAAGCTTCGGTTTCCCCACACACAAAACCAATGATCCCTAGGCCTTGGGCTCATTGTAAAGGGTCAAATGAGATAGCGTACGTAAAGCTCTTGGAACACAGAAGGGGATCTCTGAATGTGAGGTCTCTTCCATATCCACTTTCTCAGCCTTCCTCTTGGAACAGACTCTTGGGATCCCCTGAATTTTTTTTGTGAGTGGTGATTGTCTGAGTGTGCTTCTGGGCACAGGGGCCTTGGGAGTATTCATCAAAACTCAATTCAAGGAAAGTCAATTCATCACTTTTATTTTGCCAAATGGTGATGTGGCTTCCCATCAACTGAGTCTAGGAAAAATTGCTTTTGGCAAGTGAGTCTGCCTTCCGGAGGGATTCTCTAGGGGAACTGGGCTGATCCGGATGCAAGTTTCGCGAGTCCTTGGCTCAGAAGCAGGAAGCAGTTTGCTTTCAGCACTATATGTTGGCAGCTGAGCCCTGCACTTGGTGGCTGATGCTCTGTGAGGTCTCCTATGGGCTCTGCATTGTCACCAGGGCTCATTTATCGATACATAATCCCCCATCTATGAGGTCAGTACTACTAGAGATCAGGGGACGAGGGCTCCCGGCAGGTCCTAACTCAATCAGGGTCACACAACCCCCAAGTGGTGGTGACAGGCTGCCCACCTGTAATGGCACTTGCTTTTCTTCACGACAGCATTTATGCCCACGTCTTAAGACTCATTAGGTTCTACACCTGTAACAAGTAGGTAAATGAAGGCTCAGGGGGAGCAGGTAGTTGACTCCGTGTCCCAACAAGGCAAGCCTTTGTTTTCCCTGAGGGGGGCATGTGTCCTTCTAGCTCAAAACACTTCAAGACTTTGGTCTCTGTGGCCTAACGCATGGTCTTCTTCCCCCAAATTCTAAGGATTGAGGACTTGCCTGTTGCCAAATTACCCTCTAGGATTGTGGTTCCTCTAAGCCAACTCCCTAATCCATCTGAAGCTCTCAAATAAAAATTGCCTATGGAAGCATCCAAGGCAACTGATTGACAGGCTGTGTCTAAGGTAAGCCGATCAGACTAAGCTCAGGGATTTGAGAGGCAGCTGTATCTATTTCCCTGAAATGCAAACCCCACCCCTGAGCCACTCCAGCCTCCAGATTTCAGCAGCATCAGGACCCATCAAGGGCTGCTTGATTTGCCTTCAACATCTGAAGGCTGTCAGCAGGGAGGGCGCCACCAATTAGTCCATCAGTGAGCGGGAATCAGATATAAGGTTGCAATTGCCCTGGGATCTACATAAAAGTGTCAACATTCTTCTATAGGAGGTTGACAGGCCCAAGAGTTTATAGAGATCCTGGCTCGAAGAGAAACGGTAGTCGCTAGCAGAGAATACATAGTTCTTTAGCTCCTGGATGTCCTGCTATTAAGGAAACGAAGTCCTATAAATTCCTTCTCTTAAATTCCTCTCAAATTCCTAGCCTCCTTCCCTTTCCCAAGGCTGCCCTGTGGGCTCTTCTCCTCTCTGACTGCGAATCTATCAACAGGCTCCTAAATACTCAAGAGAGTATTTGACTTCCACATGCCAACTGGGTGATCCATCCAAATGAAAGTTTGTTTAAAATTCCATCTGCTTAGGGCAGAGGCATGTATACACCCCAGGGAATACATAAGACGCATTGGGGTGTAGAAAGAAAAAAGTTAACTTCTGCTAATTTTTCTAAGAGCAAATTTAAAGAAATTAAGCTTTACTAATATATAATATTCATCTTGATACTTACACCCTTGCTCAGTCCATAGGGGGAGCAAGCAGGGGAGTGGAGGCCCCATAACTAAGGGGTTGACAGTGGTGTCCTCATTCAATCCTTCATTTTCAGCCTTTTTTGTATAATCAATCCAAGCTGCACTAAATCAGATTAATCATAATCTCCATCCATATAACATTTCATCATTAGTCATTAATTTATTTATATATTTATATATTTTTAACAATGCAATAAGCACACATCAATCTACCACCCAACAAGAAAGCTAGGACCTCAACAATAATTTCCACCCAGCTATGCAGCCATTCCCCATCCTATCCTCCTGCTGTCCCCACCTAAGGTAGCCACCATCCTGAATCACAGGTCCATTGTTCCTTAATATAGGAACAATGTTGCTTCTAATATAGTGCTAACTCATCTGTATGTATTCCTTAAAGGTGAAGATTTTTATACTGGTTGCTTTTACCACTCTAAAAAAAGGTGGGGGGGGGGGCATTGTGCTGTATGTAATCTTCTGAGCCTTTTCTTCCTTCACTTAATATTACTTTGCTAAGATGCATCCATATTGCTTCATGTCACAGAGGTTCATTCACTTTCACTGCTGTGTAATATTCCTTTATGTGCCTATACTACACTTTATTCATCCACTCTCCTGTTCGTGGGCATTTGGGCTGTTTTCAGTAATAAAGTTAAAATTTATTTTAAAATTAAAATGAAATGCAAATATCCAAGGATAGCCAGGACAGTCTTGAATATATATATATGGCATATGTAAATATATCCTCTGGAAGGACTCATATGCAGAATATATATCCCTGGAATGTCTAAAAATACTGCTATGCTATTGCTGCCTTCATCAACTAAGATTTGCCTCATTGTTCTAAACCACCTTTTGTTAGTGAGGAGAAACCTAATCACAAGATCTGCTAAGTTAAAGAGGATGTGTACATGTCAAATTGTATCCAGAGGTACTGCTGGGGATAAACCCACTGCAGATGTAAATTAAATAAAAACACTTAAGATGCAAAAAAAAAAAAAAATATATATATATATATATATATATATATATATATATATATATATATATATATAAAGAATATCAAAATTCACTAAGAGGGAAGAGACTCAAACACTTCATGAGGAAGAATATCCACATGACCAATAAATATATGAAAAGATGCTCAACCTCGTTAATTTTCAAAGAAACTCAAAATAAAACCACACTGAGATATGACCTCACACCCAACACAATGATGCAAACTTGAAAGACTGACAACACGATGTGTTGGTGAGGATGTGGAGAAACTAGAATTCTCACGCCTGCTGACAAGAGCACAGATTGGTACAACCACTTCAGAACACGGGCACTGTCTATCAGAGTTGAACATACATATATTCTATAACCCAGCAATTTCACTACTAGATATACACCCAAAGGAAATGTATACATATGTACACCAAAAGATATGTATAAGAATGTTTATAGAAGTATTATTCATCAGTTTAGTACCACTTATAAATGTAAATTCTGCCCCAGAATTTATACATCCTTCAGCATACCTACGACAGGATGTAAGAGAGACTGGAACTTGCCTCTCCCCAAAAGGGTGGGTGATGAGGGTATTCCTGGGTACACTGTGCTATAGACAGGTACCCCCCTCAACCTCCTTAGAAAAAAGTGACTGTCTTTCTAGAATATCAACTTGGGGATCCAGTACTAAATATCCACTTAACATCGGACTTTTCTTTAAATGAAAAAAAATTGTACTTTGGACTCCAGTTACTCAACTTGGACTAAACATAATCCCTGCTCATGACCCAATGCCAACATTGTTCCATGCATGGCCTGCTGGTCCACTCATTCATTCATGCATTCATTCATTCTTGTTCATCCAATGCCAAATCTAGAACAATATAAATAACATATCTGTGTATTCCTCACCTTGGCTGGCCCTCTCTCAGTGCTCCCCACCTGTGCCAGAGATAACCATTATACTAAATCACCTATATACGTATGCCTTATATTATGTATCTTTTCAGTTTTAATTTTGAAGTTTAGAAAACAGGTATTGTACTCTATATAGCCTTCTAGGACTTACTTTTTTCCCATTCATTATGTTACTAAGATTGACCTGTGTTGTTACATGCAATTCATTCATTTTCACTGCTATAAAAACCTCCATTCTGTAAAGATATCATCATTCATTCATCCATTCTTCACTCTGTGGGCCTTTGGGTTGTTTCCAAACAGTGCTGCTATGAACACTCTTATTCCTGTCCTAACACCCACCATTTCTCAACTATTGTTAAGGCTATATTATGCTTCTGGACTTGTGTTTCTGGAAAGGTGATAATGATAATAATAATGTGATGATGATAACTAACACTTGTCTGATATGTTACCTGTTACAAAGCACTCTTATCAACGTGATCTAATTCGACAACTCTAGACACAGGCCAGCCTATCACAGGGTTGGGAAGTGGCTGAATCCACGGCCGCTGGGTCTTGTTTAATGAATTATTCTGATCCACGTTCAGGCATCAGGACTTAATTACCATTTCTGTCCCTGTAAAGACTAGTTTCAATGCAATATGCTATTAAAAATGGGTGGGACATTTTATGTCAGTGGGCATTTGAGGAAACTGAGGCATATATTGAATACAAAGGCCATCGGCAAGCAGCCAGAGCTGATACCACCAAAGATTCTTTTCCCCGTCTCCAGCCAAAGGTGAGATGCTCCAGGGCCTGTGCGAGACCTGGGCTGTCTGGGAGGTAGGATTCCTCCTGGAATCATCCACCTGGCACCCTTTCTCCCAGGATGAGAGTGAGTTGCCCTTGACCCTTTCCTGGCTGGCTGTCTCTCCCAGTTCCCACATCAACTCCTCTCCTGGGAGGCCAGGCTTGGCAGCAGGATGCCAGCCCTTCTCTGCTCCTCATCCCCATCACTGAATAATGAATACCAGCTAAGTGATGGGCTGGTGCCAGTGACCTCTCAGCAAATCTTCCCCTTGGAACTTGGATCAATAACACTTAGCTGCTCCTTTTCAGCTTGGAAGGTGGGCAGAAGGAAACCTAGCCTGGGCCCTTCCCCTCAGGGAGACACTGCTCTGACAACCCCCAAGCCCACCCTCACAGGCTCTTACTGATCCCCGACCTCCCACGGGGTGTGAGTGCAGGAGTGAAGCAGTGTGTCCACAAAGGACTGATTACCCTTCTGTCTGCAGCCGAAGTCCCCCATCTCCCATTAGAATGTGAGTGTTCTGCTCCATCTCCAGGAAAGGGCTCTTGTCCTGGGAGCTCTGGCCTGGGCAGCCACGGGAGCTCAGGGGAGACTGTGTTCTGGATCCTTTGGGAGCCATCAGCCATCTCATAACCTTGAGCTGCTTGGGTTGGGATTGGGGAGGACGAGAGGGAAAGAGGAGGCATTTCCACATTGATGGTCAATTCAACAACCTTGGCTGGGCTCCGTGTCCGATCTAGGCACTGTCAGGTCCAGCCTGGTTCTGGGAATCACACCCTCTCACACACTGAGAGGTCATGTTGCAGAGTTAGTATGAGTAAGAACAGCCAACACTCACAACGTGCTTCCTTAGTGCAGGCTCTGCTCCAAGCCCTTGGCTTATAACTCTTTGAATCCTCTGTTACCTACAAGGTGCACACTGGCATCTCCACTTCAGAGATGGGGAAACTGAAGCACAGAGAGATTAAGTGACTTGCCCAGGGTCACAAGGCCAGTGGGCAGTGAAGCCAGAGATTAAATGCAGGCAGTCAAGTTCTAGAGTGCATGGTCTATGCCACTACACCAAACCTTCCATGACTCCACCACCTGGGCAAACAGGGGCTCTGGAGGCAGATGTTCCTGACTCTGAATCCAGCTGTTATTTACCAGTGACATGATGGGCAAGTTTTGCAATCTATTTCCCTGAGTCTCTCTTTCCTTATGTGAAAAATGGAGATCATGCTTACCTCCAAGGGCTGTTGTTAAAAATAAAAATGAAATAATGTGCAGAGTAGGTGTTCAATAGGTATTAGTTTTCTGATTCAGAAGCTGGATTCCCTTGATCCTCTTTGCGGAGGGAGGACTTCTGATCTGGGGCAGGAAGGCCCTGGCCCATATTTGGGGTCCTGGTATCATAGCTTCTCCTTCTTCTCTGGTTGCTGTGTCCAGGTTCCTCTTCCCGACACCTTCCCAATACCCCAGCCCTCTTCAAGGGCTGGGAGAGGCGGGCAGGGCCTATCACCACTCCCCTCCCCTGGTCTGCTGGCTCCTGCCCCCCCACTAACCTCCCTGGCCACAGCCCATACCTGGTTATGTGGACTTCTGAGGCCACTCTCCATAGTCGTGCCCTTCTCAAGGAAGGCTTGGCCACATCATCTGGGACACACTGCTCTGCTGATGCACAGCTTAGATCTGCAGCCAAAGAAGTTCCTCAAAGTGGCCTCCCCCCTTACCTCTGAATTAAATGTCTCATTCACAGTAGACCTGGTGCATTGGTTATTCAGTGCTGCGTAACAAATCATCCCAAACTTAACAACTTCATACACCAGTGATCGTTTATCATCTCATGCTCTGGTGAGTCAGAATTTAGACAGGCACGTGGAGGATGTCTTATCTCTGCTCCACGATGTCTGGAGCCTCAGCTGAAGAATTTGGAGGCTGGGTGGCTGGAATCACCTGAAGGCTCGACTGGGGCAGGAGGATCTGCCCTCAAGGTGGTTCACTCATATGACGGATAGGTCGGTGCTGCCAGGTTGCTTCCTCTCCACGTGGGCCTCTTCACAAGGCTGCTTGAGTGTTGTATTAGTCTGCTCAGGCTGTCATAGCAAGGACCACAGATTGGGGGCTTAAACAATAGAAATTAATTTTCTCACAATTCTGGAGGCTGTAAGTCCAAGATGAAGGTATCAACAGAATCAGTTTCCTCTCAGGCTTCTCTCCTTGGCTTGCAGACTGTGCCTTCCCCTATGTCCTCACACGATCATCTCTCTGGGCATGTCTGTGTCCTAATCTCCTCTTCATATAAGGACACCAGTCATATTGGATTAGGACCTACCCAAAATACCTCATTTTACCTTAATTACCTTTTTAAAGGCTCTATTTCTAAATACAGTCACATGGTGAGGGTCTAGGGGTTAGGACCTCAACATATGAACTGGGCAAGGGGGACACAGTTCAGACCGTAACGAGTGTCTCTGTGATGTGGTGACCCCAGAGACCAAGAGGGCAGGAGCCACGTCTTCTATGGCCCGGGCTCAGGAGCCACACAGCATCATTTCCTCACTCTGCTGTTCGTCACATGGGTCAGTCCCATTCAGTGTAAGAGGCAAGGGAGGAGAACACATGCAAGAGAATAAGCTTCTGAAGGAGAGACCTGGAAGGCACACAGTCGCTCTGCCAAAGGCTCCCGTCACCCTCAGCGGTCAGGACAGTGGCTCCAGAGAAGGAGTGAAGAGAAAGGGCTGGAAGTGTTCCTCTCAAACCATCACCTCTTGGGTAGTCAGTGTCACTGGCCCTGTGGAAACCTGGGACTGATGTCCCCGGTGTAGAGAGAGGTTCCATCCCGCCCCCTGGTTCACGCCTCGTGCTGTGTAGTGTGTGTGCCCTGAGCAGCATCGGCCAAGTCTCGGGGTGGAGTGGACACTGCCAGGTGGACGTCAATGAATGAGATACATGCTGTTTGCAAGGAGCTTGTAATGTAGCACATGGCATAGAACAGGTGACAAAAGACTAACTAGCAAGTCAGACTGCATTTGTTCATTCCCAGTGCACACTGGGCCACATCGTGGCTGAGGAGAGGGAGGCTCTACTCCTTTGTCCTGAGTAGACCGGACTTCAAAGCAGAATCGTTATTCTTTCTCCCTTATTTGTTTAATCCACAGAAAAACAGAACTGCTGCCGTCCAGCATCGGCTACTTTTTTCCTGGGTCAAAGATCTGTGTCTGGGACCCCGGATGATCTGCAGTCCATTTACCGAGTCCTCACTGGGTGTATGTCCATGGAGATATGGAATGAACTTGAGATTGGGTCCCAGCACAACCTTGACTTAGAAGGAGCCACTCAGCTCTGATGACCGCTGCCTTGTCCAAGTGGATGTGGACTTGCCACTGACCTGGGGCTGGAGTCATAACGTACAGCTCTCAGTCCTGCCTTGGAGTAGGTCCCCCACAGGCCTGCCAGCCTTCCTCTCCTCCCTCGTCATATATTCCTGGGACTTGACACCCAAAGAGTCCATCCTCCCCACCCCACCTCCCCATCACCTTCCTTCTTGGCTAAAATCACCCGGCCCAAGTTCTAGGGGAGAATAGCTCATCCTGCGATAGTGCCTTCCCTTCCTCAGCATCTCTGGACTTCATTTAAACTTCCCACACTCCCCCCGACCTTATTAGAGAAAGGGAGGATTCCTCCAGCCCCAGCTGGCCACATCCCTCATTCACCTCATCCATCATCCCGACAGATGGTTCCTAGAGAGAAGCCATGAGCAGGACAGGGGTAATTAGGATCCATTAAGGAGATGAGGCTGAGCTGCAGGGGGACCATTCACTGCCCAGCCCCCTCTTCTAAATGGGGCCATCAGCCACTGTGAGCTTGCTGCCCCTGCTCCCCAAGTTCCTGGGGAGGATGAGACAACAGTGGGTAAATGAGCATCTTGAGGACAGAGAGGCCCGGATTTGAGGCAAGGGACCACAGGCCACATTCCGGCAAAGGAAGCACGGAGCCGAGAAGGGGAAGCAGGACCCCCAGCAGGATCCAATGAAGGGGCTGTTCCTGAGCCAGGGCCTCAGCTTATGAATCCAAACTCTGCAGTCAAGGCTGCTTTTGGCAGCCTCCCCACGTGGCCCAGCCCAGGGCCCGCCTTTGCAGAGGCAAAGAAGGAGGTAGCCCCCAGGTGCCCGGTGGCTCTCGTGGAGCCGTCTGCAGAAGGCCCCTGCCAGCAAGCAAATGTGCTTCACGAGAGAGGGTTATAAATTAAACTCACAGCGCTTTCATCAAACATCTTCCTCCTGATTCATTTGTCAGACTGGCTGCCTCCCTGAGAGAGTGAAAATGCTCAATAGCCAGACCAATTAATTTTTTCTATCTTGATCAGATCAGAAATATGGGGGGTGGGGGGGCAATGGCAGATGGTGATGGGGTGGAGAGTAGACAAAGGGGTGAAGTGTGAGAAGCACCCACTGCAGGGGAACCAAGATCCATGATCCCCTTTCTCCTAAACTCAGGCTTGACTCAGTCAGAGGAAGAGGGGGAGCACTTGTCCCAGGATATGGGGCCAACCCTGGAAAGGACCGGTGGCCCGAAAATGCTCACACCCCCACTGTGCACAGATCATGACTAGAGAGCGGGGCTCCCAATCTTCAGATGGTGCCAATCACCAGAAGCCCTCAGAACCCTCAGTAACAGTCTGGTTGTCTTATCCTGGAGGCCTCTCCCTCTGGGGCAGTGAAGACGCAGAGGAGAGCATCCACCATCTAGATGCAGGTGCACAGAGAAGATGAGGCAATGATTCCTAAATCAAGGTGTGGTGCTCTGCCATCCATGACTGGCCCCCTCCTCAAGGTGGTGGTAGCAACATTCGTCTCCATCTTCCCACCAGGAGACAGGCTCAGAGATGCTGAGTGACATGCCAAGGTCACACAGCTAGTAAATAGCCAAGTCTGGACCTAACCAGCCCCTATTTTCAGCAGGAAGTCCAGATTTTTAATACATGAGACCTGTTTATATCACCTAAACCCTGACAAGTCATCCATACCTTCATAATCCAGTTCCTCCTTGGGGATCTGAATTCTTCACTCATTCGTTCATTCATTCAGAGCTGATAAGAAATTGATCCTATATGAGGATGTGGAGAAAAGGGAACCCTCCTACACTGTTGGTGGGAATGTAAGTTGGTACAGCCACTATGGAAAACAGTGTGGAAGTGCCTCAGAATACTAAAAATACAATTACCATATGATCCAGCAATCCCACTCCTAGGCATATATCCAGACAAAACTCTAATCCAGGGACTTCCCTCGTGTCACAGTGGTTGGGATTCCATGCTCCCAATGCAGGGGGCCCGGGTTCGATCCCTGGTCGGGGAACTAGATCCCACATGCACGCCGCAACTAAGAGTTCACATGTCAAAACTAAGGAGCTGGCGAGCCACAACTAAGACTGCAACTAAGACTGGGTGCAACCAAATAAATTAATAAATAAATAAAATAAAAAACTCTAATCCAAAAAGATACATGCACCCCTATGTTCATAGCAACACTATTCACAATAGCCAAGACATGGAAACAACCTAAATGTCCACTGACAGATGAATGGATAAAGAAGATGTGGTACATATACACAATGGAATACTACTCAGCCATAAAAAAAAGTATGAAATAATGCCATTTGCAGCAACATGGATGCAACTAGGATTATCATACTAAGTAAGTCAGAAAGAGAATGACAAATACCATATGATGTCACTTATATGTGGAATCCAAAATATGACACAAATGAACCTATCTATTGATACAAAACAGAAACAGACTCATGGACACAGAGAACAGACTTGTGGTTGCCAAGGGAGAGGGGCTTGGGGGAGGGATGGAGTGGAAAGTTGGGGTTAGCAGATGTAAGCTATTATATATGGAATGGATAAACAACACGGTCCTACTGTATAACAAAGAGAACTATATTCAGTAACCTATGATAAACCATAATGGAAAAGAATATTAAAAATGTATATATAGGTATAACTGAATCATTTTGCTGTACAGCAGAAATTAACACAACATTGTAAATCAACTATACTTCAATTTAAAAAAATTTTTTAAATTGGTCCTATGATCTTGATACCTACATGCCATGCCCTTGGTAACAGTGCTCACGCAGTGGTGGGACAGCTCACAGCCTGAGCCCTGATCTACACCAGGCCATGGAGTTGAGGCAAAGTCTGGTTGATCAGGGCTCCACAGCATCACATTTTGTGGCCCAACAAGAGTCCAGAAACAAAACTTTCCCCCTTGGTCATGTAGATGAACCCCATACCTCTTGAGTAAAAAAGCAAGAAGATGTACTTTGAATATAATTCAATTTTTGGTGTAGCATAAATGCTTTCTGAAATGTGTTTGTTGGGTCTTTAGCAGTTTGCTGTTTGTTTGTTTGTTTGTGACATCAAGTTCCATGATGTCTGCTGAAAGGAGCAAGGAGAAATAGTGGTGCAGGACCACAGAGAGCAGCTCGGGAAACCCCTACCCACTGTACCCTTAATCCTGCTGCCCGGGATCCCCTGGAAGGCACTTCTTAGCTTCCTCTTTCCCAAGGCCCTTATAGAGCAGAAATGGATGAAACCTGAATCTTGGGTACCAGTGTCTGGCTGAGCTTCCTGCAGGGACTGAGCTACTTTTGCCTTTCTTTGCTGGTTTTAGTCAAGGTAGCAGTTAAGCCCACATGAGACCAGGAAATGGGAGATGACAATTACTAAGGTGCTGAGACAGACTAGATGGGTAGATAGATAGGTAGATAGTACTTACGCTTGATATTAAGTATAAGAGAGACTAATAATTCAGACAGGCAGAAACTTTGGAATCCACCCTGAGGCTTCCCAAGGCAGAATGCAGTGACTGGCCACACATCTGCATAATAGCTTTCTTGTTGTTCCCTTTGTCCTTTTGTTGCTTTGACTAATTGCTTCGAAGCACCCAGTTATTTCTCTCATTCCTCTGAAAGGACCGAGCCCCCGTGATATGTAAAATGGTAACTTTCACCAGCACAATGCTGTCATACATTTGTAAATTTGGGAATATGAATGGACACAAAGCTCTTGATCAAGATAGCGCCAGGAACCACTCCTGCCCCTCCAGGAAATAGGATATGACAGGTGTGCCACCTCTTCAGCTGTCCCATGCTTAGAAGGGCCCTCTCATTAGAAAGGTCCTATGCTTGGTTTAAAGCAGGGGTCCCCAACCCCCAGGCCGTGGACCAGTACCGGTCCGTGGCCTGTTAGGAACCGGGCCGCACCGCAGGAGGCGAGCGGCAGGTGAGCGTGCGAAGCTCCATCTGCCACTCCCCATCGCTCTCATTACCGCCTGGACCATCCCCACGCCCCACCCCCGTCCCTGAAACCGGTCCCTGGCGCCAAAAACGTCGGGGACCGCTGGTTTAAAGCATGCAGTCACTGTTTAGAATTTCTCTGTCATTTTTTAACAAGGAGCTCCACATTTTCATTTCATACCTGGCCCTACCAATCATGTATGCTTCTCTCTCTAAGTCAGGTTTGGCCGGGATATGGCCGAACTCCAATGGCAAGTGGGCACCATGTGACAAAGCCTCCCAATAATCGATCCATCACAGCATCTCTGCCTCCTCTGGTTCTCACCTAGCTCCCCAGCACCTTCGATGGCCATGACTCATAGCAGAGGGACAAATCCCATTAGCCAGCACTCAATCTGATGCCAGATTTCCTGAACTCAGCTGTCAGGCTAGCCTGGCTCATTCATGAAAAGATGGAACAAACAGAAGCACAAAGATTGTTGTCTGGACAGGACTTTTAATAGCTGAAGTCACTTCCTTCGTGCAGAAAACCTGAGTGAGTTGGGAGTGATTTCCCTGGTCCTAGGGACTCTAATGGTCCCAATAAGAAGCATGGAGCTGCCGTGCCTATGCTGCTCATGCCTGCTCCCTCCTCACTTCTGCACTGTTCCAGATAAACGTCATTCATCTATTCCTAAAATAAGCATTACCAGAGTACTCCAGGCTCTCCTAGGCACTGGGGATCCAAGTGTAAACAGAGAGACTCGGTCTATGCCTTGATGATCTTATGGTCTCATCACAAATGACACCCAAATGCCTCATCCATCCATATGCACATTCACGTGGGAAGGGCCAACTGCCACGTTCCTGCCTTGGAGCCCATTGTTATCCTCACTGGAGTGGCTGCTCCTCTTTTCTGACAACTCATGCCTAGTTAACTGGATATCCAGAATCCAGCTCAAAATATCCTTCTATGAGGAGTCCTTCTCTGTCCAGCTCCATGCTGGTCACTGCTTTGTGCCGCTCCACTCAGCTGCCTCTCTGCTGCATCCACCTGGGGACCCAAGTGCTTCTGTGTCTCTCTGTGTTCTTCAGTTCCTACGAGGATTATAGATTTCCTGGCTTGATACGAAATGCACAGATCTGGGGTCTGTTTCCCCGTGTTCCCTCATTACTGTCCCTGATGTAGCAGGTACTGTTTGCTGCTCACATAAACCCATCGCCCTCTTCTGCCTGGACAGTGGACCCCAATTTTGTTTCCATAGTCACACTTTTCTCAAGCCTATCTTGTTGGGAAAGGTGACCTTATCTCTATCCTCCTTCCCGAGGAAGATGAGGCATGAATCTTGATGGGTCTATGGGGAACCCCTTCTTCTTCCATCACTGGATTCAAAAGGGTCATGTGACCTAGTCTTAGCCAATGAGATGTGAGCGGAATAATGGGGTGGCTTCTAAAAAAAGATTTTCAATCAATAAAAATAGAATCCTGGGAGGAAATGGTCCCTTCTCTTCAGTTGGATCATGCCATGTCTGCATGGGATGCCTGGAACTATGGCAGCTATCTTGTGACTATGAAGGACAAGACCAACAGGTCGAGGATGACAGTGAACAATGACTGAGAGAACCTGGGTCCCAGATGACACAGTTGAACAGATGTTAACCAATCTGGAACCACCCTACCTACTTCCAGGATTCTTGCTATGTAACTTAAAAATTCTCTTTATCACGTAATACATATTTATTTAGGTTTTCATTCTTTGTAGTTGAATATGTCCTAAATGATAAACAGGGTTTTGCCTATAATAGATGTGCCTTATGGGTTTTCTCTGACTAAATGTTAGGTACAGGGCAGGCAGGCAGGCAGATCTCCTTGGAACTGAGCTAATTAGACTGCTTGTAGGAAATGTGAGTGGCCCATCAGAAAAAGAATAAAGGCATCCCGGTGTTTCTGAGGTGCAGTTCTCTCTCTGTCCCTGACTGTGACTTTGACAGGATGGAATACAGGAAACTAAGACATTGAGGAGGAAAATCTTGACCTTGGTTGCACCACAATCTAAAGAAACTCAATTTAGACCACCTACTTGGAACCAATCCCAAATAAAATTGGGGCATAAGAAAAGTTTGTCTTTGGTGAACCAAGATTCTTCTGTATAAAACTGCTCAACTCTCTGATGATAAGTTCATCCCAAGTAACTGTCCTATGCACCATTTCCTATCCCTTATTTTATGCTCAAGAAAAAAAAAGGGCCTACCCATAAATAGGAATGTTTGCATTTTAATTGTTTTAGAGATGATTTATAAAGCCGAAAGAATGGATCTCTAATGGTGGAATTTCAGACTTTATCAGCTCTAGATGATCTACTTTTAGACAGACTGATGTCCCTAAAATCCCATTGTATCAGTAGCCACCAATTTCTCCTGCTTGAAGGCAGGCCTCACCCCTGCCTTACTCTGCTATGACAGATAAGCTTATCTTAGCTGTCATGACTCTTTATCCACTCTCGACCCTAAGACAGATTTTGGCTGACCCTACTGGCCAGTGGATATTTTTGTTTGCCCCAATTAAAAAGGTGAAAGGAAAAGAAAGGGGTAAGAAGACCTGCAGGTATGGGTCTGGCAGTCACCCATCCCCTCTCTACCTCTCAGAAGCAGGAAGAAACAACAACAACCACTTTAGCTAATGCAGTGGAGTGGCCAAAACACTCTGGGCTGCCCCCAGCAGGGTAGAGAAGCTTACAGATGTAGCAGCCTTCTTCAGCATTGCCCTGGCTTCAGGGAAAGAAGGTGGTCTTTGGCTACAGGTCCTATTTCTTCTGCATTTCCAAGTCTCACCTTGCTGAGAAAGTCCAGCCTTGAAAAGACCTGGGAGAGGGGTTCACTGAAGGGGCATAACTTCTGCCAAGGAGAAAAGAGAATGGTGAGGGAGGGGCCCAGATCCTCTGACCACTGTTGAGCCTTCATAGTGAGAAAGGAAGGGAGGGAGAGAGAGAGGGGATATGGGGATATATGTATACAAATAGCTGATTCACTTTGTTATACAGCAGAGACTAACACAACATTGTAAAGCAATTATACTCCAATAAGGATGTTTAAAAAAAAAATAAAGGCAGTTGATTTTTTAACTTGCTACTGCTTTATAGCTTTGTATAAAATGTTAATGCCATGTCATTTGTAGAACTATTAGATCATTTTAATGAAAAAGTAAAAAAAAAAATATTCTCTCTTCTTCTGATGAAAACTCTAATTCAAAAAGATACATACACCCCAATATGCATAGGAATACTATTTATAATAGCCAAGACAAGGAAGCAACCTAAATGTCCATCAACAGATGCATGGATAAAGAAGATGTGATACACACACACACACACACACACACACACACACACACACACACAATGGAATACTACTCAGCCATAAAAAAGAATGAAATAATGCCATTTGCAGCTACATGGATGGACCTAGAGATTATCATACTAAGTAAGTCAGAGAAAGACAAACATCATATGATATCACTTATATGCGGAATCTAAAAAATAATACAAATGAACTTATTTACAAAACAGAAACGGAGTCAACAGACATAGAAAACAAAGTTAAGGGGCTTCCCTGGTGGCACAGTGGTTAAGAATCTGCCTGCCAATGCAGGGGACACAGGTTCGAGCGCTGGTCTGGGAAGATCCCACATGCCGCGGAGTAACTAAGCCCGCGAGCCACAGCTACTGAGCCTGCGCGTCTGGAGCCTGTGCTCCGCAACGGGAGAGGCCGCGACAGTGAGAGGCCCGCGCACCGCGATGAAGAGTGGCCCCCACTCGCCACCACTAGAGAAAGCCCTCGCACAGAAACGAAGACCCAACACAGCCAAAAATAAATAAATAAATTTATTAAAAAAAAAAAAAAAAAAGAAAACAAAGTTAAGGTTACCAACGGGGAAAGGGGGGGATGGGATAAATTAAGAGTATGGGATTAATAAATACACACTACTATATATAAAATGAAAAAGAAGGATTTACTGTATAGCACAGGGAACTATATTCAATATCTTGTTATAACCTATAATGAAAAAGAATCTGAAAAAGAATATATACGTGTGTGTGTATATATATATATATATATATATGTATATATATATATATATATGTATATGTAACTGAATCACTTTGCTGTACACCTAAAACTAACACAATACTGTAAAACAACTATACTTCAATTTAATAAATAAATAAAGAGACTACGGAAAAAATATATATAGTCTCCCTTATTCTTAGATTCCTGCCCAGAACGACTCAGTTACGTGTTCCGGAGTTTCACAAGATCCTCTCCCGTAATCCTCTAGCCAGTGTCTCAGCCTCTCTTTGTCCCTCAATCCTCCATCGCGATGGTGAGGGGACGGCAGCCACCGCTGAGTGGGGCACAGTGACCAGCGGTCCAGGCACAAGAAGAAATGTCCAGGCCTCACAGGAGCTGGAAGGAAATGCATCTGTTTCGGTGCTTTCTCAAAGACCCAGACACCTGGGCCTCCCTGGGAGGGCTCAGAGCCTGCACAGACCAGTGTGGACCAAACCTTTTCCCACAGAGCAGGCAGGCAGACAGCACTGGGTGATTTTCTGTCAGTGATCTCTGTCTTAGCGCCTTAGAGACAGAAGGCACTAAGGTGTAGGAAGAATAAGACTCCAAGCAGATGGACGATGTTGCACAGCTTAATAAAGTCAGGGAGAGTCAGGCATCCTCATAAGAGGCTGGGGACGACAGGCCTGGGCTGGAGCGGTGGCCCACAGAGGGACAACCAAGGGGTAGTTATAAGCAGAGAGGTCCGTGAGCTTTCAGTGTTTTTAGGCAAAGAGAAAGGATCTGAGGCCCTTGGTTCCAAGACAAGAGCGGAAGCTACTGCAAGACCAGATGAGCCCTTCCCGACGGCAGGCCCCTCAGAGAGATGCTAAGGTCACCCTTAGGGAACCCCACTCTGTAGCCAGCAATTGCCCTTCTGCGGGGCAAACCTGCCAGCCAGCCTCTCACCAGCACACAGGCCTCCTCCTGCTTCCAGGCTGAGGGACGGGGAAGCAGTGGGACGGAGTCACAGCCCCTCCTCGGGGATCAGCCAGGTGGGGCCACCCTCACCTTGAGTCTGGGAGCTCTGGGGGGAAGGGAGAAACCTATAGACATATTGACTATAATAATCAGAGTAATCACAATGATTCTCCCCACCTGCACAGAGCTGTTTAGCTAGCAAGACCCTTGTTTCTTTTTTTATAGTCTTTTTTTAAATTAAATTTTATTTTATTTATTTTTGGCTGTGTTGGGTCTTCACTGCTGAGCGCGGGCTTTCTCTAGTTGCGGCGAGCGGGGGCTACTCTTCGTTGCGGCGCATGGGCTTCTCACTGCAGTGGCTTCTCTTGTTGCGGAGCATGGGCTCTAGGCACGCGGGCTCAGTAGTTGTGGCTCATTGGCTCTAGAGTGCAGGCTCGGTAGTTGCAGCGCACGGGCTTAGCTGCTCCGCGGCATGTGAGATCTTCCCGGACCAGGGCTTGAACCCGTGTTCCCTGCACTGGCAGGCAGATTCTTAACCACTGCGCCACCAGGGAAGCCCAACCCTTTTGTTTCTACTGTCAGCCCCCATGTCCCTGGGTAGCTGGCCAAGGAAGGAGAAGGATCCCCGCTCCATTCCTCATCTGCCCAGACTCGGGCCCACGAGAGGCCGTCCACACAGGGTCTGGCCCTTGCTTCCACCACTGGCGCATGCGGCCTTTGCCTAGCTGTGCCCTTCCAATTTTCTGGTGTGCGGCATGCTCCCATGATGGCCCCGCCCTGGAAGGAGGCACTGTCCACGCTCCCTGGGGCTGGAGGGACCCTCAGAGGACGTGCAACAGCTGCTCCTGCCTCTGGGAAGGACAGGCAGCTCCTGAGTCATTGCAGGCAGATGGGAGCCCGTCCTATTTTTTTTCAAAATATCCACAAGGAATGCCACCATCTGCTTAGGTAGTCAAATGTGTCTAATAATCTGACAAGGCCAAATGGGGAACCGCGACAGCACCATTTACTGCTGGGACCAGCAACCCGAGGAAATGGAAAGAATCCCTTCTCTCAGAACAGCCATTTTCAAGTTTGCAACGCACTTTCTGGGGAGCTTTGCAGTTTTCGAGGGTCCTACCTATGGAGCTTTTAAAAGAAGTACTTTTTAAATGTGGGTCCCATCCTCAAGACTCGGAATGAGTAGGTCTGGGATGTGATCTGGCCCGTTGTGGTTTTGAAAAGGTCCACAGGTGATTCTGACGCACAGACAAAATTGAGAGCCCCTGGGCTGCGTCATCTCATTACTTCCTCGAAGAAAGAAAGACTTCCCAGAAAGACTGGAGACACATAATGTTATTTTCAATTTGTAGATGAGAAAACAGGCTCAGGACACCTAAATGGCTTGCCCAGGCTAACACATTTAACTAAGCTTAGATCTAAGAGCAAAATCAGGTCTTCAGTCCACTGGTTCATGCCTTCCCATCTCACCATGCTGCCCACCAGAAGGGGGATGGGGAGGATGCTAGGAAGCTCTTCTTGCTCAAGAACGTACCTCCCAGGAGGGTGGAGCCTGTGAGTCACTCACACTTTAGTTAATCTCACAGTGTTCCGTCATGTCAAGTTTCCACATCACTGTGGGGAAAGATAGCAAACCAATGAAACGGAGGTTATCTTTCCAAACTTTGAGCAATGACAATGGAAGACCAGCCCCCCAACCCCCAGGAGTCGTATGTGTGCTCTGAAACTGTTTAAGGCACTTTCCAAACTTTTCTGATGCTAAAAATCTCCTGAGACACTGCAAATTCTTTACTTAAAAAAAAATTAAAGAAAAAGAAAAAAAAAAAAGAACTGAGTCAGAATCTCCACAAAAAGGGATGGAGAAAACAGCTTCCACAAGCTCCTTGGTGATCCCCACGGTCACAGAAGTTGGGGGAAACTGCTCTAAGGTAGTGGTTCTCCACAGTACAGGGCGGCTATTCAAGCATGACAGAACTCCCACTCAGCACTTCCGCCTTTAAAGCTGTCCTTGGGGCCTCTCAGGTGACAAGAAGTTCCATCTAGAGCAGGATTTCTCAACCTTGCACCACTGACATTTGGGAGCAGATCGTTCCTTGCTGGGAGGGGGTATCCCGTGCATTGTAGGATGCTGAGCAGCATCCCTGGCCTCTGCCCACTAGATGCCAGGAGCAGCCCCCACCCAGCTGTGCCAACCAAAAACGTCTCCAGACATGGCCAAGTGCCCTGGAGGACAAAGTCTCCCCGAGTTGAGAACCACTGGTCTAGCGGAAAGGGTGGAGGCTAGTGTGTAGACAGCCCAGCTGGTCACGGGCCGGCTCTGCTACTGGCACCATGTGCACTGAGGTGACAGTTACAAATTCTTAAAGCCTCAGGTCCTCCATCTGTGAATAGGGATGATGTCTGTCTTGCAGCAATGTTGTGAAGATGGATTATGATCCAGAAAATAAGGGTTCTGATTAACTTAGTAAAAGTCATCCAAAGGTGGAGGGAATTAGCTATGGGCCCCCTAAAGCATCTAGGGTTAATCCAGCAGTAAACCCCATAAAGGCCTTATTATGGACTGAAGTGTGCCCCCGACCTCATATGTTGAGGTCCTAATCCCCAGTCCCTCAAAGTGTGACTGTATTTGGAGATAGGACCTTCAAAGAGGTAATCAATTAAAATTAGGCCATTAGGGTGGGCTCTAATCCAATCTGGTGGGTGTCCTTAAAGAAGAGGACATGTGGATACACAAAGAGACACCAAGGATGTGTGTGCACAGAGGAAAGACCACATGAGAACACAGCGAGAAGACAGCCATCTGCAAGCCATGGAGAGAGGCCTGGGGAGAAACCCATACTGCTGACACCTTGATCATGGACTTCCAGCCTCCAGCACTGTGAGATAAGAAATTTCTGCTGTTGAAAGCCTCCCAGTCTGTGGCATTTTGTTATGGGAGCTCCAGCAAACTAATACAGGCCTCTTCCTTGATTCTGCTACCAAAGCAGACACTTGCCTGAGCAATGATTGCAGATCCTGCACTTGGCCCATCTTCACCACTTTGTGGGTCATCTCTACTGGACCTCATTTCTCTCCACTCGTCCCTGGGAAGGGGTCAGGGGGTCAGGAGGGAACCACACAGCCCCTCACAAACAAATCCCAGGGTGGGCAAGTAACCTTCTGTGCCCAATACATTCACTCGCTCTCCTGTCCAAAGCCCTTTTGGGGGAGCTTAACAACGGCACACAGGGCTAAACCTCCAGCACAGACTCTTTGCTAAACATGGGTTTTCAGCTCAGGGTAATAATACTCTACATGCCTAAACCACAGTGATAAAAAGCCATCTAGATGAGAAGGTGTGCTTTCCCAGTGTTTAATAATCAGCCTTTCAGTAGAAATTTGGTTAGAAATTTGATTTTCTGGAGAAGGCACCTGGGGACCAGGCTTTTCTTAATAATTTAAGAGCCATATACCACATAGGCGACCCTCCACTGACACAGGACATATAAAGATATAGAGCGTGTCCTAATAACAGCTTTAACCTACATGGATCATGCTGGGGATCGGGCACAGTTATAAGTGCTGCACCCACGTGCAACCCTATGAATTGGTACTATTGTTATCTTCGTCGTAAATGAGGAAACTGAGGCACAGAGCCGTTATGCATCTTATTCAAGGTCCATAGCTAGTGAACAGCCAGACCAGGCAGGAGCCAAAGCCAAGGAGTGTGGACGTCTTGAGGAGAGGAAGTGGTTCCTCTTCATTCGGGCTGCAGCCCCTCCGCACCCCTGCAAGGCCGAGCACAGACGTACCCACTTATGCTACCCACGCGGTCCCAACACGAGAAGCACTACGGGGTCGTGGAAAGAGCATGAGCTTTGGAGTTCGATGGACTTGGGGGCGGGGATCAAACAGCTCTGTGATCCTGGGCAGGCTACCTTCCTCTCTAACCCTTAGTTTCCTCGACTGTCAAAATGTGAAAGCACCTCACACGCTATTTTAAGGAAATAACAAGACAGTCTCTGTCATAAGACGCCTAGCATGGCACCACGCGCTAGAGCTCCTCAATCAACATTTGTTCTCTTCCCTCTCCCTCACTTCTTGTTGAAGGACTTTGTCACTGACTCCTCAACTGGGAGAAACCTTCCTCTCGTGTCAGAAATCATCCCTCAAGACCACTGGTGTCTCCAGTTTGTTCAAAGGCAGGCTGACCGGTGCACATAACCAGGGGCTTGTTACTCTCTGCATTGAACGTGGTCCCCAACCTTCCCTCTACCCATATTGGAGCGTCTACCATGTGCCCGACTGTTCTAAGCCCTTGGATACTTCAGTGAACAAGACAGAGATGGGCTGCCGTCCTTACAGTGAACACATTCCAAACTTAAAACGAACTGTGTTTGGTCGCTTGCTTAACTGTGGAGTCCTGTCTACAGGGTCATATTCACCTGGTTCTATCTCGAGGACTGCTCTGGCCCACAGGGAATTTGAGGGAAATTGATAACCACCCTTGGACCCATTCTCTTGGTTGGGGGATTCTTTTGTATGGCCTGGAGTTAAGCCCTTCTCAGTTGTTAACACCTGGGAGTGAAAGAATTTATCCAAGAGGGAACACCCTGTCTCCCATCCCCCAGCCCAAGCTCTACGATCGTGTCTCCCAAGTGACAGGGAGCAGGTTCACCATTTCTGTCATAAGGCAGAGGAGGACAGGAGAAGGGGTGAAACCAGAACCTTTGGGACCTCTACTCTGAAGTGGGTCTGTGGGGCATCACTTTGGTGCCTCAGCCTCCACTGCCTTTCCTGGACCAGGTGAGAGCTGGGGCCCAAGCCCTCTCACTGCTGTGAAGCAGACATTTAAATTTAAGTTTTAGAAACCAGACTTCTTTGGAAACTGCAATGCCTCGCCCTGCTGTCTCCAAGGTCATGGGTATTACAGAGAGGAGTCATTCCTTGCCCTGGGGAGAGAGAGAAATTGAATCTAGAGACATCCCATGGATCATCGAAGCGGCATCTCCTACATTTAAAAAAAGAAAGAAAAAACACCCCACCAAAGAGGCAGCGGCCAAATTAACTGTTTTCCTGATTAACAAAACACAATTAAGCCCCAAATGCTGCCGCTCGGGGGAAGGTTGTTTGCATTTTTTTCTGGGGACCTTTCTAGTCATCGAGCAATGACGGCTTCATTCTGATCCCAGCAAGAGGGGCCGAGAGAGAAATAACGCCGCAGACTCATTGCAGCCACGCTAATTCCCCTCCAGGGAAGCGAGACCCAGCCTCAGAAGGAGGGACATGAAAGCAGAGGAAGTGCTGTCACTGGGCAGCAGTGATCATGGCCAAGGGGCAGCCAGCATCCCCAGGAGTGGGAGAGGAGGGAGGAGGTGGGTGTGAGCTCAGGCTCTTGGAAGACAGGGACCCTAAGAGTCAGGGGACCCAGAACTGCTCCACGCGGAAACTAGCCTCTCCATGAATATCCGTTCAGTCAGGAAGGGAAGGAGGGAAGAAGGAAGGGATTGACTGATGTGCCTTTATGAAACCACAGAGTGAGGACAATGAAGCATACGCCCCCGTTTTGAAGGCAATAATGATAATACTTATTTACTGAGCATTTACTTTGTGCCAGGCCCTCTGCTGGAAGCATCCACTGCCTCATTTCACCTTCCCAACAATCCTGCTCATTTTAAATGCAAGCAAACCTAAGCTCACAGAAGTTGAGTAGCTTGTCCAAGATCACATCTGGGAAGCAGATTTACACCCAAGTCTCTGGGACTCAAGCTCACATGTTTGTCAACCAGAGTCTTAGCGGCATTTTCTCCCGGAGGTTACCAGCCGAGGCGGGCACCGATACTCTCAGGGACAGGGCTCAAGGCAGCGGCATCAGCTGCTCCATCTGCTTCACCAGCCCCTTTCTGCTGGGCCAGGGTTTCCATGGAGCTAAATCACAGCGGCTGGGGAACCAACCCCTCAGGGCCCATGTCTGAAGATAGTCTCCACGCTCATGTTGGCCTCTAAAGCTGGAGGTGCCTTTCCACCCATGGATAGGGAGCTAGTGGGGTGAGAGGCAGGGATGAAAGAGGGAGGGACAGCCAAGGGCAGAGGAAGGCAAAGAAGCAGGGTGAGCTGGGCAAGCAGATGCAGTTTGGGTTTTTTAATCAGCGGGGACCCAGAACATGCCACCAGATCCTCTGGCCAGGGCTCCAATCCCTTCGGTGGGAGGACCCAGAGCACCACATTACTGTCCCCGGGTGCTCCCCACCGATCCAGGGCTCACTTACCCAAAGTCCTCAGCCACGTGGAGAACCTCTGAGAGCCACGTATGGAGCTGACAAAACCTCCCAGGGAGGAAACTATGGAGGTTTAAATAGGCCATGACATAAAGTGAAGAACTCCAGATTCTCAGCTGGAGCTATGTTTCAACAGTGAAAAAGCATCTTAAGCTACTTGACTGTATCTTAGCTCTTCAGATTTTTTATGCATTAAATAACTGCTAGGTCTTAACGAAAGCTCGTTACATAAATTTGGGGAAAAGAGCAACAAAAGCACTTCTTATAACACAAGACATCAGCTCCTTTATTGTTTCATTGCTCTTGGCATGAAAGCAGGTTACTGAGAGCAAGTACTTCACAGGGCTACATAATTTTGGTATTTTTCACCTTACTATCAGGGCTACTGACTCCGAAGATCATTTACCATCAGCAAAGAACAATCCACTTCTGATATCCTTTTTTTCTCCATCTCTTTTTTTTTTCTTACTGATTCAACACCCATCAACTGATCGGGTGCATTGCTCACCTTTATCCACAGCTCTGGAAAACAACATGTGCTACAAAAATTACTTGGGCCACTAGATTCTAGCCTCATGAAAGTACCACTTAGAAAGTCAAACAAGGGAATTCCCTGGCGGTCCAGTGGTTAGGACTCGGTGCTTTTACTGCCATGGCCCAGGTTCAATCCCTGGTCAGGGAACTAAGATCCCGCAAGCCACTGAGAGCCGCCAAAAAAAAAAAAGTCAAAAAAGGCTTTGTACAAATGCCATCATAAAGAAGCCCAAGGAAATGTACTAATATGTGGGCTTGGGGGGAGCAGTACAGTGTTGTGACTAAAACCCACGATCTGGAGTCGGACTGCTTAGGCTCAAGCCCTGGTTCTACCACTTATTGCTTGTGTTTGAACAGCATTAAAGCATCTTAAGCCACTTGACTTCATCCCAGCTCTTCAGATATTTTATGTATCAGAGAACAGCCAGATCTTAGTGAAAGCTGTGAACCTGGGGCAAGCATCTTAAACCCAAGCCTCAGTTTCCACATCCAAAATATGGGGTGGTAATGGTCTCCACCTCAACAAAATGTAGGGATATTAAATTAACCGATCATTGTGAAGCGCTTGGCACAGAAACCTCCTGATAAAAGTAAGTCATCATTATTGGATTTTTATTATGATAAAAAAATTATTGAAAATAACTGGGCTGATCAGTCAGGATTGTAAATGTTTATTGTTATCATGAAATCCATGGCCAAGGTCAGTGGATAGGCATTGTCATGAATGTAATAAAATTGGCTTCTGTCCCTCAGCCTCCTGTGACATCACTTGACAAGAGCTGCCTCACTCACTCTGGGCCCTGCCCTGTCCCTCCCCTGCAAAGTGGGTTAGACTGCCCCCTTTCTGAGGGTCCTTCCAGCTCCAATGCTGTGTCCACTGTGGGGGGAAGGGTGACGCAGGGAGGATCTACACCATCTGCACTTGGGAGAAGGGGAAAAACTCTGCTTGAAACTGATCTTCTAACCCCTGGCTGGCCAATTTTCATCTGATTTACGCTCTCCCTACTGCAAGAGGCTGCCCCAACTTCCCCTGCTGGGGCGTGAGGAGCCAGGACGATAGGGTGAGGACCCACTGCCCCCTCCCACACACACGCACACCCGTGCACATGTGCACACACACCTCCTCTTGTGCCCGATGCCTCAGTTGCAAAAGACAGGTTGATTTAAGTCTCCTCTGGGGGCAGTGTCTGCACCAGCTGGTACATCCAACAGACGATGCTGTCAACCCTCCCACAAATGGTCTGGAATGAGAACAGCTGGATTCCCGGCAGGAAGAAGAATAGAAAGAAAGCAGACACCCACCCCACTGGACCAGTTCTCTTGCTTGGCTTTCTCTAACCCAGGCACTTAGGCCCAATCCAGGCTGATGCCTGCCGGGGCCCAGCTGGGATGGAGGCACGGAGTGTGCAGCACAAGGGCCCCTGACCTGGCCACCCTGAGAGATGAGCTCCTCACTCAGGAAGGGAGACTCGAGGACTGCGCTTGGGGGCTGAGTCCCAAACCCTGGCTCACTGCCATTTCAAGCCTCACTTTCCCTAGTTGGGCTTCATGCCAGCTGCTCAGGCCCTCCCTGATCACTGGGAGATCAAGATTGAGATAACGTACACGAGGTGTATGAATGGTTCAGAGAACCATCCCAAACCTCAAGATGAGATCAGAACCTGCCATTTCAAAGCCGGAGCACCCGGGGCTAATCCGCCACACTCAGTTACAGGATTTGAAGATCTGCCTCCCCGGGGCGCTCTGCCTGCCCCGTCGCTCCTCTGGGGCTCCCTGGGACGGAACTTCAGACCTTCTCCACAAAGCCTGCCCAGCAGCTCATCAGCATCTCCTTCCTTCAGACTTGCTGAATCCCCTGCTCTCCACTCCCCATACCCACATGCGCTCGGCCTCCACCCCCTCCCCGGGAGACTGAGGCCAGGGGCTTTCCTACACAAGGCGCTAAATCATGGGCTCTGATCCCTTGCTTGATAAACAAGCATTGTTTGTTTGTTTCCTGTCCACCACAGCCTCCGGGAGCAGGAGCGGGGCCCTCAGAATCCCCCATCCAGCAGAGAGAGTTGGGAGTAGGTTCCTGACTCGGGGGCCGCCATGTGATCTGGGGTACATCCTTAATCCCTCTCTGCTTCAGTTCCCACATCTGTAAAATATGGACAATCATCTCCATCCTGTCTAATTTCAAGGGATGTTCTGAGAAGCAAAATGAAGGCACTTTGAGTGGCAAGTATTATTTAATGTAAGCTATTTATAAGGGGTTTATAACTCTTTTGTACTACTTTTGCGTGTGATTATTTGGAAGTGAGGAGAAGACCTCTTTAGGGGTTCCGCTATCCTACTGGAAGCTGACGAACCAGAGAAAAGTAATAGTAAGACTGGGGGGGAAAATACAAAACAAAAGTCCCCTCTGGAATCCAAGGACCGAGAGTCTTCGTGCCTCCTCTGGACAAAATTCTTCCTCTCTGGAACACTACCTTTATCACAGGGGAGGTAATGGAACATAGGGGTCAACATCTTGCCCAACAGTCCCTGTAGGACTCACCCTCCTCCCTCTCATGGAACACTGCCCACTGGCCTAGAGCTTGAATAAAAAAGCCAAGAAAATAAGAATGTATTAAGTCACGTCTGTGCCCCCAGGTCTTAAGCATCCACTAAGAAAGCAAGGTCCAAGTGGTTGTTAAAATCCTACACTCTTCGGGACTTCCCTGGTGGTCCAGTGGTAAAGAATCCACCTTACAATGCAGGGGACACGTGTTTGATCCCTGGTCAGGGAACTAAGATCCCACATGCCACGGGGCAACTAAGCTCACGCACCAAAACTACTGAGCTCGCGCGCCTCAACAAGAGAGCCCGTGTGCTGCAAACTACAGAACCCACGCGCTCTGGAGCCTGCACCACAACTAGAGAGAGAAAACCCGAACACCACAACTAGAGAGAAGCCCATGCGCCACAACGAAGATCCCGCATGCCTCAACTAAGACCCGATGCGGCCAAAAATAAATAAAATAAATAAATAATAAATAAATCTTTTTTTAAAAAAATCCTACACTCTTCTGAGCTGTGAGCGATATGTCTCTCAAGCTAAAAGGAACTTTCAGAGAAGACATGGTGTTGATCGTGATGACAAGCCACTCTCATGACCAACACTTACTGAACAACTCACTTGACCTGTTTTAATGATAAGCTTTACAATCTCCTTGTAAGGTTAATAGCATTATCAGTCAGGGCAACAGTTCTCAAATGTAAGCATGTTCCAGAAGCACCTGGAGGGCTTTGGAACCCAGATTGCCGGGCCCCACGCCCTGAGTTTATCATTCAGTCGGTCTGGGGTAGGGCTCAAAAACTTGTATTTCTAACAAATTATCCGATGGTGCCAATGTTGCTGCTTGGGAACCACACTCCAAGAGCCACTAAGTTAGGTGTTCAGGAGAGACTCCCTTCAAATGAAGTCCTCTACCCTGGGTCATCTATCCACAGCCACACAATCTAAAATACCTGCACTGAGATTCAAACCTAAGTCTACTGATGCCAAATCTTGTACCAGGTTCCTTGTTGCCTCGTTGTCTCTTGGGACTGAACCCAGTGGGGGTGAAGTATGCAGGGCTGGCCCTGAAGTTACCTAGTGTCTAAAGCCTTTTGAAGAAGGTCTGAAGATAGGGCAAGGAAGGGAAGCAGAACCAGATGTGGGAAACTGGGAAGAGGCCTGGTGGCCACTTGAGCCAAATTCTGCAGGAAGGAGAGGTTTACAGAAGTCATTTGGGGATGCTTTATTTCCATGCCCAATTCCACCACTTGCCGGACGTGGTCTTCATGGAGACCGTGTCTAAGATCCCAAGTCAAGTGGTCACCCATAAACTTGCTGTGAGGTCGACCTCTAAAACCCAGGCCAATACCATGTGACAGAATCGAAGTTGCAATGAAGTCAGTCCGACAGATGGCTGTGACTCAGTTTCCTTTATTAAAAAGGAAAATGATTCCTGTCACCTCAAGGCCCCAGCACGACTGTGTAAACAAGTAGCACTTAAAAACAAATACCCAGCCCTAGCAGCTCTCCTGTGATGGGTGTTCTCTAAACACCAGCCGACTTTACCGTATCAGTGATGTGGAATGTGCTCTGTGAACTGGAAGGTTTGCAAAGCACTTTCCAAATGTGCTCCTCGTTGCTGATGTTGGCACGAGCTTTAAAAGATTCCTGGATGGAAGCATTTCCTGTAGATTTTAACTCGATCCTCTCCACTAAAATTTTTATTAAAAGTAAATAAAAAGACAATTTTGCTTAGTGGCCATCCCATTTCAACCGCTTGTCTCCTGGACTCAGCGCCCCTATGCTTGCTGCCACCAGAGGCCATGTCAAGCATTCATTAAAAAGAAACTGGGTTTTTAAAAATAGTGAGACATCTGCATATAATGTTGTTTTATCACTACAATTAGGCAAATTGGCTTCTAAATCAAATGTGAAATCATTTCAGGAGGATTTATAGTCAGCATAAGACAACAGCACAAAGCAGGCCCCGGACAGGTCAGCTGCACCCTTGTACATCATCCAGCGAAGCTACTGGAAAGGGAGCACGAGGGGGAACTTGGCAGCAGCATCCCTGCTCTGTCCTCATCGCGTTCACAGTCTCTGTGACTCTGTGTGGGGTGACTCCTGGCTCTTAGAATCCAGCCTGTAGAAGGTAGGATCCTTTCATCTGTGTCCTGGGACCCTTCAAATCTCGCCCAACAGGGAAGCATCAATTTACTCTACCTGTGGGAAGCACCAGCCAGCTGCTAAATCCTGCCCCAGATCCATTCTGCCCCAGATAAGTTTTCAAAACTCCAAAGGCAGTTTTCAGAGCCAATCGCATAGAAAGAAGGGGTCACTGATCATTATCTATAAGCGCCTTATCAATGTCTTTTATGTTTATTATCCCCTTAAACAGTTAATATTCCCTTACAAAGAGGCATGCCTTCTTAAATCAGACAGCGAGATCTGTGTCACCCATCTATTCCCCTTTTTTGCCATGGCTGCCAGACATCTCAAAACTAAGTTTAATATTCAACTGCAATCACTTAAGTAGCCTAGATTTTTAGTATAATTATCTCTGCTCCTTCTTCTCTACGGTTTTGACCTTTTATTTTATGTCTTAATGAACACACGCCAGGCTCAGAGCTAACATGAACCCTCCCTTTCAGCAGAGATGGAAAGGATTTTACAATGTTTCAGGGAGCTGGAGGTGGCCCAGATTCATTAATGAGCTGAGCCATCGACCAATATTCCTAATCAGAGTTCTTATGGTGTTAGAATGATCCCAAAAGGGAAGTGAAAAGCGAACTCTGATTCTATTTATCAAGTGCCTTCTCTCTCAGTCACCTTAAATATCTTATTTCATCTAATCCTCACCATGATCCTATGAAATCGGTTCAATCAGTTTCTATAACCTCAGTTGTCTCATCTGTAATCTGGGAACAACTTTCTTATTCAAGTTCTCATGGTTAATTAATGGGGCTAAGATTAGATGCAAGATAAATCTGACTTCAGAGCACACCCCAGCCCGGCCTACACAGTGCTTTTGTAGAAAACAGAGTAGGACATACCTCTGGGAGGACACAGTCCTACAGTGACAGGGACACTGTCTTCATGCAACTAGTGTGTATGCTATAGAAAGGGCCAGGTTAGAAGCCGCTACTTCATTCTCAGAAATAGCCCCGAGATAGGCAGAGACCGCTAGTTCTCACCAAGATCCTTGCTCTCCTTCTTTTTGGGGCCATATTTCCCAGTCCCCAAACACCTAGGTGGGGCCTTATGACCACACCTGTTGAATAAAATGACGGCAGGCATCATATATGTCACTTCCCGGCTTGACCTGTAAACTCCTAGGCAGTCCCCTACTCTCTGTCCCCGTCCCCTGGCTGAATGGAACACCTTGAGGACAAGGGAAGGATGCAAGCACAAATTGGAAGGAGTCTTGGGTTCCTGAATGACTTTGTGGAGCTGAGCCCATTCCATCTCCTTCGAACTGCATTGGACTATATGATATGAATAAGAAATATAATTTTATTGTGTTTAGGCTTCTGAAATTTGGGGGTTATTTTTCATTGGGGGTTATTTGTACTTCACTCACCCTATTGCAAGCCTAACTATCTTGCTTCCTTTTAACAGGCTTGACTGAAAAGATTCCAATGACCTAAGTTTAAAAACTTGACCTCCTGATTCAAGAGGATGGAGGCTGTGGGGAGATGATCCCATTTCCTCGTTCCTGTAAGTAAAATTGTCCACAAATCACCCCTACTCAAACGCCAAGCTTCAAGAACATTTCAAGTTAGTCTCACTTTCTACTCAGAGCTTCAGTCATACCTATGAGTCATAGAACGGCAGGGTGTTCGAGCTGAAAGGCACCTTTGAGATAATTATTACAAATTTGGAAGATAGGAAAACGAAAGGCAAGATGTATGGCTCGCCTGGGGTCTCAGAGCTGAGGCTAAAACCCAAGGTTGGTGACTCTGGTTCCAGGGCTCTTGCTCTCCCTGCATGGATGGAAGCCAGGCTCAGGCAGCTGAACAGATGAAGGCAGCCCAGGCCTGCCTACAAGCCCTCCTAGGAAAGCAGGGAGTGTTCAGAGGAAGGCTGCTCTATGGATGGAGTCCGCTGGCGCCCTCCACTGGACGGACGCAAGTCCTCCACCTCCAGACACGTCCAAATTGCAGGACTCCTCATAAAGAGTGACGGAGCTATGGCAACGCTCTCTAGGTGTCCATGGCCACAATGAACACTGTGTTAAAACCCCTTTGAGATTGTGAGCTATTCACTGGCATGTCCCCACGTTTTCCAGTCAATGGATCCTGCCTCCAGTACAAAGGTAATGTCACTTCAGGCAGGGATACTTGAGTCTACTTCTCTTTCACACCAAGAGCAGGGAGCACAGCTTCCCGAATCACAGCCTCCTCTCTTCTTCCCTCTGGTTCACTGACGCTATGAAAATAGAGAATGTCCTCCCTCTACGGTCCCTATCTCCTTTTTTAAAAATTTAGTCTCCAGTTCTCCATGAAATTAGCATTTGTCCTCTCATCGTGTTTGTGGCAGCATCAGAATAGGGAAGAAAGGAACCCAAGAGAAAAAGAGGTAATAAAAGCTTCCATCTAAATGACACCTGAGTGGACAATGAGAAGCGGGACCCAGAGGCCAGTGGGCTTGTTGCAGCCTCTCTGCAGGCTGCTCTGAACAAAAGCTTGCTGGGGATAGAGTGTGGTCTGGCAGCGGCCAGCGTGCTGAACGGGGAACCAGAGAGTAATTGTTCTCTATTCAAAAGACAATTTTCTCAGAGATGGTGACAAGCCTCTGCCTGACACTGAGCCTCAATTTCCCCAGCTCTTTAAAGCAAATGATTAAATAACCATGGAAGTCAGACGTGACATTTTATCTCACCAGTTCCCTTTGCAGAGGCACAAACCCAGGGCCAGAGAGGGACAGGACTTGCCTAAAATCACCCAGCTGAGAAGCTCAGCCCAGAGCTCAGCCCTGCCTCCTTTTCCCTACACGAGAAATGCAGCTCTCTGCCTGCCTCGGCACCGTCCTGCCCATCCCCAGAGGGACAGAACAAGCAATATTTTAGAGCACTTTAGCCACAAGATTTTAGGAATCAGGAGTTCTGGTGTATACTGAGCATGCAGGCTGATTCTGGATGTCTCGGATGAACCCGGAGATGTAAGTCAGGGGACTCAGGGTTCTAGACAAATCTACCAGTAATACCCTTTGTGGATAATGAGCCTGGCCACCCCGCTCCATAAGATTAGCATGAAAGATCTGATGAAAGAATATAATCCAAAATTTTATTTTGCTTTGTATCTAGAGAGGAGACCCTCAGAGTGAATCTCATCTGATTCCTTTATTTTCTTTTACAACCATTTTAGAAAAGCAGGACTCAGAGAAGGTACATGCAATGAACTTCAGGACTCTGCTCCCTAAGCCAGCTTGCCCCACACGTAGGGGTCCACACAGGAAGCTGGAGACCCACAGACTCCAGGACATTCCCAGAGCGTAAAAGGAGACTCAGTGCCCAGCCCAAGGAGAGCGGGCGTCCAGGCTGCCGCAGGGAGCCACCTTCTCCTTGCCTGTGGCTCAGCCGCATATTTACCCAAAGCCTCCTCCCATGCCGATTCCCCCGCTGCATCGCAGGCATACGGCTAAAGCCTTAGTGGTCACTCTAAGATCTACCACCAAGAACTGTTCACAGACCCCCTGCTCCAGAACCACCAAGGGAGTGTTTTTGCAGCTTTTAAGGCTTTATACCAGAGTCACTGAATCAAATCTTCAGGAGGGAGGGCCAAGAAGTTATGCACATTTATTCCTCCTAAACCAACAGCTTCCCTGCATTTAAAGTAAAATAAAATAAAATCCAAATGCCTTAGCCCCACCTGCAGGGCCCCATGGGATAGTGCCCGACCCTCACCTCTCTCCACCGCTCTGACTCTCGTTGCAGACACACTGGCCTGCTTTGCGTTCCTCACACTAAACTCATTCCTGCCTCAGGGCCTTGGCACTTATTTTTTCCTCTGCCTGGAGCAATTTTCTTCCGGATCTATTCATGCCTGCTTCCTCTTCATTATTTATATAATGACTGTTTACTCGAGTATCGTCCTCTCATTATCTAGGTCCCAGGCAGCTCCCTGATGGATGCCTGCCTTCACTATCCCATCTAATACTGCCTCCCGCCCACCAGGTCCTTTCCTATCATCAGAATGCCTTGAAAACAGGACCTTTGTCTTTTTCCCTTCTGTATTCCCAGCAATGAAGACATCTAACATGTCATAGGTACTCAATAAATATTTGTGGACTGACTGAATGAATGGCATTACCTTGTTTTGTTCTAAGATTCTCTTCTTTGTCTATCTGTTACTAACCATCCATCTATCATCCATCTCCCCCGCTAGAATGTGAGTTCCCTGAGAGCAGACACTTGTCTTATTCCTACCATATCCTCAGTGCCTAGAATAATATCTGACCCGTAGTGGGTGCTCAATAAAGAGATGTCGGATGAATGTTTCAGAATCCTTGGACTGGGACTTCCGTTTGGGCTGGGGACAAGGTGATTGTCTCAATCAACAAATATATCTCCCTCCAGTCATGTGCAAGAAGCTGGGATACTTTTTTTAAAGGTATAAAACATGTACCTTCCCCCCAAATTGCCCACAGATTCATGGGAGAGATAGAGGCCTGAACAAATTATTGCAAGTGCCTCAATAAGGTGTGAACAAGATGTTTTGGAGGTACAAAGCAAGAAGCCACCTCTAATTCGGACAACAGGAAGTCTTCAGAGAGGATGTGATATTTGAATATGGCCTTAAAGATGAAGTAAAACGGGGATGGAGAGATGGAAACAGACATTCAAAGAAGGAAGGGTTTAAAGGCAAATGCACGTTGAAGAAAGAGTCCAGTGAGTGGGGAGTATGGAGGGGATGAGGATAGAATTTCTGGTCCAGGCCAGGTCATGCTGAAAAGTTTAATTTTGGTCTATAGGCCAATAGTTCCCAAACTACTCAAGTGGAAACAATTGCTCCCCATTTTAAAGCCTCTTTATAAGCAAGCTGTATGAAGATCAAATAATCATTCACACAGAACAAATAAAACTTCAAAGTCCAAAAATCCATGAAGTCCATATTTTTACTCCAGAAACATAAAACAAAGTTCAGCAATTACAATTTCAGAAACAAATAACTTCGGTTTCACTGGCCGTCATTTGGTAAGTATATTTTTTAAGGTGTTTAATTAGAAAACGAAGAAATGTGTAACTATATGACATATGCGAGGCTTTTAAAACGAATTTATTTTGCATTGCATGGATGGTCACAGCGTTTACCTGTATGAAAAACGACACACGTGTCTCCTGGATGTACTGAAAGTGCATGGAGCACATGTGGGTTACCGAGCCCCAGTTCTCCGGCGTGTCCTCTATAGATCGGAACCACTACTAAAGGTAATGGGAAGTCTTAAAAGAATGGTGAGCAGGAGCTTATTTGGATGAGATTTGGGTGTTAGCCAGCAAGCAGCAGTTAACTTGCAGATGGGAGAAGGGTGCACTGGGGTACAGGAACAAAGCTGTCATCATCCATGAAAGACATGAGTTTATGAACAGAGGCAAAGATCTCACCCCCTTTCTTTCTCCACACCCTACCCCAGCTCTGAAAAACAACCGACAAGTGATGGCCCATAGGTAAAAGTAAACCAAACTGTCCCTTGTGCTAATTTTCAACCACTGACCCCTGACCACCAGAAAGGGAGAAAATCTTTAATGAACTGTATGAGTCCTGCAGGCTGGGCCACACACTTCCAAGCACCTAATATTTTGGTGAATTTCCTTTTAGACTTTTCCCTGGGTGTATCAGGATCACACTGCCATGTATCCCTTTTCTTCCCACTCTCTATATTATTCATACTGCTGTATCATAAAACATTTTTCTAAAAACACGATTTTTAGTTGTCACATAATATTCCACTCAAAGAATGTCCCACAATTTACCACGCTCCCATTGTTGGACACTTAGAGAGTTTCCAATATTTCACTATTATAAATAGCGCTGTGAGGCACAGCCTTGCACATAAATCTCTGTGCACATCTCTGATTATTTCCTTGGGGCAGAGTCCTAGGAGTGTGATTGCTGGAATGTTTGCCATCTTGATGCATCTCACGTCGCACTGTTCCCCCCTGCCTGGTGTTTTAGTGGCCAAAGATAAATACCCCTGAAGGGATGCGTGTGGGGAAAATAAAAAAAAGGAGCTCTAAGTGAGCGCCGGCTGATGCATCCCAGCAGAAAGGAGATACTTCCCAAGGGCTAATCTGGGTGACAGGCAAGGCTAGTTATTTATTCGTGACATTTAACTGACCCCTTCTGTCCAGAGGGGACTGACCTAGAGGAAGAAGAACTAATGTATCATATGGAAACGTCAGGCGGAGTGGGGCAGAGAAGGATGCCAATGGTGCAGTGAGTTAGCTGCCCAAGACCCAAGGAGAATGACAACGGGGGGAATAAGAGGACTTTTCGTTGTCTGTCCTCTGCCACAAGGATTGTCCAATAAAGTACAAGAGGCCCAATTAAATCTGAATTTCCAATAAACAACAAATAATTATTTTAGTAAGTGTGTCTCATGAAATATTTGGGACATAATATTACTAAAAATACATATATTGCTCTGAAATTCTAATTTCACGGGCACGCTGGATTTTTATTGGCTACGTCTGGCAACCCGACCTGCTGCACCATTATTACACAGGAGCGCTTAAGAGCAGCCACCACACCATTTGGGAGGCGAACACGAATTGAGGGGACATACGCGTGGCGTCCAGGAAACTGAGAGCACTAGTTAAAGGAAGCAGGGCTGCAGCTTCTTACCAACGAGGGGATTTACCGGGAGGATCTCAGCTCAAGGATCCCCACCCTTGAGAAAGCCACAGAGAGATCCAGAGATACTGAGGAGGCTCTGATTGCAGCCTCTTTGGGGCACAGGGCTCTGGGCGTGCACTAGGATCGCCCGGCAAAGGGGTGGATGGAGCACACACGACTATGGTGAGGGAAGGCTGTGCCCATGGCAGTTTTTCCAGGAGGAACGGGGTGGGGGGGAGGCAGCTGCAAACAGGCTGAGGCTACAGACCCTGAAAAGTAGCTTCTCTCCCTGACCTCACTTCTGCCAGCAAACTGCTTTACTTAAGAGAGGAGAAGGGAAAGAAAGCTCCCCCAACACACACACACCCCTTCCTGTGGTCGTGCCTCAGCAGTCCCTCGCACAATATGCTCTAAATTAATAGCTTCAGGGAGATAATGGTTTATAAAGCAGGAGTTTGTATGCAACCAGGGAAAATGCTCTGCCCCTTATTACACAGCTATATTTTTCTTTTGCAGTCAGATTATGGGCAAACAAGGTTAAATGCACACACAGACACACAGACACACACACACACAGAGGCAAATAGGCCTCAATTTTCTGCTCCGTGACCCACTGTCTCAAACTCCCTTCTTTGGCTTGGTTTTGGTTGTTTTTCTTGCCTCCATGTTTCTCCTTGCCCTTACATCCCTCCTTATTTTCTCCTGCTCATTATGTTTGGCCCTTGTTTATTTTCTTTTCCCTTTTTTCTTTTTCTATTTCTGTGCTTTGTTAGTTTTCTTATTCTTCATTCTTCGTCTTTCTCTTTGAGGCAGAAGAATGGCCCAGTCAAAAATAAATTTAAAAGCATAAAATGTAAGAACGAGAAGGTGTCTCAGATATCATTTTGACATAAGGAAACCAAGGTTCATGAACGTGAAGGGACTCTGTCAAGATAACATGGTCTCTGAGTACTTAGGATTGGGGTCCAATCTCTTCTCTCCAAATTCAGTTCCCTTTCCACTGAATCAAACTTCTCCTGGGTCTGGCACCATTTGGTAAGTTGAGTGGCTTTCTGTTGTGGGGTGAACGGTGTCCGCCAAAATGATCTGTCCACACCCTAACCACTTCTCCTCCCTGTACCTGTGAACGTGACCTTATTTGGAAATAGGCTTTTAGCGGATGTAATCAAGTTAAGATGCAGTCATACCGGAGGAGGGTAAGTCTTAAATCCAATGACCGGTGTCCTTATAAGAAGGCTATGTGAAGACGCAGGGACACTGACACACACAAGAAGAAGGCCATGTGACAGTAGAGGTGGCACTGGAGCAAGGCAGCTGCAAGCTAAGGAACGCCAAGGGGCCAGCAACTGCCAGAACCTGGGAGAGAGGCGGGAGACGGACCCTCCCTCAAAGCCTCCAGTAGGAGCGAATCCCACCAACACCTTGAGTTTTAACTTCTCGCCTCCAGAATTGTGAGAGAATACGTTTCTGTTGTTCAAGCTGACCATTTTGTGATCATTTGTTACAGCATCTGCAGGAACAAATACACCTTCTCATGTTCACACTCGGCCAACACGGAGCAGACCAGGGTCTATAGTGTGGATCTGCAGCCCCTTGGCCCAGGCTCTCCTCCCTCCACCAAGAGCTGCCTCATCATCCGGAGAAAAAGTGCCAAAGGAACACCTCCCATGGCAAGAGGGTGGACCATATTTCCAGATTTGGGCACCCATCAGACCCTCCGGGGATGGCAGACTTCAGGCCGAGCCCATCATGTGGACACTTCTGCGAGCCAGCAGCTGTCTGAGGCCTGGATATGCAGGCTCAGGGCTGTGTGTCCAGAGGCTGAGGCCCGCCTTCCCACCCACCCCTGCTTGCCCCTGAGGAACCCAAACACTCCCTAGAGATGGCCTTGGCTTGACCAGGGCAAGTGAGGAAGGGTGGGGAGGGGCTTTGGGAGCTGGGAGGGGGGAGTCTCATGCTAGCTGAGGCCCCTCCTTGAACATCCACACAACCCAGGCCTGCATTTGGGCCCAGCCTCTGAGCCCTTTGGAGGTTGTTGTCGGCTCCCAGAACTGCCGAGTGGCTCCCCCAGGCCCAGAGGGGAGCTCTTCTTCCTGTGTGTGTTGGGGGCGGGCAGGGGGGAATAGTAGGGGGGCGTGGCTCTTCCAAAGCTGACCATGGTGTCCCCAGAGCAGCAGAAAACAGGTGGCAGGACCAAGAGCTCTGGGCCCTGTTCAGTTGTGACTCTGGGTGACTTGCCTGTTCTTGGCTCCCAGCAAATTAAAATGTCTTTCATATTTATAACAGGGACCATAATCCGCCTTAGGTCTTGAAGTCAAGGCGGAATACAGTCAATTCTGCTCTCTTGTCAGATGCTAATCTGACTCACTGATAATGAAGAAAGGAGAAGGGGATCAGAGGGGAAAACCAGGTTTGTCTGTGTAGTCAGAGGATTTGCAAGGGAAGGGGGACTTTGAATTAAAATTCAATATTAGGAGGTAGGGAAATCAAATGCAGAGAGACTGGCCTGAAAGTGATACAGGAGTTGATGGAGAGAGAGAGAGACAGAAACAGAGACAGAGACAGAGAGATTGAGAGAGAGAGAGGAAGAGAATGACAGCTGCACCGGCTTAGGCAGAAAAGAATTGGAAGAAACAGAATAATAATGCTGTACATCTGAAATCAGATTACAGCTTCCCCTCCTGAATTAACTCTGGGGAGAGCGCTGGGGGCGAGGGGAGGGGGGCGCCAGATAACAGTGGGTATGCCACAAGCATTTATCTTTTACTTTAATTTCTCCATTTAGTTTGTGAGTTTAGGCTCTTCTGGGTGGGGAGGGAGGTCGGTAAAGCATTAAGAGCTAAAGGAGAGAAGCAGGGGGAAAGAATGAACAAATGGCATCGTCCGTGCGGGGCTCAAGAGAAAGTTCAGAATCACATTAGGGTGCTTTTGCCCCACGTCTTGAATTAAAAGGTTAAACAAAAAAGTAGTATCTTTATTTTCTTTTCATCCAGAAAATGGAGAGTACAAAAAAAAAATGTTCTGTTCCCGAAGTTTGAGTTTACACCTGGCATGTCCCTTTCAGTCAGTCCCATGGGTGTCTTTTTGTTCCTGTTTGGGGGCGGGGGGCAGTACAAGCTCTTTGAGATGCTCTGGAGATCCCCCGAAGTGAGATGTGAGTACATCGCACGGCATCTATTTCAAGGCAGACCATCCCAAACATGCTTTCCAAATTTACCGAAAACTCATCTAGCTGTTTTCACATGTTGTGGGAAAAATAAAAACCAGAAGTAATTTTATTTATATAAGTAAAAGTTGTGCTATTGTCAAATGATTCTATTGAGTAAGTGTAAGAAAGTGATTCCTTCTACACTGAGCTTCAGCCCCTCACTTCCGCCCATTGGCTGTCATTTTCTAGACGAGAACTGCTCCCATGCTGCAAGGTGCCTATCTTGCCCTGTACGTTTCTCCACGTTAAATAAAACTGGGTCCCTTGACTCTCCCTCACTGTCTTAGTCAGCTTGGGTGGCTATCACAAAGTGCCATAGACTGGGTGACTTATGAACCACAGAAATTATTTCTCATAGTTCTGGAGGCTAGAAGTCCAAGATCAGGGTGCCGCATGGTCGGGTTCTGGTGAAGGCCCTCTTCTGAGCTGCAGGCTGACTTCTCCTTGTGTCCTCACATGGTAGAAACGGGGTGAGAGGCGTATGAGATATAAGTTAGAGCAAGACAAGGTGGGTACGAGCAAGGTTTAGATTGACAATAGACAGCACAGGACCAGGTAGCAGGCACTTTTCTGTCCTACTGGCCCTAGCAATCATCACCCAGCATTATCATTATTTATTTGCCTTTGGTGTTCCCTGCTAGAGAGTGAGCCCTTGAGGACGGGGATGCTGTCAGGTAAGCCTTGGGTCCCCAGGATCTACCATCACATCCATTCCCAAGGCAGGAGTATCATGACAACAAACTCCCCAGCACTCGCATTCTGCCTTAGGCTGCTTTGTGCCCTGCTACTCTCTGATGTTTGCCCCACACAAACGATCCCCCCGCCCCCCGGCTCAAAAAAAAAAGTGCTCCCTGGAGAAAGCCCAGCTATTTATTGAGTGCCACCTGCCACATGGGTTAATCCAGGCCTAGACTTTTCCTTGATGGCCAAGCCCATCCCAACCACAGCTGATGTCCCATCTGACCCTTCAGAACTGTTGAGAAATGAAGGACAATAAATCGCCGTCCGCTGGCCCAGCCCTGGCTCACTGCCACCGCCACCGCCTCTGCCTCCACACCTCGGAAGAGAGACTTACAGGAGCCACAGATGACACCGAACTTCAATGAGGCCCTGTTGGCAAATTAGTCACGCAGGGTGACATTTTCCAATCATGGAACATCATTAGCATCCTCCCTAATTACCAAATTGTGGAGCTGACATGTTTGGGAGCAAACAAGACCAGAGTTCTCAGCATCTCGAGTGTGTGTGCAGAAGCACACGTGCCCAAGTGCGCGCACACACGCAGACACATGCACGTGGGGCCACGGGGCCACGGGACCTGCTTCTCCTCCCATGTCGTTAAAAGTTGACTTTGCATTTTGCTTAGAAGGAGAGAGGAAAACAACATGAAGGAAATCCCTAGAGCTCAGGGAGCATTTCTAAGAATTTCACAGATGAAGAGAATTGCAGAAAACAATGGCTGCAGTGCTAAGAGTATTAAACCAGCCTGAGATGAAACAGCCTGCTCTTTCCATTCAGGCGTAGTAGCCAAGGGCACTCGCTCGGGGGTGAGAGGCAGCAGGTTCACTCTGCCACTCGCCTACTCTGTGACTCCGTGGAACTCATTGGACCTAACCTCCCCTCCCTCACCTGTAAGATGGAAACATCTACTTCTCCGAATTCATTCATTCAACAAAGATTTATTGAGTGTCTGCTCATGCCAGGCACTGCTCGAGGCCCTGAAGACAGTGGTGAACGAGGAAGTATAAATGCATCTGTACACATCTGCATGTGGCTGATGCTCTTACAACTTCAGCGTGAGGATGCCAAGCATCACGGCGGGAACACGTGTTACCCAGCGGCCAGCAGGTGGCTGATTTGGGTTTTCTCTGGTTGCACGGGCGGCTCTTCCCAGGTCAAGGGTCTGTTCTTAGCAGCTCTCCCCGCTGGAACCTCCCAATTGGTGAGTATTAGATACAGCTTGTGTCACTGAAAAGGAATGAACTTTTAGAGAGTATAAAAAAAATTTAAGTATATGAATGAGTAGATATAGGCATTTCCATATTAAAGGTGAGGGAGGGCTTCCCTGGTGGCGCAGTGGTTAAGAATCTGCCTGCCAATGCAGGGGACACGGGTTCAAGCCCTGGTCTGGGAAGATCCCACATGCCGTGGAGCAACTAAGCCCATGTGCCACAACTACTGAGCCTGCATTCTAGAGCCCGTGAGCCGCAACTACTGAAGCCCACGTGCCTAGAGCCCATGCTCCGCAACAAGAGAAGCCACCGCAATGAGAAGCCCGCACACCGCAACCAAGAGTAGCCCCTGCTAGCCGCAACTAGAGAAAGCCCGTGCACAGCAATGAAGACCCAGTGCAGCCAAAAAAATACATAAAATAAATAAGTTCAAACAATAAATAAATAAAAATTTAAAAAAATAAATAAATAAAGGTGAGGGAAACAGAGAATAAATGACTGGCACATTATATATATTATATATATGTAAGATATATATAATATATACACATATGTATATATGTGCATGTTTATTATATAAATGTGTATGTGTATGCGTATATGTGTGCATGAATCTTTATATGTGTGCATGTATGTTTATATGTATGTGTGTATATGTGTGTCTGTGTGTGTTTATAGGTTTTTACAGTGGATTCATACATCCACTTCACTATTCTATTTCAGTTACTTTAAGGTATAACTAAGCATGTTAACTTTCTAGCAAAGGGTCCAGCACACAGTGGAAAGCATTATCTATCAGTCCTCTTGCTGCCTTCGCTTTAGGACGATCGGAGTTGATGACAAGCTGGCTCCTCCATGCTGTACCATCCAGTACCTCATTTCTGAAGAACACGTCTGCGCTTGCGGTTCTACTAAAATAAAGCCTGACCCCACCCCACTTCTTCGTAACACCACTGCCTGACCAGCCTGGTGATGCCACCTGCCTCGGTCACAGCCGGATCCACCGTGTCCTGTTTGAGGGTGACACGGTTGGGTCAGTGGGGCAGAGACAGCCACCATCTTACCAGCAAGCCCAGCGCTGCCTCACAGCGAGTGTGGGGAATACAGTCACTCGTTTGGACTTACGCTTTGCACATCCTCTTTCCTCCCACCTGACGTCGCCTCTCTATCCACACT
Organism: Eubalaena glacialis; assembly: GCF_028564815.1. NCBI lineage: Eukaryota > Metazoa > Chordata > Mammalia > Artiodactyla > Balaenidae > Eubalaena > Eubalaena glacialis. The sequence goes on along the minus strand of NC_083723.1, from coordinate 107,753,044 downwards.
CCATCAAGGCACAAACGATTACAGGAGCTCTGCATGCGGTGCAGCTGGCTCAGGCTCTGGAGCTCCCTGGCCTTGGTCTCCTGTCTACCCACCATTGCTCCAAGCACACCGACTCTAGTTACCAGCCAGAGGCAGGACTTCTAGGCCAGTGTGTGTCTGACTTATTGCTCTCTCCCCTTCTGAGCTGCTTCAGAACAAAATATCCCAGAGAGAGCCCGGCCCCCTCCCCATGGCATGCTGCCAGTCATGAAGACGTCACTGGAACGTCTCGCTTTTTTGTTTTTTTTTTTTAATGCTTCTCCTCGTCACCACAGATTGATCCGCCAGTTAAATATTTAGACGTGCTCATCTGCCTTTGTCATAAAACACCATTTGACTTTGAGTGCTGAGCAAGGAGGCACTGGGGCTGTAGCTATTCCCTGCCTGGGACATGGGGAGAGAGGGAGGCTGTGACAGGAGGAGAACGCCATCCCCTGCATCTTCACTCCTCTGCCCAAATCCAATTAACCCAACTTCAGCAAGGCCAGCACGTCCAACCTCCAGGGCTTAAGAAGGGCCGAGAAGGGGGAGTTCCTGTCTGTAGATGGCCAAGTTCCCGGGTTCTGCTCAACCAGGCGCGTTGGCCCCTCTCAATCAGTCTGTCCTGCCCCAGCCCTGCCAACTCTCAAATGGCTTTCGTGTCGGTTAGCTCATGTCATCTTCATAGTATCCCTAAGAAAACTAAAAGTGCCAGCAATGATGCACATTATCTCATTTGTCACAATAATGTCCCGTGAGACTGATTTACTGTCCTGATTTACTACTGAGGCAGCTGAGGCTCACAGAGGTTAAATGAATGGTTGGCCAAGGTCACTCAGGAGGGAAAGAGGGGTCTGCGACTAGAACTCAGATATCTCAACTCCCACGGATGTGTTCTTCCCATCAGACATCCATAGAAAGTCACCACCTACATGGACCCTCTAAATTCATGCTTGATCACCTCAACCAAAAAACCCCTTCATTCCTCTACAACTTCTGCAGAGGCACAAGATCCTTCCTGGGAAATCTGGCTTGTTCCTGTTTAGAGGAAGAAGTCAAAGGCCAAAGAGATTGAACCACTCAGCTCCCAGCTTGAACGTTTAAATTAGAAGGTACCTTTCAGAGCCATGGCCATCAAAGCCCTGGGACCCTGCTCTGCGCCGACTGCAATAAAGTGGACTTCAGAAAATAGGGTGGGGTCATCAGAAACTCTTCAAGGGCAGCTCGGGTCTTGGGCAAGGTGAGGGCAAGGGGATCCCATGGTGGGCCGCAGAGGACAGCACGGCGTGGAGGCTATTTAAATGTTCCTGAGCCCACAGCACCTCAAGCCCAGTGTTTGCTCTGATGGCAAAAAAAAAGTTTGCAAAGAAACCCTTCCTTTCATTCCTGTTTCCAAAACAAGCAGGTGCTCGTTCATCTAAGCAGTTGGCAGAGGAGGGGAAAGGAGGGGAAGGGTGGTTGGAATTGTCTGGGAAGAAGGCTAAGGTGAGTACTGCATGGGATCAAAGGCTCCAAGAAAAGAAGCAGCCTCTGCTGAGAGTGTTCACAGGCTCTGCAGTGAAGAGCCAGATGGAAGGGAATGGATACTGGATCCAACGCTCTCACTTTCCAGATGAGGAAACTGAGGCTTCGAGAGAATTCTAAGTGCCTTACAGAGAATCCTATGCTTGTCAGTAGCAAGAATTCAGATTTTCTGACTCCCAGTCCAGCTTGCTAGTTCTCTCTCTCCAATCCTTTCATCTCTCAACTCTGCTCCTCTCTGCGTGTTGACTCCAAGTTCTTTCCTACTGCACGTGTTCTTGCATGGAATGGATAGGGACCTCAGATGGCCCCATCTTACACAACTTCCACTGGTGACATTCAAGCAGGAGGAAGACTTCCTTCTCCTGGTCCATAGACCAGCCTTGCTTGAGCCACATCCATATTTATTGGCTCAATCAATGCATCCATGATGGGGGAGGCACAAATACTGGAATTAGCAGCCTCTACCAGAAGGACAAGAAATGGAAGAGAGGAAGTTTCCCGAAGGAAATGGCAGAGCCCTTGCCAGAAAAGAAATCAAGACAAATATAGTAGATGCCCACATACAAAAACAACCCAGCCATTCATGCTTCATGAGATTGGTTTTAAAAAAGAGCAGTCTCAGAATTTTCTACAGAATGTTTTATATTTTAGGTTCAAGGAACAGGGAAGAGGAAGCCAAACTCGGGCTTCTTGTCCAATCTCGTATTTTCCAAACTGCATTTTTTCAGAGAAGGCCTGCCTTTGGAGTAATCAGGAGCTTTGCCAAGCCGCTACTAAAAATGGTATGTTTTCCCATTTGACTACTGTTCCTTGTGAACACCCTTCCTCCATCAGGAACCTTGTAGGAGCGGGATGGCGAAAAGTAAGATTCAGAGAGACAACACTCCACCCAAATCCCTGATACTCCTTCAACCCTCTGTGCCCCCTCACCTGACTATGACCAGTCATCTCTCTCCCTCCTGAACCTGCACTTGTAAAAGCCAGTGGAAAAGATCAAGGAAGAAGAGAGAGGAGAAGAGAATAAAGTAGGATGTGCAGTCAAGAGAGGTTGGCACACGCTCCTACCTGGGAGGCAGACTTCAAAAGATGCTAAGCCAAGCATCAGAGCTCTTACCCACCACCCGACCTCCACATTATCTCTTTGGAAGGCTCTGTATTAGAAGAGTCTCACATTTCTCCAAAGAAGACATACAGATGGCCAATAGGCACATGAAAAGATGTTCAACATCGCTAATTATTAGAGAAATGCAAGTCAAAACTACAATGAGGTATCACTACACACCGCTCAGAATGGCCATCATTAAAATGTCTACAAATAACAAATGCTGGAGAGGCTGTGGAGAAAAGGGAACCCTCTTGCACTGTTGGTGGGAATGTAAGTTGGTGCAACCACTATGGAAAACAGTATGGAGGTTCCTCAGAAAATTAAAAATAGAATTACCATATGATCCAGCAATCCCACTCCTGGGTATATATCCAGACAAAACTCTAATTCAAAAAGATACATGCACCCCTATGTTCATAGCAGCACTATTTACAATAGCCAAGACAAGGAAACAACCTAAATGTCCATCAACAGAGGAATGGATAAAGAAGATGTGGTACATATATACAATAGAATACTACTCAGCCATAAAAAAGAACGAAATATGGTCATTTGCAGCAACATGGATGCAACTAGAGATTATCATACTAAGTGAAGTAAGTCAGAAAGAGAAAGACAAATACCATATCATATCACTTATATGTGGAATCTAAAATATCACACAAATGAACCTATCTCTGAAACAGAAACAGACTTACGGACCTAGAGAAGAGACATGTTGTTGCCAAGGAGGAGGGAGAGGGGTGGACTGGGAATTTGGGGTTAGTAGATGCAAACTATTACACTTAGAATGCATAAACAACAAGGTCCTAATGTATAGGGAACTATATCCAATCTCCTGCGATAAACCATAATGGAAAAGAATTTTTTAAAAAGAATGCATATATATATATATATATATATATATATATATATATATATATATATATATATATATATACCTGAATCACTTTTCTGTACAACAGAAACAGAAATTAACACAACATTGAAAATCAACTACACGTCAATAAAAAAATAAATAAATAGAAGAGTCTCAAAGACCACAGCTGATGATGTTGATAATACTGGACAATAGTGTTAGATAACCCAGGGACCAGCGTTTGTCCCATCACTTCCCAGCAAATGACCTAGAGCAGGTTACTTGGCATCTGTGATCCTCAGTTTCCTCATCTGTAAAACAAGAATAGTGTTTGCTACCTACCTCCCAGAGTTGTCTTGGGGAGTAAATGAGATGATGTCTTTAACATGCCTAGAATGGTGTCTGGGGCAAGGCAAGCACTCAAAAAAGTGTTAGGTGTGTTGTTGTCATTAGCAGCCATGTATATGTCGAGTCCACAGACTGAAGAGAAATTATGTCTCAATCAGATATGCACTGTTTCTCAAGTGTGCTCTTTTAATGAATTAACTACAAACTCTTTGAAAACTGGTACTAAATACAGTGTCCCCTATAGTAACTATATGTCTTCTCTATCAGTGAGCACTCAGAGTACAGCTACTCCCACGGTGAGGCCTTTTTTCTTTTTTTTCAATTAAAAGAATCCACATACTCAAAATTAAAAAAAGGTTGAGAAGTACCAGTACACATCACAGTGTGGTCTTTACAGTAACTTAGATTCTGTGGATGTTATTAACTCAGATCCAAAGTTGAGTACTGGATCTCTATTATTTTCAAAGAATGATGCTCTTTCTCTATTGCCCTTTACTACTATTGCTTACAAAGAAATTAGGTAGAATTCATGGCATCAGCAAGCATTAAATATCCCCATCTGTCCTGCTTACCCTAGGAGTTTTGCTCACCTGGATTTTTCTCTCTTACCCATGATGGATGGCCAGAAGTCACACTGTCAGATTGACTTCCAATCCATAAATAGCTCTGCCATTTAGATGCCATGGGGATAACATTAATACCAAACACAAAGACTAAATAAAAAGCCTTTAGCGACTGAATGGCCCTTAGATTTCAGAGTTATTGATCCAGTGGAGCCTGCTAAGTTATTATGGCTACAGTTCTGCTCAGAGAAATCTGTTATCCTGAGAAAAGTTAGCAGAAGTCACAGTCACCTTTAACTACAAAGTACAGCAACGGGACCGTGGGGACAGTTCATTGCCCCATCTCTACTGCTGTATTCCAAGGCCTGAATCCATTCCTCCACATTCAGGGCCAGCTTGGGAAACAGCTCCATGACTCAGTTTCCTCAAACCAACAAGAACTCAAAATTGACAGCACTTCTGACTTTTGTTTTTCATCTCATAAAACCTCTCCAAGATGGGGTAGATATCATTACACCTCTGTATATGAAGAATTTACGGGAGTGACTTAAGTGCTAAGTTTACTCACAGACCTGGGGCAAGAAGGGCAGTTTCTCCCAGGCTATGGAAGCCCCCAGATTGGCTCCTGGATTCAGTATTCATTTGCATCATCTCCTAAAGCCCTACTGGATTGAGAACTCAGGCTCCACCCGGCACTGAGAGTTGCAGTCACTTGGAATTATTGATGCCCCTTTCCCTTAATAATTCCCCCACACTCCAGGCTTGGGCTAAGTTTAACACACTACCTTGGACTTAGGGTCGAGCCAAATGCTTGAGGTGAGCACCAGCCAGCGTTGCTTGGTGTCGCCTGGAGCTCATGGACGAAGGGGCCGGTCTTGCATGGGTCCTGCATTCTCTGAGCATCTTGCACAGAGGCAATGCTGGGGCTGGGCTGCAGACTGATACAGGGCGGGACTGTGCATCAGCAGAGGGACCCACACCCTGAGGTTCTCCTTTAATGGGGCAAGCATGACAGGGACCTTAAAAGTAAGTTAGAACCTGCCTGAATTTGGGTGCCAAATACTCTCAGTCTGGGTACCAGCTATTCACAAGAGTCGCTGGGAATGCTGGCTGTGGGGCACCTGGAGAGTATGGAGGCTGAGGAAGTCAGGTGCACACAGCTCCTCCTGCTGATGCGGGAAGGCAGACCTGGCCTCAGTTGGCTTGTTACCAAACTACCTGAAGACACCACGGAGACATTCACTGGCCAATACTGCTTGCTCTGAACACTGGGGATTTTGGACTGTCGAGCTCTCCCTATGGTAGGGGTAGCATAAAGAAGAAAGAGGACAGAAAAGGCTTTCTAGGCTCCGGTGACCTTCTCTGTCTCTTCTTCCAGGGACAAGCTCTCCAATAGGCTGTACATCTTGGGCCATGTGATTCGTCATAAAGGCAAAGTAAAGAAACCACAATGGCGCAAACACAAAGTGGTGGTGACCCACTCAGAGCGATCCTCCCTTGTCTGGGTGTCGTCCTGGAACATGGCGATTTGACCCTGCACCTGGCCATGGCTGACGCATCCATTTGTAGACCCGGAAGTATACCTGGGCCAATTACATTCTCTTCCCACTGGGGATTCATCTTATGGGGTATTCAGATCCCCAGCAGGGAAAGGCGGGCACTGACTTACACAATGGCAGTGACCAGGGGGAGGGAGGAGGTCCAGGACCCTCGTGGGGTCTCCAGACACACCCCAGGTTTTTCCCCTTTCTGGTCTTGGTTGTTTAACATGTTTCTTTGAGCCATGAGATTTCCCACTATCCCTCCAAAAAATTCCCCTTTTGCTTAAACCAGCCAGCACTGATTTCTGTTATTTGAAAACAAACAAACAAATCTCTTAATTAGTGTGCATGGAATAACTGTTTTCAAGCTCTCCTGTATTGTTCTCATACGGAAACTATTCTGAAGGGAAAAAAATGGGTTCCTTTCATAAGTCTCTGGGACAAACATTTTAAAAAAATCAAAGACCTTGTTATAATTGGCAGAGAGGCATGATTTTCCAAAATTTCCATTAATGTAAAAGACATGCTGGTAAAGAAAGAGAAAAAGAGTTGCCTGGGAAAGCCCTGTCATAAGTGCAAAAACTCAGCCTTTGAGGGATTTTTTTTTTCTCTGTTTGCAGTGTGTGGGAGCAACCAAGGGAAGGCAGAGGCAGGGTGCGGGGAGTGGGTAGAGCTCAGAGACAGAGCACAGGGCGCAGTCTGGGAGAGCCAGATTCGAATGCAAGCATCCCTCACCGGACTTGATCTGGGGACGCATCGTGGGGCATGGCCTTGGTTGCCACTTCTCAGCTATAAGGTTCTGGGCATCCTTACTGGCAGGCTATAACCTTTTCTATTTATGTCTGGAAGCATGCACAGTGCCTGACATCACTGCCCAGTGGCTAAGCACAGGTTCTGAGTGACGCCACCCACATTTAAATCCTGGCTCTGCAAGGACCTTGAACAAGCTCCTTCAACTCTTTGAGCCTCGGTACCCTCATCTTCAAAAGGGGAGTAGTAGCAACCTACCTTACAGGATTTTTGTAATCATTAAATAAGATTTAGAATGTAAAATGCTTAGAAAACTAACTGCCAATACGTAAGTGCTCACCAAAATGTTGGCTGCTATTATTATTATATTATATTCTAGCACCGCTCTAAATTAGTTAGCTAGAGAGAAAGAGAAATAGGAGACGTTCTAGAAGCAAAACTTAAAGAAATTTTTTTTGAAAAATGGTTTATTTTTGTGAAGAAGCGGTTATTATCCTCTAGAACTAATTAAAGAAGTGATGAAACACTTAACACTTTGCCTCCTCCAATAAAACTTAAGTAGGGTTATTAGATGGATCAGCAGGAGAAGAGTTAGAAGTGATTTTCTGAAAAAACTCTGCACCAGGCTGAGGACATTTTTGACACTTGAACCACCAAAAGGAAGTTAAGTATTCTCCTTGTAGTTGAGTAGGGAGACCAAGATGAGGTTAAAGTGGTAATTAATGGCCTAAGAGGATGAGATGAAAAGGTACTTAATTTGAAGACAGACATTTTTATTTCTCTTAATATTGTTCTATATTGTTCCCCTTGTTTTATCTCATAATTAAGAAGTGGTAGTTATATTGACAAAGAGTTATGTTTTTGTAGGAAAATGTATGAGAGGCTTGATCAAACAGTACATTTCTATTTCATTACGGTAACTCATGTGCTGGATCTTGGGGGCAAGCTGCACCATTCACCTGGTGAAGGCTGATACTTTAGATATTTTATCATTTACTTCATTTCATGCCTTATTTCACTTCATTAGTTCACTTAATACAAACAACTCTCTATGGCACGTATTGCTGTCCTCATTTTACAAGAAGGAGAGCTATAAGGACTTGCATCAATTCACACTAGGAGGGCAGTAATGATAAAATCTAACATTCTATTGAGAGCTTTCCATGTGCTAAGCACTGTGCAAAGCATTTTTTCAAATATAATCCCTTTTCATCTTTATAACAACCTATTATTATTCTCATATTTTTTACAGAAAAAGAAACTAAGGCTTATGTAAGTTCTGTAATGTATCAACTTAACACAGAGGTGGGGGCTGGATTTGAACTTGACTTTTTCATGACTTGATGCCAGTAGGACAGGAAGATTCAAGTCCATGTCTTTAGTGGGGACCCTTCTCTCCAACTCCTCTGTGCCTTTCAGGTCCCAGCAGAAACAATCTGCTTGTACATTCTTAGTATTAAAAATGCTACTCTCGGGGACTTCCCTGGTAGCACAGTGGATAAGACTCCACACTCCCAATGCAGGGGGCCTGGGTTCAATCCCTGGTCAGGGAACTAAATCCCACATGCATGTCACAACTAAAAGTTCACAGGCCACAACTAAGGAGCCCATGTGCCACAACTAAGGAGCTAGTGAGCTGCAGCTAAGGAGCCCTGGAGCTGCAACTAAGGAACCCGCCTGCCACAACTAAGACCCCGTGCAACCAAATAAATAAATAAATATTTTTAAAAAATAATGCTACTCTCATAGTAACTAGACTTATCACGGCAATCATTTTGAAATGTATAGAAATACTGAATCACTATGCTCTGTACCAGGAACTAACATAGTGTTGCAGGTCAATTATACTTCAAAAACAAACAAAACAAACAAACTCATAGGAAAAAAGAGATCAGATTTGTGGTTACAGAGGCAGGGAGTGGGGGAGGGGGAATTGGATGAAGGTAGTAAAAAGGTTCAAACTTCCAATCTTAAGATAAATAAGTATTAGGGATGTAACGTACAACATGATAACTATAATTAACATTGCTGTACATTATATATGAAAGTTAACAGAGTAAAACCTAAGATTTCTCATCATAAGGAAAAAAATTTGTTTCCTATTTCTTTAATTTTGCATCTATATGAGATGATGGATGTTCACTAAACTAATTGTGGTCATGATTTCATGATGTATGTTAAGTCAAATCGTTACACTGTACACCTTAAACTTACACAGTGCCGTATGTCAATATATCTCAATAAAACTGGAAGAAAAAATGCTATTCTCCAAGTGATGGCAAACAAAGCTGTCTTCAAAACAAAAATATTTCCAGAGTATTTTGTGAGTAGTTCATTCTGTTGCTCAGAGGAACTTTCGGGGACCCTGAGCAGACCCTGGGCAGTGATTGTACAAAGTCAAGGGTACTTAGCAAGAAGCCCAGTGCTTCCACAGCCATCGAGTCCGCAGATGGGCCCCCATGGGCCTTGCATATCATTTGCTTCCCCTTCATGTCACCTGTCTGGCAACTGCAGCTGGAGCCAATCAGAGAATTTGTGTAGATCTGGGCCCCAAGGAAAAGAGCTGAGACCTGCCTTTGCAGTTAATAAAAATCTTTAAAGGATAAATACGGAGGTATGAAGTTTTTTACACTTTGAAGCTAAGACCATAACAGCAACGATGCTAATAATGCCAGTCTAAGCTCAGGCTCTAGCAGAGCATTTAGTAGCGTCCCCCTCCTGAGATCAGCCCCCTTTCATTTTTATTTTCTTTTAATCTTGGCTCTTTTATTGTGTCCCCTTATTGCCTCTTATGCCTAAACTAGTGTCGTGTGGCCTTCACCAAAGGGAAATATGTTTTATTATCATAATGGTATACAAGTTTAATAGAATATTAGGAAATGGGGAGGAGGAAACAAGCGTGTTTTACCGTGGAGGCTGTCGGTGGGCATTGGTGTGGGCTCTGAGCCTCCGAGAGCTGCAACAGAAGCCGACCTGTCACTCTGGCTGCCTCACGCTGGGAGTGGACACACCTTGAGAGCTGGCTGAGTGGATGGGAAGGGAGGCTCCCATGTTGGAGACTTCATATCTGCAAGGTCCTGAATGCTGGATCTGTGGCACTAACTTGTACTTCATTGAGTGAGATGGAGAGGCAGTTTTTTTTTTTAATTTCTCACTTGTCTGGCAGAAAAGTCCTTTGATCTAAAGGCCAAGGGCCAATGTCAACTGCAGCTGAGGCTACCAGCTATGACCCCAATAGAGCGCTCAGAACAAAGAAAACCTGCCACCAAAGATGGGCAGAACTTTTCAGCTCTTCCTCTATCCCTTACGCAAAAAGGCATAGGGCAATTAGTGCACCTGAAAACGGAACTGAGCAAGGGACGCATGACCGTCTGGACAGGGCGCTGTGTAGGTTCACAGGACACTGGGGTTCAGGGTCAGGATTTCTCCAGGGTCCTGAGAAGCCACCACTTGCAAACCCAGCCTGCCCAGAAGCAGAAGCAACACGTCATAGATTAGAGGGGGCGCTGACAGGTTAATGGCAGAGCTCTCCCCAGCACTCCGGCACACATACACCCACTCACTCTCGCCCCCCTCTCCGCAGGGTCTCTTGCTAATGAGAACAGATTTATAAGGCTGCTTCTGGGAGAGGGCTGCTCAGCTGTCAACCTGGCTTCCCCCCAGGTTTTCAATGGGGCCTCCAGCTTCCAGAGCCAAGAGGCAGGGTTTGACTCACTTGACATACGGGAAGGGCTGACATGACCAGATGCTGTGCAGGATTCCCAGGACACCAAGAAGGACAGGTCCAGTCCCTGAGGAGCTCCCAGCTAGTGGGGAATCAGACATGTGCATGAATAACCTTCAGACCCGCGACAGTTGACTTGGCTGCCCCAGGCCAGACAGACATTCCCATGAGGCTAAGGACGTAGGTCCAAATTCCATGAAGGGGCTTCTCACAAGGGCACCAAGTAAGTGGGCTCCGCTCAGCCCTTAACTGAGCCCCACTCAGATGTGAGCAGTTTGTTCAGCAAGAAATTGGGACGGCGAGACACAAACTAATATGTATAAAATGAATAAGCAACAAGGGTATATTGTACAGCACAGGGAAATACAGCCATTATGTAGTAATGAGTTAAATGGAGTATAATGGAGTATATAATGGAGTTAAATGGAGTATACCTGAAACTAATATAACATGGTAACCCGACTATACTTCAATTTACAAAGAGAGAAAAAAAAGAAATTGGGAGGGTGATGTTTCACATCTGTCCCCAAAGCCTAGTTTTTCAAGTTGACACTAAAGCAAAAATTATGTATCAAAAATAACCTGCTGTAAAATCATTTCAATCAACTTGAACTAATTCAGATGGATAAGCCTCTACTGGCACTGAAAAATAGTAGGCCTGCATGAAATGATGAGGTCAAAGCAGACTGGTTTCCACATGATTCTCCCCATTTCTCAGAAAGGAGACAAAGGATCACTACTGGACCATCCCCACTTCACTCCTACTCCCATCTCACAAACTCCACTCCCAGAAGGACCCTCCCCTCCATCAGCCCCTCTCAGACTTAGCAGTGAGCACGCAGAGATGGTTCTGATGCTTAGGCTGTGGCTTTGCTGAGGATGGAAAGAAGGGGGTGACTGACGTGCTGTGTGTATGTTTCCCGGGAGGGGCGGGGGAGGGGCCCCTGGAGCCCTCCCCGGGGCAGAGGTGGCAGGTGGAGTGCAGTGTTCAGGAAAGGCAGGCGATCAGCAGAATTGACAGGCAGGTCACCCACTCATGGGAAGCAGAGCCTCCTCCCCAACCTCGCCCAGACCTCCCTCTACGTGTCTCAACACCTCATATATTCAAGGTAGACATGTCATGCTACCTGGATCACTCACCTGCCACAGCCTTCTTCCAAATTAGGTCAATTAGTTTTCTACCCCATTATCAACTTCACAATAACTTGGCTTTACATGTCAGTGAAGGACCACTTTCCTGAGGAGAGAAGTTATCTCATTTTATTGTCACAGCAACCCTGGAGGATGCTGGGCTTTTTGGTAGGTTATTCTCCTCTTCTGGCCAAAGAGGAAATTGAGGCACAAGAGGTTTTAAAAAAATAAAATAAAGGAAATTCCCTGGTGGTCCAGTGGTTGGGACTCGGCGCTTTCACTGCTGTGGCCCAGGTCCAATGCCCTGGTCAGGGAACTAAGATCCCACAAGCCGTGTGGTGTGGCCAAAATAAATAAATAAAAATAAAATACAGTCAGCCCTCCATTTCTGCGAGTTCTGCATCTGCGAATTCAATCAACCACAGATGGAAAATATTCAGAAAAAACATTCCAGAAAGTTCCAAAAAGCAAAACTTGAATCTGCCACAGAGAGGCAGCTATTTACACAGCATGTACATTGTGTCAGGTATTATAAGTAATTAAGTATACGGGAGCACGTGTGTAGGTTTTATACAAATACTATGCCATTTTCTATTAAGGGATTTTGGTAATGGGGGGGTGGGGTGGTCCTGGAACCAATCCCTGTGGATACCAAGGGACGACTGTTGAAATGATATGAAATACAAAATAAAATCAAATAAAAGCAACTTAACAGATGCAGGACCAGCACCTAGGTCTCCAGACTCCTAGCCCTTTGTGCTTCTCGTGGCCGTCCATGTACAGCCCACTTGTGAAGATTATCTTTTACTCCTTTGCCTCTGTCCTCCCCTTGCTGAGCCTCAAAGATGGCTAAAGAAGTGACCCACATACCCCTGTGCCAGGACCCAACTCTTCCTGAAGACCTCAAGGCTTTGTTCAAGTTTTTTACAGACTTGCTGATCACTGTGGGGTACTCTGCATGTGAACAGACCAGGAGAGAAACTAGCACCAGTACCCAGAGGGCAGGACAGTCAAGACTCTGAAGATGGGGGTGAGGGGAAGGGCTGCACAGCACCTGTGGGCTCCCAAGCACACCTGGGCCTCGTGGCCAGAAGGGCACGGAGAGGGGCCTGGAGCAGAGCAGCAGGGGTGGGCCGGGAGGCAGTCAGTGGCCCGGAGCAGGCCCTGAAGGGCCTCTCCTCTCTCCTCGGCTCATTTCCGGAAATGTTTGGCTTAGGGCCTCCTCTTTGATTTTAGTACCCTATTCTCCCCAAATCCTTAAATGGCTGAGCTCACCAAGTAGGTGGCTCCAGGAGAAAAGAGATGGATGTCATCTGTGTTGGGGACAGAAACAGTCCCCCACAAGGTGGAAAAGACAGGAGAGAGAGGTGGGAGACAGACCTCATGGTGGCAATTCACTGAGAGACCATCCTGTTCTGGGCCTGGGCTGGACCAGGGTTGGACAATAGTTTTACCTGACACTCAAGAGTCAGAGACTGGGGACAGGACTGCTATTCTCAGAAAGGAGAAGCAGGTGTCCAGGCAGGACCCCCAGCCTGGAAGAACCAGGATATCTATCAGGAGACCAGCCAGGAGCTCAGCCCCAGAAGAACAAGCCTGGTCACAGCGAATAGGAAAGGATCCACTCCTGCCAGCAGGACAGAGGTCACATCAGGCTGACCTGCTTAAATGTCTAAGCTTCTGGCCCAGGCTCATTCGGTCCTGGTGAGCAGCCCCTGCCAAAAAGCCTTCCCTGCCCTTGTCCCTTCAACCTTGCCTGGGGGGACCCTGGAGCCAATTCCTGGGCAGCGAGGCCTCCTCCATCTCCCTGCTGACAACATCCTGCAGGAGCTTCCGCAGCCCCTTCTGAGGCAGGTGTAAGTGCCAGGAGCTTATGCTTTCCAAGTGACCCTCACCTGAGGAATAGACACCCCACTTCCTTGCCCCCAGGGATAATTCCAAGGCCTGTTTCCATGGCCTCTCAGAGAATTCCAGAGGGACTGAGACCCCATCACCCACAGTGACAACCCACTCATTAACTCACTCTTTACTGCCCCTTCTCCCTCGCCTGCATCCTGGGATCATTTCCCAAACAAACTACCTGTGCCAAAATACTACTTGTCTCAGGGTTGGCTTTGCGGCGAATCCAAACGAAGACACCTGTGAGGGATTGAACTGTGTCCCCAGAAAAGCTCTGTTGAAGTCCCAACCCCCAGGACATCAGAATGTGACCCTATTTGAAAATAAGCCCATTGCAGATGCAATTAAGATTAGGTGATACTGAAGTCAGGTGATCCTTAGTCCAATAGGACTGGTGTCCTTATAAGAAGGGGAGAGTGACACAGAGGCAGAAAACAGGCATGTGATGACAAAAAGAGCAGTTACAGTGATACATCTACAGGCCACGGAATGCCAGCAAACACCAGAAGCTAGAGGAGTCGAGGAAAGATTCTCACCTGCAGGTTTCAGAGGGAGTGTGGCCCTGCCGACACCTTGATTTTGGATGTCTGGCCTCCAGAGCCATGAGACAATAGTTTTCTGTTGTTTAAGCCACCCAGCCTGTGGTCCTTTGTTAGAGCAGCACCTGATGACAGAGTCTGAGGGGAGGTTCAACCTGAGTGTGGGGTTCAGTGGCTCTTGCTGTGAAGCCCAGGGGGGCATGTGGTCCCCCCGAGATGGTCACCCTCATCTCGGCAGTGTCCTCCTAAGTGTGAGGACAGGAGCTACTGCGCTTGCAACGAGCTCTAAGAAGCAAAGACAGCTACGGCTGTGTACGCAGGGGCCTCTGCGGACTGTCTGTACCCCCTCCCCGCTCCCACCTCCATCCCCCTTAAGCCTAATACCACAATCCCTTACTGATATTAAAAACTGACAAGGAATTTTGCCATCCGCACTAGCATTTTCATATTGAAAGGCTGTGAAATCTAATAAGAGCTACAAGGAGGTTGATGGGGGTGGCGTTATTTTTTTTTTCCCCTTTCGAGCTTCGATAGAAATAGGATTCAATAAGCAAATGTGACAGAATGTGTAATTTCCCCTTGATCCACCGCGGCCAGGCATTTCCTGTTTAATAACCTTAAGCCAGCATTGCCCCCCTCCAGAGGGTCCCCTCCCCCCGAGCATCTCTTCTCTCCATCTTATCAGAATAATCCTTCATTTGAACGCAGCTCAGACTGGCACTTTGGTGGCACCTTATCACCGATTGAAGACACAACGGGAACACGCTGAAATATTATTTTTCCCCTTTGTGGAAAGGCGTTAATGAGATCTTCCTGCCATCACCCTTCTTGAGATGGCGGGAGATCCCTGATCCCAGCCCTTAACTGGTCAGATCCCAGCTTTGAAAACTGTCCATAAAAGAGGGTGTTCCTGGCCCACGTCCTGCCCAGACGAGGGGAGGCCAGGACAGAAAATTTCCGGCTACAAAGTGACAAGCAGTGGGAGGAGCCCACACCTGACCTGGGAGAATAGGCTCTGAGGGTCCCTGTCAGATACACATGTGACAATGACAGCAGGAGAGGGCAGCAGAGAACTCTGGGGAGGGGTCTGGGCAGGCTGACAAGCACAGAGCAAGTGGTACCCCAGGGAGGTGTCCTACAGCCTGCTGGGCCACCTGCCCCCAGTCTCTGAGTGGGGTCCCAGCTCAGGAGAGCGAGACAGGTGCTGAGCCCCTGCAGGGATGGAAGGAAATCCTTGGTTCCTGTTTCAGTTTTCTAGAGTAAGTGAAAGAGAGCTTTGCTAGTCCTCAGAAAAGAGATTCGAAGTTTAAGAGTGAAAGAGTCACTAACCATCTATTATGGGCTGGATTATGTCTGCCCAAATTTCATGTGTTGAAACCCAAACCCCCAACATGACTATATTTGGAGATAGGGCCCTTAAGGAAGTAACTAAGATTCAACGAGGTTCAATATGATCCAATGATCCAATATGACTGGTGTCCTTGTAAGAAGAGGAAGAGACACCAGAGATGCACACAAAGGAAAGGCCACGTGAGGACACAGTGAGAAGGAAGCCATCTGCAAGCCAGGAAAAAATGCCTCAGGAAAACCAAAACTTGACCTTGGGCTTCTAGCCTCCAGAACTGAGAGAAAATAAAACTCTGTTGTTTAAGCCACCCAGTTTGTGGTATTTTGTTATGGCAGCCTGAGCAGACTAATACACCATCCTTCATTCTTACTCCAATCCCCTTCCTAAAGCCCAGAGAGGATAAGTTACTTGTCCCAGGTCACACAGCTTACTCACAGTAGAACCAGAATGAAAGCCCAGGGCCCAGCTCTCAGTTCCGTGCTAATTCGGCTACACCAGCTTCTCCACAAAAGAACAAAGGACTTGCATTGAAAAGTCAGCACTACCCATTAAACACGAACATACACACTCAAAAGCACCTTAATTTTTAATAAAGGAGTAGAAATCCCTAACCTCCACTGCTCTGAGTACTCCTAGGCAGAAATGATAGAGCTTCTTCATTCTCTGCTACACAAACCACCATGGTGAGGGTTTGGTATTTACTTGGATAAACAATAATCTCCCCTAGAATGGCAGCCAGCTTCTGAGGGTCACCTGACTGTTAACATTTGCAGTTGCTATGTTACTCAGCTCCTAATTTGCTGTCATTTGTTACTTGGAGTTCCTGGAATTCCCTGCAAAGCGAAAAGAGGCAGACAGGGAACCACGCTGGCTGGAATGGGCACTGCCAGGTTCCCAGCCAATTATACTCTGGCCCCGTGAGTGTCCCAGCCAGGGTCCCCAACTCTGATGGACGGCAAGCTTTCCCCACGCTTTCCCTGCTGGATCCCTTCTCCTTGGGCCACAAGGGGAAAGGACGCTAACGGGTAGGGGAGCCACGGAGGTTGCCCCAGGTAGACAGAACAGAGGTGGGGCAGGGAAGGCAGACCAGAAGGCATCCGCTGAGGATCATCTAATGTTTAACATCAGTAGCCAGAACCCGGAGACTACGTGGTGAATGGAAAAGAGCACTAGATTTGAAGGCCAAAGACCCGGATTTGAATGCAGGCTCTACTGAAAATAGCCATTTGTTTGCCTTGGGGAAATGTTTAGACCTCTTGGAGATTTGGTTTTCTCACCTATAATGAGTTTATGGAATAATATAATGCCCAAGGGAGCTTTTAGCAGCACCTGGTGCATGATGGGCTCTACGTAAATATTTGTTCCTTCTTCTGTGCTACCTGCAGGTGTGCCTTGGATGCAGGGCTGGCCTTCAGCTCTCAGAGGGCTGGGAAGGAAGAGTTGAGGATGACCAAAATGACGGAGGAAAAGAGAGAAGCACAGAAGGACAGAAGTCAACTATGAAGATAACACCCAGCCGGTCCTGGAGTCCCAGGCTTTCTCTCTTCCTTGAAATCCTAGAAGACTCTTTCAAGGCAGAGAGTTTTCAGTTAGAATAATTGCTGGCAGATGCAGTGATAAAGCCAAGTGTGGGAAGTGAATGGGAAAGTGGCAAGGGGCAGGTGCATGCTCAGTTCTCCTCACGGCCTCCCACTCCAGCCCAGGGGCAGTCTCAGCGGAGGCCTCCTCCGGCCCTGTCCTCCTCCTCTACCCTCTCTGCAAATGGCCCCGAGGAGCAGGGAGGAGGGATCTGAGGACGGGGCTGGGTGTTGGCATGAAGAATCTTTCTGATCTCCTCTGCCAGCTCTGGTAGAACCAAACTTGCACCAATAATGTGAACTGGCCGGCGTATGGCAAAAAGGCTCTGTGCAATTCTGAGAAAGTGGATTACATGGAGCTCTCCTGTAAGAATCTCAATTATCCACACTTTTCTGCAGAGCCTGTGGGGCTTCTGTCTACATACATGTCTATACAAATATTTGGGAATAAGTTCAAGGAAAAGACCCTCCTCCCAGAAGAGTGTTACATTGTTTATAAGGTAATTTACTTTCAAACACTTCCTTATAAACAAGATGGGATGCAGGTAAACTATCTCTCAGTACACTTTAGAGGTGGTGAGCATTCAAGGCACCCTAAAATTAACACTCTAGGGTGGGCTGATCGCTGTGGGCAACCAGCACAGAGAGGCCCTTATCAGGAACCATCTTGTGCAGAGCTGATTATTAGCATTTAAAATATCAGCGTCAAAAATCTGCTAAGTCAATTTGCCACGTGAAGATTGCCAGAAAGTAGACGAGCCTGGCCATCTGCTTATATAAGTGCCCATGCCTGGAGCAATAGCTTGGAGATTGGAAAACAGCCAGGTCTGATCAAGGTGACCAGAGAAATCCTCGGGATAGGCATGCAGCTAACGAAGGCTGTGATCTAATCAATGGCTTGGCAGAATGCTGCCATAAACAGCCATGCTTCCTTTTCTAGATTCTCCACGCAGGATCACATTTCTGTGAACACGTCCCTCCTTCAAGGCTTCTGCCAACACTGACCAGGCAAGAGGGGCTCTGATCATGCCCAGGTGTTCCGGGCCACGTGGTGAGAAGACCTGTGTAGCTAGAGATGCTGTAAAGTGTGGCTGTCAGGGACAAGCCCTGGAATCAGACTGGCTGCTTTAAATCCTGCCGCCCACGCCATTCATCAGCTGTGGCCCTGGGCATGTTGCGTAACCTCTCTGTGCCTCAGTTAATACAGGTAAAGGGCTTAGAATCATGCTCAGCGAATAGTAAGGGCATCATTAGGCAGCATTATTAATTATGACCCCCATAGAGGAGAGTTGAACACCAGGCCATCCAAGCTCCAAGACACCAGGTTTTACTACGATAATAACAACTAACTTTTAAAGAGAACCTTAGTCTCTGTAAGCACACTCTACCAGCTCCTTTACATGCATTCTATCAGTTCCTGAATCCTCACAACAGCTCTTCGGGGGTAGCTATTATTATCCCCTTTTTACAGATGATGAAGGTGAAACTTAGGTAAAGTGACTTGCTCCCTGCCACACGGTCCAAAGCAGGGGAACCAGGAAATAAACCAAGTTCGTGTGACACCAGAGCCTGGGTTCTTAACCACCACAAAGCCCACCTCTCCTAGGAACGCTACCCTCCTTTCTAGGAGTGGTTTTGCTCTCCATGTTGACTTTTCTACCAGGGAGAGAACTCACAGATAATGGAATGGCTCTCCCGCTTGGCAATTCCATTTCCCACTTCTAACTAATACAGGAGCATTCGGGTGGGGTAGGGGTTCACAGCCTTGGCTGCACATTAGATTTAAAAATTGCAACGCTAAGGCCAAACTTTGGACCAATTAAATCCAAATCTCAGGAACCGTGACCCAAGCATCTGTAATTTTACAGCTCCCCAAGTAATGAGGATGCTCCCCAAGGCCATGAACCACTGGATTAGGGTGAAACAGCAAAGCTGAATCTAACAGACTCCTGTAGAATTAAGCACCGGATCCTACAACAACCAGGACTCTCAGTCCAGTCACCGTGACACGGTGCACTCCCACTGACAAGAGCACTGCCCTCCCAATGCTCAGAGCGGGGGACACAGGACAAACACTCAGTGCAAAATCAAGGCTTTGCCTCCCTCCCCACAGGGAAAAGAATGGTCCATGGGAGCCCGGACTCTCCCTTTACACCCCTCACATCCTCCCCCAGCACCAGCCCCAAGCCCTGCCCTCCAGGCAGCTCGTATCAGGCCCTTCATCAGTCTCCCCAACGCAGCCTCAGACACCACATTTGAATCTGGACACTTGATTATTATTCTCGAAATGAAGGATCAGGCTTTGCCTGGGACATAATGAGTTGAATACAATTTTATGGGTCTCTCTGGGAAGACCAGGTGGGGGGCTGGGACAGAGGGGAGGGAAAGGGGAGGGCAGATGGGTAACAACTCCTGGGTCTCTCTCCAGGGGCAGATAAAAAGCCTAAAGCAGAATCCTCAGAAGATGCAGGCAATCAACGGCATTAGCACACAAACTACCTCCTCTGTCAGCTCCCGGCAGCCAAGGACCCGTTGGGGCACCAGGCTCTTATCCCTGCAATAAATACTTATGAAAGCTTGCTCATGCCAAACCTCTTGGGAGGCCTGCGGGAGGGGAGAGCGGCCCCGGAGCGGAGGACTCGTGATTCAGAAACGGTCAGAGAGAACCATGGGCTGAGGGTACAGGGTAGATGGATGGCCATTCGTGGAGAAGCCAAGACAGATAAGGGAACCATGTCTGCGCCCACGGAGGATCTGGCTGAGGTCTGAAGACAACCCTGGCCTGCTGAGGGGCGCAGAGCTTGGTACCACCTCTCAGCACATCTGCGCCATAATGTCGGGGGAGAAAAGCCGCTGCCCCTAAAAAGATGCTAGAGCAGGGCTCCCTGCAGTCCTCACCTCCAACAGCACGTGTCTGAGACAGCCTTCATGTTCCCTCTGCTTGGCTACACTTCAGACAGGCTTCTTCTTGCACGTAACCCCAACCTCCCTTCTCTTAGAGCATTTACTCTAGAAAATGCTGGAAACTTGTAAACTCTTGTCAACTAGAAACCCGTAAATTCTTTCCTTGCCCCTTTGAGATGTAAGTCTCCCAACCACCTGCCACTTTTACAAACCAGGAAAGTTTTTCTCAAGGGCCTGGGAGGCATCCTTTGAAATGCTATTTTCTTTTTTTTAATAAATTTATTTATTTATTTATTTATTTTTGGCTGTGTTGGGTCTTCGTTTCTGTGCGAGGGCTTTCTCTAGTTGTGGCGAGCGGGGGCCACTCTTCATTGCGGTGCGTGGGCCTCTCACTGTCGCGGCCTCTCTTGTTGCGGAGCACAGGCTCCAGACGCGCAGGCTCAGCAGTTGTGGCTCACGGGCCTAGTCGCTCCGCAGCATGTGGGATCTTCCCAGACCAGGGCTCGAACCCTCCATTGCCCCTGCATTGGCAGGCAGACTCTCAACCACTGCGCCACCAGGGAAGCCCCGAAATGCTATTTTCTAAAGAGAGAGCGGGCCCCTTTCTCCCAGTCTCCTTGGGACAACTACCTTCAGAAGCAACAACTAGCAATCACAGATGTCCTAATCACATTAACCAACCTCCCCACTAACGTCCTCCAGTACTTTTCCACTAGTGCATCCCCAGTGCTTAAAACTCTCCACCTTTTGTTTCAGCAGAGTCAAGTTCAATCTCTCTCCCCTACTGCATTAGTCACGAGTAAAGTCTTCCTTGCCTCTTTAACTCTGTCTGCTGCAATTATTCTTTGACACAAAGAAAGAACTCTTTATAAAAAAAACAGACATACCAGAGACCTTTGAACCCTGGGAATTGTGGTCTGGCCAATTAGCCTCTACAGACTGCCTTTGGGGAAATGTGATTGGCCATGGATGTTCCTTCAGCAAAGGAATATGAGCCCTGGACGGTACCTCAGAGATCATCTAATTCAAACCCTACCTTCTTACAAAGGAGAAGCTGAGATTCAGAGACACAGACCAGCTACACAAGATGCAGGGCCCAGTGCAAAATGAAAATATAGGACCCTTTGTTCAAAGAGCAGGAAAAGCACCATTTTCTTTTCTTCTGCAGCCTCTTTCTCGGCCTGTCTTGGTTTTTTACGTGCTATTTAATGTCACACTCCCTTGGGCATTAAACACTCATGGGATGAAGACAGACCCTCCTGGTGTTGGGGGGTATACACACCCAATGGTACCTCTCACTGCGCCCACACTCAGACCCCCATCAGGGGCAGAGGGCAGCAGCAGAGGTCACTGGGCTGGAGGGTGAGGTGAGCTGGCAGCTGAGAACCAGTCCCAGAGAGGAAAGGAGGTGAGGAGGTGGCAGGAGATGGGACTGTGTACGAGCCAAGCCCCCAGTGCACACTCCCCTGTCCCACAGACTTCACTTACAAAACACAAATTCAAAGAGAAAATTCTTACACATTTCAAGAGGGGGGCCGCAGAGCATTAAACTCCAGGCGCAGGGCTCTGTGCTGCTGCGTTAATCACACACCCATGAAACCAGTCCCTCAGAGACCTTCAGTAGATTTGCTCATGGTCACAAAGCTGCTTGTCAGCAGAGCAAAGACTAGAACCAGGTCTCTGACCTCTAGTTCATTGCTGCCAGATCCTTCCCACTCTAGCAGGCAGTGCCTCACGTAGTCCTGGGCAAGCAGAGACTTTTCCCCCAGGCCCCGTGCCTGAGGGGTCCCCACTTTGGGATGACTGCCTCAAATTTTTCTAAGTGCCCACCTGGGCCTGGTGCCTGGGACTACTTAGACCAGCACTGCAGTCTGGCCAGGACACTCCGAGCCAGAAGCAGGACCCACATGGACTCCCCTCCCCACTGGTGCTCTGGAACTCATGCCTACAGATTGTTGTGTGACCAGGCCCCTGTTCCAGGAGCCTCCCACGAGAGAGATCTGGCAAGCGGACCACTCCTGCTGACAGATGTGGCAATTCGTTCACATGATTGTATGAGATTAGGAAGCCAGAACGGTGGACCCTCCTCAGATCATCACAGGATGAGTTCCGGACTCTGGGGCGCCCATAATCTACCACCAAGCCCTGGGCTGGAGCTGCATGTGGGGACCTGTGCATCTCCAGTCTGCCCCAGTGGGATGGAGTGACAGCAGGCATCCTTTACCCGGTGTGCCCTCGACACTGAGGGAGGTCGACAGGGGACCCAAGATGGTCCCTCCCCCTCTGCAGACCCCACATCATGTGTTAGGCAGTCCTTAGGCCATGGCAGTGCCCATCTCCTCCCAGGATTTTCAAGAATCCTGCTTCACAACACCAACAGGCCCTTTCTAATGGATGATGTGCTAATATCATGCTCTACTGGGTCAGCCCTAAGCCCTGCCAAAGCAAGATGGGCATTCTCTGCATGAATGGCAATGTGGCTGGGGACAAAACAGGGATGGTCACCAGCAACAGGGGTTGCCACCACACCAGCGCCTCAGCTTCAACCCCACAAATCCTACTGCATGAACCAAACCCTCTGCTATTTTTAACTCTAATTTAATGGAAGGGATTTTTCAAGTGCAGCTTATACATGTGGTCATGTGACATCATTACGATATAATTCTCAGTTATTATAGACCAGGGAGAAGGGGTGGGGGAGGGATAAATTAGGAAATGGGGATTAACAGATATACACTACTACATATAAAACAGATAAACAACACAGACCTACCATATAGCACAGGGGACTATATTCAATATCTTGTAATAACCTATAATGGAAAAGAATCTGAATCTCATTACCATATAATTCTCAGTTAATTATTATAGACCAAGGGAAGGGGGACGGGGAGGGATAAATTTGGAATTTGGGATTAACAGATACACACTACTATTGGGTTGTCCAAAAAGTTCGTTCGGGTTTTTCCGTAGCCTCTGACGGCCGGGAAAACTCCAACAAACTTTTTGGCCAACCCAATATATATAAAATAGATAAACAACAAGGACCTACCATATAGCACAGGGAACTATATTCAATATCTTATAATAACTTATAATGGAAAAGAATCTAAAACTGAATCACTTCGCTGTACACCTGAAACACTGTAAATCAACTATCCTTCAATTTAAAAATTTTAATTAAATTAAATGGGAAAAACATCATTAGAGACCATTTTTGCTGAGGTTGGAGTTTTACTCCTCCAGGAATCCAACTGGATGAAAACACATATACCTAGCGTGTTAAGGTATTTAATGAGAGAGTTTGAAACTAATACGATTAAAATAGCAAACTTTATTTAGCACTTTCTATGTTCCAGCCACTATGCTAAACACCTTACATGGATTATCTCATTTAATGTTTTCAGCAACCCTATGAGGAAGGTACTAATAAAATCTATTATAGAAAAGAAAATTTTTCTTTTTTTTCTTTTCTTTTCTCTTCTTTTAAGAGAAGTTGAGTGATTTGTCCAAGATCACACAATTAAGTGCCAAAGTCTAGATATGAACCCGAACAGCCTGAATTCGTAATCATTACACTCTACCACCTCCTCATTACAATGCTCTACTGTCCCTGTCCCCTAGATTTAATTCATCTCTCCCACCTGAGTCAAACCATCTCTTCTTGGCATCTGTTCTTCTTGGGTTGCTTTTGCGAAGAGAATCAGCAGTATCTAAAACATCCATTGTTTTACTGGACTCATCAAACAGAAGACTATTGGTCTATTGCTGGCATTTATACATTGCTATTACCACTCTCTCCCAAAACATCTTATATCAACTGTTCTATAATACTATAATGCCCACAAGGCTTGGATTTTCCAGAGTAATCTTGAGTTCAGTATTGTAACCTATTTTCTACATAAGCCATAAAAAAAGTTAGAGAAATTATAATATATTCACATCCATAACAGATTCCCCACTCTATTTCTCAAATCCAAGAGTCTCAAATTCCTTTGTCAGATTTCCTTTGTCAAAATCCTGTGGGTTCTGAAAACACGGCCCTGGCATCATGTTGATGGAGTTTTAGCCCACTTCTTACTAACGGCTGAGGCTATTTACATGTTAGCAAAGCCATTATGCCACGTGGTATAATCACCACAGCTGAGTCAGAGCGGCTCCCAGCCACGAGCTCTGGTGTTTAATTAGCCTCCATACATCTACTGACTGCAGTCACCATCACCTAGCCAATTCTTATTCATATGGACTTCTGGTGGTAGTACGACAATTTTCCAGCAGCCTGACTCTCTCCCCTACAGAACAGACAGCAGACTGTCATAAAGCACTGAAGCAAGTCCTTACCACTCCCCGTGTCGTGCTGTTGTGCCGGGCACCAAGCCCTGTATAAAGCTGCCCAGCTCATACAGAGGCCTAATAGGTGCCAGGAACACATGTGGTCAGGCATTCTGCTGGTCCTGGAATTTATAGACAGCACACACCCTCACCTACCCACCCATCCTATACACATGTGTTTGTACAATCCTCCTCTGTGTCATGTCCAAGAAACATGGAAAATATCCTTGGCCAAGAGCCATGGAGACCAGTGGTTCCAAATTACTGATTCTCAACTGAAGGCAGGTAGAAGGCAGCCATTTGTATCTTCTAACTAACTATAAGCCCTCCAGGTAACCCCTTGGCCACTGAGCCTTTAATTGATGTCATCAGCTTCCTGAAAGCTGTCCCACCCTGCTGGACGGAGCACGGTGCTCATGCCACAAGGGTCACTGGATGTGTGGCCTAGAGTACCAGCCTCTTTCATCCACTCTCCAATAACTCATGTATTTTGATAGATATGAAATTACTTAGCTCTTTGCTTTTGAAGTAAAAGGAAGTTTATATTAAAATATTATCAGCACGTATCAAGGTATTAAATGAAAATCAAAGGCATTCTGTGTTGGAGTTAGAGGAAAAGACAGACAGGGTCCAAGTCCTCCAGAGCAAGAGCTAGAAGCCTGGGGAAGAGAGGGTGGAGGGCAGACAAATGGTCTGGGGAGACAACAGATTGAGGCAAGCATGACTTTATTTAGCCACCACGGATCCATCACACAAGCTCAAGCAGGTCCATCTTCTACACACCAGTTGACCTGTATGGCCGTGCAGTAGAGCAAGACCACTACAAGCTGTCAGCCCTGAGATGGGAGTAATGAAGGCAAGACCAGAAGGTGAACAGTGTGGTCAGAAACTCAGAGAGCAATAGCAAGATGTTAAAACAGAGTGAAGTCCGGGGCATGGCCGTGGTTAGACACCGAGAGAGTAAATAAAGCAAGAGATGCCGAATCTAGTAAGGGTGTAAGAGTCAAACCCGCACATCTAAGCAGGAGCTGGGAGGATTGCAAGGTATTATGATGGAATGGAAAGGCAGTCCAAGTAAATTCCCACAGAGTCACTCTTGTGGGGGGTGGTCTCTCTCACCCCCTCATAAGCAACCATTTTATTGTGTTAACGTGCCTCCTTCAATTTGTGTATGTCCCTGGAAAATGTATATTGTGGTTTTGTGTGCATGCATTTCTCACTGATATGAATGTTATTGTGCTATAGATCTCATTCCCTTCTTCTTAACTCTTCTCATGAGCACTCTGGGTTTCAGAACCTCCCGCGCTGCTGTGGGTGTATCCAGTCTCTGTTTCTAACCACTCTGCTTCTAGACCACGGGGAGTACCTGCCACATTGTGCTCTGTGCTCCCCTGATGATGGTAGACCAGACTTCCTCCGACTCCCCACTGCCTCGAAACGATGGGGCTGTGAGCATCCTCACACATGCCACTAGGGACCCGTGAAAGAATTTCTTCGGGATACGTGCCCGGGAATGAAATTGCCGGGTCATATGGAAAATACATTCTTAATTTAACTAAATAGCGTGAGATGGCTCTCCAGAATGGTTGCACAGCCTTTGCATCCAGCAGGGCAAGGCAGTTCCACTACCTGAGGGTTCTCTTTTGAAGGTCTGTAGCTCTGTCCCTTTCAATTCTTCTCTTTCTGTATCAGGCACCTAATATCAGTCAGACAGAAGCCCCAAACAAGAGGAGTTATCAACTTCTTCCCCAGGTGACCACGTAAGTATCCTAAGAGACAATGCATGTTTGCCCACAGCGATCTAATTCTTCCAGCTCCTCCCTAAATATTCCCTCTTTATTGTCAGGATGTCAAAGCACGAAATAACCAAGGCATATTTTTAGGCAATGTGTTTCTAGCCTGTCCCAAGGCCCTTGACCTACTGGCTCCAACTGCCAGCATCAACAGACAGCCGTAATAAAGTAGCTGTTCAAAAATCTATACTGCATCAACTATGGCTTTGTTAGGCCAATAAGACTCTATGCCAACACATCATGCTTTATATTGGCGTTTCACTTAGTGTATTTTATTGTCTTTCTTATAGTGAGTTATCTTCTCATGTCCTTATTCCACCTTTGATATTTTCCTTTTATTATTCTACTTTCTTCTAATATATGTATATGTGTATATGAATCATTGCATGATACATAGATTTGACTTGGCTTCTGCTGCCAAGACCTTAAGGCATAAAACTATTTCTCAAATCTCTAGTCCTGGGGCATATAGCTTTTTTCTTACCTCTTTTTTATTGTACCTCTCTCTGATTGCATTCCAGCCTGCCTAAAAATGACCACCATCCTGCACAAAGGTAGAGAACCAGTGTTCTGCATTCCTTTTCATGTCTTTATTACAAATGAACTTGTTGCAGAAGCTTCTAGTTGTTCCCAACAGCCATTCTTCATGTTTTCATGGCAATGGAATTTTTGGCTAGCACATGAGACCCCAGGTGAAATCTGTACTTCCTAGCTTTCTTGTAGGTCGGTATGGCCCTGTGAAAAAATTATTACCAATGGGATGTGTATAACATCTAGGTCACATGCTTATAAGGAAGGTGTCTGTGTAACCCTTCCTTTTTGCCCTCCTCACATTGGCTGGAAAGAGGATGTGATGATGAGATCTGGGCACCATCTTGGATGATGAGATGATGCCATCTTGGATCATGAGGATGACAGAGAACCCATAGGGAGGACCTTGGGCCTCCAATGATTACTGAGCTACCCCCCAGAAGACCTGGAAAACTTACCTAGCCGTTCCAATGGGAAAAACAAAGTTTTCTCTTGCAGAAGTCACTATGTTACATATTAACCTGACTAATACACATATATACCAGGGGCCAGATAGTAAATATTTCAGATTTTGCAGACCATACTATCTTTGTTGCAATTATTCACCTCTGCCTTTGTAGCACAAAAGCAGCCAGAGACAACTATGTGGCTATGTTACAATAAAACTTTATAAAAATAGGCATTCTTTAATCAGATTTGGCCCACAGGCTACAGTTTGCCACCCCTGATATATAGTAGCATTTACATGTTTTTAGACTTTATGTAAATGGTATCACACTGTATGTATCCTTCTGCTACTTGCTTTCTTTGCTCAACATTATGTTTTTGAGGTTTATCCATGTTATATATGTAGATTTAGCTCAATCATTTCCATCACCATGAACTAGAACACTGAATGAGTGTTTCACAATTTATTCATTCATTCTTCTGTTGATGTTCATTCAGGTTGTTTCTAATTATGTCATTCTCACAGTGTTACATTGCACATTCATGTAAATGCCCCCTAATGCATATGTGAGTTTCTCTAGAATTCACACCTGGGAATGACATCACTGTATCTACAAGGTATGTGCATCTTCAGTTTTCCTAGCTGTTCCCAAACTTTCTCTCCAAGACTGTACCAGTGAAACCTTCCATCAATATATGATGACTCCCCTTGCTCCACGTTCTTATCCATACTTGCTATTATGAGATTTCCTAAATTTTGTCAGTCTGACAGGTCAGAAATGTATCTCACCGTGATTTTTAATTTGCATTTGCCGGTTTACTAATGAGGTTGGGTGAGCATTTTCTCATGTATTCACTGGTCATTTAGATGTCCTTTTAATAAAACTCTTCTCTGTCATATCCTTTGTCTTTTTTTCTGCTACGTTATTTGTATTTTTCATATTGATTTGTAAGAGGCCTCCTCATATTCTGGTTACTAATTATTCATCTTTTATAAGCTCTACAAACATCTCTTCCAAGCCTGTAACTTGACTTTTAACTTGTATTTTGATACATGAGTATTTTTAGTTTTCATATAGTCAAATCTATCAAACTTCTCATTTTGGTTATGCTTTTGGCATTTTGTTTAAGAAACCCTTCCTACATCCAAGGTCATGAAGATATTTCCTTGCGACTCCCCCAATATTTTGAAGTTTTCCTTCTCTCATTTAGGTCTTTAAAGGTCCCGGAACCTATTTTAGTATAGGTTTGAAATGGAAATTGAATTTTTTCCATTATGGATTACCAGGTTTCCCATTGCCATTTTTAAAACAGCCTATGCATTCCTAACAGACTTGCAGTGTACCTTGTCAAATATCAAATTCCCATATATTTGTGATTTTATTTCTGAGCTCTCTTTTCTCTTCCTTTGATCTCTTTGCCTTTTTCTGTTCCAAAACCAAACTGCCCTAATCACTTGGGAAATTTTGTCATAAGCCTTGATTTCTGGTAAACTGATGTCCCCAATTCTTGTGTATTCCTGGTCCTTCTTTTGTTCGCCCAGATAAATTTTAGAATCAGCTTACCAGGTTCTATGAAAAAAAAGTTGTTGGAATTTTGCCTTAAATTGTATTCAATTTATGGATTCATCTAGAGATAACTGACATCTTTACAATAGTGAGTCTTCCTAACCATTCTGTCTCTTGCACTCCCACAGCGTCCGATGATAATAATCTGGACAGATTTATGGCCAATTGAACTGCCGTAACCAAAGATTGCTAATTAATGGTTCCGTGTCAATCCAGAGAAAACTTTTCACTGCTTTGCTACAGGATTCTGTCCTTGGCCCTGTCCCTTCGAAAATATGTCAATCAATTATTCAGACGACACCAAGCTGGTGGGGAGAGCACATGCCATAGATGACATAATCAAAATTCAGCATGATCTCAAGCCTAGAATGCACAGCCCAAGCCAAGAAGATAACATTTAACAAGTATAAATGCACAGCCCAGCAGCAGTCTCTGAAATTCACTTGCACAAATGCAGAATGATTGCAGAGGGAATAGCGACCTGGCAGCGATTTATGTGAAAAGGATTTTGCAGCACAAGAGAGGCAGTTAGGTAGTCACTGATCACAATCCTAATATGCGGCAATAATGTGATGCGGCCATTTAAAGAGCTAAAGCAAACATACTAAAGTAGAATATCCAGTTCATGTGAATTACGGACTCCCTGTGCTCTGCTGTAATCTGATCACATTCACAGCACTTGCTTCATCTTTGGATGCCACACCGCCATATCTCACAGCATCTAAAGAAGGATCAACAAAATGGTGACACATGTAGAAAGCTTCCCATTCAAGACCTGGACAAAGAGGCATCCGTGCTGTGATTGTTCTTGTGGTGAAGCAACAAAGTAAAAAGCTTCAGCTTTCCAGCCTGTGTGGGAGAAAGCCCTAAACTCACCCTGAAGATATCCCCAACGGTGGAATGGTCAGGTGTGCAGGACATAGTGAGTTTTCTGCTGCTGAAGTCATACTAGCAGATGCTTAGTGGCCATTTCCCAGGCAAGGTGTGGACAGGCCACCTGCACTGGGTGACTTTTCACTCCCTTACATGATCAGCGGCCGGGGCTTTAAGACCTCTCTCTCTCCTTTCTGCCTAGTCCCAAGCAAGCTTCTTCAATCACAGATTTGGGGAAGAAACAATATATATGCAGGCAGTAGGAACATAGAGTAATTACAAAATCCGTTTTTTTTGCCCAGATTAGGAAAGATTTCATTACCTTTTTTACCTAAAAGAATGCATCTATGAAATATTTCAAACATACAAAAATCACAGGGAATAATAAGACAAATACCCATGTATCTACCACAAAGAATCAACAACTGCTAAACCTTTCCATATTGCTTAAGATTTTCAAAGAGAAATAAAGCATGACAGGTATGGTTAAAGTCCTCACCCCTACCCTATCCCATTTCCTGTAAGAGACAAATCTCTGAAATCGGTGTATATCCTTCTCCTCTATGTATTTGAGTCTTACTACACATGTTCCTTTAAAAGTATGTAGCATTATTTTATATGTTTTTTAAATTTATGGAAATAGCTTCATGCTATTTATAATATTCTGCAATTGCTTACTTAGGAGACCACCACGAACAAGGCTGAAACAGTCATCTTTGTACACATCTCCTTGTCTACAGCGGACTGTCTCTAGAGGACACACACCTTAGGAGTGGAATTGCTGGATCACAGAGTCTGCATATCTTAAATTTTCCTAGATACTGCCCTTCGGCTGTAACCACCAGCATTGTAAGAGAGTTCCCATTATCCCACATTCTTGCTGATATTATCAAACTTTTTAATATCTTGCTAAACTGAAGGATATGAAACGGCATCTCATTGTGGGGATTTTTTGCTCTCTGGATACTAGTAAGGTTGAACATTTTTCATATATTTATTGGCTATTCAAGATTCTTCATCTGTGAATTGCTTCCTCTTTATCCTTTGACCATTTTTAGTAGCTTATCTTTTTCTTACTGATTTGTGGAATTCTTCATGTACTGTTGTCCCTCAGTACCCACGGGGGTTGGTTCCAGGACGCCCTGCATATACCAAAACCCACAAAGATGCTCAAGTCCCTTACATAAAATGGTGTAATATTGGCAATATAACCCACGCACATCCTCCTGTACACTTTAAATTATCACTAGATTACTTATAATACCGAATACAATGCAAATGCTATGTAAATAGTTGTAAATACAATGTAAATGTTATGTAAATACTTGCTGATGCAAATTCAAGTTTTACTTTTTGGAACTTTCTGGAATTTTTTAAAAATATTTTTGCTTTGCAGTCGGTTAAATCCAGGGATGTGGAACCCATGGGTATGGAGGGCCAAGTATATTCTGGATATTCGTCCTTGATGGGTTACATGCAGGGAAATATCTTCTCCCACTTATGACTCATTTTCTTTCTAGCTCAGCTCTGATTCTAGTCTCACTCCAAACTGAGCCATTCTTCCCAAGTCACCTGTAATGTCTGCTGTCACTTAGAATGCATGGTTTTACCAAGCAAGTCCTCTGGTGGTTGCCTGTTTTTACCTTTAGCATGAAGCTTGCAATTCTAGTAACTTCCGTAGGGAGTGCTTTTGTTTGTGGTGTAAGGATTAGGCCATTGAGGGATTTTCCCCCAAAGCAACCAATTCTGATTCTTCAACACCAATTAGGTGTCCAACAATTCAATTCAATTCCGCCACCAACTACCTGGATTTAGCCTCAAACTTCACACATTTAAGAGCTCTGTCCCAAAAGACTGCCCCCACTTCAGACGCTGACCCTTCTCTCTGTCTCTCACTCCTACTGCCACTCACTCCTGGAAACTCGGGGCAAATTTAAATTGTTCACCACTCTTCCTCACCATTTGTTTGGGAATCGCTGTCCTGAACCACAGGGTTCTGATGAACCCACTGAAGGCCCAACACAACCAAAAATAAATAATTAATTAATTAATTAATTAAAAAACTAGGGGGGAACCCAGGTCTCCAACTCCAACTGGGTATTATTTCCACAGTGGTACCTCAGTTTCCTTATTGACCTGGAGATCCAGAACTCAATTCCTCACACTCAGACTGCCAGGCAGCGTTCCAGAAGTTCATCCAACATCAACAGCTGAGGATACATATTCACATGTCAACCACGGCTCGGGAAGTGACTGATCGTGTGTGCGTGTGTGTGTGTGTGTGTGTGTGTGTGTGAATACTGCCAGAAAAGGAAATTACCACTTCATGTGCAGGGAGGGAACACCCAAAAACTCTCAAACACCAAAGAAAGTGCAATAGTTCTCAAACACAGGTGTGACCCAGTCAGAGGAGAAGCGGCCTCAGAATCTGTTGCCATGGGCAACATAACACAATTCAATCCTGTGTCCTTGGCATATATGTGGCTTGCTGTCCTCACGCCTCACAGCCTGAAGTAGCTGAGCAAGGACCACAGAGAGTTCTTCCTCAAGGAGCATCCATCCCCACCCTTTTAGCTCAGGATGGAGACAACTCTGAAGATAAAGCCCTGGAGCAGAGCCCCCTCTAAGAAAGCAGAGGGGAGAAGTTGGAAGGCAAAAGGGAAATGGCAGCCGTGGGCCAACAGATCATGCTCGAATGGGCTGGAGTGCATGAGGCTCTGAACACTGGTGGAAGGGATTCTTCTAAGGCAGACAATTCTGACGGAAACCCTGAGCTCCTGCTGCTGACACAAGAAGGTCACCCAGTCATGCTTCTGGGGCTCAGGCAGGATTTTCTAAAATTTTTCATGAATGGTATCTATTTCAGCATCTTATTTTTCTCTAAACACATAGTATGACTCACTGCCCTCCCCCTGCTCCTGGGCTCTTTCCTCTCCACCTTCCCCGACTCTGATCCTGCCTCCTTGTCTCCTGTCTCCTGGGAGGAAACCATGGAGGTAAACTGGAGAGGAGCAAGGGGATGGGCCCCATGAGATGACAGAACAAGGTTCCACCCGTCCTGGAATCTTCTAGGCCTTCTCAGAGCCTGCCTTATATCGGAAAAAGTAAAGCAAAACCTCAAGTTTTTCAATTTCCAGGAAAAATCCACAGTCTTCATATCCCATATCCCCATATCCCAACGCACATCCTCTTCTCTTTCACTCAACAGCGAAACATATGAAATCAGGAAAATATAACAAAACAGCAATGCTGGAATATTTCAATCAATAAGCAAATCTCTTTCAAGTCCCTAAGTCCACCCATGAGGTACTTACACTAAGCTTTGGTAGACAGGATTGATGCACAGGAAATATATCTTGTCCTTGTAACCATGTTATTAATGAGTTGTATCAGTCAGGATCCAATCAGTGACCTTAGGTAAGTCACATGATCTGAGCCTCAGGTTCCCCGTAAATAAAATTGGAGAGGGGGGTGGAGGTGGAGGAGAATACTCTCCTCCCTCCCAGCCTGCAAACGGCGAGCAGAAGCCCGCCTGGTGAGACCTGTGGTCCTTTGTGTTCAGGTCAGGGCCATGCAGGAAGGCCAGCCTCACTGCAGACGCACCTGGGGGCTGCAACTTGCCCCTCCTGTTTCGCTGCACTTTATTAAGGAGACCTCTACTGAACCCTCAAAAATGGCTTTCTAATGGCTATTATTCCATCCAGAGCAGAACGAGGAGGTGGGGGCCTTGTGATACATCATAAAGGGCCACCCGAAGCAGTATCAAGCTGCCTGCAAACCTACAGATGTGTCTGAGGCTAGTCTGCAGGGGGTCATTGTAATTCAGGTCAAACAGCTAGTCATTTCTGTTCATCTGCCAGATAAGACTCCTAGACAAATCACGTTACCATGTTAGGCTCTGTTTTCTAGATGACAGAGGCATCAGAGTTCCTCACTCCTGGGGATGGAAGGGATGTTCCTGTGTTATTTAATCGTCCCTCCCCCCTGCACCTGGCCTCTCAATGATCAGAATGGCTTGGGAACTGTAGGCCTCAGGCTTTCTACCTGGTGGCATGTTTAGCAATGATCTAGATGAAAAGCTCCCCCCAAAAAAGATATCAGTTTTTTACTTTGCCTGGTACTAAAAACAATAATAGCAGCTAACATTTACACAGCCTTTACCCTGTACCAGGCTTTCTTCTGTTCTTCTTTCCATATATTAACTACGTAATCCTCACTCCAGCCTAAATGATGATTGCCCATTTCAGAGGGGAGAAAACTACTCCAGGATATTTATATTTCAGATTTTCAGAGAGGATTCTATGATCAAGAAGCCCATGAGATCTAAAGGAATAAGCGGCCAAGGGTGGAGTTCCAAGTTCCTCGTTAGGTACAAATGCTGATATATTTCAGGAGAGACGAACGGGGATGCTGTGGTGGGGTTATTCCCGAGCCCCTCCTGTATACTGTGCTGGCCAAAGCTAGCCCTGCCCACCCCGGCGTTTTAGGACTGCAGTGCTTATGCGAACATGGGTTCAAGGACATTTGTGTGCCCTGTGACGGAACCAGCCTAAATGGCCCCAGAGTAAGGGCTGTCCACCTCTGAAGAGCTTGCGTCTAAGTCTGCACACTACCCACATGAACATAATTCTTCCTCTGGGTGAACTGGAACAGCTCTTTGGGTTTCTGTTGTTCTGGGCTCATTAAGCTAAAGCAGCTGCTACCACGTGTGGGGTGGCAGCCTACAGTACATCCAAGGCGGGGGGGGGGGGGGTCATGCCAGCTCCCAGCCTACTGGCCAAAGGTCACTGGGTCAGAGGGGTGGCTGGGCAAGCCGGGCAGTCACCCTGCATCCAAAGGAGGAAGGGAAGTTGTATTTCTAGCCTCAGGGCCCAAGGGGTGTCTAAACAGGACAGTGTCAGAGACCAGGGGATTAATACAGCCCTGCGCTCTGTAGGCTGTGGACACAGCAAGATGCGGTTCTCAGCTGGAATGCACTGACAACAGCCTGAGGGCTTCTGTTGCTGGTTTCTTTCTTTTTTTTTTTTTTTTTAAGCTATAGCACCCACTGCCTGCTGTCCAGCCCCTGCCTGGCTAGCTGGCTGGCCGGCCGGTCCTGGGGATTGAAAGGGACTTGCTGGGACAGGAACAGGTACCAATCGTGATCAGGGCCCTTGGGAACGCAGGTTCCCAAACTTACCAGGACTTTTAAAAAATCACCCTGGTGTTTGTGTAAACGTGCACTGCCAGATCCTGTCCTCAGAGATCAGAATTCAGTAGGTCTGGAGCAGGGCCAAGGCATTTGCATGTTAACAAATATCCCAGGTGATTCTGATGCAGGCAGTCTGGGGACTCTGGAGGCAGCCTGTTGAGTGAAGAAGAGGTCCCTCACTCCTCAAACGTGATCCGTGTACAAGCAGCATCTGCATCAGTCCTAAAGCCCTGGTCCCACTCCCGTCCTACCGAATCTGTATCTCTGCTTTAGCATGATTCACAGGCACACTGCTGTTTGAGAAGCACAGCTCTGGAGCAGCGGCTCTCAAACGAGTATGAATCAGAATCACCCGCAGGGCCTGTTAAAATGCAGATTGCTGGGCCTCACCCCCATGGTTTCTGATTCAGAAGGTCTGGGGCGGAGCACAGTAATTTGCATTTTTCCCAGTTTCCCAGGGGATGCTGATGGCTCGGGGAACCACACTCTGAAAACCACTGGCTAGTCTAGAGCAGTTTTTCTCAGCCTTGTTGCACACTGCCATCATCTGAAGACCTTTAAAAGCTACTGCTGCCTGGGTCCCACCCCAAGAAGCTCTGGTTTCATTGGGCTCGGGCCCTGCCTGTGCATCTGGACATTTAGTAGCTCTCTAGGTGACTTTAGTTGGCAGACAAGGTTGAGAACCATGGTTCTGGAGTCAGACAACCTGGATAAAAATCCCAGCTCCACCACTAACCAGCCGGTGACCCGAGAAAACTTACCTAGCCTCTTCCGCTGCCCACAGCCCTGCCCCCACTCAGTGGTCTGCCTGGAGACAAGCCTCATTACTCTGCCCACGAACCTAGTGGATGGGGATGGCATGGACATTTAATGCACATGCTTCAAAGGGTATCAAACAAGATATCAGCAGGTGAATCTTTTTCCAGGTCCAGTTCATGAATATCTGGTGTCCTGCCTTCTACTTGTATATCCGCCTGTTTCTCTCGCCAAATTTTAACTCTGCGTATCAAGATAAAAGTGACCCTTGAGCGAGTGCTCACCATGTGGCAAGTGCCTTAAGTGTATCATCTCATTTAATTCAATCTTTACAACAGCCTTACAGGGTTGATACCATTATGTCCATTTTCCTGGTGAGACAATTGAGGCTCAAAGAGGTCAAGTGACTTGCCCAAGCCAACAAGTCTAGAAAGTGGAGTGTCAGAATGTGCATTTCGGATAGTTAGACTCTAGGGTTGCCTCTGCTGACCATTTACTACACTGTCTCCCCTCTCTAGGGGGTCTGCTTCTTCTCCACCTAGAAACTTCTGCAAGGGATTGGGCCAGGGAGGTGGAGGTCACCCCCAAGGACACATCCTCCCCTCCCAGGTGAACCTGATGTTTTGAGCACCACCAGCATGCTTGAGACTTGAGTTGATTTATCATCATTACCGGCCCAGGGACACAGTCCCAGACACAAATAAGGTTGCATTTCCCGACAGATATAAATGGATTTTTTTTTAAGACATCAGAACAAAGCTGCTCTGCTAAGTCTTCCATGAAGGTGCAAATTGCTAAGCTGATCTGAATGTGTCACTGGTTTGCTTGGGCTTCATCAAAAGGTTTTGATACAAGAGTCAAGGAATAATAAATAAAAGCTTCTAATATGAGTTCTACTCATACTTGAGCTTGAGATGAATTCTTAGTTGTCTGTTATGGGAGCCAATTTCTGTTTTAAAATGGGGTTGGCAAGCAAGACAAGGACAAGACAGAAATGAATCAATAAAATCAAGAGGAGGAATTAATTAAGGTCCTGGAGTTTGCCGCAGAAGAGGGACAAAGGAAAGGTGGTAATAGTGCTTCTTCAAGAAAGACAAGTTGGATTTTTTAAAATATAAAAGTTTCTGGAGAAATAATTTAATTCTGAGACCATCTCCACAAATCGACTGGGCTTATCTTTCTCCCATGGAGAGTAAAGAATGCCCTTTTTCTGGCCAGAGGGGAATCTCATTTCCCCTCTGCTTATCATTTATTAGAAATCAAAATATTGTTTCAAAATGGATGTGTTTAATATTTCAGACTATATAATGTGTCCAGAACAAAAGGGCAACATTGGTAGGCAGGTGACAGAGAGTAGAGAGGAGATGAAAACGGATTCTGAATTGCATGGCCAAAGATTTCTCTCCAATCTCTCCCGCCTCATTCTATGAGGCTTGGCTCGCTGGCCATCTCCTTATTCTTGAACTTCCTTAATCCTGAAAACGGAAAAAACAGCATGAGGATTTCCTTCCCCTACTCTACAGTATAGATGTGGTCCAGCAACATTGATTTTTAACATTTCCTGCATAAAGCAAATTTCCAATGACTCCAAATGATTTTGGTTGTATAGAAACCAAGATGTTTCCCACTGAAAACCCCACCCATAAAATAGGTTGAAAATTCTGACAACAAAAACTTAGGACCTTGGTCATATCTATGAGCAGTATGGTCCACCTGAGGGGCTTATTTGTCCTCTGTGGCCCTGTCTGTATCTCAGAGGTCCCCTTGACCATCAGCTGACACCTTCCCTCACCTCCTCTCATATCTAAACATCTGACAGCATGTCCCCCTAGAGCAGCTCCCCCATTTGTTCTTTCTGGGTATTAAAAATGCCTGATGGAGCCACCCTCCAGTTTTGTGCTTCACAGGTACTGTTGCCACTGAACACCTGATGAGCCCCCGACTCTGCGATCAGTAAAATGTCATTCCTCCATGTCAGCAACATGGCAAGTTTAAAACCCAGTGCATCAAGTTTACGTACGATGAGAGACACCTTCACTAACCCTCATGACGGGATCAGCATGAGGAACAGTGACAAAGCAGACAACTCAATTACCAGGCGTCCTTAGCGTGTGAAGTGCTATGTGAACGCTAAGTAATAATGTTATGGCTTCATCTGAAAAATGTGCGTGTCACCCAGGAGCGTCCGTAAGTCAGTAACATCATTTGCAATAAGTCATCATTAATTAACGCTAAATGACTAGACCCTGCCTGGGGAAGCAGCGCATTAAATTGACATCAGTATGTGAAGAGTTCATTATGGTTAATGTTACGAGAACACAAACTAAAGGACTTAATAGTGGATTAGAAGGTGTTCGTGGGGCTTCCCTGGTGGTGCAGTGGTTAAGAATCCACCTGACAATGCAGGGGACACGGGTTCGAGCCCTGGTCCGGGGAGATCCCACATGCTGTGGAGCAACTAAGCCCGTGCGCCACAACTACTGAGCCTGCATGCCACAACTACTGAAGCCCGCACGCCTAGAGAGCCTGTGCTCCACAACAAGAGAAGCCACCACAGTGAGAAGCCCGTGCATCGCAATGAAGAGCAGCCCCTGCTCGCACCACCTAGAGAAAGCCCACACAGCAACGAAGACCCAACACAGCCAAAAATAAATAAATAAATTTTAAAAAAAAGAAAAAAAGAAGGTGTTTATGTCCAAACACCTCAATGTGGGCTCCACAGCTGCCACACACTAGCAAAGATATTGGCTTGTTCCTAAGGAGGAGGATGGGAGACTTGGAGACTTAAGAAGAGGCTCTCCCAGCATGGGATCCAGGGGTATTTAAAGTGCTGAAAAAAAAAGAGGAGAGGGAGAGAGCTCACCCACCCTTCTCCTCATCCTTTCTGTCTTTCACACTGTTTCCACCAGAGCCTGGGAGAATGAGACGGAAACAATGAGCAAAGAGATGCAAGTGGCAAGTGTCACCTAGGGCAAGTGTCACCTGGGGAACAAGATCGGCATGGGTGTCAGGTGAAGGTGGAAGATGGGATATTCGGAAAACTCTTCAGGTGATTCAGTTTTGCCACCCTACTTGCCTACCTCTCCTCCCCTACCCCACCTACTGTCATACAGTGGTCTTGCCATGTTTAGTTATTGCTGCAAATTTTAAGGCAAAATGATCCTAACTAACGAAAATGTTTGAGGCACATGATCATAAATCAACACTGCCATACCTAATGTAATCACGAATCTATAGATACATTATCATAAAATAAATGAAAGATTGTAGGCGACACGAATGCTGATTCTCCACACTTCAGTAGCCGTAAGAGGGATGGCAAGAAAAGAGTTCCTGGTCCACACAGCAGAACGCTGCACACTGTGGCTGCAGCCTCGGGGTCCTCCCCTTAATCCCCCAAAGTGAAAGAACCTAGTGGCAAGTGCAGTTTATTCCCAAGTCTCTTTATTCAACCATAATATAAGTGTTTATTTAAAAAGAGGACCATTTCTTTTGCTACTACAAAACATGAGCGTAAAGACAAAAATTACAAAGCCTTTGTTTGAGATCTATTGCTTTTCATGCATTCATTCACTCACAGGCGTTTGAAGGGCACTTTGCTAGCTTTCAAGATACACAAAGGAGAGAGACAAAAGGCTTGCCCTCAAGGCACTTGCATGCTAGAAGGACACAGAGTCTAGGGTACAAATAAGCAAACAGTAACAATGGAGAAGAAGAGGGATCAACAGGTTGTGCAGAGCAGGTAGGGGTGGAAGAGGCGAGGGAAGTGGCGAGGGATGGCCTCTCAGAGAAAGATACATGTGGGCTGAGGATCCCCTGGGGAGTCAAGGCCAAGGTCATTCCAAGCAAAGGGAACAACCTATGAGGAAATACAAAGGCACAAATCCTACTACACCCTGGAGGAGGAAGCCCTTTCTACCACCAGAAATGACTGGACCGGGTGGACTCCAGTCTAGGCAACAAGGGGAGCCAATCGGTTTCCTCTTCTAGGATAACCAGACTAAAGGAACTGCCCGCCCTGAACCTGGTAACTCAAGTGTCAAGGCTGCCATCTGGGGACATGCATCCAGAGACACAGAGAAAGGGGTCTCTAGAGAGAAACAGTAGTAGGAAATAAGTGCACAGAGACAGGGAGCCCCAGGGAACTGTGTGATCTCAGAGAGAGAGACGGAGAGAGACAGAGAAAGATGTCTTTCCAGGAGCCAGTTCCAGACCTTTGTGAAGTTCAGCCATTCTTATGGGTCTTGAATTCTGTGAAGTACTCTCAATTCCTTTGAATAAAGTCCCTTTAATTTAAGACTGCGGGAGTGGGATTGTGGACAGGGCACATGTGAACAAGAGACACTGACGGTCCTGGGTGGAAGCGGGCTACCCTGCCCCGTGGTCTACAGCACTGCCAGGGTGATCGCACGCCCACTCGTGTCAGTCATCGTCACCAGAAGGAAGTCAGAGGCCTGTTGGCAAAGGGCTCGGATTAGGGACAGAGGGGCTGAGTTCACCAGAAGGTCTTCACACCTACTCATCAGCTTTTTATAAAGATAAAATCTCTGAAGCACTTGCAGTTTCTCTGAAGAAAGACATGAGATAAATACAACTTATTGTTAACAAAAGGGTCCCTCTTCTTTATTATAAAGCCATCAGAAAGGAATTGCTTTTCCAGGCCACAAGGGAGCTGCAGTGCTATCTCATCAGGTAACCTTGAAAATCAGACACAATAGCTGTCCCTTTGCTCAGTTCTTTCTTCCCTTACCCACCATCCCTCCAAAAGCACACTTCCCCATTAATAGCCTTTTTCCTGTAATGAGACTGGTAACACCGCATGCTCTGCAGATGCAGACAGAGCAATCGCGGCTGCCAGCTGGGCTGCACCCTGCCCCGCTGTCGGCTCAGAGCCCTGCCTGTCCCAGGCTGCTGCTGGACTCTGGGTGGGAGCATGTGTGGCAGAGAAAGTGAGATTTCTCACCTGTTCTTCCACAAGGACCAGCCTCCTGAGCTAAAGGTTACCTATAGCAGCTTAAGGAATTCTGCTTTTGAAAGCACAGAGGGAAAGTCCCTCCTGTGTCGTATCATTTCTTCACAATGCTTTCTGTGGGAACAGGACGTTGGTGTCAATAAAACTGTACTTAAGTATTTCAACTGTATACTGTCAACCTGTAGACCTACAGATGGACACAGATGAAGAAGAAGAAAACATCTGGTGTGAGGCAGAGGAGGGTGCCTAAGAGGAAGGCATTGGATACTTGGGCTTCAGAGCTGAGGCCAAAGTTCAGGGAGCAGGGAATGGAGACCTGAATTGAAGAGCCCAGCAAGCATGTTCTTGGTATTCAAGGATGCTTAGAGAAAACTCCACCCTGGGGGCTGCAGCAGCAAGAAAGTATCCTCTTGGGACATATTCTCTGACTGATGACCTGCTCCCCAGTAGGAGAACCTCCTAATAGTTCTGTGGAATCTATTGGGAAATAGGATTTTGAGGAGTCTTGGTTCATGGAGACCTGCGGAGATGCCCTCCCTGTGAAATAGTTTCAGGGAGTGGCTGGGCCACCTGAATGCTCTCCGGATCTCTAAGCCTAATCATGCCTGCAGTGAGACTCTGTGATGTAACAGTCTCCCGTGTCTGACTTTTCATCCCACCGATATTCCAGAAGACTGAGAGATTCCTGAGGATATTCCTCTGGTCCACAGCAGCCATATGGGGCACCAGCCATAAGGGCCTGATGTCCACGGCATATACTCAGGTTCATTGCCATTTGGAGTTGAGAAGGCCACCCAGATTCTCCAAGTGCAACCCTCTACACATTCTAGATATGACAGCACAGGTTGAAACATTTGGCTGTCACCTGTGGTTCTCCACAATGGAGTCCTCCCTGTTTGCATTTTATACAGTTAGGCTGTCGCTGTTAGAACCTAACTTCTGCCCAGCTGGCCACATGGGAGACATGGCACTACTGAACTTGAACTTGCCCACCATACTGGAGGAAGCTTGGCCTAAACAAGTTCTCCAGAAGAGCTCCTTGGGTCACATCACCTCTTACAATTTGTTTTGAGGTGAGTCTGGGTTCTGTGCTTCAAAAACAGCATTATTTAGGAGACCATGTACATATTTATTACCTATTGTTGCCAAATTACCCCCAAACTGCATGGCTTAAAACAGTATCTCACAGCGTGTGGGGGTCAGGAATCCAGGCATGGCTTTGCTGGGTGTTTCTGCCTCAAAGTGTCTCACAGGTCATAGTCAAGGTGTCACCAGGGCTGCAGCATCTCAAGGCTCATCCAGGGAGTATCCCCAGCTTCCCAAGTTGACTCATGTGGTTGCTGGCAAGACTCATTTCCTCAGGAATCCAGGCATGGCTTCACTGGGTGTTTCTGCCTCAAAGTGTCTCACAGGTTATAGTCAAGGTGTCACCAGGGCTGCAGCATCTCAAGGCTCAGCCAGGGAGTATCCCCAGCTTCCCAAGTTGATTCATGTGGTTGGTGGCAAGACTCATTTCCTCCAGACAGTTGGACAGATGCCTCAGTTCCTTGTTGGCTATTGGCCAGAGGCCTCCCCTAGTTTTGAGGCAGGAGATAGATGGGCCCCGGGCTGAACAGCTGGAGTTTGTCCCCTGTGGACAGATACTCCAAGATGAAGAGGAGGAGGAGCTAAGCCCTTTCCAGATAAGAGACCACAGATTTCTCATTCTCGAGGTCAAGGAGAACTTCCCAACTATACATGCGCAGAAAGGCTACTTGGAGGTCAAAAAGGGAGTGATGTCAACCTACCCATAGGCCTCTTCGTTAGAATTCATCTTGGCTAAGAGATGTGTGCGCACACATGAGAATACCCTGAGATAAACCAAATACAGACTCAGGACCAGGCAAAGCAAGATGATTGGCCAAAGGAAACCTGGAAGAAATGCCCCGTATAAGTGATTCAAACTACCACGAGGGTGCGACTCTCTCTCTCCGAGTCCGCCCATGTGTCTATCCACACGTATTCTTTTTCCTTCCCAGTAAACATTTTACTTGCTTCACTACTTTCTGTCTTTGTGGGAATTCATTTCTGCAAAGCCATATGGGCCAGGGCCTTATCACTGGCCATTGGTCCCTGGTGGTCTAGTGGCTAGGATTCAGCACCCTCACTGCTGTAGCCTGACTTCAGTCTCTGGCCGGGAACCAAAATCCTGCTTCAAGCCGCTTCAGGCCGAGGCCACCCGAGATCAGTTTCTTGCCAACGGGGCCCCCACCAGAGGGTTGCTCACAACGTAGCATTATTTCCATCAGAGCAAGCAAATGACAGCCTTGAGAGGATTCAGGAGATGGAAACCACAGCCTTTGGTAACCTAACTCAGAAGTGACATCCCATTAGTTGTGTTGTAGCCTCTTCATTAGAAGTGAATTGCTAAGTCCCTCCACGCTCGAGGGAAGGGGATTCACAAGAACATGAATCCCGGGAGACAGGGATCATTATGGGGCCACCATGGAGGGGGTTTACCACGGACCACCTTACATTATACCATCTCCACTTACATGTCTCAGTTATGGGGACTGGCCAAAAAAAGAAACAAAAATACCTTTGACCAGATTCTATCTTTGAAGTATGCAACCACCTCCACTAAGCCTGTGCTCAAGGGGTAGGTAGGCCCTGGTGGCCATGTCTGTATACTTGACCTCCCTTCACACCACGTCTGCTAGGAAATCTGACCAAAGCTGGGCCAATCAGATTCCTCTCCAGGGAATGAGTCATTTAGATACAGTACGAAGTTAAACTGAATGGTCAAGCAGAAGTAAGGCCAGAGCCAGCAGGACGTACTGAACAAAGCCACACTCAGACTGCAGTTACAAGAGGGTGGAGGCCAGGCATGGGCAGGAGCCGGCCTGCAAAGGAGAGGCCAGAGAGGCGCATGTGCAGATAGGCAAGGGCAAGAGGTCATGAGGCCCAAGGCAGAGACAGAAGCAGGGAAACTGCCTCAAGCCTGGCCTCCTTTCACTGTTTCCTATTTATTCAGTCCCTACAGTGTATCCCCATCCACCCTCTACTGGGCCAGCCTGAGTGGGTTTTGTTTCTGAGCAATCAATCTCTGCCTCAGCCAAGTCCTCACCAGTCTGTTGCTTCTTCTGGAAAATGGTTAATATCATCAGTTCAACTTCACCCCAGAAACTGACCTTTGAGATATGAAATTGTGTGCAGATTCCAAGCAAAACACATTTTTGTTCAAAGCACAGATGTGATTCAATTCATTTCCATAGGCCTGTATTGAGATGGGGGTTAGAGTTGTCTATGGGAATTAAGGGGGAAACATAATTACAGGAATGGGAATTTGACTTCTCCATCCAACTGCACAGGGGTCATTGAACTAGAACTAGAGAGCCATTGCACTTAGCCCTCAACACTCACAGTACTTTACCATGTAAAAATAGGCCACATGCTTATACAAATGTGCATCTGTGTGCTCACATACATACCTGGCCACAAACACACTTTATAAACTAGGAAATGATTCCCAAGCACATAGGAACCTCTCTTCACTTTTTGTGATGTATCACAAGACAATGTGCACCCCTTGAGTCAACTCTCATATGGATTTGCTTTCCAGGGCACATTTTCGAAGAATTCAACGGTCTGTCAATAGAGAAACCAACTC
Organism: Eubalaena glacialis; assembly: GCF_028564815.1. Taxonomy (NCBI): domain Eukaryota; kingdom Metazoa; phylum Chordata; class Mammalia; order Artiodactyla; family Balaenidae; genus Eubalaena; species Eubalaena glacialis. The sequence continues at coordinate 107,709,102 of NC_083723.1, read as the reverse complement.
ATACAGTAGTTTACAGGACTCCCCCAGGCAATGCACGTAAATATTGCAAACAGCACGCTTATGCTGCCAACTCACTGCAGAAACCCAGAAGAGTAAGATTTTACACATTCTCTTCCCAAAGGAAATCAGACTGAAAACAGAGTGTTAGTAGCTGCTATGGTACTGCCCCCCTCCATAGATGTAGCCTGAAGAAATGTCTTTTATTTTTTTCATACAAATCGTGATTTTTTTTAATTCCAAAGATAATATGTGCTCACTGTGGGGAATTTTGAAATTCCAAAAAGTACAGAAGAGAAAATAAAGCTGCTTACCACCAAGAGACAACTGAGGTTTCTTTTTATATATTTCCTTCTAGTCTTTTTTTTTCATACATATATGGAAATATACATATTTGAATAATATTTTTTGTTTTGCTTTTTTTTCCACCTAGTATCATACTGCATGAGAGGCATGCTAATGGGTACAAGATTCCTTTTGGTGAGATAAAAATATTCTAAAATTAGATTACGTTGATGGTTCCACAAATCTCTAAATATACTAAAAAACACTGAACTATATACTTTAAACAGGTGAACATCATGGTATGTAAACTACGTGTCAATAAAGCTGTTTTTTAAAAGACCATAATGAGTTACCACTACATACCTATTAGAATGGCTACTATTAAAAACAAAAAATAAATGAATTTTTTTAAACCCTGAAAATTCCAAATACTAGTAAGGATGTGGCATAACTACAACTCTCGTGGGAATGTAAAATGGTGCAGCCACTTTGGAAAAGAGTTTGACAGTTTCTTGCAGAGTTAAATGTGTTCCTACTATAAGACCTGACAATCCTACTCCTAGGTATTTACCCCGAAGAACTGACAGCGCACAGCCACACAAAAACCTGTACACAAATGTGCATAACAGCCTCATTCATTTTAACCCCAAACCAGCAAGAACACAAAAGTCCATCAACAGGAGAATGGATAAACAAATTTGAAATGCTTACTCAACAGAATACTCTGTAGCAATGTAAAAGAGCTACCAATAGCAGCAAGAGCATAGAGGAATCTCAAAACCATTACACTGAGTGAAAGAAGCTCTACAGAAAAGACAAAATACTGGATTGTTCCATGTATATGAAATCCTAGAAAAAGAAAATCTAATCTATCATGGCAGAAAACAGATCAGAGGTTGCCTGGGCCTAAGAATAAGGAAAAGCAATGGAGGGCAAAGAAGCATGAGGGCATTTGGGGGAGTAATGGAAATATTCTGCATCACGACTGTGGTGGCGGTTATATGACTGTACACGTTTTTCCAAACTCATCAAATTGTACACTTCACATCGTTAAATCTTATTTTTTAAATGAAATTTTATTTCTTTTAAAAAAGAGAAAACTCATCAAACTACACACTTAAAATAAGTGCACTTTTTTCTATGTAAATTGTACCTCAATAAAGTTGAGGGGCTTTTTTTTTTTTTTTTTGGCCATGCGGCATGTGGGATCTTAGTTCCCCGACCAGGGATGGAACCCGCACCCACTGCATTGGAAGTGCGGAGTCTTAACCACTGGACCACCAGGGAAGTCCCAAAGTTGAGTTTTTAAAATGGAAAAAAAATGTATTGTGCTCATTTTCATGGGTCATTAAGTACTTTTCAAAAGTACCTTAGTTCTAGTATTATGCAGCGATACTATTCAATGTTATAGACATGCCACAATTCAATTAGCCAGTCCACTGTAGCTGAATACTTCAGCTATTTTCTTTTCTTTTTGCCACTGAAAAGAACATCAAACATTGGTGTGCATGAAACTTTGTCTGTGTTTTTAGATTCCTAGAGAAGGAACGATTGGGTCAAAGAGTAGGAATATTTTCAATGCATTTGGAAGAACATCTTCTTAAATTTGATTCCCTTAACTGTCGGGGTAGGAAGTCACAGTGATGCAGAGGTTGGTCACTTTTTCTACAGCTCCTCTATCAGTGAAGAGAACTCTACATGGATTCCCAGTGCAAGGAGCATGGGGCTGAAGAGGCCATGGGTCTTTGTCCTGGTCCGGTCACTTGATGTGTAACCTTGAGTCATTTTCCCTCTTTGGATACTGTTGATTTAATCTCCAAAATGAGTGTAGTGACTTATGGTAGGTAAATATTTCCTGAACAAAGCAAAAAGAGCACTAACCATAAAATAAATAATTGGTAATTGAAAATAAAAACTTGTGTTCATCAAAAGACATTATTAAAAGAAAAGACAAACCACAGACTGGAAAAGGTACTCACAAAACATATATTCAACTAAGGATCGTATCTAGACTTCCTAAAAGCAAGAAGAAAACGAACAGAAAAAAAGTGGACAGAAGACGTGAACGTGCACTTCACACACACACACAGACATGGATACATAAATATTCAGATAGCAACTCATGCAGATGAAAACGTGCTCAATACTGTTAGTCATATGGGAAATGCAAATTAACACCACACTAGATACCACTATATGTCTAATAAAATGGGTAAAATTAAAAAGACTGACGACACCAATGTTTGTAAGGAAGTGGAGCAACTAGCGCTCTTTTCCATTGCTGGGGGGAGTGTAAAATGGCACAATCACTTTGGAAAACCAGAAGTACCTGCTAAAATTAAACATCTATACCCTTGAACTCAGCAATCCTACTCCTAAATATGCATTTACTCTAGAGGAATCAGTAAATATGTCACTACAATGCATGTACAAGAAATTTCATAGCAGTTTGATTTCTAATAGCCAAAAACTTGAGAAACCCAAATGTCCATCAACAGGATAACAGATCAATTGCAGCATACCTATATCATAGAATACCACACAGCAAGAAAAAACAAACTTCTGCTTAGTGCAACAACATGGATGAAGCTCTCAGACACAATGCCAATTGAAAGAAGCCAGACTCCAAAGGACACATACTGACTGATAAGATTTGTATAAAGTCCAACAGGCAAAACTAATCTCTGGTGGTAAAGTCAGAACACTGGTTACTTCTGGTATGGACTAAGAAGGGGCGCAAGGGAACCTTCTGCAGTCAGGATACGTTCTGTGTCCTGCTCCTGGTGGTTGTTACAAAGGTGTAGACATGTATAAAACTTCATTGAGCTGTCTACCTAAGGTGTGTGCACCTTCCTATGAGTATGCTATAAGCTCCATAAAAATAAATAAATGCAAATTAAATAAAATGAAAGCATTGGACTAGATGACAGCTAAGGTTTTTCCAACCTTGTAGGGTCTCTTCACACCCTAATCTCTTTCCCTCTTTCCTTCTATTTCCCTCTTTCCCAAACTCCCTTACTCTAAAAGCTTCATCACTCCACCTGGTGAGCCCATGTGTTTGCATTTCTCTAGCAGAGCTCGGGGCAGTTCATTCCCTCTGGATGTGTGTCCTGCGCCTCACCCACACCACATCTCAGCCAAAACAGAACTTAGCCTCGTCCTCCTCCTCAGCCCTCACCAGAGTGGGCATCAGCAGTGTGGCTCCCTGGCTCACACTATGTCCCCTTCTCCGGGAACAGCCCTAACATTCAGGGCTGGGCCACCGGAGAGCAAGTCTGTAAGCCATAAATCGAACCCCAGCCCACAGCTCCTGGCCCAGGAGGAGGCACCTCTGCCAAGCTGGGCCAGATCGTCTCTCCTGTGATTTAAAATCTGCACTGACAGGGCTTCCTTGGTGGAGCAGTGGTTAAGAATCCACCTTCCATTGCAAGGGACACAGGTTCGAGCCCTGGTCCGGGAAGATCCCACATGCCGCGGAGCAACTAAGCCCGTGCGCCACAACTACTGAGCCTGTGTGCCACAACTACTGAAGCCCGCGTGCCACAACTACTGAAGCCCGCAGGCCTAGAGCCCATGCTCCGCAATGAGAAGCCACTGCAATGAGAAGCCCACGCACCGCAACAAAGAATAGCCCCCGCTCACCGCAACTAGAGAAAGCCTGCTCACAGCAACAAAGACCCAACGCAGCCATAAATAAAGAAATAAATAAAACCTGCACTGACAGCCTAGAGGTTGCTGAGGCATTGAAGACAATGTCACAAAAGAAAGATCCACAAATTCCTTTCGCTGATGTGTCAGAAGCTTCCCTCGGTTGTCCTCTTGCGAATGCAGCTCTTCCTGGTGGTTTGAAGGATTCCTACTCTATATTCTTGCATTAAATATCCTTTTTTACTTCAACTAGCTAGTGTCAGTTTCTGTCGCTTGCAATCCAAAGAATTTACCTATATACCCTCCCCAAAGCCAACCCTTGTCCTCAGGATTTATTCATGACTTTGCCTTCCTCCTGTTCACCTAGTTGTCAACTTGATTTCCCTCTGTTTCCATTGAGTCCTATCTGACCCAACCTGAAACCTTTCTCAATTGGTCCTCTCCTTTCCAGGCCTCAAGACCGATGCCTACATTCAGGGCCCTGTCGTTGCTAATCTGAGCTAGTCTGAAGCACGCTCCTCTCTGCTCACCCTGCAATACCTGACCTCTCCAATGCATCGTTCACAGTTCTGTTAGAGGGAGCTTCCTAAAGCCCAGCTCTGACCATGCCATTTCCTGTTCATCAACCTTGCCAGCTCCCCATCATATACTAGAAAGCATGCGTGTAGGCTCCTTAGTGTGTGGCACAAGCTCTCCACAACGGCCGCCTCAACTTGCCTTTCTAGTCTCATCTCAGGCTCTGTTATTCCTCCCAAGCCATATGTGCCACCTTCCAATTGAACTAGACACTCACATACTCCCAACATGCAAATTCACACCTCTGGGCCTTTGCTAACTCCGTTCCCTTAGTTTCCATGTCCTACTGCACCTTTCCTACCCTCACATCCTCTGTGATGGTTGAAACCCCACCCCTTCTTTGAGGGCCAGATAAAACGCAGCGTGTATATGAAGCGTGCCCTTCGTAGACGTCATCACCCAAAGTGCTTTATTCGTTCCTCTGTTGTGAGTGTGTAATTCCTGACTTGGAGTGACAGCGATTTGCATCTGTGTTTGTCTGTCCCCTCCAGCAGACTTGCTTCTTGTGAGCAGGGACCAGACCTGTTTCCTACTGTAACTCTCCTGCCCCCCACAGTCCCTGGCATGGAGTCAGTGCTCAGTAAATGGGTGTGGAACTGAATTTTCTGAACCTGTGGTGAAAAACAAATGAAAATGGGAGAGGAGGGATATGGGCAGAGGTGTAGGGGACACAGCAACCTGAGAGAATGAAACAACAGGAGCAGAGGGAGAAAATCCTTTGGAAATGGATCTCTCCTCCAGGACAATTTTATGATCAAAGGAGACTAATGCTGCCCAACTCATCTAGCTCCACCCTGACACGGGTACTAACGGGAGATGAGACAAGGTACAGATGCCAAAGCTGAAAACAAAAGCACAGAAGAGAGGCAAGGGGCTCCTGTTTCCCTAAGCCTGCCTCAGAAACACCAGGGCCCTGAGGCTAGAAGCACCACCTCAGCTGCTACCTGCCCTGAGGGACTGGTTTGCTCTCCTACGCCCAGTGGCATATCAACCAGCTCTTTTAAAGATCGGCAGGATAAAGCAGAAAGAAATCTTTCCATGGTGTTGCTACCCCTGGCAGAAAAATGATGGAGATAAAAGAAAGAAGAATGGGATGGTAAAGCTAATCTGAATCTCGATAAAATGCCCACGAGGCCTAAGACTTCCAGGTGATGAAGAGTCAGCAAGCACAGTACCAGTCTCCCTGGGAAAGGGGTTACAAAGGGAGAATTAAGAGGGGAGGGAATCGAATGGCTTTTTATAGCCCCTAGTATCTCTTCTGACAGCAGCCCTCATGGCTTCCATGTGCCAGGATGCTGGGAAGATGAATGGATTTGTCTTTCCGTTAAATACCATTACCCGGAGCACTGAGGAAAATGAAGAACGGGTTGCAGACTCACATCCCACCTTCCATCTCTTTTCTTCTAATTAAGGAAAAACTACCAAAACAACTCCCACATGTCCTCCCCAACCCATCCCTGCTACCTACAACACACATAACCTCAGGGGAAATAGGTAGCCCACGGAGCTACAAAGTTTGCCTCCTAGTACCAATGCCCAGCACATAGCTGGTCCTGAGGAGCTGAAGTTCAAATCCAGCAAATCAGCATGGTCAGGTCCACACTAGGTCAATAACATACTTCAAGATCCATGAAGTCCCTTTTAGGAGCCTGTTATCTTTAGAGCCCAATGGCACTTTCCGTTAAGACAAATCGCAAGCGTTCCACTTTGCCACAGGTGCAAATGATTCTGCTTGTTGAGGGGACTCTCAGTTACTTGAGTGATCTGAGCCATCCACATGCATCACAACAAAGGAAGAAAAACAAATACCATTAGTGGTCCCACCTCCAGCAGGGTTCATGATCAGAGTCTCCAGACCAGTGGTTCTCAGCCTCAGCTACACTATCAAATTACCTGAGAAGCTGAAAAAAACACTGGTGCCTGAGCAAAAAATAATTGGAAAAGAAAATGATTTTAAAAGATTATTTACAGTAGCTTAAACAAAAAATACTTAAGGATAAATTTAAAATATGTGCAAGATCTGTACATTGAAAACTATAAATTTCTCACTGCTGTGAGAAATGTAGAAATATCTCATGTCAGGTAATGGAAGTAATATGTGAATTTAGCAAGGTCATAAAATACAAGGTTAACATAAAAAATCAACTGTATTCATTTATATTAGCAGCAATCAACTGGAAAATGAAATTTTAAAATAATCCCATGTAAATAGCACCAAAAACATAAAATACTAGGAAGAAAGGAATAAATCTAGTAAAAGTCATCTAAGCCACCCCCCCAACTGAAAATTATAAAACTTTGCAAAATAAATTAAATAAGACCTAAATAAATGGAGATGACCCATACTCAGTTTGGAACACTCAATGTTGTTTAAGATATCAATCCTCCCCAAACTAGTCTGTAGCGTCAATGCAATCTCAATAAAAATCCCAGCAGGCTTATTTTGTGGAAATTGTCAAGCTGATCCTAAAATTTATATAGAAATGCAAAGGATCTAAAATAGCCGAAACAATTTTGAAAAAGAAGAATAAACTTAGAGGTTTTATGCTGACTGATTTCAAGATTTCCCATAAGGCTACAATAATCAAAGCGATGTTTATTAGTGTAAGTATAGATAAATAGATCAGTGGACCAGAAAAGTAAATCCAGAAATAGACCCAGATATATCTGGTCAATTGATTTTTTTTTTTTTTTTACAAAGGTAACAACCTAATTTAATAGAGAAAGGATAGTCTTTTCATAAATGGCTTGGGACAATTGGATATCCACAGAAAAAATAAATAAACCTTGACTTGTCCCTCACACCATACACAACCTTGACTTGAAAAGTTAAACTATAAAACATCTAGAAGAAAATATAGGTTAAAACCTTTATGGTTTGGGATAGGCAAAGATCTCTTAGGACACAAAAAGCATGAATCTCAAAAGAAAAAATAGGCAAATTAAACATTATCACGGTTTTTAACTTCTGCTCTTCGACACTGTTAAGAAAATAACAAGGCAAGCCATAGGAGAAAATATTTGGGGGGTGTGTGTGTGTATAAGTGTAAATAGAAATATATACCAGACAAAGAATAATCAAGAATATGAAAAGAACTCTTGGTACTCAATAATACCAAAACAATTCCATTAAAAGAAAGACATGCCACAAAAGAAGATATATAAATAGGCAATAAGCATATTAAAAGATGCTCAATATCATTAGTCATCAGAGAAATGCAAATTAAAACCAAAATGTGCTACCACCCCACACCCACTAGAATGGCTAAAATTTTAAAAGCCTGAAAACATAAACTATTGGCAAGAATGTAGAGTGCTCTCAGACACTGCAGGTGAGAATGTAAAATGAATTAACTACTTTGGAAAATAGGTGGGCAGTTTCTTATCAAGTTAAACTTGTATTTTACTATATCACCTGTCAATTCCATTCCAAAATACCCAAGAAAACTGAAAATCGATGTTCCCACAAGGTCTAAACAAATGTTGATAGGAGTATATTCATAATAGCTAAAAACTGGGGAAAACCCCAAATGGTCAACAACAGGTAACTAGCAAACACATCCATACAATGAATACTACTCATCAAGAAGGAGGAATGAACACAGTGAATCTCAAAAACATTTTGCTATACAAAAGAAGACAAAGTAAGACTTCATTTACATGGAATTCTAACAAAGGCAAAACCAATCTAAGTGACAGAAAATGGATCAGAGGTTTCCTGGGAGAGGAAGAAGGCGGCCCGGCTGCAAAGGGGCATGACGGAATTTTCTGGGGTGATGGAAATGTTCTATCTTGACCATAATGGTGATGCTTTCACGAGTATATATATTCGTCAAAAGCCATCAAATCATATGCTTAAAAGGATACATTATATTGTATGTAAATTATACCTCAATGAATTAGATTTTTTAAAAAATATTGATATGTGAGTCCCAGTCCCATAGATATTAATTGCTCTGAAATGTGTCCTGGGCATTAAGATTTCTGAAACTTTCCCCCAAAGATTCCGAAGTATAGCCAAAGTTGAGAACCACCATTCTGTGGGCTAAGGAGAAAAATGAATGACCTAGTGTTCTGGGACTTAGTATGAGCCAACATTGGTTGGAAGTCACAAACTACCTGCCACTGTCACAGGCCACTACCAGAGGACCTGTGGCTCCCTTTGGTTTACTGCTGGATAACACAACACTCTCTGCAGAGCCAGGTCGTGCAGTGGCATGGATCCATGGCAGATACTGCCTTCAAAAACCCCTTGTCTTGCCTAAGAAGGCAGCCAGGCAAGCATCATTCCAGGTATTGGCTAGCAGTGTACGTGCAGGCATTAACACTGGGCTCCCAGTATGATACCAAACACAGACCGACAAGAAAACATTGGGAGGGCCTCTCAAGTAATGTACACGGGGTTCCCTCCTCTCTGACCTGGCAGACAAAGGAAAAAGGACTCCCAGAAGAAACCGGTGTTCTGAGTGCTGTATTCGGGTCAACAGTCAGAGGCCAAGCTGGAATCTCCAGGCTGGAGCTCACAGAAGTGGCTTTCCCACACCTCACTTTGCCATCTCTAAAATTAATAGAAATGTCAGTGGCAAGTTTTGGATATTTTTTTTGTAAACGATCAGTGGCCTCTCTAAGGAGGATGACCCTTTTCTCCTGGTGCAGTGGAGACCATCTCAGACTAGAGCCATGGAACTCAGAATGAATCCTTTCTCTCCCTGCTCCCTGCAACATTATAATTTACCCACCTGTTGACAAAGCCAGAGCTTTTCACCCACCCACCACTCTCTCTGGAACCATCCAGGTTTGCAGTGGGCCACTTGAGACACTTTAGCCCAATGTCCCACCCCGTATCCCCAAAATGAGCCACCTGTTACTCAGGATGCTTGAGTTAGAATGAGCTTTCCGACTCCTGCTAAAAAAAAAAGTCACCAGGTTGGTAAAACCAGATGCTGAGCTTCAATACCAGCTAAGGAGTGAGCACTATGAAGAAGATACAAAAATGAATACAGTCAGCTGCCTGCCCTCAAGAAGCTCACAGTCTTGTAAGGGAACTGTGAGAACAGACAAACCTTGTGCCGTTGAGTGGACTGAGGTGGCGTGCGTGAGACATTTAGGCCTGAGGGGAAAGCATGCACATCTACGTCAGGGGCCTCACCTCCTTTGGTGCGGCACTATGTCTCCTAGGGTAAAGCCCAGGTTCTTTAGCATGCGACCCAAGGCACTTTGCGACCCTAAGCTTGTTACCCCTCTCTAGGCATGCCACCCCAAACCACCCCCAGGCACCCGGAAATGGCACTCCCTTCCCTCCAGGACTTTGCATACGCCTTCTCTCTCCATAAAGTATTATCAGCCTTCTTCTCATCTCTTCTGCGTCGCTCTGAGATGAAACACAGGAGTATCTCACTTGTGAAGTCTGCCCCAATTCTCCCCTCACAGCCCTGCACAGAATCAGGCATTCCCTTCCCTCACTCCCATAACACACATACTTTCTTCTGTTAGGGCAGCCAGTGATCTGGTGCATTCTAACACATCAGCCACCCCCACCAGACTGCCACCTTCCAATGGCAGTAACTAGGGTTGTCATCCATGTAGTTATTCACTTAGCTACTATTCAACAAATAGTTAGTGATGACCTGCAATGTGCCAGGCACAGTTCCAAGCTCTCAAGAGACCACAAGGTCCTTGTTTCTATGGAGCCTATATTATTGGAGGAGATGAAGATAGGCAGCAGACTTCCTAAAATAAGTTAGTTCTTAAGAAGCATCAGAGTGATGAGTACCATGTGGAATATTATTTACAAATACGGTAACCTGATAGAGAGTGACAGTACGGCTACTTTGTATGGGGCGGTTATGGAAAACTCTCTGAGCAGAGGCGTGAATGATAAGGAGTCACTCATTGGGAAAACTGGGGAAAGAGCTTTCTGGATAGAGAGAACAGCCAGTGCAAAGGCCCTGCTGTGGACTGAGTTGTATCTCCCCTAAATCATATGTTGAAGTCCTAACCCCCATTATGGCTGTATTTGGAGTAAGGAAGTAATTAAGTTTAAATGAGGTCATAAGGGTGGAACCCTGATCTGATGAGATTAGTGTCCTTAAGAGGAGAGTACCAATCTCCCATGATGTGCTAGTTCTCTGGCTCCGTTTACAGAGCAGAGAACGGAGTGGAGACTTGGCCTGAAAAAGAAAATGTAAATCATCTCTTTGTATGAGAGGATGATCCCTCCAGTAGCAGGTGCTCAGGGCTGTTTTCCCAGTAAATTCCCATAGCACTCCACCTGGCTCTCCCTGTGGCCAGTGATCCACATTCCAAATCCCAGAATTTCAGAGGGAGCATCAGCCTGAGAGGTCTTCTCACCCAATTTCTTTGTCTTGTAGATGAGAACCCTGAGGCCTAGAGCTCGTAGTAGGAAGCAAAGCCTGTACTTGAAAACAAGGCTCCTAAATTCTTGTCCATTACTGTTCTACAGAACACATGGATCCTTTTTTTGCTTTAAGTACATTCCCATTGTTGTGCAACCATCACCACCATCCATTTCCAGAACCTCTTTCGTCTTGTAAAACTGAAACTATAGACCCATTAAATAAGAACTCCCCATTACCCCTTACACCTGGTGCCTGGCAACCATAGTTCTTCTTTCTGTCTCTATGAATTTGAATTGCTCTAAGTCCTCATATAAAAGAAATCATACAATATTTTTCTTTTGTTTTTTTTTTTTCTGACTGGCTTATTTCACTTAGCATAATGTCCTCAAGGTTCATTCATGTCGTAGCATTTGTCAGGATTTCCTGCCTTTTTAAGGTTGAATGATATTCCACTACAAGTAGAGACCACATTTTGTTTATCCATTCACTTATCGATGGACACTTGGGCTGCTTGCATGTTTTGGCTATTGTGAATAATGCTGCTATGAATATGGGTGCAAAAAATGAAAAATAGGTAATTCCCTGGCAGTCCAGTGGTTAAGACTATGCGCTTTCACTGCCGAGGGCCCGGGTTCGATCCCTGGTAGGGGAACTAAGATCCCACAAGCAAACAGGATGCACTGAGGAGGAGAGGAGGTGGCTGTGAGACTTGAAAAGGGTGGTGAATTTAATACTATTTCAAGAGCCCAAGTAAGACGGTCCAAGACCTTGAACTCTTCCAAGAGCAGTGGAGAGGATGGAAAAGAGGATTCGAGAGAAAGTGACATGATTCATAACTGAATGGAATAAAGGGGAGAATATAAAACAACACCCACATTTCTGGCTTAAGTTTGTTTACTAGTTGCCACAGCCAAGGCAAAGAATGTAGGAAGTGGAAAAGATGTGAAGAAAAGATGGTGAGTCTGATTTTAGTCATGGAGTCTAAGGTGTGTATAGGACATACAGAAGGAGACGCACAATATGCAATTAGAAATATGAATCTGGAGCTAAGGAAAGACAAATAAATCAGAAAAATAACATGGTAGTAAAAGATATGGGAAAGGATAAGCTCACTGGAAGAGGCTGGTTTGAATGAGAAGGAAGGAAAGCTGATAAAAGAACCTCCATTTAAAACGGGAAGTAGGGGACAGGATAAAGCCCCAATAAGGGAGACTTTGAATATGAATGGCCAGGGGTTTACCCAAAGTATGCCAACATTTAGTCAGAATGATCAGACAGTGGATAGGGCAACAGAACCCTTGCGGTCCAAGCCTTTCAGGGGAACAGTGAACTAGAATTTCCTTTACACTTTCTGTAAAGGTAGAAGATTCAGAAGTTCCAATTCTCAGCTCCTAGGGATTTTGTGAACATGAATCAAGCCTCAGGAATCTTCTTGGCGAAAGGCCGACATGCGATGGATATGAATGATCCCAGGAGACAGAAGCCCAGAGGACCCCCAACTGTCTACATTTCAGCACAAGACCCCAGAGACTCAAACACAGAAATGTTTCCCCTTTAATTCAGGATCAATACTCACTTTTCCCTCATGGGCCAAATTTCTGTGTATTTTTATTAAAAAGGAAGAAAACTCAGCCCTGAGAATTGTGATTCACCTAAGTGTGAGCTCTGAAGCTTCAGAACCAAGACTAGGAAATTGCCACCTCACACATCTTTAGGCTTGATCACTGGGGCCGCGCAGCGTCAGCATTACCGAGATAGTGACAATACCTGATGACCTGTAAAGTGTTGTAAGAATCAAAGTGTGTCCCCCAATCGGTTATTTTATCTCCTGAATCAGAGAGCAACCTGGTTAAAGTTTTTAGGAAGGGACAAGCAGGCCATTTTTCAAATGAATGACAGGGCTCCTCTTCTGAACAACTCAATTAAGAGGGTCAGGGAAACAAATGGGAAAAGCAATGAACATGAAACCCTCCTTGGTCCTGATCCAGGTCCTTGAAGGTACTGAGAAACCCCCATGCACACATCACCATGACTGACCTGTCAGAAACATCAGAAGCTGAAATGAAGCAGAATAGATGGGCTTCCAAAAAGAAAAATGGTAATAATAATAACAATCTCACACTTTATAAATCTGGAGTTAGGCTTTCAAGGAATAATGTGTGGAGATGATTATTTCACTGAAAAAAATGCACATGGCATATAGCTGGCCAGACTGGCATTGACATGGGTATGATGTGGGATTACATATTTATTTGCAAAACACAATATAATAGAAATGGGCATCATTCTTTGCATTTATATAGCAACTATTTCTCCAAGGACCTCAAAAGGATTCTGCAGCCATTACTGGATTCATTCTTGTTACACGCTTGTAAAATGAAGGAGAGGCAAGGATTACTCATCCCATTTTATTAAAGAGGAAGCGGATGCCCCAAGAGGATACATGGGCTGGCCAAGGGCATATTGTGACTCATTTATTTGCTCAAAACCACATAGGGACTGAAATTAGTCCCAAATTGTCCTTGTACTTGCTGATTTCTCCCTATAGAATTCTGAAGAGGAAATGATTCTGTTTCTCAGCCTTATGTTTGTGACTCAGACCATCCAATGGACAGTGGGGTATGAACTGGGGAAGGGAAGAGGTTAGTAAGCGTTTGACATTCCTCTTTTCTTCAGTGGGCTGCTGCTGGCCATGTTCTTATGGACAGACCCATAGTTCTTGAAACAAAGAGGGGGAAATCTTCCTGCTGTCATTACACTGGAACCAAAAGACATGGCTCCATATAGCTGGGACTTAATGACTGCCCACTATGCACATTTTTAATGTCCACTCCAATAGATTTTGTCATTTATCGTACAACTGCTATGTAAGCTAGGTATTATTTCCTTGTAAAGGTGAGAAACGGGCTCAGAGAGATTGAATGACTTGTCCATGGTCATATAACAAGTTTAGGCTCGGAATTTGAGCACATTTGTACTAATTTGAATGGCTGTGCACTTCCACCATGTTTTACCAACGTGACTTCACTACTGCACACAATGGGGGTCCTAGACCCATAGCCTAGAGACCTTTAAGAAAACTAGAGCTAACCCGGGGCTCCAGCTCCTCCCACAAATATTCCAAAGGACAGCCCAGGGTGAGTGCTGGTGTCACTCCATTCTCCCTGGACAGATCCATTGGATATGGCCCGGTCTCGGCCACTCTGAGCCCAAGATAGTTTGGGCCTCTCTGGTCCCAGGTTCACACCTGTGTCTGCCCCAGACCTGAGCTAGTAGCAGAGTAGGCTGGGTTCCATGAGCAGGAGAAGGATGGGAAGACGATAACCTGCAGGCTGCCCCAGTGCACCCTTTTCCCACCCACCCTGAGCACTGCTACTTGGCATCTGAGAGTTCCGACCATCGCTGGGCAGCGTGAGCAGGGTCTGTCTTTCAGGGGCCTCACCTTCTTCACACAGAGAGAAACTGAGGCACAGACTTGTCCCAAGTTACCAAGGAAATCAGAAAGTAAAAAAGCAGCAGGGACCATTTTCCCTGATGTTTTCTCTAGGTTTTGGTCACTAGAACAAGATATTGTAAGTGGTAGAAAAAGCCAGCCTCTGATAACAGGGGTTGGAAGCGAGAGGACCAGTGGCTTTAGTGGGACCCCACTCTGCTTTATGTACTTCATATGCATCATCTCATTTATCCCCACAACTCAAGAGCACAGGCATTATTATTCCCATTCCACAGATAAGGAACGAGAAGCTCAAAGTTTAAATAGTGGAACTAATACGTAACAACAAAGCCAGGATTCAAACGTGGATCTATGGGGCTCGTGCCCTTTCCATTAAGCCTTACTAACCTCTCAGGAGTTTCATGGTGTGCCCTTCCCCTGATGGTGGCAGGGAAGGTTCCGGCTCAACACTGGAGCAAAAATGTGAGTCACAGATGCAGACAAAGCCAAGTGTGGGTGAGATGCCCTCTTTACAAGGCACTGCAGTCACTGGGGCTGGGACTGAGATGCAGCCTCAGCAGCACTGAGACACTCAAGTTTGCTTTCCAGCTGGCAACTGATGGTATAGAACAGTGCTGTTCACAAATACAGGTCACATATACAATGTTAAATATAATGTGAGCCACAGATGCAAGCCACATAGGTAATCCTACAATCCTGGCAGTTACCAAAAAATGAGTAAAAAAAAAAAGATGAAGTTAATTACAATTATATATTTTATTTAAACCAATACATCCAATAGATTATCATTTCAACATGTAATCAATACAAAAATAATAATGAGATATCTCACATTCTTTTTCTTTTTTGGATTAGGGCTTTGAAACCCAGAGTGTATTTTACACTTACAACACACCTCCAGTTGGACAAGCCACACTTCAAGTGCTCAATAGCCACATGTGGTTGGTGGCTACCGTACTGGACCTAACACATTGGTCTAAAAGGAGACTGTATGGATGGAGGCTTGGAATGCTTAGATTGTGGGTCCTGATTCTGACCAAACTAGCAGGGTTGGACCCTGGAGTCAGACTTGCCTGGCTCTGAATGCCAGTTCCACCACATGCCAGCTATATGTCCTTGGCCAAGTGACTTAGCCTCTACTGCCTCAGTTTCCTCCTCTGTAACATGGAGATGATAACAAAGCCTACCTCACAGAGCTTTGTGAGGATGGAATAGGAAGTCCTTACAACAGTAATGGGCACACAGTAAACAACATAAAGGCATTGGCTATTATTATTATTATTATTCCCACTGGGACTCACTTTCCTTATCTGTAAAATAAGGATGTTGAAAGCAGATGATTATTGCAGTCCCTTCTTGCTCTGTTGTTTAATGGAAAACTGGGGTGGGAATCCAATGCTATGTCTTATCTCTGAGCATCAGTTCTGAAGCCTGCACTGGGCGGGGCCTCAGGTCCAGATTGTTTCTATAGGGGAGACTTGTAAGATGCTCCTATGGCTGCCAGGGGATGGGGTGGGTAGAAAGACTTGCCACCTCATTTGTCATCAGCATTAGAAACTTGATCCCTCCATCCTGGGCTCATGGTGACTTGCTCTCTGGACATACTCCACACTCTCCCAGGTGTCCTCCACAGACACAAAGTCCCCAGTTATAATCCCTCAGCAACTTGAACCTCTGAACTAGAAGAAATCCAAGTTGGGCTTGCAGTTTGGAGCAAAGCCCATCCTTTACCAAGTGCCTCCAGCACCAGCTAATAGAAAAGAATCCCCCAGGGGATGATGACCCCACAGCTTTGCACCCCAGCTGTCCTTGGGGCTGAGAGATGAATGGGAAGCTGGGTGGTCAAAAGGCCAAACGTTTGAAAAGCTGTGAATGAAGATGCCAAAATCATAGCAGTAGCTACAGCTCAGGGAATCCTAGCTGTCTGGCTTCTTTCCCCTAGAGACCAAACTTAGGAGTTGTAGAAATTCAAGGCAGAAACAGCCCAGTAGATCAGACACCTCATGTCCAGGGAGGCTGGCAGGGGAGAGCACATCCCCACACTCATCTCCAGGGATGGTACCAATGCCTCTTGGAGGGACTTGAAAGCTGGCACCTCTGCTACTTCTCCTGGGGGCAGGAATCTGCAGCCTAAACGTATCAGCACCAGGAATTCTTCCTCCCCAGGATACCCAACAGAAGGATGACAGGGCTGCTCATCTCAGAGAAAGAAGCACAACAACCAAACCACAGCCCCTCCTGTCGCACAGCGGTTCCTGGCCAGCTGTTCCTGTGGATTTGCTGAGAGTCGCCTTCTCCCACGTCGGCAAGCCCTCACCAAGACCTCACCCCGGAAAGAGACATGCCAAAGAAGTGGGAATCACAGGCCCACCCGTGAGGAAGGAGTCAAGCGCAGTCACTGAGCAGCGTAATGAGGATAAAACACCATCCTCAGCCCCAGAGGAAGTAGGAATAGGCCTCCGAGACCCTCGCACTCAGACACCTTCGGCTACTGGGAGCACCAGGTCCTGGTCCTCTTCCTTCTCCAGGCTGGACTGAAGGGATTTTTTTGCACCTCCCAGACACATGGCCTGAGTCTGAAATATTTCAGTAGCCTGGGCTGGTTGAGTGCCCTCGACGCCCATTGCTAAGGGGCCACGTTCTCCCTCTGTGACCTGCTGAGAGCTCTGTAGCGGCTGAGTTGCACCTGTTAAGACCCCAGAATCCCACCATCTGGATCAGAGGGGCTGGTTCTAGGTTAACAGAATGGAGTTGCCACCAGGCCTGGATCTTGAGCATCACCATCTCACACCCATCGACTTGGACCCACCTGGAGCATCTCCCAGATGAGCCAGACAGACAGGGCTTCTCAACGGCCACGGTTAAACAACGTTACCCCAAACCAGGCCAAAGGGAGTTTCCTGTCTGCCCCGTGAAAGAAAATGAAGATTCTACGGGACCTGGACCAGGGAGAACTGGAACATGGAGACAGACCACATGGGATTTTTCCACATGGCAAGAAAAGCAAGAGTTTTCCGTTCCGAGGCCACCTGTGGACCCCAGCTTCAGTACCTCTCCAAGCCTGCTCCCCCAACTCATTAGGTAAATGCGCCAACGCAAAGCAAGACATCAAGGACTGCTTAGCTTTCCCCACTGGCCCTGTCAATCATTCCAACGAAGACCATTCCTGCCACACAGCCAAGAAATGGGCCCCAGCGGGCCAAGGAACAGCTCTGTCCCGTAAATGTATTTACACAGCACAATGCTCGTTCTTCACGTTTCGCCAGGAGCTGCCCTCTCCCGAGTGCCCTGGGGAAGTTTTATCACCTGAGAAGGCTCTCAGCTGCTGCTCTCACCAAGTCCCTCCTTGATCATCAGAACAGACAGATAGTCTGGCTGTGCAGAGATGCCGCCTCCCCTGGTGAGCCATCTCCGTGGCTGACAGAAGGTTCTCCAGCCGGCAGGGGCAGGCTGGGAAAGGCGGCCCCCGCAGAACATCCTCTGAATACTCTCTGTGCTCCCCTGGCTGGGTTGCTTCCTCAGGCTGTCTGAGATGCTCTCCTCAAGATGGAGGGAGAAGACAAAAGCTCAGATTACAACAAAGACTTTGTAGAAGGAACGAGTGAACGAAGAAAGAGCTGCTCTGGGTGGGCCCTGCACTGCCCATAGCTTCCCTCGGTGCCTGTGGGTTTAGAGATTAAATTCCTCTTCCTCTCTCTGATTACAGCAGATGTGAGCAACACTGAGATGACACCTTTGTAAATCAATGTGCAGATCAAACTGTGTCTCTTCTGCTCCAAACCCTCCAAAGATGGCCCATTTCTTGCACAGTAAAAGCCGAAGTCCTTCCTGCTGAGCCAGCAGGCTCTAGACAATCTTTAGCTTCACTTTCCTTCACCCCTTCCCCCTCACTCAACTCTTCTCCTGATGCGACAGCCTCCTTGCTGTTCCTCAAACATGCCAGGCAATTTCAACCTCAGGGCCTTTGCACCTGCTGTCCTCTTACCTGGAATGCTCTTTCCTCAGGTATTCAATTGGCTCCTCCCTCACCTCCTGCAAGGCTTTGTTTAAACATCACTTTCTCAATGAAGCCTACACTGGCCACTCTATTTAAAATTGTACCCACCTCGGCACTCCCAACTGTCACCCTCTTCAACCCCCGCATAGTATGCATCACCTTCTAACTTACCATGCTCTTCATTTACTTATTACGTTTGTCATGTTGCCACATTATTTATTTCTTGTGTTAATTTGTTTACGTATATGGTGAGGGCAGGGATTTGGGTCTGTTTTGTTCACCTAGAACAGAGCCTGACTCACACAGTGAATGCCTCATAAATATTTGTTGCATAAATGTACATGTTAATGTAGCTCTGTCTTGGGGCAAATTAGAATTGCCAATTAGGAAAGGCAGTTGACAGGAAAGGAATAGGATAAGAGTCTAAAGTAACCAGCAATAAAGACAGAAGCATCCATGTAAAGTCGGATCAAGAAAACAGGCATTCTGAGAGAAGACAGAAAATTAATTATCTAAATTTATGCTACACATTTCCCAGCCAGATGAGTAGACACATTCTCTATCTGTTCTATAGGCAAGTGTTATCATCCCAGTCAGTGGACGGGGAAACTAATTCCCAGGAATGGTGAGTCCAATATCTCATATGGTCTTACTAAATGACTCAGAACTTGGCCCTGGCTCAAGGTCTCATAGCCTAAAAGAAGGCTTGTTTTACAAACCAGCCACCACTGGCGTGATTGCCCGTATTCTTCAACCTACAACTTTCTTTGACTGTGTCCGTTCTCCTGAGCTGCTCTTTTGCTACCCTTTCACCTATGGGTGGGCACTTTTCAAAATAAGACCACCATGCTGTTGAAAGCAGGAGAAAGGACGTAATATGGATGTGAATGGTCAGGTCCACGCAATGTTCCCTTCCACTTATATGCCTCAACACCCACAATGAAGGGATGTCTAGGCGACAACGGAATCGATTCTCTGTCCCTAAATCAGCTGGAAATGGTCTTTTTCCTCTCCTGCTGAATAATTTGGAAGTGATTTTGAAAATGAAATACAAGGAGGGCAGTCTTTTTTCTTTCTTCTCGCCTTGAAAGTACACACTGCTTCCCAGAGCCTGATTAATGTTAAATATGACCTTTTGCAAAGTTTCTTGGCAGGTTAATTTATGATACTTCCAGATCCTAATGTATCAGGCAGTGGCTGTTTATGTGTTTGATGAAGTATTCTTTGTCCGGAGTTGATATGTTTTACCAGAACTTCTGTAGCTCACTCCCCCTTTCTCTCTCTTGCTCTTTCCATCTCTCTTTTAGTTTAACTTTGGGTTTGGGTATTTAATCAATCTTCCTGGGAAGAAAACATGAATATATTTATGAACTCTCAGTCCCTGAGTTGCCATGCACACTGTATTAGCTTATTACTCTGTCTCCAAGATAATTCTTCCCTCTCATCTCGCTACACCTGTGCTTTTGAGTTCAGGGAGATCTCAGCTCAACCAAAATTACTTTTAATGTTTGGTTTGCTACAAGAGCTGCTTTGAGGGTCTCTGTCTTGAACAGGTGTATCTTCTCCTTACATCCTTATTGCCTTTGCCTTTGTTCTTCCCTGTCTCAGAAAGAGAAATCTAGTGAATTAGATGGGAGCCCCAAGACGTTGATTCAGCCCAAGAATATAACTAAGCTTAATGAGCATGTAGATACATTCATGTGTACCAGGGATGGAGGGGACTCGGGAGGCACTCCACCCTTAGAATGGATGTCATGGATGTCAACTATGACTTACGTGGAAGTTCCAGGATATCAAAGATTTTAGCCTTCCTCCTACAGAGCCTAGAACAATGCTCAGCACACAGTAGGTACTTGACTTTCATTGAAAGAAAGAAGGAAGGTGAGATAACAAGGGAGCAAAGGAGGCAAGAAGATGACGCTCTCTAATACAAAGACCTCAAATCCTTTATCAGAGGGGTAGGAACAAGAGTTTGAGCCCATAAGGCAAGTGTTAGATTTTTATGATAGAGGACCAGGGAGCTGCTAGCACCTCCTTGACTGTCAACACCTGAGAAGCTATTATTGATGCTGAGAACGTCCTTCCCCCAGACCTGCAGCTTCCTCTAAGCTGTCAAAGACAGCATGTGTATTTGGACCAGCATTTCTGAACACATCATGGATGTCTCTACTACAACAGTGAAGATGGGAAGGAGTTGGCGACCAGAGCAGAACAAAAGGACCATGGATCTGCATCAAAGGCCCAGATGAGGCAAGAGGACATGGCTTGTGTGTTTTCTCCAGAAATATTCTGCTGCCTGGGGAACGAGTAAGAGAAAGGGGAATGGTTGAGTTTGTCTAAGGTCAACAGTCAGCCAAGGAAGTGCAACACGGGCTCAAGAGGACAAGGAGTGGCTGGGGCCAGATTGAACACGGGTCCAGGCTGCACAGAGGGGGCAGAAAGCAGGGGCTCATGGTCTCACATATCATTTGGTCCACAAGTTTTAGATTTCGGGATGTACAAATCATGGATGGGACAGTTTATTTTCTAGCCATTTTGGCATCAATTACATACATCCAACTTCTTGTCCTCCCAAGGAGAAAATGAAAGAGCTGGGCCAAGCTTCCATTCACACTACGGACCTTTGGAGGCTGCTTATCCCGTGTGACAGTTCCATTCCAGGACCCTAGAGCCGATGAGCCTCACTTGTGAGAGAAAGAGACAGATGTCACCTCTATCGTGTGATTTGAAGGGCAAGGGGAAAGCTGCAGGGCCTCCCTACCCCATGCCTTCTGTCAGCCTGCCACAGTGCCTGAAATTTCCATTATTCACTGCTTAGGTTTACTGTACAGAAATACTAATAAGGTGCAAATTTTATCTGAAGGGAGTCATGCAGCTGAGATGGTACAAAACAACTTGAGAAACAGACAAAGCTGGGTTCAGATCCCAGTTCTCTCTCTATAGCAGTGTGATATTCTGGCAAACTGCTTAGAATCCAAAGACCCTCTATCCTTATTTATAAAAATGTGAATTCTATCAACCTTGTAGGGCTGCTGTAAGGATGGACTGACATGTAGAGAGCAACTAGCATGGAGGGTGACACATAGTGGGGACTCATTCTCTTTACCTTTATTGCTGTGAAGGTATGGTAGCAAAAGCACTGGACGAGAGTCAGGAGCCATGGGTTCTACTCCCTGCTTTTCCATTAATGAGCTCTGTGACCTTTTCAGGGTCACTTTACTTCTCTAGGCTTCGGTTTCCAGAGGAGCTTGAATGGATTCATTCATTCAACATTGTTATTGAGCTCCTGACATGTGGCAGGTACTGTTCATCTGCTTGCATGATCAATAAACTAATAAATATGTATGTGACATAGTGGTAGTAATAAGCAGATCATTAAAATATAGTCTTATGATGGAGAGGTACGAGTACTTTAGATTAAGTACTCAAGGAAGACCCACACAAGGAGGTGATTTTTATTTATACTGAGGCTTCCGGCAAGAAGGAGCCAGCCACGGGAAGATCAAGGGGAGATGCTGAACAAGCAGAAGAAACACAAAATGTAAAGGCTCCCCCAAAGAAGCAAGCTTAGATGGCTTCTAAAGTTCTTTTTAGGTCCAATCGTCTTTACCTTACGTTCTCTCTGACTTTTGTGTATGACACTGGGGTAAGTCAAATGACAGTTCTGATTACTGTCATTAAGAGGTGGAGAGTGATATAGTTACACTAGTTCTGCTAGGGCCCAATTGAGCAATGGGAAAATCAGAGCCAAGACTGCAAAGAGAAAAGTATGGCTAAAAGGGCAAAGACATAATTGGGTGGTGGGCTAAAGGGGGTCTTGTGGAGACTGGGGCCAGCTCCTTCAGAAGCGGCCTGCAAGTCCTTATCCTAAGACCTAGAAAAACAATGACAGAAGCTGGTTGCTTGGACAGTTGCTTTTTTGAAGCCCCTTCACTAAAGCTGAAGGAGGATGGAACTCAGTGAGGAAGAAAACTCCTTGGATGAACCTAGAAGTAAAGGCCTAGGCTAGGGAAACTGGTCTCAGATGACAGACTAGAGATATTCATTCATTCACTTACTCATTCATTCATTCACTTACTCATTCATTCATTCAACAAATATTTATTGAGCGCTCACTCCTTTAGGTCTTGTTCTAGCTGCTGGGGCTACATCAATGAACAAAGCAGACCAAAATCTCTAGCCTGCATTCCAGTGGGGGAGATAGATGGGTATTGAGGGGCCAAGATCTTTAACATGAACAAATCTGTGCCTAGTGCCAGGTTAGTTGCTGGGCTCTCTGTGGGCATGTGAACACATCATAACATACATTTATAGAGAGTTTCACTGCTCTCAAAGCACTAATCTCCTTTCATCCTCATACCACCCTACAAACTCACAAAGGTAAAGCCGCCGGCTCAGGCTCACCTCACAGAGAGTCTGGACTCCAACCCGAGTCATCTTGTCTGGTGGTCTTCCAGTTCTACCCTTACTTAGGACAGCAGATGTCATTCTGTTGAACTAGCCTATATGACCCCTCCCAGACTTTAAACTGGAAGCAAGGACTGTGAAGAGGCAGGAGCTGAGAGACCCAATTCTGTTCGCGTATGGCAGCAGCTATTTCCAGTTTCCCAAGGCAGCACCCAGTGTTGGTGATACCTGCAGGGCAATCACCAGTGGCATCGCCACCAGTGGCATCTTTGCTGCCTTACTTTTGTTGCATGAACTGGAACATTATTCCCAAGTGTGTAGCCTACAATCCAGGTACTACAGGTCTGAAGTTATTTTGAACTACTCGATGTTCTTTTCAATAAATTCCCTTTCTGCTTAAATTAACGAGATTTGATCCCTGTTGCCTAAAACTAAGAGCTATGACTGCTACACTTACAAAAAGCTTTGCCCCCATTTACCTACAAGATAGGCTAATTTTCCTACAGTTGAAATAAAACCCTTAGTGACTTAAAACAACAGTGTTTTCTACCTTGATCAAACTTCTTGTGCATCAAGTTGGCTGGATTTTCCCAAGAGAATTTTTTAAATATTTTGAACTGAATGAAGATACACTAACTTATCAAAATTTGTGGAATGAAGCAAAAGCAAGGTTTAGAAAGAAAATTATAACATTGAACGTATATATCAGAAGAGAATAAAGACCTAAAATCAATCACCAAGCTTCCACTTTGGGAAATTTGAGGGAAAAAAAAACATAAACTTAAAGAAACAAAATAAAAGAAATAATAAAATTAGAGCAGAAATCAATAAAATTGTAAATAAAAAAACAATAGAGAAAATCAACAAAACCAAAAGCTGGTTCTTCAAAAGATCAATAAAACTGATAAAGCTCTAGTCAGGCTAACCAAGAAAAATAGAAAGAAGACAAGAAGTATTAATATCAGAAATGAAAGAGGTGTTATCTCTACTGATCCTAATAACATTTAAAGCATAATAAAGGAATATTATGAACAATTCTATGCCCACAAATTTGATAACTTATATGAAATGGACCAATTCCTTCAAAGATATAAACTATCAAAACTCATACAAGGAGAAATAGATAACATGAATAGACCTATATACATCAAATAAATTGAATAACCTTCCAAAAAGGAAACTACCAGGACCAGATGGTTTCACTGATGAATTCTACCAAATATTTATGGAAGAAGTGATACCAGTTCTCTATTATCTCTTCCAGAAAATAAGAGCAGAGGGAAAATTTTCTAACTCATACTATGAGGTCAGCATTGCCCTAATACCAAAACCAAATATAAACATTACAAGAAAGGAAAACTACAGACAAATATTACTCATGAACACAGATACAAAAATATTAGAAAATCAAATCCAACAATGTAAGAAAGAATTATACAGAATGATCAAATGGAACTTATTCCAGATATGTAAGCCTGGTTCAACATTTGAAAATCAATTATTGTAATCAACTAATGTAAATATCAACAGGCTAAAGAAGAAAAATTATACGATCATATCAATAGACGTAAAAAAAGCATTTGACAAAAATCCAACACCCACTCATAATAGAAATCCTCAGCAAATTAAGAATAGAGGACAACTTCCTTCACTTGATAAAGAACATCTACAAACACCTACAGTTAATATTATACTTAATAGTGAGAAACTAGATGCTTTCCCCCTCAGATCAGGAACAAGGAAAGGATATCTCCTCTCACCACTCTATTCAGCATCATACTAGAAGTCCTAGCTAATGAAATAAGATAATAAAAGGACATCAAATTTACAGATATAGGAAAGGAAAAAATAAAACTGTCTTTGTTTGCAGATGACATGATTGTCTATGTATAAAATTCCAAAGAATTGACCCAAAAAAACCCCAAAAAACAAAAAAAACACCTCTGGAACTAGTAAGCAACCACAGCAAGGTTCCAGGATACCACGTTAATATACATAAATTGCTTTCCTATATACCAGCAATGAACAATTGAAATTTGAAATTAAAAACAGAATATCATCTAAATACTTAGATATAAATCTAACAAAATAAGCACAGAACCCATATGAGGGGAACCATAAAATCCTGATGAAATAAATCAAAGATCTAAATAAATGGAGATATATTCCATGTTCACGGTTTGGAAGACTCAATATTGTTAAGATGTCAATTCTTCCCAACTTGATCACAGATTTAACACAATCCTAATCAAAAGTCTAGCAAGTTATTTTGTGGATATCAACAAAATAATTATCAGCAAAATGATTCTAAAGTTTATACAGAAAGCAAAAGACACAGAATAGTCAACACAATACTAAAGAAGAACAAAGTCAAAAGACTGATGTTACCTGACTTCAAGACTACTCTAAAGTTACAGTAATCAAGAAAGTGTAGTCCTGGAAGAAAAAGAGACAAGTAAATCAATGAAATGTAACAGAGTTCAGATATACACCCACACAAATATAGGCCACTGGTCTTTGACAAAGGAGCAAAGGAAATTCGATGAAGAAATGATAGTCTTTTCAACAAATGGTACTGGAACAATTAGACATCCTTATGCAAAAATTTAATCTAGATACAGACTTTCTACCTTTCACAAAAATTAATTCAAAATGGATCATAGACCTAAACGTAAAAGGCAAAACTATAAAACTTCTAGAAGATAACATAGAAGAAAATCTAGGTGACCCTGGGTTTGGAGATGAGTTTTCATCATTTGAGATACAACACCAAATGTACAATGCATGAAAGAAAAAAAATTGATAAGTTGGACTTTATTAAGAGCTTCTGATCTGCAAAAGACACTGTTAAGAAATGGAAAGACAAGCCACAGATGGGGAGAATATATTTGCAAAACACCATCTGATAAAGGCCTTGTATCTCAAATGGAAAAAGAGCTCTTAAAACTCAACAGTAAGAACGCAAGCAGCCCAATTTAAAAATGGGTGAAAGATCTAAACAGCCATCTTACCAAAGAAGATACGCAGATGACAAACAAGCATATGAATACATGTTCAACATCATATGTCATTAGGGAACTGCAAGTTAAAACAATGAGATCCCAGTACACACCTATTAGGATGGTTAAAATCTAAAAGAAACCGGAACAGGGAACTGTATTCAACATCTTGTAATAAAGTATAATGGAAAAGAATCTGAAAAAGAATACATATACAAATATATACATATATATATGTGTGTGTATATATATGCGTGTGTGTGTGTGTGTATATATATATAACAATCGCTTTTCTGTACACCAGAAACTAACACAACATTGTAAATCAACTATACTTCAATAAAATTTTTTTTAAAAATCACAATGTAACTTACAAAAGAAAATAAATAAATAAATAAATGTTAGTTTGCTTATCCACACTGCCCCCCCCCAAAAAAAATAGTACAGCCAATCTGATTGACAGGTTAGCAGTTTCTTACAAAGCTAAACATAGTTTTACCATATGATCCAGCAACTGCACTCCCAGGTATTTACCCAATCAAATTGAAAACTTATGTCCAGGGACTTCCCTGGTGGCGCAGTGGTTAAAAATCCGCCTGCCAATGCAGGGGACATAGGTTCGATCCCTGGTCCGGGAAGATCCCACATGCCACGGAGTAACTAAGCCCGTGCACCACAGCTACTGATCCTGCACTCTAGAGCCCGCGAGCCACAACTACTGAAGCCTGCGCACCTAGAGCCCGTGCTCTGCAACAAGAGAAGCCACCGCAATGAGAAGCCCACGCACCGCAACGAAGAGTAGCCCCCGCTCGCCGCAACTAGAGAAAGCCCGCGTGCAGCAACAAAGACCCAACGCAGCCAAAAATTAATCAATTTTGTTAAAAAACTTATGTCCACACAACACCTGCGCAAGAATGTTTATTTACATTTGCCAAAAACTGAAAGCAACCCCAATGTTCTTCAACAGGTGAATGGATAAGCAAACTGCATTCCATATGATGAAATATTACTCAGTGATAAAAATAAGTGAGCTATCAAGCCATGAAAAGACATGAAGGAAAGTTAAATGCATAGTGCTAACTGCAAGAAGCTAGTCTGAAAAGGCCACATACTGTATGATTCCAACTATATGACATTCTGGAAAAGGAAAAACCACAGAGACATTAAAAATATCAAGGACTTCCAGGAGTTCAGGGAAAGGGAGCTAGGATAAATAGCTGAAGTATAGGGTTTTTAGGGCTTTAGGAAACTATTCTATATGACAGCATAATGATGGATGCATGACATGCATTTGTCAAAACCCGTAAAACTGTACAACACGAAGAGTGAATCTTAAGGTAAACTAATAAGATATCAGTATTGGTTCATTAATTGTAACAAATATACTACACTAATGTATGGTGCTAATAACAGAGAAAACTGTGAAGGGGTGAGGTATATGGAATTCTCTGAACTATCTTCTCAGTTGTTTAAATCTAAAACCGTGCTAAGAAATAAAGGCAATTGATTTTTTTTTAAATACCTTAGTGGCTAAAACAACAACGGTTCCCTTCTTGCTCCCACTTCATGTCCATATCAAGCCGGCTGCTCTTTTCTCACTGCGGACGGCCTGTTTGGTGGAGCCTGCCCATCTTGAATATCACCAGGTACCATGGCAAGAATAATGCACAAAATCATGCAATGGCTTTCAGAGCTTTGCCCCAGAATGGGTGCATCAATTCTGCTCATATTTCACTGTGATCAAGTAATTTAGCCACACTCACCTTCAAGGGGTGGGTAATAAACTCTTACCATGTGCCCAGAAAAAGAAAAATCAGAATACCAGTCATTAGTCCTACTGACTACCATTTCCTGCTTCCTATTCCTGTCCCCGCCCGATGTCATCAAAGGACACAGGGCAAGACCCCTGTGCACGGGGAACTTCAGGCCAGCGTGTAAGAAAACACTGGTGCTCTGAGACAGAGGCTCCGCCAGCCCTCTCATCCCTGCTGGTGGCATCACTCTACTTCAAGCAGGCTCCACCCGCTTAATAGCTCCTTCACTCTGAAACCCCTCCTGAAAAACCTAGGCCTTTATTACAAAGATCTCCCTCAGCTTCATATCCTCTGTGTCAATTTACAAGACGGAAAAAGTCCAAAGAGAGACAGAAGGGAGGCTGAGAAAAGTGTGTGTTTCAAAAGCCTTTGTAGGTGAGAAGATCAAGGACCTTGGCCCCAGATTTCACTCCACTGAGTACCGCTCAGCAAGCGGCTTGACCTGTCTCTTCACCTGCCACCACCAAAGCAGATGCCAGGTGACAAAAGGACACATTAGTTGTAAAGAATTGTAAAGTCTTGTTCTGTTCATGGTGGCCAAGAATGCCTTAAGCATTCTAAAGCCGAGATAAGTGGAAGAAAGGGTATTACTAAGGACTACTCGATGTGCATGTGACAAAAATTTCATTCCAACCACTTGAAACGGAAAAAGAATGAGCTGGTCTATGTAACCAGGAAGTCCAAAGGACAGGGCTCATTTCAGATATGTCTAGATTCAGGAACTGATTTGAACAATGTCATCAGATTTCTCTCTCTGTCTACTAACTTTGCTTTTCTGTGTTGATTTCATTCTCAGGTAATTTTCTCCCATGTGCTACAGAATTGGCCACCTGCACCTCTAAACTTAGGGAGTTCAATCTATCTCAGACAGTTCTGTCGGGACAAGAGAGAAACAGAGACAGAGACAGAGAGACAGGGAAAATACTTCTGCCACTGGTTCCAGCAAAAGTACAAGAAGGATGTTGATTGATCCAGCCTAGGTCATGTGGCCATCCTTGAACCAATTACCATAGCCACTGTATTTTTTTTTTTTTAGATTTAATTTTATTTTTATTGTTTTGGCTGCGTTGGGTCTTTTTTGCTGCAAGTGGGCTTTCTCTAGTTGTGGCGAGCGGGGGCTACTCTTTGTTGCGGTGAGAGGGCTTCTCATTGTCGTGGCTTCTCTTGTTGCGGAACACAGGCTCTAGGCACGCGGACTTCAGCAGTTGTGGCACTCGGACTTCAATAGTTGTGGCTTAAGGGCTCTAGAGCGCAGGCTTCGTAGTTGTGGCCCACGGGCTTGGTTGCTCTGCGGCATGTGGGATCTTCCCGGACCAGGGCTCGAACCCATGTCCCCTGCATTGGCAGGCGGATTCTTAACCACTGCGCCACCAGGGAAGTCCCATGGCCACTGTATTTTGATCTCACTGGATTAACATGGAATAGACTTCTTGTTAGAAAAAGGATTTCACTATCCATAGGAAAGGACAAAGGGAAGAGACTAATGCTACAGCTACCTGAGCCTACCACAGTGGGGAGATAGGCTCAAGAAACACACAAACACACACACACACACACACACGCACACACATTCAGGCAGCCCTTCCGTCCTCAAACTGCCCACCTTGAAAATGGGTGATGGCTCCAGAATCACCTAAGGCTGAGAAAGACAGAATGGCTCCTCCAGAGCTGCAGCCCTGCCCCCATCCTCCATGAAGGTGGGACTAGCTGTGGACACACTTTCAGCCTTTCCTTGGTTTAAGAGCTTTGCCATATGCATACCCACCCCATGCCCCACTCAAGAGCCTTGAGTATCTTGAGGAAAATGCTGGTCTCTATTTTTCTTTGCATTCCATCAGGTGGCTCAGGAATAGTCATTCAACCAGTGTTGAATGGATGCCTGGATCTACGGATCCATGGATATACAGAATAAGGAGTTTCTAAGAAAGTAGAAGACATGATCCCTGACTCTGATATTTTTTACTTTGTCAAGGACAATCAGAATACCTTTTAACATAACAGAACAGATTTACAAATAAAAGCAGCAACAAGTGTAAATTAACTCCATGTGATTTGAGTCAGAAAGTGATCAGAGGATGCCAAGTAACAGAGTAAACAAAGTTGGGTTTCCACAGTTATGGAGTTCACTGAGAGACAGATTTTGCTTCTTGTCATTTGTGCGCAAAACTTAATCACCTTCAGTAATGTGATCCTCAAGTGAGAGGGACACATGGTGGATGCAGAGAGCAGCTTGGATTGGAAGGGCCCATAGTGCTTTGATTAGTACAGAGGAACAAGCCCTAGGGCTCTAATTCCTGCCCAAGTCTAGAAAAGTCTACGGCTCCCTCCCTTCCTTGGTCACTGCTGCCCCACTCATCGTAACCATCTCCCTTCTGGGATTAGGAAACTTCTCCATTTGCAGGGAGTCGAAGTCCCTCCAATCCTCTCCTCCTCTGACATATGCAGTCTGCACATTAGCATGGTAATGCCTCATGCCATTAGTGAGTAACGTGCTGAATAATTAGGCTATGAAAATCTAACGGCAGGGATTTTTGTTTTATTAGCAATTTTCCATCCTATTGTGTTAATTTCATCTCATGTCAGCCGGCTTTCTGAGTAAACAATGATCACAGGCAGACATCATTTCCCAGCACATTGTGCTGCCACGGGTGACTTAACAGATCAGAAAATGGCTTAAGTTGCCTTTTGTCTTGCAGTCTCTGCCTTCTGTTGATGTCACAATATCCGTAGCCCCTGGTTTCTTACGGCCCTGGAATATTCATTTCCTTTTCATCAGTGTGTGTCTGCCTCTGCCTGTCTGTTCTCAGTCTATCTCCATGTCCCTCCTTGTTTTTTTCTTCCTCTTTCTGCCATCTCCTCTCCCATACCTCTGTATGCCTACCTGTAATGATATTCCACTTGTCTGGAATCTTATTCTATTTAAAGAGTTTTCACATCCATCTTGCATTCTCTCCCTTCCCCCTTCATTTTTTCCATACACCTTCTTTCATTTCTTTCACTTTCCTCCCCAGTTCATCTGCTATCTTCTCATCATTCCCTCCTCCTCGTCCCCACTTCCACTCCTCGTTCTACCTAGCTCCTGAAATGCTCTCTCTCAGTCTCTCACCCCCTCCCCAACTCATTCTCTCCTTCCTGCTCGCTGAGATTGCTGGGTGACAGATGATTAATATTTGGCCCAGCCATGTTGGAAAGTTTAATGCTTTTTTCTGTGATATCCCCACAGACATCAAACATCTGCAAGTTTCTCCCAGAGCTGAGAAAAAGTTCTGTTACTGAGGACGTCGCTGCTGTCCAAGTCACAAAAGCAGCGGCCAAGTCCCTGAGAAAGATGGTGGAGAAAGAGAAGGGCAGCATTTACCTGGGTCACCATGTGGGACAGATCTGATAGGGGAGGGGTCATGCTGATCGGGAGCCCTTCCACTCTGCTCCTTTCTCTCTGACTCCAGGAGGGTATAAATCTGAATTCCTCCAAGGCAGCATAGTGCTTACTGGCTCTACTCAAATATCCAGGTCAAAGAACTAAAACAAGGAGGTAATATCTACTTTCTTTTTAATATGTATTGGAGTATAGTTGATTTAAAACACTGTGTTATGGGAGGGAGGGAGATGCAAGAGGGAAGAGATATGGGAACATATGTATATGTATAACTGATTCACTTTGCTATAAAGCAGAAACTAACACACCATTGTAAAAAAATTATACTCCAATAAAGATGTTAAAAAAACAAAAAAAAACAAAAAAAAAACATTGTGTTAGTTTCTGTTGTAGAGCAAAGTGAATTGGTTATACATATACATATATCCACTCTTTTTTAGATTCTTTTCCCATATAGGTCATTACAGAGTACTGAGAAGAGTGTCCCGTGCTATACAGTAGGCCCTTATTAGTTATCTATTTTGTATATAGTAGTGTGTATATGTCAATCCCAATGTACTTTTTAAAAAAGATATGGCTAAATGCCAGTTACTCAAGTGCTTGACCTACGCATCCATAGAAGACCAATAACCTGACAGGCTGCCATCTGGGACAGCAGTTTCAGACAAGCCAAAGTAATTCACGGTTTTCATAATTAACCCACAAAATGAAACGCAGTCACTCTCCCTGCTAAGAAGCACAAATACTATCCTTTTTGTTTTGCCCACCCTTGAATCCTCATCATTCAGCCACATTTTTTTATCCCTCCTCTATAATGCCCAATACATACATGGCTATTTGACTTCTTAAAAAATCAACTGGCTTAACAGATGAGATTTTAGCCCTACAAAGCCTGGCATGAATCTTGTGCAAAAGAAATCCAGTAAAGGTACAAGGAGCTTTTGAAAGACACCAAGACCAAAAAGGGTCTAATATTTTCGTGAACCCATCATATACCCAGAACTGTGCAGTGAAGGTACAAAAGATATGAAGAATAACTTCTGCGGCCTCAAGAAAATGTCGATTAGACAACAGACTAGGAATAGGTGACTGTTAGACTGTGTAACATAAGCTACACATATAATTGTACTTCAAAAGGGAAATAGGTAATGTGTTTTCAAGAAGTCAACCGTGATTTAAGTCAGGTTTTAAACATTCCTGGATGGAGAAACAAAACAATCAAAGTCAAAGGTGGAAAGGTACATGGTCTGGGATCACAGAAAAAGTAGCTTTGCTGATGGGAACAGTAGTCACTACTGGGCAGCAGGAGGCTGGTGGGTGCTCCCAGGTGTGATCCTGCCCAGCCACCTAGCAACCGTGCAACCAGGACTGGACCACTAAGACAATCACGTTTAGTTCACCGCGCACCAATCTTAGAATCAGAAGTGGGATGGCCACCCCTTACTCCTGCCACACCTTCTTTCTTTCAGCTCTCACCACCTGTCCACATCAATATCCCGCGTCAGGCCCACAAACACCCCCTACGCTGACTGCTGCCCTAGCTAAAAACCGCCAGCCACCGACTTCTCCCTGTGCTCAGCACATCAGCATTCAGCACCATGGCCAGCGCCTGAGGCAGGAGAAGGGAGAGAAACCCAGAGGGGCAGCCAGGAAACTATAATCATTCTCTTGCAGTCGGCCATGGGGCCCTTGGTTTCTTCTCCCTTTGTCTCTGATGCTTCTTCCCTAGTGTCCACTCCGGACCACTGTGTCAGGGTGTCCATAAAGACTGACTGTGTTATACTAACATATGCACTGATTAACCAGTAGAGGAAGAGAAGAGAAATCTACGTGTATACATAGATCTCTCCCCTCCCTAAGAAGCTGATCGCATTGGGGAAGAGCAGCAAACCCCTCCCCATCTCTTCCATTTGGTGACCAAGAGAGCAGGCCCTGGAGTCAAGCTGTCTGGACTGAGCTCCTCCACCTAGTAGCTGTATAACCTTGGGAAAGTTACACAGCCTCCCTCAAGTGCAAAATGGACATGATAATAGTATCTACTTCACTGGATAGGGTGTCTGCAAACCACTTAGCAGAGTTTCAGGAACATAAACAGTACCCCATAAATGGCTTTGCTGTTATTATTGTTCCTCTTGTTACTATTATCTGGCCACACTGGCCTCCTTGCTCTCGGATAAGCATATTTCTGCCTCAGAGCCCTTTCAGTTGCTGTTTCCTAGGCTTTGAAACTTTCTCCCAAAATCTCCGCACGGCTTGCTTCCTCACTTCTTCAGGTCATCCGTGAGGCCTTCGCTGATCACACCCTATAAAACAGCCCCTCCCTCTCTGCTAGGCCCTACCTTCCATTCCTGCTTTGTTCCTCTAACTAAAATACAGCACATTCTGACACAGTAAATATTATTTTTATGTTTTTTACTTTCTCCTTCCCTTTTTAGGCTATAAGCTCCACAAAGGCATGGATTCTGTTCACTTCTGTATCCTAGAGCCATTGAAGAGTACTGGCATGTCACTGGTGCTCACAACGACTTGTTGAATGCATTATTATTATTAATATCAAGATGATTATTTAGAGTTTTTTTTTTCTATTTTACATGGGAGCAAACTGAGACGTAAAGAGAATGTGGTCCACCTACTAAATGCAAGTCAGTAGAAGACCAGAAGATAATGACTTGAGAGCCAACCCTTCAATCTATTTCACCAGAACAATCCATAAGCCGACGTGGTGTTCAGACACAGCCCAAGAGGGAGGGCCCCTTACCTCCAGGAGAGTCTTGGATAACCGTTCCTCATCTCCACGCGCACCCGGAGACCAGCCCAGGACTCCAGGGAGACTGCAGAAGGCTAGCAAAGCTCTAAGGACATCCTGGGAGGCACACTTAAGAATCCCTGCATTGCATGTGTCTGCCCGGCTTCAGACCTTCGACATGGAGACTTGTCTAAAGCTAGACAGGGCTCGGCACCGAGAAGGCCGTGCCAGCAGGGTTCTGATATATCAGGGCTCAGCCTCTCCTCTTCTCCTGCAGCAGACAGCGTCTCCATGAACCACCGTGTCCATGAACCGAGGTGCTACCCTTCTGCCGTTCTGCCCTCCAAGGAGGAACCAAGGATGTGAGACCTATGCTCCTCCCTCAGCCAGCAGGTTATCAACACGGAAGGCATACGGCGAAGATCATTCTGAATCTCTTGCAAAGGAGTCTGCTTCCCAAATGGCCAGAGTCTTCAATGTAACCTGTTTATGTAGTAAGCCCTTGTGTCAGAGCCAAGATGAAAGAGGAGACAGGCCTGACAGGGAGGAACTGTCCTAGCTAATAAGGGACTCAGTGCGGACAGAAAAATCCAAATTTGGGCTGCTACAGCCAACCTGGGCAGTTACTTTTTCCAAACTCTGAGCCTGGGGGTGAGATAAGAACACTCAGGGCAGGACAGGTCGGAGAAGAGATGAGTGACAGAAGCCCTGGTTCTGCTACGGGAAGGCCTTTAAAACCAGGCACAATCCAGAAAAACTGAGTCCTATGAGGAGCAGGAAGACAAAGTCACAACCCACATCCCTCCCCCCATGCCAGGCACGAAGGACACCTTCCACTAATGAGGAAGTCGAAGGAGAAGCCCCACGGTCCCAAAACCAGGGGCTCCATATCACAGGAAGGAATGGCACGCTGTGAACTGCATAGCACCAACTGGAGAGCTTGTTCAAAACGCAGACCAGCTGAATCAGAATCTCTGGGGATGGGCCCAGGAATGTGCATTTGGACACTGCTCAAACAATTCTCATTCTCTGAGTTTTGGAAGCACTGCCATAAATGGTTTGCCCTATTGAAGCGGAGCAATTCAAATTACCCAGTCAACTCTTTGTGAGGTCTTCCATGCTCTGGACTCTGTGCTAGCAGCTGACCTTCTTGGTATATGCAGTTTGGGAAGCTGGGGGGATGACTTGTGTGGCCTCCTATCCATACAGTGGTAGGGAGTAGACCCTAATCCATGAAGCATCAGCTGAGAAGCTGTTGCTTAGTCCAGCAGAGCTGCCTTCCGAGTTAGAAACTGGCCTTGGCCTTTGCATCAGACTGGAGCTCATCTTCAGTGCGCTGTGGGGGAGGCAGGTGGGTGAGAGGGAGAGGCCAGGTCACCCTGGAAACCTGGTACTGTCCCGTTCCCACATCTCACTGCATACATCACTTTCATATTTACCTCTCTCTTCCTTCCTACTCAACTTTTTTACAGATTCCCAGAAGCACAGATGCTCATGTGTAGAAGGAATATTAGAGGTCATCCAGCTCAGGCCCCACCTGATACAGTCCTGTCGTTCATTTCTCTGCTGTCTTCTTCTCCCTGCTAAATTGTGAGGTCTGCCCAGGGTCATCCCCAAAAGGCACACACTTGTCTGCATTACATGGCAGCTAAAAGGTTGTTGATCTATATCCCAGAGCCAGTAAAAGCCACACTGAGGATCTCGTATATCCAAAATCTGGCACTTAAATGGCTGGTAGAGCTGCCTCTACTTCCCCAGGAAGGCCTAAAAAGACTATATGGAAGTCCAGCCTCCCCCAGAGAATACTGGGGGCATGTTGCATTCCCTTACACTATGTTGATGGCATTCGATCTTGCTTTCAAACTTTGCTTCCCAAAAGGCACTAATACTGGAAGTAGAGTTACTTCTGATTTCAGCTCATCACCTCTAACCACCCTCAGGAACCATGGTGTCATAGAAAAGTCACTGCTCATGGTCCTGTTGGGGGGAGGTGCATGGAGAGGGAGTGGTCAGAGATCAAAGCCCAGCCATCTAGTCAACCTTGGCTTTCATCCCTGCAGGTATGTCTGATGTCCAAGTCATGTGCTCTTTTGTTCAGAGCACCCACTCATCAAGGGCAGGGCCATATCTGTTTAGGCCATGGTTGGACCCTTTACAAATACTCAAAGAAGCCAATATGCAAGAGCCTAAGAGGCAGAACTTGGCAGTCAGGCTCAGCAAACAGTGCAGAAGCCATAGCTTAGACCAATTTCCCACCTGAGCCATGGAGGAAAGACTGTGAGCCACCATAGTTGCTTCCACGACCCTCACAGACAACATCATCATCATCTGGCACCATCAGTAGTTTAGCACCCACCATGAATAAGAACCATGTCCTGGTGACACAGGGTCTTTTGAAAGAGATTTAATTCAAGATTCTATTGAGTAAGGAATTTCAGTGAAAGAGCAATGGCTTGCAACCAGAAACCTGATTTAGCCATTAACATGCTGTGATCTCCCTGGATTCTGTGTCTGAATCTGAAAAGTGGAGGGCTTAGTAGTGAGGATAAATGAAATCATGCCTTTACTGCTATCAGAGCTTCCTGAAGAAGAAACCTGCATGCAAGGTTGTGATATTAATGACATACTCAGGTGCTTCCTAAAGTTTGGAATGAATATTAAAGGGCTGGTGGCTGTTTCAACTCAAGATTACATCAAGCAGAATGTCCTGGCATTAAAGGAATGCCCTGCTCTCATCTTTACCTGGATTTTCACCATTTGCATTGGCTTCCTGATGGCAGGAGATATTGCTAAGTCACTTGGTCCCAAGGATATTAATTGACTTCCCAGTTTGGTGATGTTCACTTGCTCACTGGCTCTCTCTCTCTCTAGCTCTCTCTCTCCCCCTGTCCCTCTCCTTCCCCTTCACCCTCTCCCCCTCCACTTCGCTGAGTTGATACAGGCAACACCTCAACAGCTGCTGCCTCAACTGCCACAGCAGCAACAGACAACTGCAGCCACAACAGCAGAAGAGGCAGCGGTGAGCAGAGCATCAGAAGCTTTCCCTTCTCTTCATTTCAGGAAGCGAGAAAAGCTATGCCAAGTGATGGGGAGTGGCTGGCTGCTCTACAATCTCAGCTCTCCTCCAGGAGCCTGGCACCGGGCACGGGAGTTGCCATGAACACACACACCAGCAGGGCGGCTTCCAGCTGGCGCGGGGAGTGGCACCCTCGGCATTGTTGGGAGGAGCCGGGAAGGAAGGGGCCAGAGCCGGCTTCTGGCTAGAGCTGAGAGGCAGCCATGACAAGAGGGGCGGGGGATCTCAAAGCCATGAGGTAGCACCGTGGAGTTGAACACAACCCCTAACAAGGAAATCCATCTGTCTCTGAGACTCAGGGAGGGAGAATCCTTTCCTGAAGGTCACAGGGTAACGGAAAGGCCAAACTTTTCCAAAGGACCCAGGTTCTGCTTCAGAGAGTTGGAAACAGAGACGGTCGGTAAATAAACACAAGACACCCAGGTAAACAGGTTCTCTCAGCCCTCTGAGCAATGCCAACCTGAGCCATGCTTCTGGACAAAGCACCCAGCCAATAATCCATGTCCTCATAGTACATAACATTTGGGTGAGACATTAGCTTTGCAAACGCCTTTTAGACAAGGCTTTACGTGTCAGTACGTTTGCTCAGGATTGCAGACCCTGCTCTCCACGGAAGCATCTCCTGTCAGTGGAAGCATCTCCTGTCAGTGGAAGCCCCAGTATCTCTTTGGATCAAACTGCTTCTCCATTCCTTTCCCCTACATCACACCCCTGGGACTTTGGGCTCCAAGAGTGGGAGCCCAGCCCCTCCCCTAACCCAATCCAGACCAAGAGGCCTCCTCTCCTCTCCCAGCAGGCACTCAGCTAAAACATCTGAGAAGCCAGCACCCAGAGCAAGTGCAGGAAGGAGAACAGTGAACGTTGTCTCTGATAAACAAGCAAGGGGACCAACGCAGGCAGGAGTTAAAGCAAGCTCTGGAACCAGATGGCCTGGATTCAGAGCTGACTCCGTTCCTCCCAGCTACATATTCCTGCACGTGTTTTTAACCTCTGTGCCTCAACTTCCCCATCCAGAAAACAAAGATGGTTACAGCAGCACTCATGCCACTGTTGAGGGACTCGGGCAAAAGAGTACAGGGCAGGGCCTAGCACGTTCCTGGCCCCTAGTGAATGTGTAGTAACAAATGGTACTATAATGGGGCGGTGGGGTCAGGGCGGGTGGCATTTCCACAGGACAGGTGGAGACCTGCAGTCGAGGAGGCAATCTGGAACTGCACGAGGTATAGAAGACACGCCCTTCCTATGCCACTTGGTAAATTTCCTAAAAAGAAATCTGCCTGTGGACACACAACTCGTACTGACTCGAGGTTCCCATTACCTTATTGAAATGTCCCTTCTTCCTCTGGTCACCTTTTTTAAAGTCCCTGAATCCTAGCCCAGAGGGGCCCTCTGGGAGCCCTTGACCCCTGGGCTCCTTGGTGAAATCAGACTCCAAGAAGAGCAAGCGGGAAAGGCAGGTGAGTCTCTCCTCTCCCTCACCCCTCCTCCCTGCGCCCTGAGCATCTTCCTCCCCCAGGTCCCCGACACCTGTTGGGGTGAGTGCCAAGTCTTCCCCAGTGCGCCCCTCCCTCCATCCTGGGATTCCCCCTCCCGAGCCCACACCTGTATTTGTTAATCAAGCCGCGGAGGACGCAGTAATTGCCCAGCAGAAAACACGGGTGCAGATGTTAGGATGCGCCAGGGCAAAAGCACTAAATGAGATTCTTGTTTTCCAAACAGAGCCCGACATTTAATTACAGCCTTTCCCAGTGCTTATTAAAAACCCTTATTTTTTTTCCTTATTGTTTTCCTGCATGGCGCATATTGAATCAGCCACTGCTGTTGTCTTGTTTTAGGAACGTTCATAAAAAGAACTGATGTGGAAAATTGCAAACACAGATTGTACCCAAACAATATCTTCTTCCCTTTGCTTTTCTTTCTGGTCTTTCTTCCTCTGAATAACAACACCGGAGGTTGTATGCAGCGCACATCGAGGCTCTTTCCCAACAGCCAATAGCCAAACGGGGTCTTTTCGACCCGTAGACACCACCCCTGCACCTGCCTGAGAAAAGAGTGTGGAGGCGACTGAGCCTCGCTCTGAGACCAGGAGGGGCAGGAACACACATCCTGTGGGAAAGGGGAGGGGACAGGTGAGAGGGGGGCCTGGAATCACAGACCATCAAAGCCAAAAGGGCCCTCAGCAGGAGTGGCCATTAAGTCCCCAATCAGGTGTGCAAACAGCT
Source organism: Eubalaena glacialis (assembly GCF_028564815.1). Lineage (NCBI taxonomy): Eukaryota > Metazoa > Chordata > Mammalia > Artiodactyla > Balaenidae > Eubalaena > Eubalaena glacialis. Next base: position 107,670,146 of record NC_083723.1, on the reverse strand, counting down.
GGCCCAGAGAGGGGAAGTGATGCAACGAGGACAAAACCAGTTCTCCTGCCCAAATGGACTGGAGAACTTGCCACTAAAATACACAGCCCCCTCTTGCTTCTTGGGAGACTTGTATCCAGGAAGACCCTTGGACTCTTCTTTTTAACCCATAAAGTTCCTCATCCGAAAAGCGGGGGTGGTTTCTGGATGCCTTCTCAAGTGGAACATCCCACCTTGGGAACCAGCAGCACTTCCTGCAAGTCCCATCACTGTTCCAAGGGGACCAGGTCCAGGTCACAGCCAGATATAGTGCCACCCAGGTGCTCAAAAGCTTAATGGCCCACTCACCTCTGAATGCTGTCACCTTTTGAAAAACTAGCCTGTTTCCCAGGCCTTTCTGTAAAAGTTTCCAGGGACAAAGTCCTAAGGACACACTGGGGAAAAAGACTGGATCCCCTGGGGTGTCCCCAGGTCTCCACCGGAGCCACCCCTGCCACCTTCCCCTGCTTTCCCCACTCGCCGCCACTGCCGCCACCAACTGGATCAGGAGCCCAGCTTTTGAAGGAGCAGCGTCTCCTCACTCCCTGGCATCTTCCCTCCCTGCTGCTCTCCTGACAGGCGTGGGAAGGGAGGGCACAATTAGTGCCAATTTAGAGGAGCGATGTAGGCACGGGGGGGTTTCTCACTGAACAAGGAATAAAATTCTCTTCCTTCTCCTGTCCCCTGCTCCCCATAACCCACCAGCAGCAGCTAGCCTCCCATCCTCCATTCTGCTCAATATCCCTTTCCTGGTCAGGAACGCAGGGGAGAGCCGGGGGATGGAGCTGGTCCCCGCTGTCCCTGCTCCAGGCAGAACCCTGCTGAACTCAGACTCTGCCACACTCTGCCCACCAGGACCCTCCCAGCTGAGGAGGGGGCTGTCTGTCCTTAGATGATGGGGCCGAGGCCTTGGCCATGTGCCTACAGAAGAGGACTCTTGATTTCCTCCTGAAGTTCCTCCTAAACGTCTCGGTCCTCCAAATCCAGTTTTTCAACCTCACACGAGGAGGTCAGGAGTTGGGGCAGAAGGAACCACGGAAAGAGAAAGCAACTGGCACGTTCCTCCCTGACCCTCCCACCCCCACGGAGAGGGGAGGTCAGAAGTAGACCTCAAGGGGCATCCGAACCCAGTGCCCTGGTGTGCACGGCATCTCGTCCCTTTGGGGCTGGGGGCCACCCAGGAGCCTGGGTGAAGTGTGGCAAAGCCAAGAACAACTTTAACAATCTGGTGTCTCTGCTGATAATCTCGCCAGCAGAATCATGAACTTTGGAGCAAAAGGGCTGGGCCAGATGCTCTAATTGATTCTCCATTTCACCTTCTTTCTCCAGAGCTGGCAAAGCTAGAAACTACACTTCCCAGACCATCTTGTAGCTCAGTTCACTTTCAGCCAATTAGATGCATTCCTGCCAGATTTGGAGAGAGGTGCCCGGGGGTCGGCATGTCTCTGCAGAGCTGTGGTCAGACAAGCAGGGCCAGGCAGACACAAGGGCTGGTGATGGCTGGGCTCCAGGGTCCAGGGTCATATGACTGGCTTCAAGGTGGGGGAGGGAGGGGGGGGTGGCCGTGATGGTGACAGCAGAGGCAACCGTGAAGGGGCAGTTTCCCTACCCGTAGCCTTCAACTTCATTTAGCTCTTCCAGGGATTTTATAAAGTCCTCATTCTCTGTATAAAATCCTTTTCTGCTTGAAATACCTAGAGTGGTTTCTGTTTCCTGCCTTAAAGACTGACTACAACATTACATACACATAGGGTCTATAGAGGTCTTCATATCCATTTTGCATCTGAAGCCCAGAGAAGAGAAGTGACTTCCCCAAGGACCCACAGCAACTTAGAAGCTGATCTGGGACTGGACTCAACCTTCCCCACTTTAATCCAGAGCTCATTTCAGCAGCAGGTGATGAGGAAAATAACTGTCCCTTTAAAACAGCCTTTCTTTTCTCCCCTAAACCCTGTCCTCCCAGCCCCCATGGGTGTGTACATGTGAGTCCATGTGTAAATTCACAGGCAAAGCCACGTGTGTGCCCTGGCACACATTAACGTAGCACACACCAATACTGAGGTGTTTTGTCCCTGGTGCCACCAAAAGTCCAAGCGGCTCAGCTGCAACCTCTGGGCTGTGGCTCTATTAAAGTTCTTTCAGGGAACAAGCTTTCATTTCATGGACAATTCAGAATCTCCATTCAGAGGAAATGATGTTTTGCCAGGCATTTTCCCACTTGAGAGATGGTCAGAATTCACGGTAAGAGCTGATAAAGGCAATGTAAGTCAGCAGCTTAGAACAACAAATAAAAATGCTGAACCGATGAGAAAAGTCTCTGAAAGTGATGCAGCTGAAAACGTGTCTCTCCCTGGGGATGCTACTAACAGCCTGTCACCTGGGGCCCAGAGCAGAGATCCACCAGCCAAAGACACACTTACAGACAGGGTTCACATCAACCGGCTCCCCAGAGCTGTGGGCGTGGGTTTTTCAGTCGGGCTCCACTGGGACTTTAGGAAGTTGTGGCCACACCTTTGGCTTGGGCAGAGCTTCCTTCCAAGAATGGAAAACTCTTGGACCTTAGGGAGATGACAGTGGCCACTGGAACAGCAAACATGGGAAGGGCATGTGGAGGAGGAGGAGGGGGAATGGAAAGAGATCCCCCCGGGGAGCAGTGTATTTGAACTTCAGAGGGTCCATTATTATTCTCCCCCTCTTCCAGTTCTCCTTTTCTGAGGCCAAGATGAGCTGCATTATAAGAATCACTGTGGCCTGCTTGGAGAAGATTCCCCAGCTCTACCAGCCCCGGGGGCTAGGGGAGGCCAAGGGGTGCCTTCCTGTCGAAGCCCTCCCCCATTCTTCTCTATACCCCACAGCTCGGTGAGCCAGAGTCCTTTGCCCCAAAGCTGGTCTACAGACCTGGCCCACCCATGGGAATGCTTTTATCAGACTTTATCAACACGAAAAAATAAAAATAAGGATCATGTAGGGTGTGTGTGTGTGTGTGTGTGTGTGTGTGTGCGCGCGCACGCGTGCGCAAGGTTGCCAACTGTCCTTTCTTGGGCAGAGTTACCCTTCGTTCTGAGATTATTCCCTTCCTTGGAAGAGTCCCTTGTTCATGTTAAAACATCCTTTCTTTTACGTATTGATAATAATAGTAACGGTAGTTCTGTTGTTGTTGTTGTTAAGTCGGTGTTGCTTTTCCTTTTCTTTTTTCACATTCTTGCTTGACAGAAGAAGTCAGCTCCCTCATGTTAGCCCTGGTTGGTTGGTTTTTCTTTTTTACTGGTCTGTGCAGTACAGAGGCCAACACCTCACCCCCTCCCTCCCCGTCACCTTTGCAAGACTCAGGCACAGAGGCCCAGTGTAGGTTCTGCCCTTCTCTCCTCTCAGGGGCCCCCCTTCCAATGCAGCCAAATGAGCATGCAAAATAAGCCGAAGAGAGAACCGTTCTTCGGGCGCACACATACATACACACACACACACACACACACACACACACACACACCCATCTCATCATAAACTGCAGCCCCTATCTCTGCAGGCCTCCACTCAGATTGCGCTCCCCCAACACCCCAGGCCACAGGAATGGGCTCTCCATACAGAGGGGCCCCGACTAACCGAGTTTTTTCCACCTTCACCCTGCAGCCAACCACCCCAGCAAGCTGCAGCCTCACCCACTACGAGAGGAGGAAACTGAGGAAGGAGGTTGGTTCCCTGTGGGTTGGGAGTGGGAAGAGATTCGGGGACTTTTTTGGGGGGTTCTAGCCACTGTCTGCTTCTTTTCCCCAGGCTTTGAAACAATGTTGGGAAGCCTTCCCACCAGGATGTCAGCATAGCCGGACAAGGGCCTGATGACCAACGGGGGGGACAAGGGAGAATGACACGGGGAGAAATCCAGCTTCATCAGCAACCATCACTGTTGGAGCAGAGCAGAGTCGTGCACAAGAACAAAGGGAGACGTGGAGGCTGAGGAGGGAGGGCAGGGAGGACAGCTTCGCCAGGACTCCATCCCGGAAGTTTACTAGGGAAGCAGCAGACGATCTGAGGAGACCCCACAGAGTCAGGGGCCCAGGGTGTTACGATGACATGATCAGTGGGCAGCACTGGGGTGCCCCTCACAAACTCCCCAGCCCCTCCCAGAACACTCTCTCCTGGCTCCGGAGACAATGCCTCCTCATCTGTCTATCACCCGTCTGCTGCCCATCCCTGGGCACCTTCAGATCTCAGACCACAGGCCGCCCTAATGTACCCACAGGTCAGGGAGGGCCTGGGCTCACTCTCCATGGTGTCATGCACTTCAGGTTACCATAGTTACCACAACCCCTCCCGATGCCTCCCACGGGTGAGAACTCAGACCTGGCTTCTCCCTCCCGGGCAGCCTGGCCTCCCTGTGGAGCCTGGCAGGTTGTCCTCAGGCATACAGAACAGCTCCCTTCTCCTCGGCCTGTGTCAGGGCAGACTCGGAGCCAAAACTCCTTTGCTCGTCACAGCACTTTTGCCTCCATCCCTCACCTTCAATCTGCCAGGCCAAACCCAAACTTGCTCTGGGTTGCCATGGCAACCCATCTCATAATCACATATGCCCTGACCCCAGAGCTAAGGAACTAGGATCTGTGCTTGTAAATCTTTGGGGTGGCCGTGGAAGAGGACAATAGGCGTGGGGACACCGAGGTGAGAGCACAGATGGAGGGGCTCTTTCTACAGGAAAAAATGAGCATACGCAGATAAGAAACAAGACGTTTCTTGATTCTGCCTACTTTTCTCTGGTCCTGACTGGCCTTAGCCCAATCCAGGCCACCAACTTCTCTCCCCTGGCCTAAACTAGTAGCAAACAGGACCACAGAAACATGGGAGCAGCCTCCTAGCTGGTCTCCCTGACTCCAGGAGAGGCCCCTATAACCCACTCTCTGCCCGCAGCCAAGGGTTGTTTTGTAACTAGGAAATGGGTTGTATCAGCCCCTATGAGACAACCTCCAGGGACTGCCTCTTGCCCTCAGGATAAAGTCCCCTCTTGGAGCCAGGCCCTTTGTGATCAGGCTCCAGCCACCACTGTGGTCCCAGCTATCGCTTCATCCCTGGGCCCTCAAACCCTGCCCTGCTCTCTATGATCCAGTCACCCTGAACTGCCTGTAATTCCCCAAATGGACCTTTCTCTGCCCTCTGAGCCTTTGCATATGCTGTTCCCTCTGTAGACTGCCGATCCCCTTTGTCTAGCTAATACCTGTTCAGTCTTCATGGCTTACCTTAGTTACCACTTACTCCAGAAAGCCTTCCCTGATACCCGCACCAACTAAGCTGGGAGCCCCCGCATGTTCTCTCATGGCCCTTTATCCTCCCTCTCTTTGAGGATTATCATATGTATGAGCCAGTCTACCTCCCCACCCAACTAGAAGCTTTCCAAAGGCAGGGATGATTGTCTTTACTCATATCTGTATCCCTAACACTAAGCCCCTTGCACAACACAAGAGCCAAGGAATTCAATGTGTGAATGAATGAATGAACGAATGAATGACATGAAGATGGGAGGGGAGTTCCTGTGTGTACTGTCAATATATCACTTCAATTACAGAAAGCTAATGTAAGATATGCTGAATGATACCTCTCCAGTTGCCCTGGCTTGCAGAATCAGAGCTAAGGCCTCAAACCTGAAAATAACAGGCATGAAGTTACTTCCTACCTTCTTACAGAAGCTTCCAGAAACTTATGAGAAGGCTCTATCTCTAACTACTCTCACATCTTCTTCCCCAAACATAGTTTATATGAGCAGAAGACAAGAGACAAGTCAAGATAATTTTCAGAAATCCAGAGTTAAAGCCCTGGGGCAAAGAACACTGTGGACTTTTCCTCCCTTTCCCGTGGGGAGGGGAGGAAGATGCTTCCCTGAATCTGAGTCAACAGATTCCAACAGAATCAACTGTAGATGCCAGAAGTGCCTGCAAGAAGGAGATGCTGGATCTCATTCAAGCCTAGCAGAAGGGTTGGGTCTGCCCCTGGTCTGTTTGGACACCTCTTGCCTCTCCTCCCCAGCCCCCAGGGCACGGACAGCCCAGAGCGTACTCCTACTGCACTGCTAAGGACGAAGACTTCTGCTCCTAAGAGAGCAGCCAGCCCCTGACACTGCACCGAAGCGTCTGGAGGAGAGCAGAGGAGCACTGACTCCGATGGGTAGTGGAGATGAATGGTACACCAGACCAGACCAGGAGCCCTTTATTTCCTCAGGGGGCCGGAAAGCCAGGGCTCTGTCTGAGATGTCACTAGGGGATGGGAGGGGAGACTCGTCCTGTATCCCTCTTTGTACCCCTCTCAGTTTAGACTGTTCAATGACTCAGTTTCATCAGGAGAGAGGGTAATTTGTGCATCATTTGGGTCTGGAGAAATAAGGGCACTGGGGAGTATAACCATGGAAGAGTTCTCCCCCAGGGCTGGAGATGAGCTTCCAGGCTCCCCGTTCCCCTGTTATTTCAATTATAAAATATTCAGTTTCTGGATGAAGGTTGGCATTAAGGTCAGTCATGTAAATGCTGAATCTACACCAAATGCTGCTTCCAGACAGCCAGAGAAGAAGACAGGATGGGTGCAGCATGGGGCTAAGACGTTTCCTCCATCATTCATTGAAATGTGTGCTTTGGCATCCTGAAGCAAATGCAAAACAAGCCCAACTCAGCCAGCACACATGGCACCCCTGGCTCTACTCGGCTTTGGACAAGAACAGAACTCACACCTCTGAATCTTGAAATCGCATTTCTTCCCAGCCAGCCCCAATCCAAGAGGAAAATTTCACCCCTTTTGGTTCCTAAAATGATCTGTTCTCCTCTCCCCTCCCCTCTTCCCTGCCTCCAGCTCCTTCGGTCTAAATATTCATGACGTCATGAGTCATTAACATGCCTCCCAGGATATCTTTAATGAATACGCTGAGGGGGAAAGGCTCCTGCTTGAATATTAAGTATAAAATTTATAAGACAAATAATTCTCCTAATTAAGTTGAATTTAGTCTTGTGCATTAGATTAAGAGAAAGAGAGAGAGTAAAAAGGGAACAGTGGCCACCAAAAAGCCCAGGGACCCGGCAGCAGAGCTGAGCTCAGCCATTTTAAATTCTAGCAGTTCATCCTCTGCTCCTTGGGACAGACAGCTCTGCAGCATCTCTGGGGCCAGAGCCAAGTAGCCAGGCAGGACTCAGAAAGTATTCCTTCTTTTACCCCATCCCCGGTCCCTGCACAGAAGCCAGACTACAACGCTTGATGTCCATCCAGAGAAATGGGACCTCTAGAGCATTCTAGGGGGCCTGGCCTTGCAACCCCCAGCCCAAGGGTGAGGTCCCCAGCCCCTCGGCCAAGCCATCCTATCCAAGAGACATTCTCCAGGACACTCATTCTCCATGTTTCCTTCCCACGGGGGTCCCGGGGTGCCTGTGAGTTTCTGTAGCTCTGGGTTGATTTCACGATGAAATTTGCCCAAAGCATTTTCACTGCTGTTAAGGCCTGTTCCCCCCTGGCCTGTTCATTATCCCCTAAAAAAAAGTCCCTCCCGGGACTTCCCTGGTGGCGCAGTGGTTAAGAATCTGCCTGCCAATGCAGGGCACACGGGTTCAATCCCTGGTCTGGGAAGATCCCACATGCCACGGAGCAACTAAGCCCGTGCGCCACAACTACTGAGCCTGTCCTCTGGAGCCCACGAGCCACAACTACTGAAGCCCGCGCGCCTAGAGCCCGTGCTCCACAACAAGGGAAGTCACTGCAATGAGAAGCCTGCACACCGCAACGAAGAGTAGCCCCCGCTCGCCGCAACTAGAGAAAGCCCGTGCACAGCAACCAAAACCCAACGCAGCCAAACAAACAAACAAACAAAAATTCCCTCCCACGGTACCCCTTCCCACCTCTCACACCTCCTGGGACAGTCTGTGCCACCTGCCTTTCTTCGTAGAAAGACTCACACCCTGAGCATCACTCTCTTACTCACTCAGTATTTTTTTTTTTTCAATTTTTTTTTTTTTTGGCTGCGTTGGGCCTTCATTGCTGCGCGCGGGCTTTCTCTAGTTGTGGCGAGCGGGGGCCACTCTTCGTTGTGGTGCACGGACTTCTCATTTCTCATTGCGGTGGCTTCTCTTGTTGCTGAGCACGGGCTCTACGCGCGGGCTTCAGTAGTTGCAGCACATGGGCTCCGTAGTTGTGGCACGCAGGCTCAGTATTGTGGCTTGCGGGCTCTAGAGCGCAGGCTCAGTAGTTGTGGCGCACGGGCTTAGTTGCTCCGCGGCATGTGGGATCTTCCCGGACCAGGGCTCGAACCCGTACCCGTGTCCCCTGCATTGGCAGGCGGATTCTTAACCACTGCGCCACCAGGGAAGCCCTCACTCAGTATTTACTGAGGCCCCACACATGCCCAGTCATCGTTCAAATTCTACAAGGAATAAAATGGGACCTGAGAGCTGACTGTCCACAGGCTGCCTCCAGAGTTGAAAAAAATGGGTGATCAGCACTGTGGCCTACTGTGCCCTGTGGAAGCATCATGGCCAGGGAGGACGAGAGAGGAGCCTTCTGAAGCAAGGCCCAGAGCAGGGGCCCTGGTTACCTGGCTCCCAGGGTGGTGCCGTGTGGGCTGGCTGTGCTGAAGGAATTCAGAGCAAAGGGTCAGCAGTAGTTAGGGGCAGGCTGCTAGAGGGAGGGGGCAGCTGAGCAGAGTGTGCATGGGGCGGGGGGGGGGGGGGGACAGTAGGACCTGGAGAGACAAAGAGGACAGAGAGATTCCAAATGGGGTCAGCTGGCGCAGAGGGAGAAATCTTATGCAGACATGCCACAGTCAGCTCACTCAAGGGGAGGCTTATATTCCACATTAGGCAGTGCCATGGGGCCAAGGAGTGGGGCAGATGCCTTCCTTCTGCATCTTCCAGCACTTCAGTCACTGCCGGAGAAGAGACTGACTCTGTAAAGAAAAGCCCTTGCCTACCTGTGCCCTCGTGTGACACTGCTAGGCTGGCGGCTGCTTTCCTTGTAATCGATGGGAAGTGGCTGCTAGTATAAGCTAGCTTTCACTGGTAATGGGAGAGAAAACAGCCTCTGGCCCTTTCTGCAAAGGAGAGAAGCAGAAAAGTGCTCTGAATTCCAAATGGAAAAACATATCAAAAGAAGGTGGGGCAACCCTAAGACCAGGAAGAGGATGCGGCCTCTGCTCCCTGGGACACGGGATCCAGGAGATCCTCGCTGCTCCAAGCCAGGCGGGGACAACGCTGCTGCACTCGGAACAAAGCCAGGGAACAAAAGCGCGACAGCCCTCCTGGGGGCGAGTGAGTGCAGGCAGAGCTCGGCCCAGGTAAGGGCCTGAAGCTGATGAAGCCCAAAGAAAATACAGATTTCTCAGTGCAGCAGAGTGACGGGCAGGATCTGGTCTGGGATGGGGCTGCCTTAGAAGAGCTGGACCAATGTTCCAGGAGCTGAGGCTTCTCTGCACAAGACTTGCAGAAGGATGCTTCTCGTGCACCTGTAATGCCCACCCAAAAGCAGCCTGGGTGAAAAGTGAAATCAGGAGTATATGATCACAGCAAGGCTTTATAAATATGCACAGAACAAACTGGAAGGAAACACAGCTAAGTGTTCACAGTGGTTATCTCTAGGTCATAGAATTGTGCGTGATTTTGATGCATCTTCCCCATCAGCCTTCCCTCTTAATTACTCTATTATTCTGAAGCATCTGTATGCTATAAATCCTTAAGCCTGCGGGCTCTTGTTGCATTTTTAAATAACCAGTCTGAAAGCATGTTGTCAATAACTTCCTACAAGAGAGTAAGGAGCAGACAGACACAGGCTGCGACCGCAGGTAGCAGCTCCAGACAGACCCACAGGAGACAAGAGACTGGTGGCTGGACACGGGGCCAGCTGGTCAATACCCTTGGAGCCGGGCCCAGAGCTCTATACCTGGAGGCTCACAGGTGGAAATCACATCAAGAACGAGAACGGGGAGGAGCAAAGAAGGCCAAGAAAGCAAAACACTGATCTTAAGAAATTCTGCTTGAGGAGCTGAGCTCAGTCTAGAAAGGGAATCTGGTTTGGGAGGGAGGGGAGCAGAGGGTAGAGAATTAAAGGGGCACATGCAGAAGAGTGGCGTGCACCTGGCCTTGGTGGGGCACCCAGTAATTAACCCTGGGAAAGGAGAGCAGAATATGGGGGTGGGAAGGCCTGAGGCAGAGCTGGGCCATTCTCAGGTTCATCCATCAGGGTGAGGGACGTGCTCATTTGAGCTGGGCTGCGTGGGGGGCTGGAGAAGCCACCCGAGCCCTTCTGGCATTTCCTCTGGCGTCTGCATCCATTATGTTTGCTGATGTTCTCAGGAATTGGATTTTAGACTCCTGGGAGGGAAAGGACAGGGATAACAGGATTACAGCACTTCCTGGGCTTTCAACACACACACGCCACACAGAGACTCACAGCAGGAAGGTGAGCTCCGGAAGGAGTTGGCTCAGGGCAGCAGCTGAGCCCCCTCCCCCAGAGTGACTCCACCGGGGACATGTGAGTGGCCACCCTCCGAAGCTGCTGTGGCCTCTGCAGTCATCCTGCAGGACTTCTGGCTCTTCTCAGCGCCCCACCTCCCAACTTCCACCCCCAAGAAGCAGCTTCAACATACATACAATGGAAGGGGATGGGGGTATGCCAGAGTGCACCACCCACATCAACTCAGACCTGCAGGTCTGGCTTGGCTTGGATCCGTGGCACCCAAGTAGGCAAGCTTGCCAACTCCCCCTTCACCATCAGAGATCACATGGCAGGTATAAAGCTTTGCATTCCTTCATCCTACAGATTTTTACTGAGTAGCTAGTACTGGGCCACAGACACAAAATGTCACTGCCCTCACTGAGCTTGCACTCCAGTGGAAGATGGAAAAAAACAAAACAAGCCCAGACATGCACAAAATCTTATCTCCCCAACCTCTTTAAGTCTAGAGTGTCCCAGGGCTCAGTCCTTGGACCTCTTCTGTGCTCTCCTGTCCCCTCCTCTCCTCTTCCCTTGTCCTGTCCTCTCCTCCGCTCTCCTCCATCTATACCCACTGATGACTCGCATATGTACATGTCTAGCCTAGGTGTCTCCCCTGAACTCACACCTATATCCAAATGTCTACTCGATATCTCCACTTGGATATACACGTATAACCTTAAATTTAATATATTCAGGACTGAACTTCCAATCTTCCTCTCCCCAACTCCAAATTTGCTCCCCGCTAAATCCCCCATCCCAGTTCATGACAACACAATCCTTGCACTTGCCCAGGCCTAAAATCTTGAAGTCACCCTTGACTACTCTTCTTTCTCACACCCCATATCCAGTTTGTCAAGAAATCCCATATAGGCTCTACCTACAGAATTTACTCAGAATCCAGCTGTTTCTCCCTTTACCTCTACCATCGGTGGTGAACCACCACCACCCTTTCTCACCTGGATCATTGCAATGGACCCTCAGATGGTCTCTGCTTCCAGCCCTAGCCCTAGAGTCAGTTCTCAACTCAGCACCCAGAGGGATCCTAGGTGGTGGGCATCACACCTCTGGCATTTCCCAGGCATGGACAGTCACCTGCAGATGGCCAGACAAACCAGGAGGGCTCAGGATCTAACACTAAATCCATCTAATGGGGGCAGAGCGGTCCCAGGAGAAAGTGCTCCTGTTTTAGGGACCAACAGAAAGAGTTCTTGTGTCCACAGGCAAGCTCCATTATCTCAGGGACAAAACAACCTCTGGCAGAAGTCCAAATAATAGTAGGCAAAGGAAAGTCTGAGACAAAGATATGGGATGTTCTAGGGGAAAGAAAGGTACAACAATGGGACACTTGCTCGGGTGATTCTCAGCGGACAGAAAGCAGCGTGGAGTGGAAGGGGGTCCTCCAGAAAACCATTAGCCTGAGATTGGAGCTCCTAAGGAAATCCTCTGGGTCTCTTTAATACTGACTTACTCAACCCTGAAGGGGAACCAACATGCTCCTTCTGCCTCTGTCTCAAGGAGCCATAATCCAGACTGAGACCAACGACACCATCAGGCCAAGGGGCTGTCGGGGGGCGGGGTGGGAATGTGATGTGGGAGGAGGTAAAAGGCTGGCACCTGAAATTCTGACACTCATTCTTGAGGGCAGGAGGGTCTGAGCCTCTTGGCCTTTCCTTTAAGATGGTTATCTGCACCTGCTCTTCCCTCAGCCCACCAAGAGGGCTGGTGCCGTGCAATGGGCCCAGGACTTCCCCCAACTCCTTTTCCCATGCCCCACTCCCTAAAAAACTAAACAGGAACCAAGGTGGGCCCAAGAGAAAGGAGGCGTGAGCAGGAAAGCTTGGGCTTGGATATGAGGGAACCAACACCCACCTATGGTTGGACTTGATTTCCTAGGACCTGGAGTTCTACAGAGGGGTTTAGGGCCAAATCCCTGTCATAGTGACCAACAGTGCGTATTTGTGGGTTATGTAGTCAGCGGAGCTTTCCCTACTGAACCTGACATCCAGCTAGCTCTCTCTAGAGTTACAACTCATGCTTGCAGTATAAGGCATGGAGTGTGTCTGGTGTGCCAACAATCTGATTAGAAAACTAGATGATGGAGAATGGGTCTGCGGTCTCTCACTGTCTGACAGTCAAGGCCACATGCATTTGCATTGGTTTAAACTCCCCTCTGAAGCACCAAACGCAAATATAGAGACCCTGGAAACCACAGCTCCCAGGAGTCTGTCTGCCTCTGTGAGTTAGCAGTAGCCTCCCCATGTCCACACCCAGCACCACTCACAGAGAAAATGCAATGTCCCTTTGCTCCCACTCTCGGCTCCAAGGTTCACCTCCCCTACCACCACCCCCCAATCTCTCCATCCTCTACTTGCTGCTTCTTGGGTTGCCCAGAGCGACACCATCGCATCCAGAAGCTGCCTCAAAATCTCCATCTCTCGAGCATCCTGGAGAGGACAGGTGGGTAGGGTATTATGTCTGGCAGCTGCTTGCTCTGTTCTCTCAAATCTCCACTCTGGCTGTCTTGGAAATCTCTGATTAAACTCCCACAGTGGTTGGCAATTAACCAGTGAGGCCTGGCAGAGCCTCAGTACTGGATGTCGCCTTGCTCTGCTTGGTGGGGGAGGGAACCCCATAGGAGGAGGTTGCAGGAGGGCAGGACGTCATGCAAGTGCCCATTTCCCAAGGCCTGTGTACACAGCAATGCCTTCCTTCTGGGCACGCAAATGCCTAAAGACAGCTGTAATTATTTTCCCAGAGGGGGAGCACGCGTCTAATATACTCTGTGTGTGATCAAATATGTAAGCTCAAGGGTAGAGGAGGGGGCGTGGAACACTGTTGTTAATACTGTTTGCCATAATCACGTTGCACTGGTATCCAGTCTACAAACAATAATGGAATTAGAATGTCCACATGGAGACTTGGCCCAGGAAAGAGGTCACCAAAATGGAGGGAAATAGCCTTGCTAGCCACCTGATTTTTTACCTATATGCCAACATTAGTTTGGATGTTAGGAAAGCCTTCACACTCACAAAGTCAGAAGAAACTTTTTTGTGGACAAATAAAAGCACTCTAATCAGATGTCTGCTTAAGAATAGTTTTTAGATTGGTTGAGACATTTTATTTATCGATGTTCAGAAGTGAGCACAGTCTTGAAAGAATAGCTAATGACATGCTCTGGATAAACTTCCTATTTCCTCATTTTTGAAACAATTATTGGTACTTTATACCCAGGCATGAGAAATACAAAGATAAATATGATGAGGTCCTTGCCTTCACTATTTTCAGCCTTCAAAAATATCAGTGAAAACTTTTTTTAAAAAGTATTCAAATGAGATATTGGACATCATATAGATGCTCCCTAAAAAAATGACTGAATTAACATCAATTTCCAGCAACGTGAGAGATGAGATAGCTGAAAAGCCTCCTGTTAACCAACTACTTAGAAATGCTGGATAAAATAAAACAAACAGTGTTTAAATGCTTGGCTGATCTCTTAAGAAAGCAAGGAAAATCTCTAGAGGGGGAAAAAAAAAAAAAAAGGAAGAGGAAGCTGAAAACCAGAGTGGGGGAGTGGGACGTGGTGCTGAGGCTGTGGCTGCACTCGGAGCACTTTCTGGTCTTGATTAAAAGAAAAATAAGAATCCTGGGCTTGAATAGCCACCTAGGTACAAGAGACCAAAGCCATGGGCCGGGATGAAATGGGGAATCACATCTGAAAAACCATAACACTTTGAGGGCTATGGTCTTTGTGCAAGGGTGAACTAGGAAAAAAAAAAAAAAAAATCTATGCACTGTCAAAGGAAAGTGGCACAGAAGCCCATCTCTCGGGGCCTGGGGGCTGGGTAGCCAAAAATTGTCTTCTTAAAATTTCATAACCACAGGCCCACCTTACACTAACTGCATAGTCTCAGAACCTCTCAACTGAGAAAGTCACATAGAAGTGGCCCCTCTGGCAATGCTCTGAGCCCGTGATGGAAACAAATGTAAACACCCTTCTCTAGAAGGGTACACTCTGATAAACACTGCACAGAATACCACTGACAAAGCTCCATTACATAAAAGCTGATAGCCCAAATTACAAAACATGTGAGGAGACAGGATAAAGCAAACAAGAATCATTGGACACTACAACCAGCAGAATCTGACCCACAGGAGTTTTAGTTCATAGAATTATTCGATACAGGCTATAAAATCAAAAATTCAAATTCATTTGTAATATAAAATAAAGTGTCAGAAACAAGAAAGGAATAAGATAATGTTTTTAAATGGTGTGGAATTTCTATAAATAAATTTTGCAGTCATTAAATTTTAAAACTCAATAAAGTCTACTGTTTCCAGTATAAGAACTTGCAGGATTGTTGGATAGATTTTCCTTCTGAAAAGGAAAGAACTAAATGCTAGATAAGATATTTAAATTTTTCTTTAAGAATCTCAAAGAGCTGACAACTAAGGAACAATCAGGTCAAAAATCTATGTGACAAAGGGAATCAAGAATCCTGAAGTTACATTTGTCCTGAAGGCATTTGCCAAAGTAAAAGAACTTGAACCTTAAGTTTGCTCAGCCTCACGAGGCTTAGAAGATAAAAGACAAAGCCCAAGACCTGCCCAACATGGAAAGTCCAAGACTGAACCTCCTCCCATAAGTGTGGGAACCCGAAAGGCTATACCCTCAAGATAAGGAGGCATAAGCCCAGCCCACCCTCACGCTCCCAGGAACTACAAGGAAAGTAGCCTTGGGACAAAGGAAAGCAGGAAGGAAAAAAAAAAAAAAAAAAAAAGAACTATCACTGAAAAACTGTAACCATAAGTCAGATTCGTAGCCCACTTGGATTGTCTAAATAAACTCAAACAATTAATTCAGCTTAAATAGGTTAGGACCAGTAGAGCCCACAGGCATATGGAAAAACTAAACAAAATCTTCTCTGGAAGAATGGATCTTTATCCTAGGACTCAGAGAAATGCCACAAATAAGTACCCATAAAAATACTGCAGCTTACAGTCAAAAATAACCAAGTAGGGCTTCCCTGGTGGCGCTGTGGTTGGGAACCCACCTGCCAATGCAGGGGACGTGGGTTCGAGCACTGGTCCGGGAAGATCCCACATGCCGCGGAGCTACTGGGCCCGTGCGCCACAGCTGCTGAGCCTGCGCTCTAGAGCCCGTGAGCCACAACTACTGAGCCCTCGCGCCTGGGGCCCGAGCTCCACAACGGAAGAAGCCACCGCAGTAAGCCCGCACACCACAATGAAAGAGTAGCCCCTGCTTGTCGCGACTGGAGGGGGCTCGCACGCAGCAACGAGGACCCAACGCGGCCAAAAATAAATAATAAGTAAAGAAACAAAAAAGGTATAAAAATTTAAAAAATTAAAAAATAACCAAGTACACAAGGGAGCAAAGCACCATGAATAAAAATAAGCAGAAACAAAATGCAGCAGAAACAGACCTGCAAAGGCATCATATATTGAAATTATAGTGTTACATTATAGAAGAAATATGTATTCTTTAATAAAAGCAAGCTTGAAAAAATCTGCAGGCTAACAGAAAACTATTTTCCAAATGACCAAGCAGATTTGAGAAAGAACCACATTGGGAGTCTAGAATTAAAGGTAAATTAGAATTAAAAACTCAGTGGATGGATTTAAGAGCAGTGTAGACAAGCTGAAAAGGGAATGAGTAAAGCAGAAGATACATCAGAAGAAAGCAACTCCATGGAAAAATGGGATCAAGATATAAACAGTTTACAGAGGAAAAAAACAGAAGGACTTCAGACTTCTGCCTAGGATACAGAAAGTTGGAAAAAAGCATCATTCCCACACTTACAATCAAAAATCACCATGCAGGGCTACCCTGGTGGCGTAGTGGTTAAGAATCCGCCTGCCAATGCAGGGGACATGGGTTCGAGCCCTGGTCCGGGAAGATCCCACATGCTGCGGAGCAACTAAGCCCCTGTGCCACAACTTCTGAGCCTGCGTGCCTAGAGCCTGCGCTCCACAACAAGAGAAGCCACAGCAATGAGAAGCCCACACAATTTTTTAAAAATTGCTTAAAAAAAAAAATCACCAAGCAATCTGAAAATTGACTATTTTTGTTGAGCCCATCAGAGAGTTGAGGTCACAGGGTACAGGAGGCTGTAGGAAATAGGAAGAGCCTGACAAAAGGGTACAAATTTTCAGTTATAACATGAATAAGATCTGAAGAGCTAATGCATAACATGATGACTATAATTGGTAATACTGTATTGTGTAACTGAAATTTGCTAAGAAAGGAGAACTTAAGCATTCTCACCAAAAAAAAAAAAAAGATAAACGTGAGGTGATAAATTTAGTAATTCACTCAAATGTGAGAATCCTGTCACAATGTATACATATATTAAATATTATAATTTTATTTGTCAATCATATCTCAGTAAAGCTGAAAAAACAAAATATTTTTAAATAAAATAATTTAAAATGAAAATTTTTTTGACAATGAGAACACTACAAATCAAAAGTCCTGGAAACTGTGCCAGGGGGACATTTCTAGTCTTAAATGCATGTATCAGATAAGAAAAGAGGATGAAAATTTTATAACCACAAAATTGAAAGTCTTATAAATAAAATGAACAATTTTTTAGCAAAACGTATAAAAACTGACCCAAGAAAAATAGAATATACACTAATTTTTAAAGTAATTAAATCAGCGGTTAAAACCCATTTTGGGGGTGAGTGAATCCCCGGGCCAGATTGTCTTATAAGCATATTCTACCAAACCCTCAAGAATAAATAATTTCAACCTTATTCAAAAGGTTTTGAACAAGAGAAAAAGGAATAAAACTCATCAACTTATGAGGCTTCCAAAACTTTGATTCCAAAATCAAACAAGGATAATACAAGAAGGAAACATTTCAGGCCAAATTCATTCATAAAAAGAGATGTAAAAATGTTGAATAAAATTTTTTTAACAAACTGAATCAAATAGTGTTTAAAATCATAATACATCACAACCATGTAAGATGTATCTCACAAAGGCAAGGAAAATTCAATACTAGAATATCCACCAACATAATAAATCACATTAAGAAAAGGTAGAAAAAGTACATAATGAACGAAATAGAGACATAAATCTTTTGATTAAAAAAGCATTAGGAAAAAAAAAAAGCATTAGGTACTTCAAAAATCTTATCAAATAGAAATACAAGGGACCTTCTTAATAGCCACCAAAAACTTTATCAAACATTGTTCTTACGGTGAAATAGAAGTATTTCTTTTTAAAATCAGGAACAAGGTAAGAATACCACCTTCGTTGTCTCTATTAAGCATTTTACTAGAAGTATAAAACTGTGATTATCCACAAATAATATGATTTCCATATAGAAGATCCAAGACATTTAAAAAATAATTAAAATTAATAAGAGAATTCAGCTAAGTTGTGGGATATAAAATTATTATACAAAAATCAATCATAATCCTACACATCAACATCAAACAGCTAGAACATTTAATTTTAAAAATACAATTTACAGGGCTTCCCTGGTGGTGCAGTGGTTAAGAATCTGCCTGCCAATGCAGGGGACACGGGTTCGAGCCCTGGTCTGGGAAGATCCCACATGCCGCGGAGCAACTGGGCCCGTGAGCCACAACTACTGAGCCTGCGCGTCTGGAGTCTGTGCTCCGCAACAAGAGAGGCCGCGATAGTGAGAGGCCCACTCACCGCGATGAAGAGTGGCCCCCCGCTTGCCGCAACTAGAGAAAGCCCTCGCACAGAAACGAAGACCCAACACAGCCAAAAATAAATAAATAAATAAATAAATTTTTTAAAAAAATACAATTTACAACAGCAAATAAAACTACAAAGTATCTAAGACTAAATCTAAGAAGGTGTGCAAGATCCTTATAAATTATAAAACACTATTTCATGCCATTAAAGATGATCTAAAAAACTGAAAAGTATTCAATGTTAAAGGATAGGAAGACTAAATATCATAAAGATATTGATTTTCCCCAAACAAAAGTATAATTTAGTGAAATTCCAATCAAAAGTCCATAGAAACTGATAACTTCTAGGAGAAGTAAATGACCAAAAATAGCCAAAAATTTGAAAAAGAGAAATCAGGTGGACAGACTTGCCCTCCCTAAAATCAAGACTACTAATAAGGTTATAAGGTTATAGTAATCAAGGTTATAGTAATAAGGTTACAGTAATCAAGACAATGTTGGCATAGGGAGAAACATTAGATTAATTAGGGAGAAGCAAGGGTCCAAAGAGAGACTTACACATATAAAAATAACTTGATATATGACAGAGGTGGCACTGCAGATCAGCAGGGGTAAGAATGGAATATTCAATCAGTGGTCCTGGGACAACTATCCATATGGAAATATAATTGATCTAGTTGCTACCTCACATCTTACACAAAAAAATCAGTTGCAAGTGGATTAAGACCTACACGTGAAAAGCAAAACTCTAAAACCTTTAGAAATATTTAAACTACGGGAAAACACCTTGTGACCTGTAGGCTGGAAAGAAATTTCTTAGCAAGACACAAAAAGCACAGACTGTTGAAGAAAAGACTGATAAATTCAACCAGGTTAAAATTAAAACTTTCAGGGCATCAGATAAACATACTTAACGTACAAGTCATAGACACAGAGAAGTTACTTGCAACGCATATAAACAATACAAAAATTCTATCTGTAATAAGGAACTCCTACAAATAATAAGACAACCACCCAACAGACAAATGGACAAAGAATATGAGTATAGAGATTCATTAAAGAATATGCTAAAATGCTCAAAAAGCATATTTTTTAATGCTCGACAACACCAGAAGACAAGGAACACACATTCAAACCACAGTGTAATTCTACTTCATACCCATTAGATTGGCAAAAAATGTGACACTACTGGATGCTGGCAATGATGTGGCCCAATAGGAGTTCTCTTAAGGTCCTAGGAAAATCACTTTGAAGTACAATTGGGCAATTCCTAGTAGTGCTGAAGATGCATATAACCCATACCCATGGCCCAGCATTTCCAGTCCAAAATATATCCCCTAAAACTCTTCTAGGTATGATCAAGAAGACTTTTATTAAAATGACTATTGTAGTATTGGCCATAATAAGGAAAAATTGGAAATACCCTAAATGTCCATCAAAGAAATGGATAATTGTGGCAAATTAATTCAGTAGAATACTACACCATTTTAAATGATTAAACTGAAGCGATGTATACTGATGTGACAAATCTCAAAAGACATATTTCAAGTGAAAAAAGGCAAGTTGTAGGGTAAGCACAATTTGACAGCATGTATATAGTTCTAAAATATGTAGAACAATATTACACATTATTTAAGGATACATATATTTATGGTGGAAGTATAAATATGAGGATGGTAAACATCAAAATTAGGAGAGTGGTCACTTTAAGGAAGTGAGCAGAGGAAGGGAAATGTGATCTGGCGGCTGGGGGGTATCCACAGGGAGCTCTGTAATGTTTGGGGGTCTCTTCCATTCTGGGTAGTGGGCACACAGCGTTTTTTGTACTGTTCTCTATATCTTTTAGTATGGCTGAAATAACTTTTTAGGTTTGCTTTTCTTTAACTTTTAATCTAGAAATAATTACAGATTCACAGGATATTGCAAACATGGTACAGAGTGGTCCCTTGTATTCTATGCTCAGTTTCCCCCAAATGGTTACATGTTACATAACTAAAATGCAATATCAAAATAAGGATATTGACATTAGTACATGTGTCTTACAGTTCTTTGTCTTACCACATGTGTAGATTCAGGTAACCACCACTGGAATCAAGATACAGAACTATATTATAATCACAAAGATCTCCCTCACACTACCCCTTTAGAATCACACCTTCCCTCCCCACCCTAATCCCCAACATCCCTAACCCCTGACAACCACCAATTTGTTCTCCAATGCCTTACTTTTGTCACTTAGAAATGGTATACGAATATACATTTTGAAATTGGCTTTTTTCAATCAAAATAAATGCCCTTGAGATCCACCCAAGTTTTTGTGTGTATAAATAGTTCCTTTTCATTTCTGAGTACGAGTCCGTGGTATATATGTCCACGGTTCATTTAACCATTAGCCTACTGTAGTGTATTTTGGCTGTTTCCAGCTTGGGGCTATTACAAACAAGCTGTTATAAGCAATCATATAGAGGGTTTGTATGGACATAAGTTTTTCATTTCTCTGGGATAAATGCCTAGAAGTGTAAGTGCTGGGTTATATGGTAAGTGTATATTTTTTTCTTTTTTTTATTCTTTTCCATTATGGATTATTACAGGATATTGAATACAGTTCCCTGTGCTATACAATAGGACCTTATTATTTATCTACTCTATATATAATAGTTTGCATCTGCTAACCCCAAACTCCCAATCCAGGCTTCCAAGCCCCCCTACCACCCCTCGCTTGGCAACCACAAGTCTGTTCTCTATGTCTGTGAGCCCGTTTCTATTTCGTAGATAAGTTTATTTGTGTCATATTTTAGATTCCACATATGAGTGATATCACATGATATTTGTCTTTCTCTCTACTTCACTTACTATGATAATCTCTAGGCCCATCCATGTTGCTGCCAATGGCATTATTTCATTTCTTTTTATGGCTGAGTAATATTCCATTGCATATATACACTGTATCTTCTTTATCCATTCATCTGTCATGGACATTTAGTTTGTTTCCATGTCTTGGCTGTTGTGAATAGTGCTGCTATGAACATAGGGGTGCATGTATCTTTTCAAATTACAGTTTTTTCCAGACATATGCCCAGGAATGGGGTTGCTGGATCATATGGTAACTCTATTTTTAGTTTTTTGAGGAACCTCCATACTGTTTTCCATAGTGGCTGCACCAACATATTTACTCTTTTAAGAAATTGTCAAATTATATTCCAGAGTGGCCATTTTCCTTTCTCATCAGCAATGTATGAAAGACCCAGGTTCTCCACACCCTCAGCAGCATCTGATCCTGTCATTATTTTTTATTTTAGCTGTCCTGATGGATGTATAGTGATATACCATCATGGTCTTAACTGCATTTCCCTGACAACTACCGATGTTGAACATTTTTTCATGTGCTTATTTGCCATCTCTGCATCCTCTTTGGTGAAATGTCTCTCCATGTCTTTTGTCCATTTTCTAATTCTATTGTTTGGTTTTTTAGTGTTAAGTTTTAAGATTTCTTTATTTCTTTATATAGTCTAGATATAAGTTATTTGTCAGACATGGGGTTTGCAAATATTTTCTCCCAGTCTGTAACTTATCTTTTCATTCTCTTAACAGGATCTTACACAAAGCATAAGATTTTAATTTTGATGAAGTTCAATTTATCAATTTTTTTCTTTTATGTATAATGCTTTTGGTGTCACGTCTAAGAAGTCTTCACCAGGTCCTATATTTTCTTCTAAATGTTTTATAGTTTTATCTTTTACATTTAAATCTGTATATTCCACTTTCAGTTAATTTTTGTATAAGGTGTAAGATTAAGTCAAGGTTCTATTTTTTTTTTTGCTTGCCTATGGATATCCAATTACCCCAGCACCAGTTGTTGAAAAGACTATACTTCTTCCATTGAAACATTTTTGCACCTTTATCAAAAATCAGTTGGCCATACTTGTGTGGGGCTATTTCTGCGTTCTCTATTCTATTCCATTGATCTTTGTGTCTATCCCTCTCCCAACACCACACTGCCTTGGTTACTGTACTATATAGTAAGTCTAAGTATTGGGTTGGCCAAAAAAGTTTGTTTGGGTCTTTCTGCAACATCTTACAGAAAAACACAAATGAACTTTTTAGCCAACCCAATATATGCAAGAGTGGTTCAAAATTTAAAAGTCAATCAGTCAATGTAAATAATTCACATACAAACAGACTAAAGAAGGAAAATCACATGATCATATATATTGATTCAGGAAAGATGGTGACAAATTCAACACCTGTTTATGATTTTAAAACTTTCAGAAAACTAGGAAGAGAGGGGAATTCCCTTGACATCTACAAAAAAGATACAAATAATGTACGTAATAATGAAAAACTGAGTGCTTTCCTTCTAAGATCAGGATCAAAGCAAGGCCACTCGCACCACTGCTATTCAACATAATACTGAAATTTCAACCAGCACACTAAGGCAAGAAAAGGAAATAAAAGTCATGCAGACCAGAAAGAAAAAAATTCAGTTGTCCCTATGTGCAGATGACATGATCATCTGGGCAGAAAATTACAGAATATACCAAAAAACAACAACAACAACTAGAACTAATGAGTTCAGTAAGGTCAGAGGATACAAGATCAACATATGAAAATCAACTGTATTTCTATATACCAGCTATGAACACATGGAAACCAAAATTAAAATTACAATGCCATTTACAATCACTCAAAAAGAAATGAAATACTTAGGTATAAATCTTTTAAAAATGTACAAAACTTGTATGCTGTAAACTACAAAACACTAGCGAAAAGAAATCAAAGAAGATCTAATTAAGTGAAGAGACATATTGTGTTCATGGATTGGAAGACTCAATATAGTAAAGATGTCGACTCTCCCCAAATTGACATTCAGGTTTAATACAATTTCTACCAAAATCCCAGCAAGATTTTTTGTCAACGTTTTATAATTTTTAAAATCTTAGATCAACCAGTTTTTATGGATTTCAACTGAAAGAATGAATATCTGTGTGCATGTGTGCACGTGTATGTGTATGTGTGTGATTAGGCCTTAATTCAATTAGTGCAATACAACGCATTGTTGTGCTTGGATATTTATGAAGGGCAGGTGGGAGTGGGAGTCGAAAATGTCCTCCCCAATTAAGTTCAAGTTATATGAAATATAACATAGAACCACAGGTGAAACAAAAAAGTACGTGGACCACTGGATGTTACAGCTTTAGTCCAAAAACATTTTTACTTTGCCTTTTCTTTCTTCACCCTCATCTTAGGCCAAAATGGGAGACATTTCTCTCCCTCTTGGCTGCCTTTCAGAACAAAGCTGAGCATGACAAGGTCCACAGTAAATTCCAGATTTGACTCTTCCTATAGCCACTTTACTGCATCACTTTCCTCTTGGCCTCTGCCAAGCTAAGAGAGATCCAAAATCTACTTGGGCCATTTTAGACCCACATAGCCCTCTTTCTTGCCTGCATCTTGCCCAGCCAACAATGCCATGTATTCTCTTACCTTCCTCTAACTGTTGTTCTCTGCCTCTACATTCCCACTGGCACACAGGTGTCCCGGTCTCATTATGAAACACTCATTAATATTCACCACGGGTACCCTTGTGGGTGTCCTCCCTACCCACAGATGTGTCTAGACTTCCATGAATATCAGCACTGAGAAAGCAGATTAAAAATCGGTGGTGAGGGGACTTCCCTGATGGCGCAGTGGTTAAGAATCCGCCTGCCAATGCAGGGCACACGGGTTTGAGCCCTGGTCTGGGAAGATCCCGCATGCCGCGGAGCAACTAAGCCCATGCGCCACAACTACAGAGCCTGCGCTCTAGAGCCCGCAAGCCACAACTACTGAGCCCGTGCACCACAACTACTGAAGCCCGCGTGCCTAGAGCCTGTGCTCCTCAACAAGAGAAGCCACCGCAATGAGAAGCCCGCACACCGCAATGAAGAGCAGCCCCCGCTCGCCGCAACTAGAGAAAGCCTGCGCAGCAACGAAGACCCAACGCAGCCATAAATAAATAAATAAATTTATTTATTTTTTTAAAAATCAGTGGTGAATCAACAGGGAAGGCACAGAGCTCTGAGGTGGGGCCCAGAGCGATGGGGCTGAGGGGGCACCTGTTGTGGCTTGACTATTATGCCACTCACAAATCAGTTTGACAGAAGATCCTACGAGAAGGTCAAATTAAACAACTGCTCTTGGTAGTGCCTGGGAATTTGGTTGGTTGATAATCCAAACATAACTCAGCAGACTTCACTGTTCACACTTCAATCCAGACATCCTGATGCTATATAAACTTAGCCCTGATTGGACCTCACTGAGTTCAACAACTCTGCTAAATTCAGGGCAAGCTGAAATGCTCTGCAATTGTTCACATGGCATTCATGGCCGAAACACTGGCTATGGCTTCACTGCCAGTGGTGGGCAGGGTGACCTACAATTAACAAATCAATGAGTATTTGCTGCCTGAGCACCCTCTAAGTGCCAGGTGCCACACTAAGCACGTTGGCTGGTAAATGTCAAACCAGCTACGGCCTCTGCTTTCCAGGATCTTACAGTCTAATGGCAGGGGAGAAGAGCCATCACCTACGAAACTGAGACCTCTTCAATATGGTACTGATGGCGAATTTGCAGGTAGATTAAAAGGGGAGTGGTCAGAATAAACAGAAATATCAAGGAAGAATTCACGGCCAGGACGAGATTTTTTTCTGGGTCTTGAAGGATGGCTAGTGATTCGGTGTGTGGAGAAGAAAACAGAAGCTATTTGAATCAGAAGGAACTCACCAGCCCCACAGAGGGAGCCGGCCAACTAGCTGCTGTGCCCACATCCAGAGCTACTTTGGGTTACCCTTCCACAGTGAGCAGGAAGTACCTGGAAATGACAGCCACCAAGACAGACCCAGGTGGATGCCCACCTCACCAGTTCTCCTTGGAACTTAAGGGGACCAGCCACTGACACTTCAGAAAAGCACAACATAGAGAAACAAAGTCTTGGTCGTAAGACCGACTCAAGTTCAAGCAAACTACTTTTACTCTCTAAACCTCAGTTTCCTTGTGTTCCAAATGGGAACCAAACTCACAGGACTGTTGTGAAGAATAAATAAAATAATGCGTGCACATTGCCTGAAACATAATACACACTTCATAAAAAGTAACTCTTGTGCCTGTTTTAGTTTTATATGGTCAGTATTCATGTAGATTTATTTATCTACCCCCTCACTCTTCATTCCTTCCTATATCCCTGTGCTTCCTTCTGGAATCCTTTTCCTTCTGTCCTAAGAATTTTTTTAGTATTTCTTTTAGGATAGGCCTGCATGTGAAGAATTCTCTCTGTTTTTGTTTGCCCAAAGATGCTCTATTTCACTTTAACTTTTGAAGGGTGTCTTCAATGTGTGTCGAATGTTAGATTAGCAATTATTTTCTTTTAGCACTTTAAAGATAGCCTTACATTGTCTTCTGGCTTTCATCATTTCTGGTGAGAAGCCAGCTGTGGATCTTATTGCTGTTTGTTTGAAGGTCACGTATATTTTCCCCTCTTTGGCTGCCTTTAAGATTTTTCTCTTTGTCTTTGTTTCTGGCCATTTTACTCCAAGAAGCCTAGATATATGGGTTTTCTTTGTATTTATCCTGCTTGAGGTTCGTGGTGTTTCTTGGGCCCATAGCTTGATGTCTTTCATCACTTTCATAAAATTCCTGGTTATTATTTCTTTAGATATTGTTTCTGCCCCATTATCTCTCTCCTCTCTTTCTGGGATTCCCAATGCATATATGTTAAACCTTTTCACCATATTCTTTCTCTTATACTCTTTTCTGAATTTTACATTTTTTTCTTTAGTCTGGATATTTTCTTCTACTTCCAGATCGCTATTCTCTTCAGGTGTGCCAAACCTACTGTTAAACCCATCCTATGGTGCATTTTTCACTTCCAGAATTTTTCTCTTTTCTGTTCATAGATTCCAGTTCTCTCTTGAAGTTCTCCATCTTCTCATGTAACTTCCTTTTAATGTCCATTTCTACTCATTCTAAGATCTGTATCTTCTATGGGTTTATTTCTATTATCTCTTTTTTTCTCCATGTTTTTTGGTCATGTGGTCTTGCTTCTTGAGATGACTCAATTACTTGAAGCCCCACAACTGCAAACAATTATCTTCCAAACAAGGTCCTCAACTCTACCCATTTCTCTGAATTTGGTTCTTAACCTCTCTCTCTCCTTACCAAGTGGTTCTAGAATTCTAGCAAGTTTATGTCCTGATCCTTTAAACATAGAATAACAATGCTATACTTATTTCCTCAGAGCATCCAAAATAGTATTTGAGGACCTCACAAATCAACCTAACTTTCCACCCTTCCCCTCATACATCCTACAATCCAATGAAGTAGAACCAGTTACCACTGCTGTTTCTTTGTTTTTCTACCCCAGTGCACATTTCAGCTATTTCCAGCAGGATGCCCCTTCGTTCATATCCAACTATCCAAACCCTACTATCTAAGTCCCAGATTAAATGGCATCCCCCATAATTAAACCTTGAATCCTCAGAATCTGTATTAATCTCATCCTTCTCTGAACTCCCAGAGCCTTTTACTGGAGTGTTATTTATGCCCAGGTCCTATTTGCAGCACCAGCTAACTGAGGGTGGCGGACAGTCCTTGTCTGTCTTCTGAGGATCCACTCTCCCTCCTCGTGGCACAGTCACAGGCCCCTCTGACTCTCCTCTCAGCAGCCACCTCTCCCCACTCTCAGACCAGGTGGCTCCAGCAGAACTACCTCCCACCTCTGACTCCCAGGACCTGCGAACTTCAGCCAGGGAACTGGTGTGGAATTTGCGGGTGGCTAAGCTGAAAAGATGTCACATGATGTCATTTCTCTGCCTCAAACCCTGAGAAGGCTCCCGTTTCACTTAGAGGACAAGCCGAGAAGGCTCTAGATAGAGCGTGCCCTCCCCTCGTCCTCTTTGACCTTTTCTCCTGCTGTTCTTCTCCTCGTGTCCACTTCAGCCACACCAGCTACTCTGATACTCCTCAGACACGCCAGGCTTAATCCCGCCTTAATTCCTTTGTTCCATCTGGTCCTTCCACCCTGCCCACAGACGTCAATTTGACCGACCTCAGATGGAAACCTGAAGGAGGCTGTGCAAATCTCACTTTCCTGGCAAGGCTCATCCTGACCCCCATTTACAAGTAGCATCCAGCACTCCTGATGCCCCTCTCTCTGCTTACTCTCTCCTTTCTCTCTTTCTAACAGACTCTGTATTTTGCTTATTCATACCTTTACTTATGTTTACACCTCATGTATGTAACACTGGAATCCAAGCTCCCAAGGGCAGGAATCTTTGTCTGCTGGGCTCGTTGATATCTCTCAAGCCCTAGAGCAGCGTCTGGCTCAGAGCAGGCACTGCATACCTATCCGCTGACTGTTGCATCAACTTGGTATCATCTCATTTCCATAAGCAGCATCCCTGCATGGCATGCTCCATCTGGATACTTGAAAGATGCTGATGCTCAGGTAGGGTGAGTGTTCTGTGAAAATTCCAACTTCAGGGGCGGCTATGTCGACTCTCATGGGCGGGGACACCCCCCTGCCCTGCAGCCACCCGTGCCCCCCTCCTCACTTGGAGGGAAATTCTATTAATCAGGCAGAGAAATCAAGTCAGGGAAACACAGACTTCATTTGGACCCTGGGAAGCGGAGATGGGGCTAAATAGAAACTCTTCGTAAAATAAATCTGTGGAAGCGTAGTAAAATACATCTAGGGCCAGAGTAAATCAGAGGCTCAGTGCAGCTCAAATGGCCTCCTGATGTCAAAATGTAAACATTCACCAAGCATGTCATGCTTTTGCACTTCGCAGACCCTCTCGTATCTATTATTTTACATTCTCTTCAAAACGACTCTAAGAAACAAATCATTCTTTCTTAGAAGTTGAGGAACTGGTGCTCCAGGAGAAAAGATACCTATAAAGCTGTCCAGCTATGTGGTGATGCTAGAGGACAGGTCTCAGGACTCAGAGAACAGAAATTTCCCTCTGGGGTGTTTGAAGCCCAAAGGTGCATGGGGGTGTGCCCTGGGGACCTGAGGCCACAACGTAGACGTGGCATGTCTCCCCAGAGCATCAATTCTATCCTGAGGTTCATCGAAATAAAAAGTGTTATTCTTACATTAAAACAAATGTGGGTTTTGTATAAAGCACAATGCAAAATATTTCCATGAATTATTAAGATTTTTTAAATTAGACTTAGAACAAATTTCCATATTTACAAAAGTCAGCTTCGAGCTCTGTAGCACCCTCCCCCAACCCCTACCTGGCTCTTACATTAACTACTGTGTGACTTTGGACAAATGACTTTCACTTATCTGAGCCTAGTTTTTCTCATCTGTAAAATGGAATCATAATGCCTGCCTCGTAGGCCAGCTGTTATGAAGATTAAATTAAGATACATACAAGAAGCCCTGCAAACAGAGCCTGACACAGGAGGAAAAATGAAAACATTCACTTCTTTATCATTATTATGTTGGAATATTAGATAAGAAGCAAGGAGCCATCACCCCATTAAAACTCCCCAAACTCCTAATGTGTCCAATTTAAGGTTTCACTTGAGAAGCAAGAACTGGAAAAGATTTAGAGGACAGAAACTGCAGAAATGATTAGGGATTAAAGAGCAAGAAGCTTGAGGAAAGGTTAAAGGAACCGGATTTTCTTTGAACTTGAGGAGAAAAGAGCTGAAAGAGAGAATCAGAAAGAACCTTCACAAAATAAAGAAAAAAGCTCAGCTGCTGTCCACCTTCACCGGGGCTGGAAGGGGATGCCGCTCAGACCTCAGCTGGGGCGGAGGAGCGGGGGAGGGGGAGGGCCTTTAGGCATCAGGGCATCTGTGTGGTTATTAGGAACCTTAGAACCAATGACAGAAGAGTGGAACCCACTTCCCCAGAGATTTCCTTGGACGTCGTAAAAATGGGGTACTGATGCATGGATAAGGAGGAGCTGGTCCTCTAAGCAGACAGCTTGGCCATCTACAGGGTGGGGTTTGATGTCCCTTGAGTCCAGATTGCCCCCATTATCCTCCCACTGGCCCTGCCTGGTTGCCTGTGGTCCTGTTTTACTTACTATGTTGCCTTAAGCTATTTATGGCTCCAAAGAATAAACGCTACCTGGAAGGCATCATCCGTTCAGTAAGAGTCTTTAACACCATAACTTATTAAAGTTGCTCTTGACAACCAGGAGAACACTCAGGAAAGGGACACAGAGCTAGTATGTTTTGAAACTTAGATGAGAGACAGGCAGACAGAGCCTAGCCGAGGACCACCAGGGGATGGGGCTGGCAGCAGGGAGGGGCCAGAGGACAGACCGCATTTCGTCATCAACCCTGCACTCATTCTGCTTTTAGCTGGCTCTGGCCACGCAGCGGGAGCTCCCTGAAGGCAGGGCCTTTGCCTGTTGATGCCATTATTCCCAGAGCACCTGGTCACCCACCCCTGCACAGCACACGGACGAGCTGGCTGTCAGGGATGCACCCCTCACCCCCCGACGCGGGCTGCCAGCCACTGGTGGCCAGCTCTGCGGCTGCAGCTGTGACCTCTAGGCCCCCGGAACCTGGGTCTGAACTGTGCCCCATCACTTCCTGCTCAGGGATTCCAGTCCCAAACCTGAACTGCAGACTCTCTCCTGAGACCATGCCATCCTCTCGCCCCACCCCCCGGGCCCCTCTGCCCAGTGTTCCTCACTGCCTCTCCCCCAGCCGTGCCCCTTGTCCCCTCCTCCCCGCTCCTCTCTCCCTCTCCCTGTCCCCAGATCGGTCAACCCATCCATCTTGTCTCCTTCCCCAGTCTGTCCTGCCTCCTACCCTGATCTGTCCTCTTCTCCCCCAACATCTGTCGCATCTCTTCTCCCTCCCAGATCTGCTTCGCTACATACGTGCCCAGCTCTTTCCCCTGGCTCCGTCCTGCTCACCCTTCTATCCCCACATCTGGAGCCACAGCTGCGTTTCATTAGAAGAGGGCGGGGTGAGACTATTCACGGGGCCTGAAATGGGATCTCAATCCCCCTAACTTTAAAAAAAAAAAAAAAAAAAAGCACTTGGTGCATAGTAGGTGCTCAATAAATACCAATAAACCAGTGAGTGAGTGAATGAATGTTACCGAATGAATAATTTAATAACAGCAACACTGGAAAACATCAGAGTGGAGAAAACAAGACACCGTGACACCCTCATATCAGAATACTCCACAGCACCGAGTATTTCTCAGGTGTAAGTAGACAGTGTGTGATTCCTGCTTTCTGGGGAGACGGGTCCTGCGAGAGAGATCCCCCCATCACCCACGGGAAGCCAAGTGATTGCCAAGGTTCAGGATGTGATTGGCTCTTGTTTCAGATGGAGGAGGGAACAATAACAATGGGAAACACTGACACTCTACCTGCCTTAAAGCTCACTCCCCCAGCCCTCAAAAACTCCCTATGGGCAAAACACAATAGATACACAAGATCCGTGTTATTCTTCTTTCCTCAGAGGCCAGGAGTCCCTAGAAACCCTGGAACAAGTCCCCTGTGGTCAGTAAGCATCATCCTGCGACGTCATCCAGATGTTGAGTGAGGGGGGTAACTGCTGGGAAAGGAACCTGGTACCCACCTTCCATCTCAATGCAGCGGTGCCAGGAATGCAGAGGAGAGGAGGTGGCTGAGTGCAGGAACCGAGCCCCCAGGAGCTGGGCCAGGAGGGGCCGGGGCTCATGTCAGGAGCGGCGGCTGAGGGCAGAGGTCTGGGCAGGGGGCAGGGGTCCAGGCCAGGGGACCTGCCTCAAGGCCTGCGGGGGTGGGTGCACCCTCGCTGCCGTCACCACTTAGGCTCAGCAGGGTGCCCCGGAGGGCGCCACCAAGTGACCCACCTGCCTGCTCCCAGCCCATCGTCTGTGCTCATCGGAGCCAACCCCGTGGCCCCTCCCTCGGGACAGGGCGCTCGGTGGACACAAGCAGCCGCTGAGGACGGCGCTGGGGGCCTCACCGCTGGTCAACATCACCCAGGACATCACCCCCCGAAGCTCCTGGTCCCGCAAGAAAGTCAGCGCTTGGTGCCACGTCTGGCTCTCGGTGGCCCTGCCACACCCATCGCACGCAGCCCAGGTCAGTGATTCACTCCTGACCTGCCTGCCGCACACACCGCTCGCTGAGGTGGCCTTCTGGCCTCAGTGGGGAAGCACAGGTGAGGGGTCAAGGTGTGGGGTGCTACTGCCCCCTGCTGGCAGCTTCCAGAACATTCCAGGCTGATGTCAAAGAAGACAGCACAGGCCGGAAGGGCGTCCTCCCTTCCTCCACTCAGCGCAACACCACGGAGCCCACTGGGTGGGTGGCTCCCACTGGGGCCGTGGGACTGGCCGCGTCCGGGGAGTGGGGGGGGGCGGGCAGCTCGCAGGGCGGGAACAGGCAGCACAGAAATGAGAGGGGGAAGGAGGGCAGAGAGAGCGAGCTCGCCAACCTCCCCCAAAGAATAACCATAACAGCAACTCCACTGACACCCTCCTTCACGGGACACAGAGAGACTCACATACACTAAACGTCACCTCGAATCCAAACAACCTGAAGGGCATGACAGGGCAGCGATGGGTTTCCTGCCACTTTGCAGATGAGAAAGGACGAGGCCCAGGGAGCTGTGACACTCACTCACCCATATCACACAGCCAGGTGGGAAATGAGACCCCCCACACGGGGTCTGCCTTCCTTGCCCAGGACTCTGACAGATAATATTAAACAACTGTTTCTGGGCCCCTGTGACAGGTCCCAGAACATCTGCAATCACGAGAGCTCATTGTGACAAAAACACACGCCCCAGCACCACCAAGACCTGGCTTGTGATCTGGCGACAGCCAGGCGTGGTCTGGGAGAGGCGTGGTCTGGCCACGGTCTGTGCTCTCTGTAAGAGGCTGAAAAGTACATTAAACAGGGATGAGCAAATACCAGAGAAAACAGAAGCATCTTAGAGCCCGGAGACGCCCCCCAGCGTAGCAGGCAGACAGCCCGCAGGATGCAGACACGCCGGGCTAGTGGCTGCAAGGCCGGAGCTCCAACAGTTTGCTTGCTGGACATGATGCTCCTGTAACAAGTGACCAGCATGGCCATCACCAAGGAGGAGCCGAGCTCCTTAGGTAAAGGTAGCCAGAGCTCTGGGCTCTCCGCAGGCCCATATCCTCTTTGGTTTGGGAACCTTCTTCCTCTCCTCCCCTGGGGGGCAGAGCATCCCCTGGTCAGTGTCCCCAACCTTCTATCCCCTCTCCCCCCCTCCTCCCTGCTTTTGTCTGGTCTCCTATGGCCCCTGCCTGAGCCGCTACCCCGCACTGCCCTCCCCCTCCTCCTGCATCTCTCCCAGCTGCGACCAGGCCAGGGTCAAGGGCAGGGCTGGCCCTTCCAAGCAGGATTAAACCAACTGGAAAGAAACAAGCACACCCCTCATCCTTGTTTCCCTGAGTTGGCCACAGCAACAGCAAAATGTGTCCCCTGGTCTGGATGGAGGAGCCGGTGACAGATGGGTGACTTGTTCTTCCTCTGGATTTTTTCTTTTAGTGATCAGAGAGGAGAGGAGGAATATTTATTAGTAAGGAAATGGGACTTGTCGGAGCCTGTGAACGCCCCACACACATGTCTGCTCTCCAGAAAGAAGGAAAACAAGTTAAGGAATCCAGGACCCTTGTGAGCTATGGAGCGGTCTCTCCTGTGCACCCAAGGGGCTGCGATCAAAAGCTCTCGCCAGCTAGAAAGGGGAGCGGCCAGAGAAGAAAAGGCAGCCCAGCTCCCAGCGCCAGCGGCACTGGGGCTCGTTTCCAGCCCTCAACCTTGCCTGCCTGGCCTACTTCTGCCATCCCTGACCCCTCCCTGCCACCCTGGGCCACGTGGCGTTACATCAGCTTGCAAATGCACCCAATCTGCTCTAGGAAAGCTTCCTGTGGGAGGGGCCACCTCCATGGGGACTCTGGGATCTTTATCCCCTGTCCTCAGAGTATCCACCTTCTCAGAACAGGTCGGGCCTGGGCAGCAGCCTCTTGGCCTCATCCACTGCCCCATCGCGCCCTGTCCTATAAGGAGCCGGTGCTGACCAGGACGGCACTCAATGCCCACCCCTTCCTCAGGGACCGGCTTCCATCCACAAAAACAGTGCTCAGCCCCACAGAGGCAGAGGGATGGATAAGACCCCCTCCTCCTCCTCACAGAACCTTCATGCCTGAAACAGATGATCAATGACAAAAAATCACATTTCTGTATCTCTTAACTGTTCAGAAGAGTGTTTATGCAATTATCTCATTTCAGATTCCTAACAGCGCTGGGTAAGAGCTGGTTTTCAAATCTCTGCTTCTCGGAAGCGAAAACTGAGTCTCAGAGAGATGAGGAGAGGTCCCAGCCAGAGCCTGACCCCAAGACTTCGGCTCAAAGCTCTCCCACTTGACTGCCCACAACTGGACGGAAGGACAGGGTCCTTCCGCGGTTTCCAGGGATGGGGAAGGGTTTGATTGATGCCGTGACAGAGACACGACCCCCCCGAGGTCCTGAGGTGTGGAACTGAGGATGCGGGGACGTCCACCCACACGAGCCTCTCTCACAAACCAGATGTCCTGACGCAGGAGCAACACAGGCCAAGGAGAGGGGACAGGTCATCCCCGCTTCTGAACCGTGGGCTAGGAGCAGAGCGGACAGGCGAGGAGGCCCGAACCAGAAGTTCAGAGCCAGGTCCTGGCAGGTGCTGCCTGGGGTCACCTTCTAAATGAACCCTCTGCACGGGCCACCCCGTGTCACAACTTCCGCCCAGCTCTGTAGAACCCAGGGGCTGGGAAATGTCCGCCTAGAGAGTCTTTCTTGGAAAGAAGACTTGGGCCTAGCTTTTCCTCCCCATCCTTTCTCTCGATCTTCCTGACCTCCCAGCCCCTGCAGCCCGTGCTGTCTGAGCCTCATGCGCGGGCCTCTCCTGCCCTCTGCTGGACAGGCTGCAGCAGTGCGACCACATCCCTGTGCAACCCAAACGCAAAAATCGCCTTTCCTCCCATCACCTCTCCAGTCTTTGCTCTTTTCCCACAGGATGCTGTGTCTGGGCCCTACACCAGGGCCAGACTGATGGGGGGAGGGAGCCTTTCTCTCTGTTCCCTCATTCCTATTCCGCTTTCCTCCTCCTGCAAATGAGGATCCCTCCTTTCTGACACCAGCACTCAGGGATTGCCTGGCTAGCGTCCAGCTCCTTCCACAGGGCTCTGATACGGGTGGGCTTCCCCCGCACCATGACCCCTTCTCCCCAGGTCTCCCTGTCTGGATCTCATCTCTTCCATCTGCCTGCCAGTCTGGTCTCCTCACCCACCAAAGGCTCTGACCTCAGGTAAGAGCTGACTTGGCCCCAGATGCCCAGCTGTGAGCACCAGCTCCAAGGCTCTGGGATGCCTGTTTCTGAACCTCTGCTCCTCTGGGTCTGTGTGACTTGCTTCTTGGCCCCGGTTCAACCCACTTCAGGTTAACCGACACTGACCTCTGCTTTAGCAGGCAGCGTGCTGCGAGCAGTGGGGACCACAGAGTTCAGTCTGCCAGGGAAGGTGAATGTGGGTAAAAATCATCACAGTAGAGGGCACGGGGTGCTGAACCAAGACCTTACGAGGACAGTGACATGGGAACCCCTAGAGGGAGGCTCTGTGGGGAAAGGATCAGAGTCACAAGCTGATGAGTGAGCAGTTTCACCTGAGGGGAGCGGGGCGAGGAGGTTGGCTGTAATGACTGACACCTACCAGGCACTGTCTTTACCTACATCATCTTCTACCCTCACCCTCAAGTTAAATTATTATCCAACTTGTACAGACGATAGAGCCGCAGAGCTAGAATAGCTTACACCTGGTTCCACAGGCACAGAGTTATTTGACTCTGGTCTCAAGTGCCTTGCACCATATTCTGTCGCTCCTCCAACAGAAGGCAGAGCCCGAGCAAACTTGTGGAGCCTGGAGACTCACCCGGGAGTGAGCATGTTCCCAGACAGGTGGAGACAGAGCTGAGTGAGTGTGGTTTTGTAGTAGATGGGGTGCTATGACCTACACCTTCAGAGCTTTGCAAACAGCTGGCAAAGAGGGCAAGACTAGGGGTGGATGACCAGATGTCCCTCAATAACCCTTCTCTCCTTTCTCTATGGCACTTGAACCCTTGGTTTATTGCTTAGTTTTTGGTCACCCTAAATAAAAACTACATTTCCTGGCTCTCCTTGCTAATAGATGGGACCATATGGCTAGGGAAATGTGAGCATAATCTATGTAAACAACTTCTAGGTGATGCTTTTAAAGGAAGGAGCACGCCTTCTCTTCCTCTTTTGCTTCTTCCACTGACTGGACTGCAGCTGAGCTGCCGCAGTGCATGGGATCCTGCAAACAAGGGCAGGAGCACAGGAACATCAAAGCAAGGACCCAGAAGACACTTGTGTCCCAGGCACCACGGAGCTGCTGTGCTGTCCCAGCAGTTACTTGTGAAAGAGAAATGAACTCTGGTGTTCAAGCTGTTGTTATTTGTGGTCCCTCTATGAGGGGGGTCTCAGCCAGAGAGGATGAAGTCCGAGGCCATGGCAGTGAACATGAAGAGGAGGGGTGAGGGTGGGTTCTAGGGGCATCATGGAGGTAACTCCAACAGGACTTGGTATCTGATTGAACGTGGGGTGTGAGGATGGAGGACCAGCCTGGCATTAAGTTGACAGCAGAACGGAGGAATTTGAGATAGGCTGTCCTTTTCTGTTTCTGTCATTTCACTTCTGCATCTAACTTCCTCCTCAGACATCTCCTGTTCTTCAGGACCTCTCCTTTCCCTGGATCCAAAATCACTTTGCCATGACCCCTCCTGCCTCTATCCCTCACACATGCTTCTCTCTTTGCTGGAACACCACCTCCAGCCCGCATCACCTTTGCCTGACTAAATCATAGCATCTTTTATAGACTCAATGCCAACACGCCTCCCCAGGAAGCTTCCCTGACCCCCCTGAACTGGATAAGGTCCCCGCCCTCTGTACTTTCACTATGTCCAGCACTCCCTTCTGTGTCACCATGGACCTCTCTGTGCTGGGAGCATTTGCTTCCTGGTCCATTTCCCTCATTTAACCAGGAGTCCCTTGGGGACAGAGACCATATTCATCTTTGGATTCCCACTGCCTGGTATAGTGTCTGGCATAGGATGGGTCTCCAGGAAATGTCACTGTGCAGGATTTTCCTTTATCCTTGCTCCCCAAAACCACCCTCTGGCTCCCCCCTACCATCGCCCCATGTAGGTTCCACTGTCTGGGTTGCAGCCGTTAAATGAATCAAAAGCAAAACAAGCCAGCAATGTCAGGCAGCTTCCTGCAGCCGCCACTCCCCATGCTCTGACTCAGAAGTGCCATTATCAAGAGGTAACCGGTTTCTATATTCTCACTCCCCATTTGGGCAGAAAACAACATGAAGCAAGCTTTCTCAAGGATGGTTAACTTGAAATGTTCTGCGCCTTAAAATTTAGGTCTCCATTTCACAAATGATTCAGCCTTAGATGAAAGAAGACAAATGTCGCTGTTTGATGGAGAGAAAGTTATGAAACACCACACACGTCAAACTCCATATCCCTTTTCCTCCTAATGCAGCAAAATGATACCTGTATCGCCGTTCAATCAAAGGCTTACCAAGGGAGATGGGGCTGTAGCGGTAATCATCGGATGTTTCTGGCAACCCCTCGCACCAATCTACTGCACAGCATCGCCATTATAAACCCACGAAAGGCTTCCTCAATTTCACTCCCCGTCCTCATCAGCCACAACAGATATTTATTGACTGCCTGTTATACTCAGGACACTTTGCTAGGTGCAGGAAAGGAAAAGCTGAGGAGAGACTTCTGGAGGATTTTGAAAAGGGGCACATCTGTACCTCAGAAGTAAGTTATCTGCCTCTGAGATGAGTTGCACGTAAAAGGAGACAAACGCAGTGGCTTTTATGAAGAAAAATGGTCTAGACCAATGGGCACCGTCAGACTGCTCTGTGTGCAGTTTTGACCCAATGCAGAAAAATGATGCCATCATAATTATTCAGTTGCACGGTAACCAGGTCGATACGCTGCATCCATTTACCTCCTGCAGCCTTGCTCCGGCACTGCCAATGCGAGCCAGTGGGCAAAATGGTTTCCGTGATCCTGTTCTCCATTTGGTCATGAAAATGTGAAGACTGAATCTATCACTGTTTTGAAGTCAAGATGATCTGCACTCTTGAAAAGGGCTGCCTGTCTCCAAAATCAGTCACGCTGAGAATTAAAACAAATGCGACGCTTTTAGGGAGAAAAGACAGAACTCTATGGACCCAGAATCTCCACATGCCTTTTTTAATGAGCATGAGAAAATGACAGAAACATCATTGTCCTACAAATGCTCACTGAGTCACTCAGCTATATGAAGCCTTTATCTGTCTTTTCTGAGCATTTCTTAAAATCTCTTTCCACATTCCAATCACCTAGTGTCATTATTAGCAAAATATTAAAATTCAACTGTTACTCATTTGTGCAAGAAAATTTGAAGGAAAATTATTCAGTATTTTGAACCACGGGAGTTTATATATTTGACATATACCATTTGTGTATCAAGAGTCTGTGTACTAGAGGTAGGTAGGCCTCTGTCCCCATTGAGAATGCAGAGCCTGAGAGAGACCAAAAAGCAATGTCATCACTCCAAAAGATGAGAAGACTGAGGCCCAGGAAGGGGCACGGCCATCACAGTCACAAAATGGGATGCAAGGGGCAGGACTGTCATACAGTGACACCAAGACCCCACTCTGGGTTTCCTGGGCACCAAGCCAGCTGGAAAAGCTCCTCCCTAACTTCTCCCAGTGCAAAGTGCTGCACTCAAGCCCACTTCTCATTGGAATGGTGGGTATCCTCCCTCTCTACCCTCACCCTCTGCAGAGGAGCTGCCACTCCCGAGGGGCCCCAGATCTCCAGGGGCTGAGCAGCTGGTGCTCCCAGAAAACTCTCAGCAACAGCTGGAGCTGGAACCCAGATGCCCCGTGCCAGGCAGTGAGGGCTCCCTTCCCTGGTATCAAGTCACTCTCACACTTGCCCCCAAAATGAGGCAGACCCCTGCCACTGGAACGCAAACCCACACTGCACATCCAGCAAAGCCCTGCCCTGGCATGGCTCTTTGGAGGGATGACGGGAGGGTAATGCCAACTCTGCTTTGTAGGCTCCCTTTCCCCCCACCACCCACAGAGAAGTCTGGTTCTTCACCTACGCCACGTGACACTGTGGGATGTGTACCAGTCCTGTTGCATAACAGATAGGTGCCTAGGTGGGACCTCTCTGTGTGACCATGGTGATACTCACAGGACCACTTTGTGGCACGCAGAACCAGTTGGCAGCAATAGTTGGGAAGAAAACCTAGCACCCATCTCCCAATCTGCTACCTTGTTATAACTTACTTCACAATACTTCTGCACAGATGGTAGTACATACATACCTCTATTAGGGTTCTCCAGAGAACCAGAACCAGTAGGAGATATATACATACATGGAAAGAGATAGAGAGAGACAGATATTTATTACAAGGAATAGGCCCACATGATTAGGGGGGCTAAGAAATCCCAAGATCTGCAGGCAAACTGGAGACCCAGCAGATCCTATGGTGTAAGTTCCAGTCAAAAGCCAGCAGCCTCAAGACCCAAGAAGAGCCCATTTTTCAGTTCCAGTCTGAAGGCAGGAAAAAAATCAATGTCTCAGTTCAAATAGGCAGAAGTTCTCTCTTAGTCAGCCTTTTTGTTTTACTCAGATCCACAACAGATTGCATGAGGCCCACCCACCTTATGGAGGGCAATCTGCTTCACTCAGTCTACTAATTAAATATTAACCTCATCCAGAAACACCCTCATGGACACACCCAGACATAATGTTCAACCAAATATCTGGGCACCCTGTGGCCCAGTCCAGCTGGCACATAAAATTAACCCCCACAGTAACATATAGCATTGTTATCCATGGATAGCCCAGAGGAGGTTGTTTAACATTTGAAGTTCCTTAATGGGGATACACAGTCCAGGCACAGGCAGTTAGCATTTGGAATACTCTCATGAAAATCCCACACCCAACAGGCAGCTACTGACAAGCATTCCAGCCAACGTAATCTCTGATCCACACTAACCACTTCTGTTAATTAGCAGAATGGATGTTAGAAAATATTTTTGTTGCTGAACTGAATGCCGTTCAAGATTCATGGATCGGCTAAAAGATTTCACAGGCATTCTCACCCATGTGTGACAGGAGTGGAAAAATCCACTGAGCCCGATAGCCCATGCCTTTTGGAGTAGCTCCCAGGCCTTAGGATTCCACCAGTGTTTGTGGAGGTTTGTCGCCTGGTTCCAGTTAGATAGTTAGCTGAATCCTCTGCTCAAGCATTACTTCATCTACCCCGAGTATGCAAAGTGCAGAGAAGAATGCCCAAGGGACAGGGAGCTGGGACATCATGGAACTTACAAGAGTGTGTTTAGTAGGGGGGCAGGGAAACATATCCTTCACCTATCTCTAAATAATAGAAGGGATTGCTATCAAAGAACCTAAAATAGTGATGACCCAATTGGCTTGGACATCTGCAACACCATTCATGCACGGCTCTTTCTCCTAAGCCACTCTGTTCACCTTGCACCATCATGCGTTGTGCTCTCCTCCTTAATCAACAGAATCAGGATTCAAAACCACCTGGACAAGCTAGAATATGGACTGTGGGCAACAAAATGAAATTTCACAGAGGTAAATGTAAAGTCCCATGTTCAAGGTTACAAACTGTCCCCTGCAACATTGTAAGATGGGACGGGAGATGGGGTTTGCAGCCGACTTGCATCCTAATCTGCGGACGGTGACTTAACAGAAGTTTACCGAGTCAACAGTGAGGACGCTCAGGAAAAACCATTAAGTGTTTAGATGACATCTAAAGATCCAGGGAAAGAGCAATTACACAGCATTCTGCCCCAGTCAAACCACATCTGGAATATGGCGATAAAATCTGGGTACCATATTTTTAAAGTCATTTTGACAAATGAGAATATATCCAGAGAAGAGTGACCAGGAAAATAAGGAGTCTTAAAATTATAACTTCCATTTAGACAAAGGACTTATGAGATCTATCCTGGAGAAGAGACAACAAAGGGAATAGGTATTTAAACATCAAATAGCTGAAAGCTTCTTATGAGAAAAGTGTTTTGTAGATGAGGGGATGGAAGACAGATGTTGGCCTAAACTAAGAAAGAGCTAAGTGTCCAGCAGTGGCAGGTACTGGCTATGAGATAACTGCTCCCTTATGCAGTAGGTATCGCTGCCACCATCATCATCACCATCCTCATCATCATCATCCCCATCATCCCCATCGCCATCATCATCAACATCACATCCCTGTTTTACACATGAGGTACTAGGACTGAGAAAAGCTAACTCACCCCATAGCAGGTTGCTCATTTAAAAAGCCATTTCCAACACTACCATTCTGTTATTTTTAATTATCCAAGAAGCAATCTCTTCTCTTCTCTCCCTGACTGGAGAGAAGGGAAGGGGAGTCAGGGGGCCACCCTGAGGCCTCACTTTGCTGCTTTGATATTAGACAGACTCTTTGGGATTAAGGCCCCAGTTCTACTATGTACCACTCAGGCACCTTTAGAATGTTCTCTCCCCGTCTGGTCTTCAGCACCTCACAGGTGAGATGGAATCAGTGAGAACAAACTCCTCATGGACTCACGTGTGGACTGACTGAGCTAAGGCAGGTGCCAATGTGACGGTTAACACACAATAAATGTTAGCTTATTATCGTCCACCTTGAACTTGCTGAGCACCACCCAGACACAGATGTGGTCCCTATTCACAGAGCTTACAATCCAGCTGCAAAGCCCTCTTCTTCCAGGAAGACCTCCCTCAAACAAATGACTGAGGGTCTGGAAAACTCTCCAGGGGGTGCTCAGGCCTGGCAGTCTCAAGGGGAACCGTTTTCCATTCCAGATCCTCAACTTCCAAAAGCCCTCCCCACTAAAGCTGATCTACCTGAAAACACCTGCAGCAGAAGCCGCCCACTCAATTTCTGTTCTCCGACTTTACGAAAGAAAGGCACCCTCCCACCCACCCAGAATCTCAACGTGCCGCTTGATTCCAGGTGTGAAAATCTCTGGGGCGCCAGACCAAAGAGCAAGTTTCCAACATTGGTTTACGTGGTGAGAAAATAAGTGACTCCATTCACTTTTTGCAAGTCATGGTTTTTCAGTTCTTTGCTTGCTGGAAAATCCGAAGGGAACCTAATCAAACTGTTGACTGATAGGTTGCGAAAAAAAATTTTTGATGCTAGATCACCATGTGACCATGTGATTTGGGGCTTAAAAAATTAAAAGAAAATTAAAGAACTGAATAACAGGTAGAACAAAACTTCTTCTTTTCCAAATCCTCTTATTTATGTGAGCAAAGTTGTTCAGTGCTTATATCGATAAAAATCAAAATGAGAGTGGGGCTTCCCTGGTGGCTCAGTGGTTAAGAATCCGCCTGCCAATGCAGGGGACATGGGTTCGAGCCCTGGTCCGGGAAGATCCCACATGCCACGGAGCAACTAAGCCCATGCTCCACAACTACTGAGCCTGCACTCTAGAGCCCACGAGCCACAACTACCGAGCCCGTGTGCCACAACTACTGAAGCCCACATGCCTAGAGACCTTGCTCCGCAACAAGAGAAGCCACTGCGATGAGAAGCCCATGCACCGCAAGGAAGAGTAGCCCCCGCTCGCCGCAACTAGAGAAAGCCCGCGTGCAGCAACAAAGACCCAATGCAGCCAAGAATAAATTAAAAATAAAATAAATAAATTTTTTTTAATTAAAATAAGAGTGAAATATACTGACTCCTGTCTCATTTAAGCAATAGTAGTATTTGTCCAGAGAGACTTGACCGTCCCACCCACCTCATGAAATATTTCCATTTTTTAAGTATTTAAGTATTTATCAAATTTTGTAATGTATTTATGTTATTTTGAGCCATAGCATATTCATAATAATTGCAAAAATAACTCAATCCAGAGAAATGTGTTCAACGCTTAAGGACTTACGATCACAAGAAATAAAATTTAACTTTATGTTGCTTTGTGTTGCTGAGAAGTATAAGAAGACAATTTAAAATACTTTTAAAGGCAAAACATTAAATCATAAAATTATTTAAAATGAGTTCAAAGAGAAAATGATGTAAAGTTTCAAACGTTTAAAAAAAAGCTGTAGGGGAATTCCCTGGCAGTCCAGTGGTTAGGACTCTGAGCTCTCACTGCCGAGGGCCCGGGTTCAATCCCTACTCATGGAACTAAAATCCCACAAGCCACGCGGTGCAGCCAAAAAAAAAAAAAAACTTGTATGTGCATTTTGAATAAATGATGGTAGGTATCAAGTCACTAACATTTTAAAAAGTGATATAACTGTTTTTTAAATGAAAATATTTCAAATACACTGGAGGTTATATCTTTTGCAATTATTTCAACTTAATTTGAAATTACTCATAAGGGAACTTAAACATGTGCTACAAGGCACACTGGTTTTCAAAATTCTTTTAAGTAAAAGAGGGTAAAGACCACTGGAGTAGATGATATTCACCTGTTCCAAAAAGGCTACTAACACATTAAAACAACCAATCTGGCCCTCTCTTCCCTTCTCCTCTCTTATTCAAGAAGCATAACTCCTATTCGGTAGACAGGAGGGCCTAGGAGATTCAGATTCCAGCAAGACCAGTAACCAGGACCATCGTCTATCCAAGTATAGGA
The DNA here is from genome assembly GCF_028564815.1 of Eubalaena glacialis. Taxonomy (NCBI): domain Eukaryota; kingdom Metazoa; phylum Chordata; class Mammalia; order Artiodactyla; family Balaenidae; genus Eubalaena; species Eubalaena glacialis. Next base: position 107,627,263 of record NC_083723.1, on the reverse strand, counting down.
AATGAGACTTATCTGGTACAAGGCGGGGATTTGGAACTAAGATCCCTACATAAAGCCAGAACTCTCAAAGAGATGCAACCTCAATAAAGGGGTGGATGAGAAAAATTCATTCACTAGTACAGGGAGACTGCAAGGAAACTTATCTGTTCCTTCCTACTTTATTAGAATAAAGAAGTCTCTGCTGAGAATTCTAGGCACCAGGGCTATGACTCACAAGGGTTTGGGATCTGAAATTACACTATGGATCTGGGACCCTCCAAGAAGAGAAATTAACATGAAATGGATCCATAACAAGAGATAACCCAGGAAACCCGGACAAAGCAAATGCAAAACTTCCCGGAAGGAATGGGTACTTAACCCACAGATCAAGCCCCCCGAAGATGAGAGCTCACAATCCAAAATTACAATTCCAAATTATAAGGAAACAGTCACCTCCAGCAAGAACCAGCAGACAAAACAAACAAGAATACTAGAAAAAAAAAAAAATTTCAAATAAAGGAAAAACTGACAGACAATAAAATCAGAATATTTAAAATAATGAGACATAAACAAAATAGTTAGAAGTATAAAGGCAACACACACCACAAAAGAAAAACGAGAATGAGCTATTTTGGAAAAGATTCCAAAGAAAACTCATGCCGGAGTGATGGGAAGTGCCTGTACACTGCCTGGCAACTGTTAGGGCCCCCAGTCGGATAAGACCTGCAGAGGGTCTAGAGAATGTCCAGCCAGGCAAGAGAAAAGCCAAATTGTTGCAAGCCTGTTTGTGCCGTGTAAATGCCAGGGTGCACCAAGGCCGCCCCCCGGAGTGCATCCATCACCCTGCACTTTGGAGCAAAGCCTGGTTCCATCTAATGACCCGTCAGCAGTCCCTTCCTAGGTTACCTCTGTTGTTTGCAGAGTTAATAAGAAAAACCATGGCTTGTTGTTTTGCCTTGTTTTTAAGATCAATTGTGGGACGCAGATTAGTTTTCAGAATAGAGAGCCGCAGTGCTGAGCCAGCAAAACACCGAGACTGAGAAAACTTCTGCAGTGCAGAATCTGCAGAGAACACTTACAGACTCACCACGTGACAAGGGATCTTGGAGATCATCTTCTTCAACCTTTGTTTTCCATGAAAGGAAACAGGCCCAGAAAGAAGTAACTTTCTCCAGGCTCTGCACCCAGTTTGTGAAAGAGCTGAAGCTCAGACTTGGGCTTTCCATCTCCGAGGCCACAGCAGAGCTGGCCGAGAGCAGTCTTGTGCCAATGGCCAACTTGCCCTTTTTGCTGGCTGCCTCTGGTGAAGCCTCTCCTTGACCTCTCTCAACTCAGAGCCCTGATGCTCTCTTCCTCCATCAGTGCAGCCATCTAAGGGGAGAGGAGGGGGTGACATGGGCAGGAGGGAAGAATTACCCTACATCGTAGTAGAATCATGTGAGAATTTTGTGTGCGTTTTTCAAATACGCTGTCTTCAGGGGAAAATCTGATAAACTGTACTGATAAGACTTTACTTCAAGTTGCATTCCAGTAAAAGAATTAACCTCTAATGGTAAAACTTCCTAGGGACGAGAAGAGACGAAAGAGAAATCTGAGCACCCACCACCACCATCTTTCAGCCCACATTTAGGCCACTCCATCTAGCCTCTCAGCAAGCTAGCTCTAGCGAAAGAACCTAAGAGGGAGGACCGGAAAGGGGAGAAAGGGACAAAACAACACCTAGGAGATGAGGCAGCCAGGCAGCCTGCAGCAAGCCCACAGAGGATCTGGAAAAGAACAAGGCTAATTTAGGCTCTGAACATGACTCGGAGCCACCAGGAGCAGCTGTTATCCTGCTCTGCTCCTTCCTCCTCCCCTGCCTTGCCTATCATTCACTCCCCCAGGGTCTGCAAAAGATTCTGTCTGCACCATGGGACCTGCTGGCTCCCGAGTAAGGGAGCTGCTCCTCTTCCCTTGGTGACACTTCCGTGTGGGTCGCTAATCATTCGTTTAAACATGCCATGCAGTACTGGCAAAAAAGAGGGTAAGGCTTGTTCCACGAGGACTGTGGTCCCACCTGAGAGAACCGGTGAACCAGAAACTGGACCAGAGGTAGGTCCCACCCTATGCAAATGATCTAGGGATTGCAAAGGGGACTTGAAGGGCAATGACGTGGGACTGAAGGACACCTGTTCCACTAACGAGAACAGATGCAGTGCCATGGTTAGCAGCAAGGGCTCTACGGACAGACTTTCTGCTCATGTGGCCTCAGGTAAATGAATCATCTCTCTAAGCCCCAGGTTTCTATCATCCATAAAACAGGAATACTAACAGCTAGCCCAAAGGGATACTAAGAGGATTAAATGAGATAGTGCCTATAAAGCACCCAGGGTGCCTGCATGCAGTAGGTACTTCATAAATGTTACTTCCCTTCCCTTTCCTTCTCCCCCAGGGGCCAGGTACCAGTGAAGATTTAAAGAATAAAAAAAATGGTGACTGCAGAGAAAAGTTATCTGCAGAGGAGAAATGCTGCAGCCCCGAATGAGGATTGGACCAGATGGGTCAAAGAAGGAATAGCAGCTAGACAGAACCAATCTCAGCCCCTTTCACTAAAGCCTGGAGAAACCTCAAAAGCATAACCGCAAGTGAAAAGGGCAATTTGCAGAATACACGATGCTATTTGTGTAAATTTTTAAACATACACAGCATTATCATATACTGTTGATGGAAGTAGACGTAACTGCTGAGTTGGACGAGCAGGGCACATGGGTATGATCAGAAAGCAACTTTATTGTTGTTTATTAATGTTGCTTTAAGTTTAGTTGGTTAGGCATGGTCTTCTCCCACCCCAGAATGAACTCTAGGCAGTTCTAGTCAATAAAGAAGATCCTCCAGTCAACAAGTAATGTCTACCTTAGTGTAATCATCACAGTTCTCAACTTTATTTGGTAACTTCTTATGTCAACTGTTGTCATAATAATGCCACATAATAAACCACCACAAAGCTCCATGACACACAGAAATAGGCATATGTTTCTAGCTCGTAAGTAGGAGGCGGTTTGCTGATCCCAGTCAGGCTTGCTCCAGGCTGTGAGCACTGTTTGGGACTGTTCCACCTCTTTCATTCTTTAGGAAGTGCACTCTACCTGGGCCATGTTCTCCTGATGAGGACAGAAATGCAAGAGGAAAGTCCTCAGAGCAAGCATACTGCAAGCCTTTATTCATGTGACATCTGCTAACATCCCACTGGCAAGTCACGTGGCCGAGCCCAATACCAGCCCAGTGGGGAAATACACTCCACCACTGTGGGCAGGTGGTGGGTGGCAGGGGGATGTTTACAGAATCAAAGCCACTCTCCCCAGTGCCACAGCCGAGCCATCCAGTGGGGAACAAGGCTGGCTTCTTCCCCCCGTCCCTCCCTGGTACTTTTGCCCCTCCTCCCTCACTTTGCCAACCCTGGTTCCTGACCCCTCCAGGTCTGAGAAAAGGGAAGCAGGAGGAGAAAGGGGCAGGAGAGTTCTCAATTTATATGGGCATCACAGTCTCTGAACCAAGAAACATTCCAAGGTTACCTTCACGAACACTCCCCAGAGTTCAGGGATCTAGAGTTCTAGGGCTCCTGGTGACAGCCAACACATGTCTCATCTGGCGGTCACTTGCTCCTTCTTCGGCCTCTGGGCATCTGGAGATGTCCCAGCTTCTATCTGCAGAAGACTCTTCCCCTCCCTTCTCCCCAAGGCTCTCCTCTTGGCAGGTTTGGAGGAGCCCATGCACCTCTCCTGCACTTGTGGCTCCAACTGGTCTCATGTTCTTCACACCAACAAACTACGGGAATGCAGGTAGCCCCCAGTGAAGCCACCTCTCCTTTGCTCCAACTTCAAAGCAACTGGTCATCACTACCTCCCTCACACCCTTTAGATTTCTCAAGTGAGAGGCTGTCACCAGTCTACCAAGCACCCCAAAGTGCAGAGGACACTCATCAAAGCTTGAGGTGAGATGCAGGCACCTCCCACCCCTCCCCTTGGAGTAGGGGAATGACTAGATGAGATTAACATGTAAATCAAGAGACTCTGAGGAAAGCAGATTGCCCTCCATAGGGTGGGTGGGTCTTGTCCAATCAGTTGAAGACCTTAATAGAAAAACAGTGCCCTCCCACTATGAAGAGGGAATTCTGCTAGCCAACTGCCTTTGGACTTGAACTACAACATCGGCTCTGCCCTGGGTCTCCAGCCCGCTGGCCCACCCTGCACATTTTGGACTTGCCAAACCTCCACAATTGCATGAGCCAATTCCTTAATATAAATAAATAAATAAACACATACATACACATCCTGTTTTTTCTGTTTCTCTGGAGAACCCCAATACCAGGACTTCTCTGCAGATGGGCAAGATGAGTATCGTAGTTGGGGGGAGTTTTTTCTCTTTTTCTTTGAAAACCTGCCGGGGCAGTTCCTGCCTTTTGCCACAGTGCATTTTATCTCGGGGTCAAGTTATGTTGCTTTTGGCCAAAGACCGCTTGGAGACAAATGCATTCCTGGAAACTACGTTGTAAATCCAATTGTCAAAAAGCAAACTCGACTTTCCCATGGAAACAATGTTACACTGAATAGTAACTGTAGGGATAATATTCTGCACTTGTGTAGAACTTTGCAGCTGGAAAGGCTTTCCTACGTCACATACCCCGCTGCATTTAGTCCTGGAAGGCAGGCTCTGTGTTCTCTTCATTGCACAGATGGATAAATGAGACTCAGAGAAGTGTTTTGCTCAGGGTCACAGACTATTAGGGACAGAGCTGGGACTTGATCCTAATTCAGTAGCCTCTCCAGCATCTCCTTAACCAAGTAAGGTCTCAGCCCCAACCGAATCATACACACAACAAAAAGTCCTCCAAATGCAAAGATTCCAGAACTCTAGCCTCCACAATTGTTTAAAATTATAAAATGTTGCTCTGAAGTCACATAAAACAGGCAAATGGGGGCTTCCCTGGAGGTGCAGTGGTTAAGAATCTGCCTGCCAAAGCAGGGGACACAGGTTCAAGCCCTGGTCCGGGAAGATCCCACATGCCACGGAGCAACTAAGCCCGTGCGCCACAACTACTGAGCCTGCGCTCTAGAGCCCGCGAGCCACAACTACTGAAGCCCACGTGCCACAACTACTGAAGCCCGCGCGCCTAGAGCCCGTGCTCCGCGACAAGAGAAGCCACCGCAATGAGAAGCCCGTGCACCGCAACAAAAGAGTAGCCCCTGCTCTCCGCAACTAGAGAAAGCCCGCGTGCAGCAGCGAAGACCCAATGCAGCCAAAAATTAAATAAATGAATAAATTAATTTAAAAAAAAAAACAGGCAAATGAGCGTATGGATTACCCAAGAGACCCCCAAACTTTAAAGCAGACATGTAACACGTAAATAATCATCACTACCCATGCCAAGCTGCTAACCCGAGACTCCCACGCATCGCCATTCACGGAAACACCTCCTGAGCAATCGTTCACGTAACTGAACAAATGTAACGAAATGCAAGATTGCACAGGGGCCACCTGAATCTATTTTTTCCAGTCCCTTCTTAGTGCCCTTTGTGTTACTTTGATCTTCCTGAAAACAGAATTAAAATTCGCAAACGGTGTGGCATGTGTCTGTCCAGGTTGGGGGTGGTGCCAGCAGGGGCCAACCTGGTTAGATAAGGGCTGGGCTAAAGGCACCATCAAGTAGAGGCAGAGAGGATGTGGCCGGTGGAGCTGGGAAGAGGGGAAGGCCAGGCGGATCCCTCCCCGCTGGGGCTGGAGGGCTCCTGCCTTCCACCTCTAGCACTGCTTCCAGCCCCTTCAGGAAACATCCCTGAGGCCTCGGTCTGCTCTGCCCTGTCTCAGCAGGGCTGCTTTGCTGACTACAGGACCTGCCTGGCTTCCTCCCCTGTCACCTCTCCCTTGGCCCCTTGCCACGTCTGCAGATTCAGCCAGGTGCCAAGCTCTGGAGCACCCCTGTCCCTGGTGGGCCGGAAATAAACGAGACCCTCTGGCGGCTCAGCGTCAATCAGTCTTGCCCTGCCTTGTTCCCCTACCACTTCCCTCTGCAGGCTCCACTCCCAGTTCTGGTTCCTGCTCTATCTCCGTGTGGAAGGAATGGCTGTGGAAACCAGCTGGACTCTGGTGCTCCCAGACCTGGGGCCAGTGGCTCTCACTGCCTGGGGGAGCCTGTAGTGGCCCTCAGCCTGCCGCCTCCTGCAGAGACCATCAGCCACGGGACCGGGACGCCAGCTCATCCGTGTTCCTGGTCCGGGAGCTGCCCAGGCTCTCTGCACCCCCAGCTCCGGATGGCCCCCCTGAAGCTAACTGCCTATGGGCGATAAGCCATCGGCACCACCTCAGGCCACTGGGCTCACCCCCATGGGCTCCTTCCATCCTCACCTCCCTGTGACCCTGGGGCTGCCAGCACAGGCTGAGGGGTCAGGCACGGAGCCCCACACATCATACTCTGAGGGCATCTCAGACCCAAAATGCCTGGGCAGTGACTCAGGAAAGCAGCAAGAAGGGAAGGAGGGACTCCAGTGGCTGGAGCTACAGAAGACCTAAAAAGGATGCACGTAAAAATTAGATTTAAACCACCAGCCCCCAACCCAAGCCCACGGCTAAGGGAACAGAACTGCCTGGACTCTCAAATGGCCTCAGATTTTTGTCCGTATGTCCACGTGAATTTCATACATCTTGACACATGGAAGGGGGAACTCAGCACCTAGCGAAGGGGGTCACCTGGATGATCTCCTCCAGCCCTGGACTGTGAGGGCTAATTCCAGCATGTCTGGGATTCACCTGATCTGTGCCTGTGAAATCAGCAATGTCCTCAGGACTGACCCTGGTCGAGGCATGAAGCACACTGATTAATGGTGTTGCTTTGTAACAACGCCCCGGAGGAGTTGGGGTGGTGTGTACCAGCTTGTCGACTTTGTGCTTTGGTAGCAATGAGATTGATGGTTTGCACCTGGTCTCGGGGAGACCCTGGAGGCCACTGGGGGAGGTTGTGGAGTAAGGATTTGCCTGCATGCCAGCAGGTGTAAGAAACCCGGAAAGAGGCTCCATCTTGGGGCTCAGAAGTGTCCTGTGCACACGTCAGTGGTTCCTGATTTGAGAAAGAGCACATCTTGCACAGCCACTGACAGAGGGAGGCAGTAGGGACCAGGATTTGGTTTCTCCAGACCCCTGCCATGAGCAGCCTTTGGCTGTGATGATATCTCCACGTTGATGTTATTGCTCTAATAAATTGTAGGTTTGCAAGCACCATCATTCTGGGCCTCTGAGCCTTCTTTAGTCATTGAACCTGTTTAGCTGCCACTGTTAGTGCATCCCCACTGTTACGGATTGAATTGGGCCTCCTCAAAATTCGCATGTTGAAGTCCTAACCCCCAGTACATGTGACCTTATTTGGAAATAAGGTCCCTGCAGATGTAATTAGTTAAGATGAGGTATTACTAGAGTAGGCACGGCCCCTAACCCGATATGACTGTCATCTTTTCTTTTTTTAAATAAATAAATTTATTTATTTATTTATTTATTTATTTTTGGCTGCGTTGGGTCTCTGTTGCTGTGCGTGGGCTTTCTCTAGTTGCGGCGAGTGGGGGCTACTCTTCATTGCGGTGCACGGGCTTCTCATTGCGGTGGCTTCTCTTGTTTCAGAGCACGGGCTCTAGGCTCATGGGCTTCAGTAGTTGTGGCACACGGGCTCAGTAGCTGTGGCTCACCGGCTCTAGAGCGCAGGCTCAGTAGTTGTGGCACACGGGCTTAGCTGTTCCGCAGCATGTGGGATCTTCCCGGACCAGGGCTCAAACCCATGTCCCCCGCATTGGCAGGCGGATTCTTAACCACTGCACCACCAGGGAAGCCCATGACTGTCATCTTTATAAAAAGGGACATTTGAACACAGGGAGAACTCCATGTAAAGACTGGAGCTAGGCTGCCACAACCAAGGAATTATCAGAAGCTTAGAGAAAGGCCTGGAACAGATCCTTCTCTAGTGCCTTCAGAGCGAGCATGGTCCCATACACCTTGATCTCAGGCGTCTAGCCTCCAAATAAATTTCTGCTGTTTAACTCACCCAGTCCGTGATGCTTTGTGATGGCAGCCTTAGCAACCCAGTACACCTCTGAAAGGCTTTATTCCCTCCCTCTCCCACCTGCAACAAACGCTGTAGTCAACTCAGGTGCCCCGAGATCTTCCCCGTCCATATGGGACCTTAAGACTTTCAGTCTCTTATCCCTAAGCAAATGTGTTCTCTTTTTAGCCACAGGATAGAAAGAGTTCGTCCATAACATGGGGGAGTGCTTGCCCGGAGCCCTGCATGCTCTGCTCTCCAACAAGACATGAGGGCCAGGTTCAGAATCAAAGTTTCAGGGGGCTTCCCTGGTGGCGCAGTGGTTAAGAATCCGCCTGCCAATGCAGGGGACACGGGTTTGAGCCCCGGACCGGGAAGATCCCACATGCCACGGAGAAACTAAGCCCGTGCACCACAACTACTGAGCCTGCACTCTAGAGCCCATGAGTCACAACTACTGAGCCCGTGTGCTGCAACTACTGAAGTCCACGCGCCTAGAGCCTGTGCTCCGCAACAAGAGAAGCCACCGCAATGAGAAGCTCACGCACCTCAATGAAGAGTAGCCCCTGCTCACCACAACTAGAGTAAGCCCGCATGTAGCAACAAAAACCCAATGCAGCCAAAAATAAATAAATTAAAATAAGTAAATTTATTAAAAAAAAAAAAAAAAAAAGAAAGTTTCAGACGAGCCAGGGGCCTTAGGAGTCAGGTCATAAGCCTTAGAATTTACAGGTGAGGATGAGGAAAGAAGAGTAATTTTGGGTCTCACACTGCTCATTACCAGAAGTGTTGTGATAACAGCCCAGGAATTCTGAAGCTCAATCCAGTGCGCTTTTCGTCAATTCAATCCTAGATTTCTTCCCCAGGGATGACTTTTGTCACCAGCTGCCCTACACTGTGGCTGTCTTGCTCATTAGAAGTTAACTGCGTTTAGAAGAGGGACCTTGATTGAGTCATCTTGGTAACCCCTTCTGTCCTCCAGTGTGAAGGTGTTGAATAAATATTTTGATTGGACTGATCAGAACACACTTTTCTGGGAACTCCCTGGTGGTCCAGTGGTTAGGACTCCACGCTTCCACAGCAGGGGGCACGGGTTCGATCCCTGGTCTAGGGTCTAAGATCCCGCAAGCCGAGGCCTCTGCTGACTTAGCTTTAAGTGATGCATTTGCAGCCTCCACTGCAGACGGAGCACTGAGGATTTCTGGGGGTGAGGCCGGAAGAGCTTTAAAATCCAAGATGCCTTGGCCCCGCCCTGAGAGTCTAAGTTACTGGGTCTGAGGGCAGCTTAGGCCTGGGGATTTTTAAGAACTCCCCCAGGTGATGCCCTGTGCAGGGAGGCTTGCACCCATGGCACTAAAGCTGTAAGAGACTTAAGCATCTTGTGTTAAGGAGAGGGTGACCCGATAGTGAGAGGCCCGCGCACCGCAATGAAGAGTGGCCCCCACTTGCCGCAACGAGAGAAAGCCCTCGCACAGAAACGAAGACCCAACACGGCAAAAAAATAAAAATAAAAATGAATAAAAATAAAGGAATTCCTTAAAAAAAAAAAAAAAAAAAAAGAGTGAGCGACTAGTGAGTTTGCATAGGACTTCCCCACTTTGAAAACTCAAAGTTCCGTGCCCCCTTCAGTTCCCGAAACACTGAGCCTGTTGGTCACCCTAATAAAGACTTGCATCTGTGCGCAACTGGAGATCAACGGGGCACAGAGACGCTGTATTAAGCCTAAAGCAAAGCACTGAGGCTAGTGTTTCCCAGTTAGGAGCCCCCTCCCAACCCGACCCGAACTCCAGCTTCCCCATCCAGTTCCTTCCACGGAGAGGCCGCACGGGAGCTGTAGTACTGCTGCAGGGTGTGGCTGCCCCCAACGCTAGTCCTGGTTTCCTGATAACTCAGAAAGCATTTCCCTGTTGGCCTGCACTTTCTGTTTCCTGTTCTCTCCCACACTATTTTTAGGCGCAGCAGACAGTTCCTGCCTGGGCCCGCCCCACCCACCTCAGTGTCTATCCCAGCCCCTGCAAGGGGGGTGGGGGGGGGCCTGCAAGATGAAGGCTCTGATCCTGGGGCTCTGGGGCCCTGCTGTCCAGGGGGGCAGTGGCGTGCCCAGCAGGTGGTACTGCAGCCACCCCCATGGCCGGCTCTGACTTGGTGGGGTGCCCCCAGGCTAAACTGCTTTTTTTTGTTGGTCTTACAAGCTTTAAAATAGCATTTTCCCATTTCCCTTTCCTTAGGACTGGCTGCTGCAAGCTTCACATATCTTTATGCATCAGTCTACAGCCTAAAGGCAGAGAAACCCCTACAGGAGGGCATACGGGCTAACCCTGCTGCAGTCACCCAGGCTGCATAGCAAAGTTTCAGGCCTGAAGGGCTGTCTTTAGTCTCCGTTTGTCAAACACTTCCTGTGTGTTAGGCACTGTACTTATCTTCTTAAGAGTTCACAGCAATCTCATGAGATGGTAAGAATCTCTATTTCTGGGTCAGGAACCTGAGGTTCAGAGAGGTAGACAACTTACCCCAGGTCACACAGTGGCAGAACTGTCACCTGACTCCAGTTTGACTGACTGACAGTCTGTCTGCATGCCAGCATTTCCCAAACTTTTTTTCATTACTGCCCTTCTAAGGAGACTTTTTAGTCATTTTTTTTCCCTAATCACTCCCATGAAATTTTAATACCACAGATATACTGTGTATCTATTTATGTACTATATGGCTATCTATGCATAATACACAGAGGAAGATTTGTTTTCCTCTTCAAGAACCATTTCATCCCCTCGGGGGTGATATCTCTCCTGTTAAGAATACCAGCAGGGGGGGCTTCCCTGGTGGCGCAGTAGTTGAGAATCTGCCTGCCAATGCAGGGGACACGGGTTCGAGCCCTGGTCTGGGAAGATCCCACATGCCGCGGAACAACTAGGCCCGTGAGCCACAACTACTGAGCCTGCGCGTCTGGAGCCTGTGCTCCTCAACAAGAGAGACCGCGATAGCGAGAGGCCCGCGCACCGCGATGAGGAGTGGCCCCCGCTTGCCACAACTAGAGAAAGCCCTCGCACAGAAACGAAGACCCAACACAGCCATAAATAAATACATACATACATACATACATAAATAAATAAATAAATTTTAAAAAATTAAAAAAAAAAAAAAAAGAATACCAGCAGGGGGACTTCCCTGGTGGTCCAGTGGTTAAGACTTCGCCTTCCACTGCATGGGGTGCGGGTTCGATCCCTGGTAGGGGAGCTAAGATCCCACATGCCTGGGGTCAAAAAAACAAAACATAAAATAGAAGTAATATTGTAATAAATTGAATAAAGACTTAAAAAAAAAGAAAGAATACCAGCAGGGTCTCAGGTCTGACTGATTAGTTCCCTTAGTATTGGATGTAGGTGGAGAAGAAGAAGGGTAAACCAGTAAAGAGGGTTCTCCCAAACTAATGTTCCCCAGAACTCTAGTGTGAAGAGAAGAGCTGGTTCACAAAAAGAGCTCGATGCCAAACACGTCTGGAAAAGGCTGAATGCAGCATCACTCCGTCTCCTGGAAAGTCATATTATCAAAATCTCTGAGTAGCTACTTAAAAAAACACCAGTTTAATTATTTTTACACCAATACACATTAACTTAAAGTTGATCACAAACGTCTCCTCTCTCTCTCTGAATTTGAAATTCATCTTTACACATTAATATTTATAAATTTTTTTGTGTGTGCTTCAATTATTTTTTTTTCTTTGGCCGTGCTGCGCAGCTTGTGGGATCTTATATGCCTAACCAGGGATTGAACCCGGGCCCTCAGCAGTGAAAGCGCAGAGTCCTAACCACTGGACCTCCAGGGAATTCCCTTATAAATTATTTTGAATTCATATTTCTAGAACATACTTTTGGAAATGCTGCCATAGATGCAGAGTTGCCTTCTTTCCTGAAGTGACTCTTTCTGGTGATGTTTGGCCTAGAAGGTCAACAAACAGCTTTTTCTGTGATTCAGTCAAGTCAGGACAGCCGGTCCACAGAGCTCTGGCCATCAGTTCCGAGAACACACAGAGCAGACCCAGACCTCTGTGCTGGATTCCAGGCAGGAGCAGGCGACAGAAAGACATTATGGTAAGGTCATGAAATCCTGGTTTACTTGACACAAACATGCAGCCCACTTACTTTGTGCCAGAGGACAGAGCTGCCATGGGCGGGGTCCCTACCATCTGTGTGGTGGTGGCTGCGTCCTGGTGTCACAGTGCCTGGCACATGGCGTGGGCACACTGAGCCTCCCAGAGGCAGGTCCAGCTCTGCATCACTGAGCTACCAAATCTTGAATGCCACCGCCCACGGCAGAACCCTATGAAGATCAGAGGAGGGCTACAGCCTGGTCGGAGCACTTCTCCTCAAGTGGCCTCTCGGCTTGCTGGTCAAGACCCTCGGGGGCAGGCGTGTGTTTATTTATCTTGTTGTTCCCTGTGTCTAGCATGGTGCCAAGTGTGTTCTGAGCACTTACTAAATACTTGTTGCATCAGTAACCAGATGCACACATGAGTGAAAGAATCACCACCTGAGCAGGGCAGACACCAAGCCATTCAGCCGGCTGTGTCCAAAGGACCAGGACAGCCCTGTAGTGAGCAGGGAGCAGTAGTTAAAACCAGAACAACACCTGTATAGCACACCTGCCGTTAGTCACGGTGTTTAATTGTCTAGTAAATCTGCACTAGGTAATTTTGTTAGTCTCGAATAATTCCGTTGTTTTTAAAATCCTTATCAGGAAAAATAAAGCAGCTGGGCATGGAAATGTCTGCACCCCGTGACCCCTGTCACCCAGGCAATGCCCGAAGTGATGGAAATTCCGCTGGGGTCCTGGAGGGACTGTTCCACAAACGGCCACTGGGAACGCCAGGTCGCACGCTGGTGTCGCACTGATTCACCCGGGGCCCCTCCGTCCACAAAGTCCTTTCACGGCACCCACCCCCCATCATCCGTCTCATCCTCACATGGCACTGGGAAGCAGGCAGCTTTGGAGTTATCACCCTCACTTATGCTTGAGAAGTTTGGGAAACCTGGGGAGAAACCCAGACGCCTTGGGTACAGAGGTGGGGGAAGAGGAAGGAGAGGAGGCAGAGAACAGAGGCCGGCAGAGCAGAGCAAGAACGGGGTGGGGGGGGGCAGTGTGCCTGAACCACAGCCCGTCACCCTGCCACGCTCAGCCACCAGGGGGCAGGCCCAGGCCGACTGAGCTGACACCGAGCCCAGGCAGCCGCCCACCCGGAGGGCAGCCTGAGCAGAGGCAGAGGGAAAGGGGTGGGGAAGAGGTGAAAGGACACACCACACACATCACACACACACACACACACACACACACACAACACACTCTGTGTACACATACACACACACCCCCCACACCTACACAACATGCCCATACCACACAACACACATACACCACACTGTGTACACACACACCCCCCCCACACCTAACACACACACACCGCACACACACACCACACTCTGTGCACACATACACACACACTACACACACACACACCACACAGCACACATACACCACACTCTGTGTACACCTACACACACACACCACACACACCTACACACACACACCACACACAGCACACATACACCACACTGTGGACACACACACACACCCCACACCTACACACACACACCACACACAGCACACATACACCACACTGTGTACACATACACACACCACACTGTGTACACATACACACAAACACACCCCACACCTACACACACACCACACAGCACACATACACCACACTCTGTACACCTACACACACACACACCACACTGTGTACAATACACACACACACTACACACACACACCACACTCTGTGTACACATACACACAAACACACCCCACACCTACACACACACACACCACACACAGCACACATACACCACACTCTGTGTACACCTACACACACACACCACACATATACCACACTGTGTACATGTACACACACACACACCTACACACACACACCACACTCTGTGTACACACACAAACACACCCCACACCTACACACACACACACCACACACAGCACACATGCACCACACTCTGTGTACACATACACACACACACCACACACACAGCACACATACACCACACTCTGTGTACACATACACACACACCACACACACCTACACACACACACCACACACAGCACACATACACCACACTGTGGACACACACACACCCCCCACACCTACACACACACACCACACACAGCACACATACACCACACTGTGTACACATACACACACACACACCACACACCACACACACCACACACAGCACACATACACCACACTCTGTGTACACACACACACCACACACACACCACACTGTGTACACATACACACACCACACTGTGTACACATACACACAAACACACCCCACACCTACACACACACCACACAGCACACATACACCACACTCTGTACACCTACACACACACACACCACACTGTGTACAATACACACACACACTACACACTACACACACACACACCACACTCTGTGTACACATACACACAAACACACCCCACACCTACACACACACACACCACACACAGCACACACACACCACTCTGTGTACACATACACACACACACACCCCACACCTACACACACACACACCACACACAGCACACATACACCACACTCTGTGTACACCTACACACACACACCACACATATACCACACTGTGTACATGTACACACACACACACCTACACACACACACCACACTCTGTGTACACACACAAACACACCCCACACCTACACACACACACACCACACACAGCACACATGCACCACACTCTGTGTACACATACACACACACACCTATATAACACACACACTACACACTGCATACATACCACACATGCACACACCACTTAGCACACACACACATACACATACCACACACACACACCACACAACACCTATACAACACACACACTACACACACCACACATGCATACACCCCTTGCCACACACACACACACACACACACAACCATACCACATACCACCTACACAACACACACACTGACGACACACTGTGCGCACACGCACACACCATTGCTCACGCCATTTTGGTAGGTGCTAGCGTCTACTTTTTCCAGCTTTTCTACCCTCTTCTCCTCCCCCTTTCTCCTCAGTGTCTACAAATTCCAAACTTCTCGTCATTATCTTCTCCCAAACACTCCTGTCTTGTGCCTATCTCTCCCCCATCCGCTCCCCAAATAGCAACATTTTCCTTCTCTCCACCACCCATTCCTCAGAGGTAGAATCAAACCTCCCACCAGCAGAACATTTTCTGCTTTGTCAAATGCTTTCTCACCTGCTTTCTCCTCTGTCTCAACACTCCTACGAGGTAAATATTATTATTGCCGTTTCAGAACCAGGAAAGAGAGCCTCGAGGGCCAACTGCTCAAACTCCCCGGGTGTCCCTTGACCTCTGCAACTCCCACAGCTGACACCCCATATTCTCACTTACCCCCCCACCCGCCTCCTGACACCCGGAAAGCCTGCCCTCCATGCGGAGATGGAGGGTCTCTGCCCCGCAGGACCCCGCTCATTCGCGGGAGAGGAGGCTCCACTGAGAGAGGCCAAGAGAGGTCAGGCCTGCTTCTCCAGAGCCTGCACCCTCCGAAGGGCCGAGCTCAACTCTCTGGGGCCCATCATGGACGGAAGTAGAGAAGACCGAGAAGGTCACCTGAAACTTCAAATATGGGTGTTGCTGTTGAAACGTGTCCCGTGCGTTTATGCCTCAGCACAGAGGTCCCAGGCACCAGAGATCCCGGCGCACCCTGGCCACACAGCACAGAGGCCGAGACCTCCACCCACAATTCCTGGCTTCAAGCTGCTGTCAATGCAACGGAGGGGCCCAAGCCTCCTTTTGGAAGCACGAGGCATCTGCATAAGCCCTGCCTGGACACAGGTTTCTTCGTCTGCATCTGTAGACCTTCAGGTGGCACCTCGCAGGGATGCTGAGAAGCAGGAATCCACACTGAACACCTGAGACGCGGACAGGCAGAGAATGGGGACAACAGGTGACACTGCAGGTCCCAGGGCTCTGCCTCTCTCAGGAAGCCCAGCTTTCCAGGCGCCCGGCCTCCAGGGGCTTCCCCACTTCCAACCCAAGCCCCTCGCAGGGTGAGCCCCTTCAGGGTGGCTCTCAGACCTTAGGGTGTAGACAGCTGCTCCTGGCCTTGGGGAGGCCTCTCTCAGGCTAGGCCTTCATCCCAGGGCCGGGGCTAGAGTGGGATGAGCAAGGCACCCAGGGCACAAACGTAGGGGGGCTCCCTCTGGGTGGGTGCTCACTTCGGGCACCTCTCTAACATCACCCTAGTCCCAGCCGAGCCCCAGCCACACGGCCACCCTCTCGCCTTCCCGACCTTCATCCTCCTGTTCCGGGTCTTACTACTTCTATTTCCATCTGAAAAATAGGAGGCACAAATTTCACACAGTTGGTACGATGACCAAATGAGACAAAGCTGAAATTTCCAAGCCTTTTTTGGCTATAAAATTCATTGTTTGTTTTTTATTATTTTTATCTTTTGGAACATTTATCAAAGCCCTACAGGTTCATGGCTGAATCCTTTGAGAGGCTGCTCTGGTGACACAACAGGGTTCTTAAAGGTCAGGAAAGTGAGAAAGAACAAAGACCCTACTTGGGTCCCTCTTCAGGGGACGTTCCCGAAAGTGAGTGAGAACTTCTTAATGATGGGCATCCCAGATGCTAAAAGAGCCCTCAGCATAGGGTGGGCACTCAGTAATGGCCAGTTAGATCAGAATCAGAATCTGAGCTGAACATGCCAGTGACAGAGGGATGGATAAACAAAATGTGGTATATCCATACGACAGAATATTATTCAGCCTCTTAAAATGGACAACCAGCCATACACAGCAATGTGGGTGAAACTTGAGGACATCCTACTAAGTGAAATAAGCCAGTCACAAGAAGACAAATACTGCCTGAGCCCACTCGTAAGAGGTCCCTGGAGTAGTCAAGTTCACGGAGACAGAGAGCAGAATGGTGGTTGCCAGGGGCTGGGAGGAGGGGGCAGTGGGAAGTTGATGTTTAATGGGTACAGAGTTTCAGTTCTGCAAGACGAAAAAGTTCTAGAGACCTGTTGCACAGCAATGTGGAGATGCTTACTACTGAAGTGTACAGCTAAAATGGTCAATTTTATGTGTTTTTTTAACCACAATTAAAAATAAACAAATAAAAATAAAAGAATCCAAGTCAAACAGGGGCCAAGAGAGTGCTGGGTTAGAAATCTAAGACAGTGCAGCCAGGAGCATACCCCCATGCCCACCCCACAGTCTCACCCAGCAGAAACCAAATTTCTAGAAACCACCACGCCAGCTTCAAAGGGAAAAGGAAGTCACAGAGCGCACTGTGGAGGAGGTGGAAGGGAGTTCGCTCACAGGATGCTTGAGAGAATTTATGAGTTAACGGTCTGTTATGTGGGTTGAAGGCCAGTTTAAATATCAGCTGAGCAAGTCCCTCCTTCCCAGCCTCCAAACTGCAGACATCAGCTCGGTGCTGGGTAGACCTTCATCTAATGATTGTCTGCATCCCTGGTTCCTTGGCCTGTGCAAGCCTGGGGTGCACAGCCAGGGCTCCCCAACACACTTCCAGGGCCAGAGCTCCCCCCGCAGCAGCTACCCAGGGAGCCCCAGACTGTTGGCAGCCAGATGGCGCCCCCTGGTGACTGCACGGTTTCTGCCTGCAAGAAGCTACTGCCCTCAAATGTGAGCATCGTGACCTGGCTTTGGGAGAGCAAGTACCCTGGCCAGGTGGGAGCAGAGTGGACCTATCGGGGGGACAAGTGGTAAAGACATTTCTGACCCCTTGGGCAAAGAGCCCATGCATAAGCTTGGAGAGGCGAGCCCATCATGGTAGTCAGGGTCTGGAGATGGAAGCCAAGCACCATCACCAGCAGTCCTGGTTCTACCACTTAAGAAGGAAATGCTTCCTGAGCTCATGACGTATGGCAGACATTTGACTCAGCTGATCTCAGTTAGACCTCATAACACCCTAACAGGTGGGTACCAATACTCCATCTCATAGAAATGGAGACAAAGGCTCCAAGACATTGAGAGTCATACGGTCAAGGGGGCACGGAGGAGGGACTGGAAATCAAGTCTGCCTCTGAAGTCTCAGCACCGTGGTCTCCCACTCCTCACCTTGAACTTGGGCAACCAGCCGCCATGGTGATCCAGAGCCTCAACACAGTGACTTCACCAACTTGGCTTCTCCGACCAGGTAAGGCTCGGCTCAGGAAGAACATCCTCCAACCACTGAGCAGAAGTGTTAAGGTGAGAGGGTGGCTACCAGTCTCTCTAACACCTGCTCCCTAACTCCCTACCTTTCCCAAAGGCCAGCTGGTTTCCAAACTTTTTCTTCCTGCCTTTCTAACCTCAGATCCCCCGCCCCCCCAACCCCCCCTAATCCCGGGTCTTAGGGGAAAAATGACCCCACACATTGTGTCCTGACCTGTTGGCCTGTCTCTTCTGCTCCAGCCCTGTTTTCTGAATCCTCCCTCGTTTCTTCCCTTCGCCAGCCTCTCCTTACCAAACTGTAGGACTATTTTGTAATCCTGCTCAATTTTCCTACTAGGGACATATTTATCCTCCTCCATCTCTCATTTTCACAGAAGAAAAACACAAAACAAAGCAGCACAACTACCACAAACAGAGACAGAGGATTCCCGGGCTGGAATCCTCCCAGGGGTGGGCTTGGGTGAGGGAAGGAGACATTCCTGGGTTGGGGGCAGGGAGTCGAGGGTTATCTCTGAGCTGATTGCACTTAGAAGTGGTGCCTCACTTCAAAGGGGCTTTTAGTGCTAGTTGTGGGTTCTGGCAATCAGATCCTGTCCCCTGAGTGGGCAGAAAATCTGTGAGAAGGAACAGAGCCTGAGGCCCCGACACACCAGCCAATGCAGGTCCCACGCACAGAAATGAGGCTTTCGGGACAGATTTCAGAGCTATTTCCAGTCATAACAGGTAATCTGTCCTCTTCCCAGGGTAGCCCCTTTTGTGACAAAGGGAGAAACTGAGGCAGAAGACAGGTGGTGCCCAGTGCTCACGGAGCAATGAGGAGACCCCTGGGACACCTGGGCCTATCGCCCTGCTCTTCCCACCCCCAAGGTCCTTGCCTCCTTTACAGGCTCTCGCCTCCCTGGCCAGAGGGACAGTGCTGATAGAAAGTATTTCCAGGGGGGACCCAGCATCCAACAGGGATACGAGCAGCACACGGGGTCCTTCACACATGCCTCCTCAGGACCTGCACTTTGGGCCCATTCTCTAGGATAAATTAGAAAGAATAATAATTGATGGCCTTTACTGAGCACTTACACCAAGGATTTTCCATACATTTTTCTCCTTTAGTCCTCCTAGCCACCCTATGAGGTCAGAGTTACACCCATCTAAAAATGAGGAAAATGTCTCAACATCACTAATCATTAGGGAAATAGTAATCAAAACCACAACGACATACCAATTCACACCCTTAGGATGGCTACTATCAAAACAAAACAGAAAATAAGAAAGAATGCAGAGAAATTGGGATCCTTCGGCACTATTGGTGGGAATGTGAAATGGTACCGCCACTGAAAGAAAACAGTACCGTGGTTCCTCAAACAGCTAAAAATAGAATTACCATATGATCCAGCAATCCCACTTCTGGGCATATACCCAAAAGAACTGAAAGCAGAGTCCTGAAGAGATATTTGTTCAGCCATGTTCATGGCAGCATTAACAACAGCCAAAAAGTAGAAGCAATCCAAGTGTCCATCAACAGATGAATGGGTAAATCATGGTATACACATACAATAGAATATTATTCAGCCATTAGAAGGGAGGAAATTCTGACATCTCCTACAATAGTCACAAAAAGATAAATATTGTTGGTCAATTAATCTACGACAAAGGAGACAAAAATATACAAGGGGAAAAGACAATCTCTTCAACAAGTGGTGCTGAGAAAACTGGACAGCTACATGTAAAACTATGAGATTAGAACATTTCCTCACACTATATACAAAAATAAGCTTAAAATGGATTAAAGACCTAAATGTAAGACATAAAGCCATAAAACTCCTGAGAGAGAACATAGGCAAAACACTCTTTGACATAAATTGTAGCAATATTTTTTTTGATCTGTCCCCTAAGGAAAAAGAAATAAAAGCAAAAATAAACAAATAAGACCTAATTAAACTTAAAACCTTTTGCACAGCAAGAGAAACCACTGACGAAACGAAAAGACAACCTACAGAACGGGAGAAAATATTTGCAGGCTATATGACCAGCAAGGCATTAATATCCAAAAATCTATGAACAGCTCATACAACTCAATATCAAAAAGCCAAACAACCCAAATGAAAAATGGGCAGAAGACCTGAATAGAAATTTTTCCAAAGAAGACATACAGATGGCCAACAGGCACATGAAAAGATTCTCAACATCACTAATCATTAGAGAAATGCAAGTCAAAACAACAGTGACATAATCACCTCACATCTATCAGAATGGCCATCATCAAAAAATGTACAAAGAATAAATGCTGGAGAGGGTGTGGAGAAAAGGGAACACTTGTGCACTGTTGATGAGAATGTAAATTAACACAGCCACTATGGAAAACAGTATGGAGGCTCCTCAAACAACTAAAAATAGAACGATTGTATGATTCAGCAATTCCACTCCTGGGTATAAATCCAGAAAAAAACAAAAACACTAATTTGAAAAGATACATGCAACCCAATGTTCATAGCAGCACTATTTTACAATAGCCAAGACATGGAAGCAACCTACATGTTTATCAACAGATGAATGGATAAAGAAGGTGTGGTATATATACACACATACATACATATTAGGAATTCCCTGGCGGTCCAGTGGTTAGGACTCCATGCTTTCACTGCCAAGGGTGCGGGGTCGATCCCTGGTCAGAGAACTAAGATCCTGCAAGCCACAGTGTGGCAAAAAAAAGAAAGTTTAAAAATGAGGAAAATGAAGTGTCCAGAATTAGGAGACTCTCCCAAGAGGCAAACTGAGATTTTGAGCTCACAACTACCAGGGACCAAAACTTGTGCTTTTAACCACCCAACCTCCTAAAGCCAAAGGCTTCTATAGAGTCAGCTACACTCTCTCGCTTGGGCCCTAGGTGACCACAAGCACTCTTGTCCTAGGTGATACCCCCGCTCATGACACAGTCAGTGTCGGGCATATGCGCCAGTAATGAGCATGTCTTTGCTGAGCGCCTGTGCTCCAGGCTCTGTACCGGGCACAAGGGCATAATGGTGAATAAGACAGTCCCCGTCTATCGCTTACATCCTAGGGAGGGGAGCCAGATGGTAGGTACATAAACAGATAAATGTCTGAGAAAATTACAGACAGTGGTAAGAACTGTTAAGGAAATAACCATGAATATGAAGGAAAATAATTAGGGATAGGAGGAAAGAATGGGTGGCTTGAGTTAGACTTGTCAGGGAAGGACTCCCAGGGGAGAGGACATCTTAGCTGGGTCCTACAGATTGACCTGGGGCGGGGGGATATTCCAACCAGAGGACACAGTTTATACAAAGACCTTGAGCCAGGAACAAGCTACAAAGTTGAGAAACGGATGGCCAGAGTGGCTGGCACAGAGGGAAAGAGGACAAAGGAGTCAGAGACAGGGGTGGAGAGGGCAGGGCTGGGTCACCAGGGCCCCGGTAGGGCTTGCTGCACAGCTTGGGTTATCTAAGGGCCAGAGGAAGCAACTGGAGGGTTGCAAGCAGAGGGGTGAGGGGGGTTGATTTTTTGCTTTAGAACTAACTCACGGGTGTCTTCTACAGAAGTTAACTTTTCCATGGGGTCATCTAGCCTCTGCTCCATCAACCAGCAGAGCTCAGGGCTCAGACCAGGACCTCTCAGAGTGACGTGCTTACACGGCCCGGCTCTTCTGCACATCTGCCCCCTGAGGGCAAAGTGACACTTCTTTCCATTTTCTCTTGGAAAGAAGAGGGGCTTGGACATGGCACCACCACCCCAGAGCAGCTGAGAACTGCTCTGAGCCAGCACTGCGGGGTCCTCATTCTGTCTGCTCCCAGCCTTGGCTTCCTCTGTCTATAATATGGAGTCAGCGTGAATGAATTCTCCGGATTGCTCATCTCTGACCAATTATGATTTAAGAAGGGACACGGGCATTGATTTCCCTAAGCTACAAGGTGCTCTTTCACTGAAATGTAGAGTTTTTAGCATCGTCAGCTTGAGTTTCCTAAGAAGCTCAGGAGAGTCGGGAGCTGTTTACATACAGAGAGCCAGCAGGTGCGCAGAGATGAAGTTTCTGAAGACCCTGACCACTGACAGGATCACAGAGAGACCCCAAGGGTGTCAGCCCAGGGTCCCCTGTGCCCACCTCGTCCGTGGGCAGGAGCCTGGACTCCCAGGATTCGAAGACGCGTGATTATCACACCTGCTGCCTTCTGAGGCCCATCTAGGACTTTCTGAACTCTTTACCAGCTCCTAGGCCTGACATAACACCTCTCTCCATCTGCCCAAAAGGTCAGAACTCCATGGGGAGAAGCGATGCTTCCAGTCAGGGGGCGTTGATCAAGCTCCCTGTGTGCTCGGACTGGGCCGATCCTTCACTCTTCTCTGAGCCTCAGGGACCCCGTCTGGGCTCTCCTCTCTCTGACCCCCCAGCCCTCCTGCCAACCCCATTCTCTGGTTCCTACAATGGCTGCCCTTAAAAGCTGGCATATGGAAGGCTCCCTCTTCAGCCCACCGGTCCCCTCGCCCTACACTCCCCTCGGGTGTAACCCTCACTCCTCTGCTGATGGAGCCCAGAACACACCTCCAGCCCTCATCTAGCTCCTCCTGGTCAGGGAATGTCCTACAGACACCTCAAGCTTG
This sequence comes from Eubalaena glacialis, assembly GCF_028564815.1. NCBI lineage: Eukaryota > Metazoa > Chordata > Mammalia > Artiodactyla > Balaenidae > Eubalaena > Eubalaena glacialis. The sequence continues at coordinate 107,604,313 of NC_083723.1, read as the reverse complement.
ACTGACATGAAAGGAATCATTTCCCGGGAATTCCCCGACCGTCCACTGGTTAGGACTCCGCCCTCCCACTGCAGGGGGCACGGGTTCTACCCTGGTCGGGGAACAAGGGTCCCGCAAGCCATGAGGGGCAGCCAACAAAAAAAGAAAGTAATTATTTCCTTCCCCAAACTGGCTCCTCCTCCTGGGTTCCCTATCTCCCTGAAAAACCACATCAGGTGGCAGCCAAACATCCAACATCTTGGACTTCACCCCTGCTCACTTCCCGTGAGATGTTATCAGTTTTACTTCCAATGTATCTCTCACCTCTATCCTTTCCTCACCATCCCCACCACCATGACCCTCTCTCAGGTTTTCATCATCTGTCACCTGGATTACTACAGTATATCCCAAATGGCCCCTAAACTCCCAAGCCCCCCTGAACACCTACCACCAGAGGTATTTTTCCAAAACACAGGTCTGGTCATGTTACTCCCTTACTCCAAAATCATTCCTGGTTCCCCATAGCCTTCAGGCCCTTCCTAATCCAACCTCAACCACCATTCAGCGTCCTCTCTCACCACTCTCCAAAAGCACCCTACTCTTCAGCAAGTCCACACTAGTCTTTCCCTAAACATGCCATGCACTTTTCAGGCATGTTTTTCATGCTGTTACTCTGCCTAGAATCCTCCTCCATCCTTTTTCCACTAGGCACAGTCTACACTCCATTCAAATGCCTTCTCCTCTGAGGTGCTTTCTCTGCCCTTCCCAGCTCCATTCTGAGTGGTCCCTCTTTCCTCTGGACTCTCTTCACCTTGTCCCTGCCTTTCAGCAGACTCGGTCCCGGTCCCTTTGTGGTGGCCTGCTCCACCAGCCTGGGAGCTCCTTAACAAGGCAGGTCCCGCCTCTGCACCCCCAGCCCCTCTCACGGTGTTGAGCGCATCGGATGTTCAAACAATGACAGAATTCGATTGATTCATTCATACACTCACTTATTCAGTCAATAAATGTTTATTTAGACTTAGCTCTGGGCAAAGCATAGTTTTAAGCCCTGGGAGGAGGGAGGCGTGCAAGGACACTTGACCCGGAATATACCTGGCAGCTAGGATGTGTACGCTCGTACCTGTGCTTCCGGACAACACGTGAGAAGGGCCGTGGGAAGGCTGCAAAGAGCACAGGGCCTCCCAAGAGGGAAACGTCCCAGCACAGGTGCAGCCTTCACCCTAACAATCCAAGTGGCCCACTGGGACCCAGGCAGGGGTGGCTGGCAGCCAGTGCTGAATACCAGGCATCATCAAGCTTTCCAGTTCAATTCTGTTGAATTCGCTGGGCACTGTGCTGGGAGCCTCACAAAGTTGCCTCAGTTCCCACCACCCAGGTCCCAGATCCCATGACCTTTGAGAATTCCTCCCTGCTGGCCCCAGGCCACATGAACTCTCACTCCCCCAGACTCCTAGCGCACACACTCTTCTGCCTCAGGTACAACTCTGCTCCACTGGTTATTTTCTATCTATTGGTCCTGCTATTTGTATCAGTCAGCATCCCAGCAGGAAACAAAAGCATGCTCTCACTAGGATAACTGTGGGAGAGTTTTTTAAATAAAGGTTCTACTTACAAAGGTGTGGGCAGGTTCGAGAGGAGCCAGAAGAGATAGGGCTCTACCCCAGGGCCACCAAAGGACACCTGTCACACCCCTACCTGAAGTGGGGAGGGGAAAGACCATCACTGCACCCTGGAAGAAGAAGGTCAAATAGGGTCCCACACAGGCAGAGCTGGCTTTCCTAGCCAGCACCCAGGCTCTATTGCCACCGTCTTCCCCTCATCTTCCACCCCCAGAGCATCTATCTGTGTCCAATGTCCTGCACCTTCAGAGCCAGAGAGGTGACCTGGAGCTGGAGGTACTTCCTGCAAACGCCAGTGCTGACCCAGACCCTGATGCTCATCGAGAGGGGCCCGGCCGCCCAATGCCAAGACCCAGTGCTGGCCATGCAAATGTGTTTGAATTTATCGTCTTCATCCCCTAACTCACGTAGACACTCTGGGGTCTCCCCTCAAGACTGCCCCAATGCCTGGCTGTGGAATACAGGGGCCATGTTCCCCCTTTCTGGGGGTGCCCGTGTTTCTCTTTCCACGAGAGTACATCACCTGGCTTGTATATGTCCAGAGAAGGAGGCTGGGGGAAAGGGGCCGCCGGAATTCCAGGGCTCCTTACCAACACCATTTGACATCACTCCCCAGGTTGTACCAGGAACGGGGAAGCCCGTAAGTCCACTTGAAGCTTCTCTAAACAGCAGAGTTCTGGATGCAAGGCAGCTCTGGCCGCAGCCCTCACATGGGATCTTGCAAGGGGCCTGGGGCTTTGCCCTTCATCATCATGTCAGCCTGCTGAGAGCCCAGCCTCAGCAGAACCATAAACAGGGAGCGGGAGTGGAGGTGGAGGGGGTGATGGACTGCTTTTTCGGCAGCACAGCCAATTAATAAGGAAGTTTAAAGGGTCATTGTGTTATTCCACTTATGAAAAGAATGTGACCTGGGGCCACGGTTCCAGGTACCTGCTCTCAGCGGCTCTGGTGTTGCTCTGGGTGATAAGGGCGGCTCTGGGGGAGTGAGTATCTGTCTGGTCTCCTGTGAATGGTTATGCTGAGCAGCCCGCAGAGCTCACGACAAGGAAACTGTAGTCAGCAGGTTCATCTGAGGCTCTCCCCAAGCCCTCTGCTATTCCCCACAAGCCCCAGGCTGCCCCTTACAGGTCAAGCCCCCTGCCCCAGCAGGATTCCCAGGCCTCTGTGGCACGTCACCTCCTGTCTACTCTGGGTCCTGTTCTCTGTCCTCTAAGATACGACCAAGCCCCATCTGGTTCCCAGCCTGTGCAGATATGGCCATGCCAGGCATGAGGTTTGAATGGATGGGCTACACTACACCAGCATCAGCACCTGTGCCAACATCAGTACAGAAGCCCAGGACTGGGCAGTTGCTTGAAGGCACTGGAGAAAGAACACTCTCACATACGGGCCAATGCCTGAAATTCCACCCTTAGACATTCATTCCTTTAACTTAAACACTGAATCTTCAGGAGTCTCTGTTCTGGGAGAGAGGAGTGACCCTGCCACCCCTTCCTGCCAGGTGGTCACACGTTCATTCCAATGGCAGTTTTCCAGAGACAATGGCCTTGTCCTTGCCTGGAGTACCTGAGTCCAGGCACAGAGGGGGTGTGGCCTGCTAGGGAGGAAACGCTGCCATAGGCTGGCCCTGTTGAGACCAAATGATTCCGCGGAAAGAGCAGTGGCCCAAGGATCAGCAACTGTGGATCCTCAGCTACGTGAGCTTGAGAAGATCACTTCTCTCCGAGTCTCAGTTTTCCCAACTCTAAAATGAGGAGGAGGATGAGTGGTCCCCAAGCTTCCTCCCAGCTCAGAAACACTCGGCCGTGTGTGGGCCTGATGCCCCAGGACTAGCAGGAAGCCCAGCCCTGGCAGGCCCCGCGACAGGCTGAAGGCTGCTCTCCTGAGCAGCTCAGGTTTAAAGTATCCATGAGCTGCTTGCAGGCTTCTCCCCAACTCTTCCCTCCGGCCCCCAGCCTTGGGCTCCATTCCTCCTTCTGGACCACGCTGATTTGGCCCTCATCCTAAATGAGGTCTTCCAGCCTTCTGAGTTCAGACAGGAGCAAGGTCTTTCGCCACCGGGGTCTGTCTTTTGCCTTGAGGTTGGACCTGACCTTCCCAGGAGCCCCCTCTAACACGTGTGGCGAGCCGACCCCTGAGCGTTACCCCAGAGCCACGGCAGCTCTGCCCCTCAACTCTGCGCTCTCGTCTTCTCTCCAGCAGCCACTCCTGAGCCTGAGGCCTCCTTGCAGCCCCTCCTGGCACTCCCGTGGGCTTTACCTCTAGCACCTCCAAACCCCAAGCCCTGGGGCTGTAAGAACATTGCCTCCTCTGGGTGGGAGAGCCCCACTTCCCATGTGCTCCTCGACCATCACCATCCCCCCCTTCTGGTAGTTCAAGGTCACATCAGTCAGGACCTTGAAATATGACGTTTGTTTCCTCATGCTGGTCAACAGCTCTGACCACTTTGGATCCCTATTCCACTCCCATAAAAGCTCCTGACTCACAGGAGAGAACGATGCCGACCAAAAGCCACCCTAAGCTTTCTACGTGAAAAGGCTCAAGGACAGCCCTTGGGCAGACCATCAAGGTCCTCAAATCACCCCCCTTCCAGAGGCAGCTACCATCAACCTCAAACCCCAGGACATCCCAGGAAAACCCTAAAAGCCAGCCTTTCTCAAGCACATCTGGCCCCATCCCCCCGGCACTCTTTCATCTAGAATCACTTTGGCAAAGGGGAGGCCAGCAGGTTCTTTTTTCTTAATGACTTCCGTGGTCTTGCCGTGTCCTGGGTTGGCGTCCTGTCCCTTTGCCACACGTTGAGGTAGTGGGTGGAGGTGACTGTCATTCAGGGGAGGGAGGCTGAGCAAGGCTGACGTCTGGGAGCCGTGTTTGCAGGTGTGCCCCCGCAGAAACCATCGTGCGCAGGTGTGCCAGCGACACAAAACGGCTGTGATTTTGTGTTTACCAGTGATTCATAACTGAGTGTAATTTAGCTCTTCTAAAGGACTTAACACTTAAACAAAATTACTTCTCCAATGCCACCTCAGCTAGAACCCTTTCCCCAGGACGAAGGGAAGCAGCTTGACCCCAGGTGTAAAATATCTACATTTAAAACACAGATGCTATGCCTCTTAATCAAATATATAAATTTATTTAGATCTTTCTTCCTTCCCTCCTTCCTTCTTCCCTTCCTTTCTTCCTTCCTTATTTAATCTGTCGAAACAAGGAGGCTATGATCAACAACCCAGCTAGCTGGTTCTCCAAATTCCAGAGCACCAGTAGGAAGCTTAGAAAGAGGTAAGAACAGGAAAGAAAACACCACTTGAGTCATCAATACTCTGAAGAGACAGTTCCAGGTAGTTATATAAATTGGTACCAAAAGTTTAGGATAAAATCATAGATAGTCTATCCATAGTGGGATATTAAGAGCAAAATGGCCCGTGGAGGATAAGTCCCTGATCTTAAGGGAGGGAAGCACCCAGGGTGCTCCTTATCGGACACACAGCCCCTCAGCTCAGCGGACCACATACTCAAGCCAGGGCGGTCTTTCTTACGTCCTCAAGGACACCTAGAGACCCTCCAGCCTGATGCAGCCAGAAACCCCCTCTTCCAAACAGCTGAATATCCACCAAATGCCTCTGCCTGGGCCTGACAGTCAAAGCACGGAGGGTGGTATTTTTTCATCTCGTTGCTTTTCTGTCTCTTTGTTCTTCCCTATGCCTCATTATCTTGAGACATCTTTAATAACTGAGCAGGCCTGGAACAATCCTCCTCCTCTTCTCCCACATGGGTTTTTGCCATCCCCTCTGTGGAGGAGGACTGCTGGAGTCCCAAGCTGCCCTGAGTATCTCCTGCCAGGGCAGCTGGCTCACGGCCCCCGGTCGAGAACTGGGAAGAGGGGGTCCTGGAGCCTCCACGGAATCCATCAGCCACAGGAAATGAGATTTTAGCAGAAAACAAGGTCTGTCCGCCAACACTTCTGTCCTGCCCTGTGCAGGCAAGCACACACATACACACACGTACACACACATGCATGCACACACATGTGCATACATACATACACAAGTACACCCACGAGTCCTCCAGCTAGCAATGCCTGAGTCATTGCGTCCCATAAGTTGCTGAGGGGTTTTGAGGGAGGCATTCTAGGTTGGAACACGCCAAATCAGGCGTTTTTTCCTACAGCTCAGGATGACGCTAGGAACACATCCCCACGAACAGGATATTACTTATACGAACAGAGAGTCCCCAGCTGGTCAACATTCAAGTGGCAACTACAGCATAGAACATTCCAGATCTCCCGAATGCTTCTCAAACCATCAGGTTTCCTGTCAGTCCAGGTGCAGGGAAGGGAGGTTGGTATGGTTGAGCCCACAGATGGGACACTGTGCTGGGAGGGCGGCACCAAGGAGGAAGCTGGGCCCCACCCCAAGGGGCCCCCATACTTTCAGAGGGGCCACTGCGTACTCAGCAGGCTGCCAGCGGGGCCCTAACAAACTAAATCCTGTGAGAGCACCAACAAGGGGCTGGGGGAGGTATCCCAAAGGAGGTGGCACTGGAGGGGAGCCTTAAACTCTGAGCGGCATCTAAGTTCTCTTCTACTGCGGCAGGCACAGGAGTGCAAGCCCAGGGTATGACTGGCCTGGCTGGGAGCGGGCCAGAGCAACTGGACCACAAACTACTCAAGGGCTGATGAGGCTAGAAGAAAAAAGCAGGGCCAGGTCACAGAAGACTTGAATGTTGTTGTGGTGAGAGTCTGAATTTCATTTGCCCTAGGAAATGGGTTTTCAGCAAAGGCTTTCTAGGAAAGCACAGACCCCAGAGGCTGACTGCCTGGGCTCAAGTCCCAGCTCTGCCACTTACTAGGTATGTGACCTTGGGAAAGATGTTTAACCTCTCTGTGCCTCGGTTTTCTTATCTGTCAGATGGGATAACATACTTCAACAATTACAAATGCACCTTTTTTCACATTTTAAAACATCTAAAATCATCTTAGAATCATTGGCTAGGTGGCAATAATAGCACAGTTGTCTTCAGCTATGTGTGCATATCAAATATTGCAGAATCTATGTCAGTCATTTGAAAGAAAATCCACACTTTTAAGAAATCCTGCCTCACTCTTAATGGCACTGAGAAATTATGTGAGAAAAAAACATAGATACTGATAACTCTGAGTTTAAAAACAATTCAGAAGGGTGGAACTCTGAAGATGTGGAATTTTTAAGAATATCTAATTTATTTCACTTACAAACTTCTTAAGTATGCACAGGAGCTCTTTCATTAAACACAAAAGAAAAACTCTAAGTGATAAGAATACACTGCGTCATAATTTTTCTTTTTTGGTGCTACAAAAAGAAGATGCATCTTACAATTAATGGCATCTTCAAGTCTGTGAGATATGGTTGCAACCATACATACCTCATAAGATTGTTAGGAGGACAAAATGAGTTAATATTTATAAAGCACTTAGAATGGTGCCTGGTCCATAATGATTCCAATATACATGCTGTCCAGTAAATAATCTGATTTGTGTTTTAGAAACGTTCCTGGCAGGTCTGTACTTTAAAGGAGGACACCAGGAGCACAGGGCAGGAGACCCCTGCAGTGGTCTGGGAGAGAGATGGTGGGAGCCCGTGTTCATCATGGCCATGTGGGTAGAGAGAAGTGATGGGCGGACTGGGAAGAGTTTTGGAGGTGGTCCTCACACATCCTTTACTGGACGTGTGTATATGAGGAAGAGGGAGGAAGTTAAAACAACACCAGAGGTTTCTGGCTGGGGCCACAGAGCGATGCTTTCATCTGAGATGGGAAATTAAGAGAAGCAGGTATGGGGAAGAAAAGACTGAGGTGTGGGGGACATGTTGGGCGGGGACAGCCAGGTGGAAGTATCTGGCAAGAAGCTGGAAATTAAGGCTCAGTGCCCAAAGGGCAAATCCAAGACCGTGGAAAGAGCAAAGGAAGGGAGGGAGGTAAGGAGAGAGGGAAGAGGGGAGGAAGGGAGAGAGGGAGGGAGGAAGGAACGAACCAGTGAACGTGCCAACCAACCAACCAACCAAAAAAACGAAGGAAAGAAGCGGAGCTGAGCCAAGTCCCACCCACCATACGTGGCTTAGGTCACTGTCACGGTTGGAGCCCTCACCCCATTCTCTTTAATACCCGAGTTACTTGTACAGTCGTCAGTCTCCCCCACGAAACAGTGAGCTGAGCGCAGGGACCACGTCTCCTCCTGGCTGTAACTCAGCGCTCAGCCCGGCCCCAGCACATGCTGGCTCTTCCATGGGTATCTGTGGGCACCACACCCTTCAAGGGAAGAAGCCTTGAAGCCTCGTCCTCTGGTTCATTTGCCCTTCACTCTGCTCCCTCAAACCATGCTTGGCGACTACGAGACAAAACTGGTTGGGAACCAGAATGGATCAGGAGGAAAAATGCAGGCTTCTTGCCAGCATCCATGCCCAACAGGACGAGGAGGGAGGAGAGAGACCCAACCAGAGAGGAGAAGACAACACAAGTTGGGTGAACACAGATGACGAGAGAGAAATAAGAAAATTCCAAGGGTAGGCCAGTCCATCCATCTGCCAGGAGTCCCTAATTGCTGTCCCCTGCGGTGATCTCAGTGTCCCAACACCAGGAAACCCCACCTCCCAGCTCAAGTGCTTCACCCCCCAGGCACTGTCTCAAGGTGGGTGGAAAGAGCCATGACCAGGAGCTTAGCTGCAGGGCCGCTGGCCCCCCCTGCAGCTGGGACATCAAGACCCGAACCCCTCACCTCTCCGGGTGGGCTCGGTTTCCTCGTCTGGGCAGCGAGGGGTGGACGGAGTGGATGCCGGCTCCTCTGTGACTTGGAGTCCCTGATTCTCTCTGCCCTCTCCTCTGCATCCCTCCAGCACTGAGGGGGAGCTGGCTGCACCTCACCAAGTCGCCTTCCCCCAGGTGCTTTGCCAGCACTTTCCAGAGATGCCCTGTGGTTGGGGACTGGCCATCCTCTCCCGGCCACTGTGTCTCTAATGTGTTTCTTTTGTATCCGCCGCCCCCCTCTAGGCTCAGCAGCCCAAACCTCAGCTCGGCCTCACAGGGTGGGTCTCAGCCAGTCATCGGGGTCAACACGCTGAGGCCTTTCCTGAGTGCTCCAGGGCACCCCCCCACCCCATGACCCAGAGGCCTGGCCGTCAGCCCCAGGCATGCCCCTGTGATCACGTCATTGTTCTGGGTGAATCACTACCCAGTTCAAGGAGAAGGTCTGAAAGGGAAGTTTGAGGCCACCCCCCGGTACACACCCTCCAGCAGAATGGGCTTTCTGACGAGCCCCTGCTCTTAGGGGAAGGTCCAGCCTGCCCTGCCTGCACCCTGGGGCTCAGGTTGACAACACAGGCAGAGAAAGGAGCAGGCCACAGCAGGAAGTGAGCCCTGATAAACGCTCAATGACAAAAAGCGCAGCTGGGGCGGCCCTGAACCAGGGGAGGCAAAGGAAAACAGACGCTGGATGAGATCAGGGAAATGGCGTCCCACCCTGCTCCACACCAGCACTTTCCGTGGGTGCCCCAGGACGGATCCAGGTCTATTTTTGGTCACTGCCCACCCCCTTCCCGTCCCAGGCCCATTCCAGAAATGCTGGGTCTGCTCCCCAGGCGGGCACTCCACCCCTGCCCCACAGAGCAGCGAGACCTTCCAGAACCCCGTGGCGTGTTCCACCGCCCCCCTCTGCGCTTTGCTTGCCCCCGCCAGCTGAGAGGATGCAAAGCCACCTTACTTCATCAGAGCTGGAAAGGAGGAGCCAAGAGGCTGAAAAGTAGGGGACACCTGAGGTCACTGGAAGCCCACGGAAGGCCGGGGCCTGCGAAGCATGGGGTTGGGCCTGGAAAATAGTGGCCGCTGGCAGCCGTGACAGTCCCCAGAGAACTAAGGGGCTTTACAAAGAGACCATGGAGCAGAATTCGAGTTGGAGGGACATTCATAGGAGGGTGGAGCAGGCCGGAAGTTCCACAGAGACATTCAGGAAGCCAAAGGTTGTAACACAAAGTTTCCTAGGGAGGTGGAGGGGAACAGCATGAATGGTGGGTCTGAGGAATGAAAACCCCACAAGGCCCTGAGATTTGCGAGAAGGGCTCCTTGCAGAGCAAAGGCGGGCAAGCCAGCCCAAGCACCAGTTACTCCGAGGTGAAAACCTTGGGGAGACCCAGAAGAAATCAAAGAAAAACAGTCCAGACTTTGGAAATGGGGCAGAGGGACTAGGCAACATGTGGGTTCAGCTCAGGGAGATAAACATTAGCGGAAGCTGATTTTTTGATGCACTTTATGTCTCGGCGCTTGGTTTATCCAGTTGCCAAAACTTCACCCTCACCCAGGCGTGCTCCTTGAGGGCAGAGAACATCTTTTGTTCATCCTTGTTTCTAGCAGTGTGATAACTTGAAATATGTAAAAACCCCCGTCAGAACAGCTATCAGCCAGCACACCACACCCAGGACCACCAGCTGGGTGTGTATCCTAATCAGCACCCGGTCCCAGGAAAGGATGCGTGTGAGCATCAGGTTCATGAAAGAAAAGGGCAGTTTCGTCAAGTCACGGGATTGACTTGGGGACTCAAGTGACTTTCTTCTCCCCGGATCATGGTCCTAATGAGGGCTCTGGGCTGGCACCCAGGTGGAGGGCACTGTCCTGGCTGCCGGCTGTTTCCTGCCCACTGGCGAGCTGACCCTCCTCGGCGGAGGCCCAAGGGGAGCAGCTGGGCCCCGCTGTGTTTTCAGAACTCAGGATGGCCTCCAGCGTCAGCAAATAGCACCAGAAGGTTTCATCAGAAAATCAGAAACCAGGGACTAAATAAAGCAAGCAAGCGGCAACAGCTGCCTGCCATCACTCTAATTAAAAAAAATACGCAGCCCACCCTGGTCGGCTTTCTGCTGCTCCCTGATGTCCCTACACACACAGGGACACACACACACAGACACACACACACACACACACACGTGCGCACACACAGGCCACCTGCATAGGGACAGAGGTCATAGCCTGGGGCCAGGGGAGGCTCCTCAGCCCCAAGTGTGGCCACAGCTCCTATGCACCCTCTCCCCCTTCACCCCATCAGCACTGGTTTTCATGCTGTTTCTAGAACCTGCCAGACTGGGTCTCTACCTCGGAGCCTCCACGCCTGCTGTTCTCAGTGGCTGGAAAGCTCTCCTGTCGCCTGTTCTCACCGGTCACTCCTTGACTCCATTCAAACGCTGCTCAAAGATCACCCCTTAGAAAGGCCTTCCCTACAGGCCCAATCTAAAATAGCACCCGTGCGGCCTGTCACCATCTCTTCATTCTATTTTCATTTTCTTCAAAGCGCCAGTCTCTATGTGAAGTTATATTCTCCTGTTTGGCTGGCTTGTTATCTGTCCCCACCCAGCCCCCCAACTCATCGCCACCCCCACCTTCACCCCCCAGCCCCGCGCATCTGAACACCCTAAGGACAGGGACTCTCTTGCTCACTGCTGTCTGCCAAGCTGCTTGAACAGTATCTGGTACACAGCAAGCTTTCAACAAACAGGTATTTACTGAATGCACTGGTATTCCTTCCATACCGAGATGCCCCAGCTGACTTACCATCAGAGTTTGAGCTGCTGTTTCCAGTGAAGAGAGTTCCTACCCACTGTTGTCACAAGGCCACCTACCAGACGGCAGCACTGGAAGAAGCATCGTGCTAGTTTCCCTGTGCCAGGCCCTCTGCTAGCTTCTCTATGTGTATGAGATCTTTTATTCCTCACGATAACCTCATGCATTCAGCATTTTTAGCTCCATTTAACAGGTGAGAAACCCAGGGCTCAGAGGAGGAACTTGAAGTTGCCCAAGCTCACTGGGGTAACTCCATGAAACAGCCTGGACTTAAACTCAGATCTGCTGGACTCCAAAGCTCAGCCACAAAGAAGCTTTTTCCTGGGACAAAACGAGAGCAATTGAACCACCCCTACTGAAACTGCTCCCTCCCTCTAGCCCTGCATCCATGAGTATCAGCCTGCCCAGGCCCAAGGAAGAGCACTTTTCCACCTTCCCTCCCCACAGCACCCAGGGCGCTGAAGGGGTTAATGAGGCTTGTCCAGCTTCATACTCAAACTCCCAACAAGTGGAGGTTAAATGATCTCTTGTCTAAGAATTGTCTGCCAGATATCCCGGGGCAGGGGGCCTCGGCTCAGACCCTCCACCCTTTCCCTGAAGCCGATAGGCATCTCCTGAACTTATCTAAGTCAGAGGAGGAAACTGTCAGCCCAACGTCAGCCCAGCACAGCTGGGCTCCACAGAGCCCGCCGCCTAGGACAATGGGGCGGGGTTTCCGGCCAGGGCGGCTGCAAGATGGGGGGGAAGTAGGGCCCCAGGCCGGCCAGAGGAAGGCAGACACTCAGTGCACCGGCAGGGAGACGGCCTGGCCTTTGAGGGCTGAGCGGTGGACTCACTTCAGGTCTCAGGGACAAGTCACTTCCCCCAGGGGGCACCTTTGTCTCAAAGGGAAGGAGCCAGGAAAGGTGGTTTCTCAGCCTTAATGACTTTCCCATGCCCAGCGCTCTCTCGGGGCACTTTTTAAATATCATCTCAGCAAGACCTTCACCACACTCTGTGAAGTAGGTACTTCTCTTGTTCCCATTTTACAGATGAGGAAACTAAAGCTCAGAAGGGTCAGACAACTCACCCCCCCCGTCACTTCTATGCTGCACTTCTTTTTTTTTTTTTTTTTTTTGCATTTCTAATTTTAAGGAGAATGAGTTCAGTTCTGCCATCTCACATCCTTTCCCCTTCCCATCAACACAACCAGGGGCCCCGAGCTCTCCAGAACCTTCCCCGGGAGAATGAGGATATCTGTGTTGTCTACAAGGCCCGCTCGGCCACGTGCAGCACAGCACCCACACAAACATATGGAGATGTTGTCCTTTTCAACCCTAGTTATACACTTCGTGCTTTACACAATCTCCCATTTCTGGAGATTCTGGAGTCTCTGGGCACGGCCATCTCACCACCCACATCTCACTCCGCAGGGATGGATGGGCTGGGGATCTGGAGATTTGAATTTCAGGCTCAGTTCTGCTGCTCCCAGTGGTGCGATCTCTATGTGTCGGATGTTGGGAAACCTGCTCACTTAGGGGTCCTGAAAAGGCCCAAGGTGAGCTAGAGACCCCGCCCCCCCACCAGGGCCATTGTGTGTAAGGTGCCCAGTGCTGAGTTGCTGGAAGGGCAGTAGAAAGAAGAACACTCTCCAGAGGGTGAGGGAGGACACGTGTGATGTCAACACTGGCTCAGCATCATCCTACTGGGGACGCTGAGGCAGAACAAGTTCCCTGAAAGGCCCCAGGTTGAATCCGGCCAGAACAAGTCATCCTGGGGTCCAATCTACCCAAACGTAAGTTATGCCATCAATTCCTTGCTCCTTCTGGTACACTCTCCTTGACCAAGCAGACACTTTATTTGAACTTCATATGCCCCAGAATCTAGCTTATCAGCCAAAGAGGCTCAGAAAACACAGAGAAACCTCTAGGACTGCTTCCAGCAGAAGGAACAAAATCACCTTCCTGTAAGACAACATCACCTTTAGAACACTGTCTGTCAAGAACCTGTGTGGACAGATTCCAGGGGTCATTGTTGAGGCTGAAAGCTCAAGTGTTGGTGCATCCAGACCAAAGATCCAGTTGATTTTTGTAGGTGCGACCCTGGTACCCCAGCAGACCCTTTGAGGTTCCTGTCAACTCTATTTTTGTCCCTGTGTCTGGGAAAACTGACTAAATTTCCTTTTATTTGGAACCAAGCCCAACTCTGAAGTTGGGTGGATGTAGCCACACTTCCGCACCCAAGTTTCCGTAGGTTTGAAAACAACGCTGGGTGTTGCAGGGAACAGCTGTGCTAACAAGCACAGTTCTTATCTGTCCCAGCCTAGTCCTGCCGGGGTGTCCTGGAGAGCCAGGGCACTGACTGAAGAGCGGCCAGCCACACCCGCCGGGGCCAGAGTTACAAAGAGGCTGGGTCATCAGATAAGGGCCTCAGAGAAAACCCTTAGAAAATGACCACAAGAGTCACTTCACCAGTGGGAGGGACTCTCCCCTCAAAACTGCCTCCAGAACTCCTACCAGAAAGACTGGCCTGATTATCCTCATGCCACCCAGATCACGTCCCTCCTCAGCATTTCAACACCCAAGTCTGAATTGGCACAGGTTGGACACGGTGGGCTTCACTCTCAGTGTCCCTGTCCCTCTGGGCACAGGTTCTGGCTTTCTCATCAACTACAAGCCCCCGGAGGGCAGGCACCTATCAGCTGCGTGTCCTCTTCCATAGCATCTAGTACAAACCCACGCTGGCCCCTTTGTCAACGCTGGGGCCTCTCTGCCTCTGCCCAGCTGCCCCAGTGGTCCTTGACACTGGCTGCACATCAGAGCATCTGGGGAGCCATAGAAACTACCCCTGCTATGGGCTCCCCCCAGAGGTTCTGATGCAACTGGGGCAGGATGCAACTCAGACCCTGGCATTTTTTAAGTGTGCAGCCAGGGCTGAGGATCTCCCCTCTAGAGTGTGGACACCAACTTGGAAGGAGAGACTGCTAACTCTAAGGGCTGGGAGGTTGAAACAGAGAATCCAGGAGGGAAGTGATAGAACCTCCTCGCGTAGCATCTTTGGAGGAGCAAAGAGATTGATATAGTAGATCATCAGACTGGCACTGCTGGCTTGGGGAAGGGTATTGGTCCCACATTAGAATATTCCTCTCTTGCAAGGAAGAGATTATGACTCCCGGGCGGGGAGAGATTAAACTATTTATCAATGCATGTGGCATTAGAACTGATCAGTCAAAACAGGTCATGGACCACCAGGATGGACGCCTGCTGAAAGCCAGTCCAGCTCTGAGCCTTGTGTACTCATCCTTTCAAACTCTTCTCCGCAGTCACTGCTCAACAAAATAGTCAGTAAACATTTGATTTTTTCTTCTTTTTTGAGAATGTAAAAGTAATGTTTGCTCATGGTAGGAAACCATGGAAGCAGGAAAGCATAACAAGAAAACCAAAATTGTCCATAGTCCACTATCTGGAGAGAATCACCATGAACACACAGGGTGCCTCTCTCCCCTTGTGCTCAGAAAGCCCACCTATGTCTCCCTCTGCTCGGCTCTGGCTGGTGCCTCCACTGACAGGCCAAGCGTCCTACCTGCAGTCAGAGGAAGAAAGTCCCGATGGCCCCCGAAGCCTCTCCAGGTCACTCCCCATCACTCACTCCTCCTGAGGAAGTAGGAAAGGGCAGGAAATCTTAGCGCCCTTTGAAGAGAAAGGGAAAAGTGAGTAACCGGGGTGGGATGGGACCGCCCAAGGGCAGACTGAGTCAATCAGCAAATATTCCTGGACGCAAGGAATCTGGGGCATACAAAGACATGACACCCCAGTCCACGCCCTTGAGAACAGTACCTAGAACATAGTAAGTGCTCTCTAAATGTTTGCTTAGAGTCTTATTTTTATTACCCAAGAAGTTTGGCATGTATGTTCCAAGACAGTGATAAAGATCAAAAGGGCTCTTTGTTTGGAGGGAAGAAAGACTGCTGAGGGTTTGCGGGGGCGGGGATGGATTCCCAGATCCTGAGAGTGGACAAAGACCCCAGCCCTGAGCTTCCCTGGTGGCGCAGTGGTTAAGAATCCGCCTGCCAATGCAGGGGACACGGGTTTGAGCCCTGGTCCGGGAAGATCCCACATGCCGCGGAGCAACTAAGCCTCACAACTACTGAGCCTGCGCTCTAGAGCCCGCGAGCCACAACTACTACTGAAGCCCGCACACCTAGAGCCCATGCTCCACAACAAGAGAAGCCACCGCAATGAGAAGCCCGCGCACCGCAACGAAGAGTAGCCCCCGCTCGCCGCAACCAGAGTAAGCCCGCGCAGCAACGAAGACCCAACGCAGCCAAAAATAAAATTAATTAATTAAAAAAAAAAAAAAAAAAAGACCCCAGCCCTGAGCTTTGGAAACACCCCAGGAGCAAAGCCAGGGCGCACAAGAACTTGGGCAACCTACAACCGGTCTCTCTTCCTCAAGCTCTTTTCTTCTTCAGCAGTGGCGGGATGAAGCAGGCAGGATGCACCCAGGCAGGTTTAAGAAACTACAGGCAGTCACAGTGCCCCTTGTTTGCTGGGTGAAAGCTGCTGTCTGCACACTGAAGGGGAATCCGCAGGAGGCCTGCGGGGAGGATCTGGGAAAGGCCCCACCGCCCTGGAGAGCAGAGGGGTTTTTAAGAGTCTGAACAAGGAGCAGCAAGGGAAGCGGGCACTGGCAGCCCGGGGCCCGGGAACAGGGATGCAGAGAGGGCCAGGATGCCTACTGGGCAGGGAAGCCTGACGCTGTTTTGCTGGGTGATTGGTGTGTGACCTCTAGAGAACCTCCAGGAGAATCCACACTTCCCCCAGGGCTCAGGGGCTGGATCAGAGGCTGTGACGAAGTGCCGGCTGACCCCAAGCCTGGCATGGGCGGCCACAGGTCCCCCAGGGCTCTTACTGAGGCTCACAGAAGCTGCTCTTGGTGTTCATTTCAAGCCAATCTGGGCTCCAAGGGATAAACCAGCAGAGGAAGCAGAACCAGCCTGACAGGATGGCCTGCGGGGTGTAAGACCCAACACCAGTGGGGTAGGGGGCTATGCAGCCGAGGTACTCCGGCTGGTTCACACACAAGATGTTTATGCAAAGGACTTCAAAAGGAAACAAAAAATCCCCTCTATGTACATATATTATCTGTCTTGTCACTCCAGCCACTCGCTGGGTGGTGGATCCTGGAAATTGTGCTGAATGAGGGATGGGCCTACAAGCAGTGCCTTTGATCAGTCCTTATCTACCCTAGAGGGACGTGAGGCCAGGGCCCCCTGCTCAGCCCCTCACCTATAATTCATACACTCTGGCCTCCTGGCTTTGGAGGGGCTTTGGTGGTGAAACCACAGTCCTAGCCTGTACCAGCCCCGCCCTCCAGCCAGGCCCTGGGGATTAGGGCATGGGGGACTCCTGCATTCCTGTGGACCACCTCCCCTCCAATCCCCTGCCTGTGGGGGGCCTCTTGGGCTTCTATGCGCCCTGATGGCCCCCAAAGCAGGTTGCATAGCATTTCAGCTAGAGAAGTGAGGAAGTGAGATTGTTTCTCCCCTGGAACCTCAGGCCTTCCTCTGAGACAAGCCCTTTCCCGGGGCATCCACCTGGTACAGCTGTGAGTCAACCCCAGTGCCTGGAGCCAGGAAGCACCCACCTCAGTGCCTGGCAGACCTGCCGCAGCAGCTCCAGGAGAAAAAGAGCCAGGCAGCAGCCCTGGGACAGGCCTGCCACCCACTCCCTGTGTCCCCAACAAACCTCAGCTATCACTGCTCCCTAGCGAGGCAGGGTCCTCGCCCAGAATAAGGGAATCCATTCTATCTCTGGTTCAACCCTAAGTTCAACTAAAAGCTGTGCCTTTAGTCCTTATATTCCCAGCTTGGGCAAAGGTCTCTGCAGGGAAGGGACATGAGCATTGCCAGGCTGCTTTCTGCTCAGGACCTATCTCTTTCATTTGTTGTTGGCCGAAGGAGAACCTGTCCTGGGACCAGAGCTGATCTGGGAATCGGAAATCCTGGGTCTAACCCGTCCTGCCCTCTGCATCACCTGCCCCGTGGGCCAACCCCACAGTGGGGATAGTGGTGGGAGATGGGCTGGCTCCTCGGCTGCCCAGCACACCCCACACCTGCTGGAGGCGCTGCTTCCCGAAGCCGAGGAGACAGGCCAGCTCCACAGTCAAAGGGCTGCCTCCCTTGAAGCGGATCCCAGTTAACATTTCCTCTCTCTAGGAGACGGACTGGGCTGGCGACATCAGTGTGGCCAGCCAGGGCTCAGAGCTAGGGCTGCTCAGGGCGCCTCTGAATTCCGGTTTGTGCTTTGGTGCTTCTCTATCAGTAACATCAATGCTCCCCTCCACTACAACCTGGAGAGGTGGGAAAGGGCAGGTACTACTGTCTCTATTTCGTCCACGAGAAGATGGGAGACGGAGAAAAGTTTCGTGGTTTCCCCGAGCTCACAGGGCCACCATGTGACAGCCAAATTAACCTGCCAACTCCCAGCTCTTGTCTGTGAACGGCATGCGCTAGGGAAGTGAGGTTGCCGGACACAGGTCTCTTCTCTGGCTCCCCGGGCCTCTTGGGGCAGGAGGGAGGGCACAGCTGCTCCATGGACCCTCAAGGATGCGGAGGCACCCCACACCCACACCTCCCGACAACTATCAGCCATTCGTTCACTCATCGAACACTTACTAAGCACCTACCTGGTACCAAGTACTGTGCCAGGAGCTGGCGCCGGAGACGCCGCTACTTTTGAGAGGGACGTGTGAAAAGATTTCCACCTAAAATGGAACCGGAGGCTAGAAAATGGCGAATCTCACGCGTGCGCACTCGGAAAAACAATACTTGAGAACTGGGAAATCGTAAATGCCTGATTTACCAAAACACGAGGTTTATCTCCTGACCAATGAGCATCCGCCACGAATCTCTCCCCGTCCTCAAGCCAATGAACTCGCTGCTGGGACTCTGGCTGGACCTCCCCCTTTTTGCGCTCCTTGCCTATAAATAAAGTCCCCCGACCCTTCCACTGACGGGTAGTAGGTTGCTGCAGGCGGCGTTTTGCAGATTGCAAGTCCTCTGCCATTCCTGAATAGAACAAACTCACTTTCTAGTCATTTGAGCTTGCCTCAGTTTACCACTTTATTTAGACTGATGGAAGAGACAGACGTCAAATAGCTAATGCCAATAAAGCCTTCGCTATGGGAGTCTGGTCTAGGAGCCCGGGAAGGATTCTGGGAAGAAGTCCATTTCAAGAGACACCTGAAGGGTGAATAAGAGTTACCAGCCCATGAGGAAGAGTACAAAGTACACAGTATTCATCATCCAGGTGGAGATCTTTCGCAGACAGTTGGATGGGAGAGGGGTCTAGACTGCATATAGAGACTTGAAAATTATTAGCCTAGTGATAGATGATATTAGCATTTCCATGCCCCAAATCCAACAATCTCCCCGAAGAAACGGACCCTAAGTAAGAGTAGCATGCAAACAGTTTTTAAATAAGTTCCCTGTTTCCGTTACTGACCTGGGTTCTTGGACTCCTTAATCAATAGAAATTGATAAGAGGCCAGACAAGAAATTGAGGAAAGGCTTTATTTGGACTCCTGCTGCAGCACGAGGGAGTGAAAACAAGTAACAGTTTCCCTTGCTCACTCCCTGAGGGGACGGCAAGCTGATCCTTTAAGTAGGGTGAGGGTAGGGGTGGGTTCATGGGTCAGGCTGGAGGGGTGGCTTGGGCGGTGGTCTGCCCACCCCCTTGGTGGTGCTGTGTGCAGGGATCATGCGCAGGTCCTGCTTTTGCTCCTGGCACCTGAGAAGTGGCAGTTGGGTTTTAGCCTTTTTGTGTCTTGTTCATAATTTGTCCTGTGTATGCATGCAGTTATTTTCAGTCCCTTATAGTTTCTTTTTTTTTAATTTTTTATTTTATATTGGAGTATAGTTGATTAACAGTGTTGTGTTAGTTTCAGGTGTACAGCAAAGTGATTCAGCTATACGTATACACGTATCTATTCTTTTTCAAATTCTTTTCCCATTTAGGTTATTACAGAATGTTGAGCAGCATTCCCTGCACTAAACAGTAGGTCCTTGTTGGTTATCTATTTTAAATATAGCAGTGTGTACATGTCAAGCCCAAACTCCCAATCTATCCCTCCCCCCACCCTTTCCGCCTGGTAACCATTAGTTCCTTCTCTAAATCTGTGAGTCTGTTCTGTTTTATAAATAAGTTCATTTGTATCTTTTTTTTTTCTTTTTAAGTTTCTTTGTATTCTGTTGCTTGAGAAGACCTTTGTCCAGGTACAAGCACTGCAGCAAAGGGTCCCAGGTCCCAGCCTATCTCATTTCTAGTTCCGATCAGCTGGCCCTACTAAGCCCTTTCCATAGGGAAATTCTAGATCCAGTGGCCCCTATCTGCAAGGCCAACATTCTGCCTGGAGTCCACCGTCTCCCCCTGCTGCCCTTATCTCCACCCAGACTGGGTTTGCCTCTATCATCCTCTGCTTTACCCTCACATCAGTATAAGAACCTCCCGTCGTAAGCCGACTTTTCTCATCCTTGTGGCTCCCTTGAGCCAGCATCCAGGTTCTCTCCTTCCTTTTCTGAGCCAGGCATGTGCCTGTTGCTCTCAGATCCACGTGTAGCCTTCCCTGCTCTCCTCTGTTCTGTGTTGCAGTAGGACTGAGTCCTGCAAACTATGTTTTCCAAGGTCTGTTAAGAACTTCCGGACCTGGTTGTCCAGTGAAATTGGAGAACAAGATAGAAGAAAGAAAGAAACAAGGGCATTTCTCGCCCCTTCTCTCTCCTCTAGGTGGGGTGTCTAGCAGGGGCTGTGCCTTATTATTATTTTCAGCTCCCATCAGGCAGTCCTGTTACCCAAAAAAGCCGGGTTTGCCTCTTGGTGGGTGTCTAAAGACACAACCAAGTCAAAGATCAGAAGGATGGATTTATTACTTGCAGCAAATAAGGAGAACACCGGGATCTTTCCCAAAGCAGTGTCCGCCTAAACAGCAAAATTAGGGAAGTTTTAAGCTAAGAGTACAGGCATATCCGTGAAGGGGCTTGAGCAGAGGAGAATTCAGCATAGAATCAGGACAAAGATCCACAGAGTCCAAGCTTTAGTCGGTTGTTGAAGTCACGAGGGTCAGAAAATGTCAACATCATCATCCCTTAGGTTCCAGTAAATCTGGTGGTTAAGCTCTTCAGGCTAATCTTTACCATTGAAACAGAACTGGGAGTCTTGAAAACTGATACATTATCTTTGCTATTGTTACTTCTCTTGCCTGATAACAGTCTTTTGTTCCTGCATTCTTTTGTTCCCTTAAGATCATTAATTACTGAGACTATTCAAGAGCAAGCATTGTGGCCAGACTCAGATCACAAAATGGCTTAGGCCCAAAATGGCTTCTCTTATGTCAAGAAAGCCATGCCTGGCTCTTTTTCTCCAGGGACCCCCTTGCATAACTGCTTACGGCCCCTGACATGATTCCAGTTCCCACTAGGTATCCCTGACTCTGTGCTCTAATTCTGCCAGATGGTCCTCCTTCATGATGTGGGGTCCCAAAAGGAAGCTCTGGCTCATGGCTGCTGGAACATCACCCCCGTGCCTGTTCTTCCAGTCTCCAGGGCAGGAGCAGCTCCCAGTGAAGCCACCCTCCAGCTTCCTCACCACCGACTGCTTGGCCTTTCTGCAATTCCAGCGATCTTGTGACTGGCTACCTGCGTTATGTTCCTTCTATTGCAGTGTTTCTCAAACTTTTTGGTTTTAGGATCTCTTTACATTCTTTTTTTTTTTTTTTTTAATAAATTTATTTATTTATTTATTTTTGGCTGTGTTGGGTCTTCGTTGCTGCGCGCGGGCTTTCTCTAGTTGCGGCGAGCGGGGGGGCTACTCTTCATTGCGGTGCATGGGCTTCTCATCATGGTGGCTTCTCTTGTTGTGGAGCACAGGCTCTAGGCGCGCAGGCTTCAGTAGTTGTGGTGCACGGGCTTAGTTGCTCCGCGGCATGTGGGATCTTCCCAGCCCACGGCTCGAACCCATGTCCCCTGTATTGGCAGGCAGATTCCTAACCACTGTGCCACCAGGGAACCCCTGATCTCTTTACATTCTTAAATATCTTTTGTGATCTTGTACTTTATAATAAATGTATATTTGTTTTTCATTCCCAATCCGGGCACAGAGCTTGGAATTTCCTACGTGAAGAGAGTGCTAAAGGTATCTTTTGTTATGGTAATGAGATGACTTTTGGAAAACCCCTAAGGATGGGGGCTGGTTGCTAAGTTTTGCTAGCGGTCCAGGTAGGTAGGCTATGCCAAATCATAAATACCATGCACAGCCTAATGAGCGTCAGGGGGTTCTACTTGGCACTTCTAGGCTACTTCCAACTTGTGAGGCTGTCACCTTAAATATGATCTAAGAGGATGGAGCGTGGACAATACCACATCAATTCTGCCCACATCCCATTGATCACTCCTATGGCCCAAACCTAGCAACAAGGGTGTCTGGGAAACGTAGTCTGGCTATAAGCCTAGGAAGAGAAGCCTTAGCAAGACTGTGAACACATTGTATTGTCTCTACCTCGCCAATATATGTGTTCCCAATGAGGTACTAGGCTATTTGCTCCTTACAGATATGGGTTGTTTAGTATATCTCTATCCCTCTCCTAGAAAGCACTAATCACATTTTAACTGACTCTTCAATTCTGGACCCACAGGAAAAGACCATCCTCTGTTACTTCATGCTCCAGGGTGACTAGCACATGATATCATCTCTCTTTCCCGGTCTCCTCTCTAATTTTGTAATATGTTTCCTAGACCCAAGAAAGGATTGGGTCATCTACTGACTTTAGACTTTACATGTGGATACAAACTTTGACCTTTAAACAGCAGATGCTCTTCAGACAGAGAACGGAGCTACGGGGAAGTCTGAGAGGCAGAAGAGTAGAGCAGAAATAGTCCTGGACTGGAAGGCAAGACAGAGGTCTTCTAATTTAGGGAGCCGAGATGTATCGCAGTGGCCAGAAACACAGGGCATGGAATCAGGGTCTTATTAGCTGAGTAGTCTTCACCTGAAAAGTGAAGACTTATTTCATAGGTTTGTTGTAAGGGTTAAATTAAATAGTATAAATAAAGCAATTAGTACAATACTTGTTGCAATGTAAAAGACTAACATATGGTAGTTATTTTAGTTGTTAATTCTGATATATTGATTTAATTGTCCTGTTGTTTTGTACAGTGATGTACCGCCAATGCCTTGGAAAAGTGCTGGCACGTAGTAGGGACTCAATAAATACGTGTCCAATGAATGAATAAATGAACTCTCAGCCCTGTCAAGGACAGACACTGTGATCTTGAACAAATGACTTCATTTGTTCTGTCTGGGCCTCAGCCTGTCCTGCCGTAAATAAGGGCATGAGCACAGCATCATCCGGTCCCTCCCAGGACCAGCTACCATGTCAGCAGAGGAGTCCTGCCCACCAAACAGGCAGCACTGAGGGACAGAAGGAGAAATGAACTCAGTGCTCCGGACCAAAGGAGGGTGGGCATTGGTGGAGGGCTCGAGAGACAATGCCAAGACTGCGGCAAGAGGGTCTGCACGTCTCTCCTTAGAAGGTAAGGCAAGCATTAGGGCCTGACCCCAGTGCTTTGTACCCCCAAACCTCCTTCTGCTTCTGTGGCTCCCCCAGGCTTAAAAGAAGTGGTTGCAGAAGTGCAGAGGGCTTTCCCCAGCCCCAGGTTCCTGGCTGTCTGTCCAGGAAACCTCCAAACACAGAGCTTGGGCACTGCCCAGCGCTAAGTCACCAGAGCCTGGGGCATGGGACCGAATATGTGACCTCATTCATTCACTCATTAACTATGATGCACTGGGCACCCTTCTAAGTGCTGGGGCATAATTAGCCGTGAACATAATAGTCTGTGCCCTCATTCCATTCAAGTCTGGGAAACAAGCACAAACCAGGTGATCAATTTCAGGTGGGAATAACTACCACAAAGAAAAACAAAGCAGCTGGGGTAGTTAAGGGAGACTTGCCCGCCAGCACGTCATCCTCTCCTGGGCTAAGATTCAGGGAGGGACGGCCAACTGGGGAGGAGAGAGAAGGAAGGGGAAAAGGCAGAGAGAAAGTGGTTCGCAGAGTGGGGCGGGGGGAGGCCATGGGATCCCAGCACGGGCAGCGTCAGCCTGCTCTGGTTAACCGAGCCCTGTCCGGGGCCAGGAGCTGCTGCTTCCCTGGGGCTCACCTGGGGGTCGTCCGCTCTGCCTCCTGGCTTTTATCCGGGGGGCCTCCTGCCCTGAGCCTGTGACCTTGTGAGAGTCTGCCGTCTGCCTCAGAGGCCTGGGGAGGCCTCTGAAGGAGAGAGATGGATGCCCCAAGGGTGACAGCTGAACGTGAACCCACCAGTGTCCCAAGATGACCTGGTTGGGATTATTGGTTTGCTTCTGATCAAAGAGTGAAAACACAACAGCATTTTCCCTGGAAATCAAGCCCCCGCCTCCACCCGCCCCCCCCCCCGGGTCATTTTGAGAGGACTCAGCATGCGAGGGCTCCAGGGCTGCTCCCCAACTCTCCCGGGCCTGCCTGTCAATGAGCTCAGGGAGAGACCTGAACTCCAGGGGTCGGTGAGTCACCACTGCATGACACCAGCCCTGAGAGAGCAGACGTGGAGGAGGACTGACGCAGGGCTGCTGTGGAGACAGGGCGGGTGGGGTGGGGAGGAGGGATGGAGGCCAGAAGGAATGGGCCGCGGCTCTAGCTGGGGTCCCAGAAGACCACCTGCTGCTCCATCTCCACATCACAGTACCTAAGTCAACCTTTCAGGCTCCTTTGTCTTCGAAGTCTTCCCAGATTCTCTCACCTGCATGGGAATAATTTGCTCTTTTGTTCTTTTATCAGCAAACATTTATTGAACCTTCCATGTAACAATGGATACAGAAAAATAAACAATCCTTTCTTTAAGAGGATCACATTCTAGTGGAGCAGATAAGGAAAAGAGCTTGAAGAGTGTTATATGCACGTACGTATGTATGTCTATACATCTCACATATGATGTTGGGAGTACACGGGAGGCCACGTCATGCAGCCTGGGCTGTTTTGAGGAATGATGGGACCTGCCAGGCAGAGGGCAAGAATCCTTACAAAGGAACAAAGAGACAGGGATGAGCGTGTCCACAAGAGCGAAAATGGAGAAAGCATGGCCACCTCCTCAATCTAATGTGTCCTAAATAAACCATCAGCCATAACTTGCTTCCCCATTTTATCTTAACCAAGGGCTTCAACATATCCACCATACCCACATCCAATACACCATTAACCATGATTGCAAGTGGCAAAATAGAGGCCTATCCCCTTGTTTTCAGTCTCCATCTGATTATCAAATTTTAGTGGGGGAGGGGTAGGAGATAAGTATAAGAAGCTTTTTTTTTTTTTTTGCTGTGTTGGGTCTTCGTTGCTGCATGCGGGCTTTCTCTAGTTGTGGCATACGGAGGCTACTCTTCGTTGCAGTGCACGGACTTCTATAGTGGTGGCTTCTCTTGTTGCGGAGCACAGGCTCTAGGCACGTGGGCTCAGTAGTTGTGGCTCGCGAGCTCTAGAGAGCAGGCTCAGTTTTTGTGGCACACGGGCTTAGTTGCTCCACAGCATGTGGGATCTTCCCGGACCAGGGCTTGAACCCGTGTCCCCTGCATTGGCAAGCAGATTCTTAACCACTGGGCCACAAAGGAGGTCCCAGAAGTTTCAAATGTAGTAGAAGGTATCAAAGATGGAAGTAGGGTGACCAACTGTCCCAGTTTTAGCCCTGAAAAATCCCACATCCCCGGAAACCCTTTGGTTCTGAGTAAACCAGGACAGTTGGTCACGCTAGAAAAGGAGACAGAAGAAGAGAGGAGAGAAAGCCAGGGCGAACTGATGTGCTAAGCTCCTTGTTGAGGTGAAGGTCGGCTGTAGGTGGACAGAGAGAGGGTGTGCTTATATATGGGGAGGGAGACTCTTCTCCTTTGGAAGCATTAAACCCACCATGCCCCCAGCCCCACTGTCACCCCCGTCCTGATTCCTCCTGGGCAGTTGTCATCTGTCACTGACTTGTAGCCTCCAAACAGCCCCCCAGCAAGGCTGCACTTCTTCCTTACCTCCCACTGACCCCGTGGAGGGCACGCTGGGATTCCACGCCCCTTGGACGGATAGAGTGCCTCTGGCATCTCCTCCCCGTTCTTGTAGCACAGGTCCCTGTGGAGTTGTCTCCAAGCAGCTGTCTTTAACCCCTTCCCGTTCAGCACGGCAGCCCACTCTCTGCACGCAGCGCCCCCTTTGCTCATCTCCCGCCCCGCCCCCCATTGCAGCCTTGAATGCTGAGAGGGGCGCAGGGCGGCTAACACTACGGACAACGTGACTCTGCGTCTTCCCCTCTGAGAGGAGACCTCTAACAGCCCACACCCCACCCCAGCCAAGGCAGGGGCAGGAGGAGCGGCAATGTTGTTCCACTGATGCCACGCGTCCGCCAGACCCCACGTCTGCCCGCGAGCCACCAGTCACGCTCAATGCCGCCTCTGTTGCGAGGTTGCTCGTGAAAAGCCCCTGTGTTGTGGCTCCCGGCTCCAGCAAGGTCCCCGATACAAGGTCTCCATTCATGTCAGGCTGGCCCTCCTCGGCCACACAGGCAGCCCCTGCTCCCTGAGGAAAGCTGCCCGGGGTAGGGGTACAGGGTGCATCATCCCCCCCGTTTCCACAAAGGCCCAGCACACACTGCCCAGGTTCCCTCCCTCCCTCTGGTGCCGCCTGCCGTCCACCACCTGGGAAATCCTCAGGGCAGCAGGGCCCAGGAGCACACGCCAGCCAGTGGGCCTCTGGGGAGCCCATCCCTCTCTGTCAACAGCCATCCAAACTCCGGGCGGCCATGACATGTCAAGGAAAGGATGGGCACAACAGAGCATACAGAAGCAACTTCCTTTTTTCCTCTTCCAATGAGCAAAAGGAAGAAAAACTGCTGTCTGCAAGGTACCTACCCCTACAGACTGAATGGAGTCAGTCAGATCTGAGGAATGGGGTTGCTGGCTGGGGCCATATCAGTTAGGGAGCCAGCTGATGGGTTTTTGAAGCTCATGCAGCGTGGTGAATCCCGTACTACTGAAACCAAGCAGAGGCTGTGAGGCCCTCCAGGGTACAAAAGCCTTTCCGTGTCCCCTGTTTCTTGTTTGTAGGAAAAAAGCTTCAGCTTCCTAGACTTTCCCTGAATTCCAAAAGGCAGATTCAAACAGTTACTAATTAGGGGAGGGAAGGAATGCAGAAACAAAGGAAAAATTGTCAAGAAACGATCATGCAGCTTGGGGCAGGGTCCTGGTTCCTCCTCAAGAGATATACAGGATGATCTGATACAAATATCTCTGAGTTCTTCTACGGGAACTAAGGCCCCCAACCAGGTGGAGGATGATAACTTTAGGCTGAGCACAAGCACGTGGACCCCAGACTAGTCGGAACCAGAAGGCTGATGATGAGATTCCTGGAACATCACCCTGTTACCTACCCACCAACCAATCTGCAGAAAGTCACACAACCTGCAGCCCTCATTCCAAATTTGTCTTTAAAAACTCTTCCCTGAAACCCATGAGGGAGTTTGGGTCTTCGGGGCATGAGCTGCCCGTTCTCCTTGCTTGGTCCTTGCAATAAACCTTCCTCTGCTCCAAACTCCGACTTTTTGGTGGGACTCACTCACTGTGTGTCAGGCACACGAACTTGGGTTCCACAGCACTACTCTGCAGAGCATTCATGCAGTGGTTCTCAAACTGGAGTGTGCATCAGAATTATCTAGAGGGCATGTTATAACACAGATTGCCAGGCCGGCCTCCGGTCACTGGTGCGTTAGGATGGGGGTGGGGCCTGGGCATCTGCATTCCTAACAAGTTCCCAGGCAATGCTGATGCTATGGTCAGGGAACTCACTTTGAGAACTATTGGGAGAGGGTTTCCCCTGCCCTCAAGGAAGTTACCAATCATTTGAGGCCAATAGACACCTGAGTTCCCAAAGACAATTCCAAAGCCAAAACTACCATGAATACAATGCAGGGCTCTGAGGCGGGGTCTGTCTGACACCAATGGGGAGGTGGGGCTGGTCAAAGAAGCTTCCTAGGGAAAAGTGACTCAAGCGAGATGGTGAATGTGATAGCAGTGAAGAAGGAGCAGGGAGTCTGTGAAGTACCGTATTGAAATGGGAGTTGGGGGGAGGAGAGGAAGGGAGGTGTCCTCCATGTTGGACGGGATAAGAGTCAAGGGGTGAGAACACTGTTTAGGGCGCCAGGTGGGATAAAGGGTGGGCGAGGGCAGCCATGTTGAAAGACAATGGGCGGGGTGCGTTGTAGAGGCTAGGAAGAGGGGACCCTTGAGTGCCACGCCAAGACCCCTGGGCCAGATACTGTGGCCAGAGAGTGCTGCTGTGCGTTTTAAAGTTGCCATTGGCATGACCAAGCCAGTGCTTGAGGAAAGTTATTCTGGCAGCCAGCAGGGAGCAAGGAGAGCCTGGGCAAGTCTACCAAGTTGGAAGGTCAAGGCAAGCAATGAGCGAGGTAATTGCGCTTATCGTGTCATGTGATAATTGGTGTGGTCCTACGTGGGTTGTGTAATCCAAAGTGTTATCACTACCAACCCCTCCTCCAACAGTTATCTGTGGGTTGTTATTTTTTCTGTTTTTTTCTCACTTTCTGAGGGATCGCAGTGACCCCAAAGAACCCAGCATCCTACCGGGGAGGGAGGCGAGGTTGGTGTTAAATAAAGGGCTGGCAGGCGGTCGCCCAAACTGCCAGGGGCCCCAGAGCATTGACTATCACTCTCTGTCTCAAAGATGTTTTAAAGTGAGAACTCCCTGGGTTCTTTCCCAGTTTTCTTTACTCCCTGTAATGTTCTGGAAGCTTATTTCCATTCATTCAGCCTCCAGAGAGGAAGGAGAAAAGAACCCTGAGCCAAATGAGGGTTCCTCTTAAAGGCCTCGGTCAGAAAGTGAAAATGTTCCCATTGCCCTGGAGTGGGTGGGGTGCGTCCGTCTCTTCGACCCGCCATTACGGCGGCTGTGGACGAGGGGGGCGGCCAGGCAGAGACTGGTCTGCCCAGTGGAAGCCACTCCCCAGGCCCATCCTACCATCTGGGTTCACAGAGGTGTCTTCTTACAGGAGCATGAGAGTTACAGGAGAGTTACAGGAGAGTTACAGGAGAACGCCGAACAGGGAGATTCCTAATTTCCTTTCTCCTCAGATACAAGCTTTTAGCGAGTGGGCCGCAGGCCAGGAGAAGAAAGCCGCCATCCCCATCAGCAGTGCCCGTGGAGCTGAGCCAGAGGGTGGGGGAGATGCTGTTTGAAGGAGGCGCTTTGGAAATTCCTCACATTTTTTTGGCCTTTGTCTCTGGGCATTGAGATGAAGATCCATGTTTGACTCTGAAAGAGCTCCCAGTCTCTCCTTTGCATTCAAAAGGAAGATCCTAGCAGAGAGCGGAAAGAATTCAGTGGCTGTTTTCTCATCTCAAAGACCAACTGAGTCATTTGGGGGTAGGGGGTACAGCGGGGGAGACTGGTTTTCTTTTGCTCCTTCTTCACCTCATTTTCCTCTCTCACCTCTGGCCCCGGCCCCAAGCCCAGGTCATCAGTGATGTCAGTATGGTGCTGCTTTCTGAGAAGAGCTGTCCTCCAGTACTCTCTGGGTTCTCAGGGAGCATCAAAGGCACCTGTGTGCTGGCAGACACGACTGGGAGACAGGATGCCTGGGTCCTGACGGCTCTGTAAGACCTCAAGGCAACCACTGTGGACCTGATGTCATGTTTCTCCCACCTCCCAACACAGAGACGAGTTTGGCCTTGTCCTCCCACTTTCCATCCCCGGAGTGGTGAGGGCACCAAAGGGGACAGTCAGACCATGTTCAGTGTAAGAACAGCATTCGCAAGGGACAGAGACACGATGGCTAGGCTCCATCAAGAGATTAGCCGGAAGCCCCCTTTGGCCAGTGATTTCAGACTCCACGCACGAAGGTCCAGCACGGCTTTGGTAGTTGTGAACAAGATCCCTCCGTTAACAGTTTGAGATCTGTGTCCTTTCATTCCTCCACTGAACTGGCGCCCCTCTCCCACCAGATGCCATTTTGCATCCAAATCAACTGATTCACAAGCAGCTGGGGAGGAGAGGAAATTGGGGGGCTCCATGCTGTGACTAATCCCAGCCTGCCCCTGAATACCATCAGTTGCCTTTCTCTGCTCACTTCTTTCCTGATTCCAGGACTCCAGATCGCCTATGCTCTGAAGCACTTGAGTTACCGTACTCCTTTTGTGACCAAAATGAAGTCTTCATCAAGGGACAGCTGGCCCAGAAGGAGAGGAGATTCTGCAGATAAAATGAAGCAGAGGGGCTTCCCTGGTGGCGCAGTGGTTGAGAATCTGCCTGCCAATGCAGGGGACACGGGTTTGAGCCCTGGTCTGGGAAGATCCCACATGCCGCGGAGCAGCTGGGCCCGTGAGCCACAACTACTGAGCCTGCGCGTCTGGAGCCTGTGCTCCGCAGCAAGAGAGGCCGCGATAGTGAGAGGCCCACGCACCGCGATGAAGAGTGGCCCCCGCTTGCCGCAACTAGAGAAAGCCCTCGCACAGAA
Organism: Eubalaena glacialis; assembly: GCF_028564815.1. NCBI lineage: Eukaryota > Metazoa > Chordata > Mammalia > Artiodactyla > Balaenidae > Eubalaena > Eubalaena glacialis. Next base: position 107,574,574 of record NC_083723.1, on the reverse strand, counting down.
ACGAAGACCCGATACAGCCAAAAATAAATAAATAAAATAAAGAATTTTTTTAAAAAATAAAAAAGCATGTCCTTTAAAAAAAAAAAAAATGAAGCAGAAATTTCTTTGACAGCATTTTCTCAACCAACCCCTCTCAGAGACCCTTGGACCTGTTGTCAGGTTTTGTCCTCACCAGCCCTCCCCCACAGACCTGATCTTCCTCTAAGAGGGAAAAAACAAAAACAAAACCTAAGTTAAGGGCAGCAGCTGTTGGTAAAAGAGTTTGTCAGGTCACCACCAACTCATTGCATGACCCCAGGCAAATCACTTAATCTCTGAGCTTGCATTTTCTCCTCTAAAAAACAAAGGGTTGGACAAGAAGACCTCCGAGGTCCCTTCCAGACATGACAGCCCAAGTGTGAGCTCCACATCTTACCACAGGGGCAACTCATCCTCTTCCCCTTCCGCTGTTCAGGTGCTGGGCCTCCCTCCAGGACTGGCTGCGGCTAGAATCCAGTATCCAATTCCTTCATGATCTCAGTCCCTGTGTGGGTGGCTGCATAGTGAGAAGCACGGGCAGAGGACAGCCACCCTTATGTGCAACGTGGGCTCCCTAACCAAACTGACAATTTCTCCAGACACTGAAGGTATCACAGTGTTCCCCAAGGGGGTCCCTTTCTGAGTGCTGGGGCCACAGACTAAACAGACACTTGGAACTCATCTGGATTCTGGCAACTTCTCCAAAAACCTGTCTACAACTGCTTTTTGGGGTTGGTTTTTTTTTGCTTTTCAACTTTGAGGGACATATCTTCCTATGAAAAGGGATTATATTGAATCACCCAGCCATAGCACTCACCCTGTCCTCTCCTGAAGATGAGTTCAGCGACTACTTTACCATGACTTCCTGAGCATCCAGAAAGATGGTTCTTTTCTTCTTTTTGTGCTAGACAGCCTCGCCCTCCTGTATGCAGTGTTCACTTCCACCACACTTGAGCCGTAAGCTGTCTTCAGAGCTCTCCTTGTTTCGGTGGGTGTGAGTGTGCCGCTATATGTGTTGTGTCTCTCTGTATGTATCTCTCTGGGTATGTGTCTTTTGGAGATCTCTATCTCTGTCTCACTGTGTCTGTCCGTGTGTACGGATGATCCTGATACTTCAGTAGATTGATCCTATTTTCTCCTTCCATTGGCTGCCGAACTTCTCACGTTTTCTATAGGTAACAGATTGTGTCTGGGCCCCTGGGGGGCAGCTTCTGTTCTAAATCTGTCTTCCTGGAGGTCAGAGTGAGCACAGCCAACCTTCAAAAACACATGTCTAGGGGGTGAGGGGGAGGAATTGGGGGTTTGGGACTGACACACATGCACGATTGATACTATGTATAAAATAGATAACTAAATGAGAACATACTGTAGAGCACAGGGAACTCTAGTTACTGCACTGTGGTGACCTAAATGGGAAGGAAATCCAAAAAAGAGGGGATATATATATACGTATAGCTGACTCATTTTGCTGTACGGTAGAAACTAACACAACATTGTAAAGCAACTACACTCCAATAAGAATTAATTAAAAAAAAAAAAAAACACATGTCTAACACCAGAAGCATTGGTGAGCGATGTACATTTCACCAAAGTCTCAGTGGGATGACAGATTATATCACACACCACAACACACCACAAAATTCAATCAAGCCTCCTCATTAGACATCTTGCTCTCTCCCCAGAACTCTTCTGAAAGCATCACTTTATCGTGTAGCTCACACTGGGCGGATAAACAGGCCTCCGAAGACCTCCTATAACCGCAGCTCCCTTTAAAGATGCCATGCTGCACCACATGAGCTATGGTAGGTGGGCTACAGCTGATTGGACCCAAGGGTGAGCCCCTGACCAGGGGCTGCCTCTCTATTGGTCAGCCAGGTGTCTTATGAGATAGCTTAGGCCTAGAGCTAGTGATACTTGAACCAATCAAATTCATCAGCTTAGGGAGTTTGGATGCGACACAGAGGGGGAGCCAAGTGGGTTGTCCGTGAGAGAAGCGGAATGACAAAGAAAAGCAAGGACCGAGAGAGAAATCATTCCGTCAGTGGCAGCAGAGCAGAGTCGGATCAATGCTCCTGCTGGTAAGAAGCTGCAGATCCAGGGCTATGCACACTGTGTCCCCAGTACCTACCTCACAGGCCCTCAAGCCACAGTGGTTTCCTGATAAAGCTCGTTAAATGGGGCTGTATGTGCTCCTGAAACACCTCTGCGCCCTGAACTACATCCCATGTGTTTTCGCACAGGTTAGGTGTGCTGCTCGTGGGATTTCAGGTACCCTTCCTAGAGTCACAGTCTGTGAAATCGAGGCCCCGAGGGAAGTGTGATTTCCAGATCTGAGGCTGGGAGGGAACATAGCTGAGAGGCTTTCCTTTCCCACCATGCCCATCTCAGACCCTCAGTGAGGACAGTTATCGCCCCTGGTGCCCCGTCAAGAGAAATCCCAGCTCTCTCTTTCTCTCTCTTTGGGTGATGAGGACCATTCTCAAGCACCCATTATTTTGTTGGGTCCCATGAGTCCACTCCACCCAATGTGCTCCGCTCTGACTGGGCCATACAGTTCGAGGGGAGTGAAACTGGAGAAGAATGTGTGGAAGTTTGTGGCTTTCATCTCTTAAACAAATAGCAAATTCCTTGGGCTGCTGCTGCTGGAATTAAACAATGATGTATTGGGGGGAGGCTCTACAGCGTTACCTTAGCAACGCCCAGGCTGTTTTCAGGCAAGGTCTAGTAAAAGAGGAAAGAGAACAAAAATAATAAAGGGACGAGTCTGGATGGGGTCCAGGAATGGGGGTCTTTTGGCTGAATATGTTTTGTGCTCTGTGGTGTTTACAGGCCTCCTTTCAGCTAAGTTTCCTCTGGGCTCCCCCAGTGCATTCCACCGTCAGTGAGGCCGTCCACTAGAATACTAATGTGAGGCTAAGGAAAGACAGCGTGCCATGTGAGGAACGGGTTAGGAAGGGAAAGACATCACAGCTGGGACCACCTAAGTGGGAAGTGACACGTGTGAAGCCTTCCAGGCTGGCTCTTGAAATCATGAAGGTCATGGGAGAAAGAGGGTGAGGTTCTTCAAAGGTGACCAATGCTTGGGCCTTAGGCAGAGCGGAGGCCTGTATGGTGGAAATCCATCAGACCCTTGCTACTCACAGCGTGGTCCACGGACCAGTGGTAGAGGCGTTACCTGGGAGTTTGACAGAAATGCAGAATATAGGGCTGCCCCAGGCCTACTGACAAGGGTCTGCATTTTTACAAGCCCGAGGTGGTTCATGTGTGCACTGCTGTTTGAGAAGCGCCAAGCAGGACCTAAGTCTTGTCTCTCCCGGGTTCCTGCAAATCTGTCACTGCCTTTGTCATGTCACAGCAGACTACCACCCACACAAAAACAGGCATATCCAGTTTGCTGATAATGCATTTTGGTGTTTTTTTTTTTTCATGACAGATCCACTTGAGATCTAGAAAGCACTTTAATACTCTATCCTTCTTCAAATGATCAAGAGAAATAGCAAGTCCTGTATTTACAAAACCGATGAAAATCACCATGTAATAATCAGTGGGTGCAGAACAACCGCACAGATCTGTGTTTCCAACTTTTTCCACCATGATTCTCCATCAAGGTAAAAAAAGATTCGTACAAATCCCAGAAGGACGTAGAGGTGGCAGCACAACTGCCAAAGATGGTACAATGACTTACTACTGAAGCTGGTGATGGGACACAAGGGGAAGGAGGGGCAGAGTCCTCGAGAAAAGAACCCTATTTAACGCAGCGGCTCTAGTCCGTGGTCAACCTCTGGTACCAAAACCGCGCCCCGAAGTCGTTGCTGCAGGTCACAAAGCCGGGGTTGGTGGGCGACTGCACGATACAGTGTACGATGTTGTTGTGGCCCAGGGAGAGCAGGTTCCAGCGCTCGGCCGTTCTTGAGTCCCAGCAGCAGAGGCTGATGGTCCTCTAGTCAGGCAGCAGCACGCAGTCCTCCGTGTGGTTGAAGACGGACTACGTCCGGTGCACCTGCCGTCTGCTCAAGCCAGCACCTGTGTATCTGACCAGGGTTTGCCCTGTTGATATTTCTCAAAGTTTAGCTACAGTCTTCTTCACTTGACAGAATGTATTTTGAATTTTTGGAAAAAATGGCAAAACAAACTTCAGCATCATCGTGTGCTTTCTCAAAAGTTGTGATGCATCAATTTGAAACACCATCCCATAATTTGATGCAGCCGTCCTTGCTACCAGTCACATACATACTGGCACTAGGATTGTAATTAACGGAACATATGGTATCAGTGTATTGATCTTGAGGACTGCAAGAGACAAAGCACTGAAATGTGTTGATATCATAAAGTCGAAGAGTAGGCTGCTGAGTCCCAACAAGCATAAAGTCTCTAGAAGGATGAAAAGAGATGGAGCGTAACATTTCAGCCTCCTGAATGGATTTGAAGGCTCTTTTTGCAGATGGTTTGGAATAATCAAATAATTTGAGTATAATCCCTTTCACCAGAGGCGAGGATCTGTTCTGTTGGGTGGAAAGCGAGACACGTGACTTCATCCATGTGGTTGTAAAGAGTTGGAATCACTGGGTGGTTTTCCATGTTCTGCTGTGCAGTCTCATTCATCATGACCTCTACTGGCATGGCACTTTTGGCCAACATTCTTTCTGTGTCAAGTATTTTTATGGAAGCATCAGCAGATCCAGTAGCTATTAATTGCCTGTCTCTATTATAGGTAGCTACACGACATGGTCCTTTATGGGATGTGACATAGCATGTTTCGTACTCTGAAGCCTCTGGGGACATAGTCTGGACATCTGCATCAAACTCCAGGTCAATTCCTGTGCCAGGGGCAACTGTATCTGACGGACCAATTGCATAGTGAACTGCAGCATCATCGTTTTCCATTCCTTGTATTATATCACCTAGAGATACTGTTAACATGGTGGTATGAATTCTTCTGGACCTTTCTCCATGCACACAGTTGTTTCATTTCTAGTTTGATGAATGCAGGAGCTGCTCCGAGGGTGCACAGACAGACTGAGGCTTGATTTCATTGATGAGGCCATTAGCAATGTTGATGTAGCCGTCATAGAGCAGCTGGCTAACGATCAGCTTGTAGAGCTGCTAATGATCAGCTTGTAGAGCTGCTAACGATCAGCTTGTAGAGCTGCTGGCGATCCTTCAAGCCCACTTTGGTTCTGTGCATCGGGAAGAAGAGGAAGATAATTTCCCTGCCAGGGGCTCGTTCTAGAGGTTCGTTCACCTCCTCCGACTTTATCTCCTACGCGACAACCCTGACGCCAAGGAACTGCTGCCTCACGGACAACTGTCAGATCCGGAGAGCACCGCAGGTGTGGCGGCAGGTTGGCTCCACCACTTCCAGGGCCTTACGGAGCAAGTGCGCATGCGCACCGTCTCCGCTGGGGCGTGACCCAAGCCCTGGTGTTTGTTTTTGTTTGTTTGTTTGTTTGTTTTAAATTTATTTATTCATTTATTTAATTTTTGGCTGCATTGGGTCTTTGCTGCTGCACGTGGGCTTTCTCTAGTTGCAGCGAGCGGGGGCTACTCTTTGTTGCGGGGCGCAGGCTTCTCATTGTGGTGGCTTCTCTTGTTGCAGAGCACAGGCTCTAGGCACGCGGGCTTCAGTAGTTGTGGCACACAGGCTTCAGTAGTTGTGGCTCGCGGGCTCTAGAGCGCAGGCTCAGTAGTTGCGGCACACGGGCTTAGTTGCTCCGCGGCATGTGGGATCTTCCCGGACCAGGGCTCGAACCCGTGTGCCCTGCATTGGCAGGCAGATTCTTAACCACTGCGCCACCAGGGAAGCTCCTGGTGTTTGTTTTTTAACACTGATTTTTTCGTGATGATAATGACAATGATGATGCTAATGATGAAGATGACATTAGATACTGTTAGGGGTTGAATTGTGTCCCCTGAAAAGGATATATTCAAGTCCTAACCCCCAGTACCTGTGACTATGACCTTATTTGGAAATAGGGTCTTTGCAGATGAGATCAAGTTAAGATGAGGGCATTAGGGTTGCCCTAATCCAGTGACTAGAGGAACAGATTCTTCCTCTGAGCCCCTAAGGAGGAACCAACCTACTAACACCTTGATTTCAGACTTCTCGCCTCCAGAACTGTGAGACACGAAATTTCTACTGTTTTAAGCCACCCAGTTTGTGATACTTTGTTACAGCAGACCTAGAAAACAGAGAGAATTTCCTCTCTTTTTTTTTTTTTTCTGAAACTTTCCTTCCTTCAAGCCCTTTCACATACAGTATCTTGTAAAAGCAGAGGCAGGCTAGGCATTTTATTCAGTTTTTCAAAGAAGAAAGTCCATTTGTTACGTGAAGAGGTCACAGGAGTGAGGCGGTACTACAGCTGCACCTGGCGGGCCTGTGAAAAAGGGCTCAGCCACAGGGGATGTGGGCCTCTGCATCTGTCCCTGGGCCTGGACAGCTGCCACCGCCCCTGAGGACACTGAATAAGAGGGAAGACTAGCGCCACGGGGCTCACCCATCACCATCTCCACCATCTCCATCCCATGGGCTCAAAGGTGCCATCAGCAGGGTGTGTCCCAGCCCCACACTGGACATGGCCCAAGTATGCATCTTTCTTGTTATCCTGAAGTTTGTATCTGAGTTGTCAAATGTCACCTCCTTTCTCAAACCCCCCCAGTTTTATTTTCCTCACAACACTTAACATCATCCATAATGCTGCTGCTTATTTATTTAATTACTTTTATACCTCCTGTCTCCTTTACTAGAATGTACATTCTCGTCCCCAGAATATAGCCTTGCCCATGACAGTTTCTCAATAAATAATGGGAAGAGAACTTGTTCAAAATATTACATTACGTGCACGTACTGACATTTAAAAGAATGAGTCGGGTCCATACACAGTCCACGGAAAGGTGGCCGTGATATTATTGAGGTGAGGGAGCAATTTGCACAGGGATACACATCGTATGCTTCTGGTTTTGAATATATATCACAAATACATACCGCTGTTAGCCGTGGCTACCTGTTGGAGGTGGGGTTGGAGGGGAGGGGTGAGAGCCAGGAGCCTGAGACCAGGGCCGGCTGAAGGAGGTGGGCCATAAGGCAGTTGCTTGTGAGGACAGAGAATTTGCTGAAGTCACAGGAGGGACACGCAGGAGGGAGACCAAGGACAAATCATACCTCCAACGCCAAAGGCCAAGGGCCAACGAGGCCGCGGGTCAGGGGCTCTCTCCTCTCTTCCATTCCTGGTGCCATTGAATTGTGAGAGCCCGGGGAGGGTGGCAGCTGGTAGGAATCTACAGAGAGAACAACCCTTCTGCTCCTGCGTGACGCCATAGAGGAGTCCCCAAGGACTGTTAGGCTCTTTGCTGAAAACCAGTAATGGAAGTGATGACAAGTGGGTGGAGCCGCCCCTTGAGCTGTGGGGTGAGGGTAGTCTGGTGGGTGGGTTAGGATAGGAGAGAGAGTGTAACCAGGGGATATGCTGAAAGGGCCAGCCAGGAGTGGCCACCACCCCGGCTTAACGTTCCACCCACCACGTCCATGATGAAGGGCACACACACACCCATGCACACGGCCGGGAGTGGGCAGGGGGTGGGGAGAGGTGTCTCTCTAATCCTCTGTCACACAAAGAAGGAGAAGCAGGGGTTCCTGCCCTCAAAGAGACTGCAGTGTGACAGGGGCTTTAAAAGTCCAACACAAGGGGCTTCCCTGGTGGCGCAGTGGTTGAGAGTCTGCCTGCCAATGCAGGGGACACGGGTTCGGGCCCTGGTCTGGGAGGATCCCACATGCCGCGGAGCAACTGGGCCCGTGAGCCACAACTACTGAGCCTGCGCGTCTGGAGCCTGTGCTCCGCAACAAGAGAGGCCGCGACAGTGAGAGGCCCGCGCACTGCGATGAAGAGTGGCCCCCACTTGCCGCAACTAGAGAAATCCCTCGCACAGAAACGAAGACCCAACACAGCCAAAAATAAATAAATAAATAAAAATTTTAAAAGTCCAACACAAGCTCCCCCACCCACTGCCAACTAGTTGTAGAAAAAAAAATCACCCCTGCTGCCACCTCCTCCCCTCACCCCTCTCCAAACGGCAACTCATTTAGGAGTGCCACCCACAAATTTTCGACACTTAGCCAAACTGCTCTTCCTTATACAAGCCCAGGCTCTCCTGCCTCTGGGCCTTTGTTCAGCTTCTAGCCGTTTCCTCTGAGTAAAGGACACCTCCCTCCTGCTTCCCGCTGGTCTCCGTGGTCCAGACAGAAGCAGCTGGGGCTCCCCCTTCAGCCAGCCCTGAGGAGGCTCTGGGCCCCTGTACAGCGCCAGCCTGGATTCTGACCTTAGCTCTGTTGCACTGGTCCCTAAACCTCTTAGCCTCCGTGTCATCGTGCATAAAGCGTTAGCACAGGGCTCCCACTTGGATTAAAGGCATCGGCACATGTAGAGACCACCCCTGGTGCCAGGAGCAGAAAAGGTGGGGTTGTTATACCAGCACACTGGGCATCGTGGAGGAAATAAAGACTAATGAGCCGAGGTTGCACCCACCTACCAGAGGCCAGCTGTCTGCTTGGAGAAGAAGTGAGACAGGCCTGCAGGGAGAGAAACTAGGAGCGAAGTGCCAATAGTAAGGACTCCGGGCAGCACCTTGGCCTCACATGCTCTCCACCCAGACCCAGCCTTGGCTGCAGCACCAGCCTTGCCCCGGTGGCATCTGACAGCACCTGTAAGAGGCACCTGTGACCATTCTGCCCCAGGGCTCCTCTGTGACCAGGGCAGGCCCTCCGGACACTCATACTGGTGATAAGATAAGCTTTGCCACAATGGGGGAGGGGAGCTGCTTGATAAATGCTGTCCTCTTGTTCCTGGGGATAATTCGGAGACACATTCTGTGTGCTCCTCAGAGGCTCCCAGCAGGACGGAGCCCCGGCTGCCACAGCAGCGACCAGCCTGAAAACTCATCCTTGGATTGGCCTGTCCTCCTTCCCCATTCACTCTTTTCAATCCCCCCCTCCTGTGCTCTGGGATCACTTCCCAAAATGCACCACCCAGCTCCAGGTCTCAGGCTTTCCCAGAGGGACTGAGGTTAAGACAACAGTGCAGTGGCTCAGGGCACAGCTTGGGGCTGCGAGCTGGGGCAGGTGCTCCCCTTTCCCCAGGAGTGGCCCCTGCTCATCTTCTCTCAGTGTATTAGTCAGGATGTCCAGAGAAATGGAACCAATAGGATATATAATGTATATGGAAGAGGAAATTTATTATAGGAATTGGCTCATGCCATGATGGAGGCCGAGAAGCCCCATGATCTTCTGTCTGCAAATTGCAGAACCAGGAAAGCTGGTGGGTAATTTAGCCTGAGGCCGAAGGTCTGAGAATGGGAGTGGGCGGGTGCAGATGGCCCAAGTCCTGGTCTTAGTCTGAAAGCCTGAGAAGTGGGAGCACCCATGTCCTGCGTCCAAGGGCAGGAGAAGATTGATGTCTCAGCTCGAGCAGAGACAGCAAATCTGCCACCTTTTTGCTCTCTCCAGGCCCTCAGATGGATTGGGTGATCTCCACCCACACTGGTGAAGGCATTTTCTTTTACTGAGTCTACTGACTCAGATACTAACCTGCCAATCTCATCCAGAGACATCCTCACAGACACACACAGAAATACAGTTTTACTAGCTCTCTGAGCATGCCTCAGCCCAGTCACTTTGGTACATAAAATTAACTACCACACTAGGGGTTGCTGTGAAGGTCACATTAGAGAGATGGGTTAGCGTAGAGGTTGAGGACACAGTCTCTGGAGCCAGGCTCTCAGGTTCTTCAACTTGTTACTTGTGTGTTACTTTGAAGTTACTTAACCTCTCAGTACCTCAGTCTCCTCAAATGTAACATGAGGATGGTAATAATAGTGCTGACCTCCTAGGGTTGTTGTGAGGATCCAAGGAAGTAATACATGCAAAGTACCTAAAAGAGTCTCCACCTATTAAGATAGTGTCTGCAAAGCGCTTTGCAGAGTGCCTGTCACTTAGGAAAATGCTAGATAAAGATAAGTATAAGGTTAGTACAAGAAAACCTAGGAAAATGTTTTTGTGACTTAGAAACCGGAAAGGACATCTTAAAACTTCAAAAGCACGCACCAGAATTTAAAAGATTGGTTTTGATCTTGACGACAGACATCAAAATGAAGGATTCATTGCCATTGAAGGATACGAGGAACAAAATTAGTAGATGGAGGACAATGGGAGGAGGTCTAAAACCAACATAGATTTTATTCTAATTCTAGGTATCCTCTGATATCAACAATATACAAAGGACTTCTAGAAATCAGTGAGGAGGGGGCTGCAGTCCCACCAGGAAACAGGCAAAAGTGTGGACAAACTATACAGAAAAGGAAACCCCCAAAGTTCAGAAGCACGTGAAGCATGCAGTGGTGGGTAACAGAGATGCACAAGCTGGGAATTCGAGTGGTGCCACCCTTCTGGAGAGCAGTGTGGCAGTGCAGGCAGGCCCTGGGCTCGGGCTGCTGGGAATCCAGCCCAAAGGAGATCTCACCCAGGTCTGTGGGGTGCCACACTGACCACTCTCTTCAGTGTTCTCTCCTGCAGGGCGAAGGGGCGGGAGGGGCTGGATTGATCCCCCTTCTGACTCTAAGTCTATACTATGCTTTGTCAGTATTTGCTGCTGCTACTGCAGTCTAATCCGGAGGCAAAAAAAAAAAACCTGCAGCGGGGAGGGAGGGGGAAGGAGCAGAACGAACGAGGTCGGTGCCTGGGGGCAGGGCAGCTGGAGGAGGCCCGGTTTTGAAGCCCTGGTGTAGGGAGCATGGCGGTGCCCTCAGGAAAGTCGAGAACCGGGGCACGAGGCCTGGTGTGACCGTTGGGGTGTGAGGTCCTGTCAAGACAGGGGTGGAGGACTGCGTGATGACTGGGGTCAGCAACACTCTAGCGCATACTTGAAAGCTGCCAGGAGAGTGAATCCTAAAAGTTAACTCGCTAAGGTGATGGATGGTAACTAGACTTACTGTGGTGATCATTTCACAATGTATACAAATATCTGAATTGTTACCTTGGACACCTGAAACCAATATAACATTATATGTCAATTACACCTCAATTAAAATGTTAAAAAAGACAGTCCTAGGAAAATGTGCCTGCAGCAGTACAGACCAGGGAGTGAGGGGCCTGCGGGATGGAGCTCAGGCCTCTCGGGGAGCCCAGAGAGGACTCCTAGGGTGAGCGTGCAGAGCCTGGGCCCAGCTCCCCATCCTCGTCCTTGGGGCGTTTCAGGGCGATGGTGCCAGCCCAGACCGCACCTGCCTCCTCCCGTGATGAGCTGTGAGGGGGCATCCGTGCACAGTGGGCAGCTCTGGGGTGCGAGCTGGTGGAGGGCAGCGGGCAGCGGGCATGGGCGAGGGTGGCTCCAGCCATATGTCCCGCTCAGTGTCTGGGAGCTGATCCTTCAAGGACGAAGGTACTTTCTGAGGTGGAGAGGATGGACAGGCCCTTCCACAGAGAGGAAACTGTCTGAACGGGGACTCAGAGACAGGAAAACCCACGCCTGTCAGAAGAGACGGGAGGTCCCTGGGAGGGCAGGCTGGCCAAGGGGGCTCGAAGGGCTTGAGCTGAACCCTGAAGGCCTCCCGGGACGTCTTGAGGAGTCTGGACCACGTCCCACGGAGCTGAGAGCCTCTGCCCCCACAGGGCGGTGAAGGCTCAGCTGTGCTTTCAGGAGGATGGGGGGGCGAGGCCGGGCCAGGAGACGGCTCCACTCACACCTCGAGCACGCGCTGCGGCACACCCGTGCACTGCACACACCACCCCTGGACCCGCACTGGACACACACACACACATGCATCACACCCACCCATCATGCACACTCCACACCCACAGCCACCAAGCCCACACACAGCACCCATACGTGCACGTACCCACCACATCACACGCACCCACATGACACACCACGCGGGCATCGTGCCTCCAGTAAATGCAGGTGGGCACCTGACTCTTGAACAACCTGAAGGAGTAAAACGTAAAAAGCCTGCCATCTCCGGGGCTGTTGTCGGGCATTCAGACCTTGAATAAGGTCTGGAGCTCCTGAATTTGGGGTGACCTCAGGGAACTCCGGTCTCCATCTCCCATCTGAGCCAGAGGGACTTCTGTCTGCCGCCCAGGGAGAGACTGGGCCGGGCCGTGAGGTGCCCCCTGCCCAGCTGGAGCCACAGCCGCTGGTCCTGCTCCCACCGCCTGTTCTCCCTCTGATGCACTTTGGCACCTTTCCGTCTCAGAGGACACGGTCCCCAGAGGGCCCTCTCTCGCCAGTCTCTCAGATAAGCCAGGTTATCTGTCCATCTGCTGGCCACTGACCTCTTTATCTTCTTAGGGCTCTCTTCCTGAAATAACCTGGGGTTATCTTGGCTGCCGGAGCACGCAGGCCTCCTGACAGCCCCCCTCCCAGGGAGAGTGGCCGCTCGTCACGGGCAGCTTTCAACGCCCTTCATCCAGGCCTGAATTCCACACACTACTAGGCCAGACTGCAGACCTTCTGGGAAGGGCTGGCACCTCCACCCCCATCAGATACCACGACTGCAGCCCAGGCTCGTGAGAGCACAGGTGGCCTCTCCCTCCCCCCGGGGGAGGGGGTGGTCTGCTGCTCCCTGGTTCTCTCACCCCAGCCCCGGGCAGCTGGACCCTTGTACTTGTAACCCCAGTCATCTGTTCAGAATTGGCAGACCCAAAGCCAAGCTCATCCTCTGCCTAATTCCAAACCTCCCATCTCTGCCACATTTCCATCCACTCAGTCATGTCAAAACTTTCCGAGACTCCTGGATTAAAATCTCAGGCACAGTCCAGCACCCTTCCCATCCTGGTGGTGTGCCTCACCAGCACCACAGCCCAAGCCCCGGCCCACTGCCCTCGCAGGCTGGAGTCCTCGGACAGCTCCCCTGGGTTCTGGATTCCAAGCCCCCTCCATGCAGCTGCCAGACTAACAGTCTTCAATTAACATTTCACCCTGGCACTGCCCTGCTCAAGATCCTTCCATGGCTCCCTGGTAATGGCTGCCTCAAATCTAAACATATTTGTCTGGCTCAAGGTACACCTCCACTTACCTAACATCACAGCCCACTACTCCGGTTAGGGTTGTCTCTGCTCCTGAGAGGAGGCCAGCCCCCTCTCAGTCCCCTCACACACAGGCTCTTTTGGGCCTCCATGCCTCTACCCGAGCTGATCTGCTGACCAGCAACACCCTTCCGTATCTCCTCCCCCTCGGCAAGACCCTCCCAGTCCCATTTTTGCTAAGTCCTCTTCAGTGCTTTCCAGTCATTCATTTATTCAGCCAATGTTAATTGAGCCCTTACCTCAAACAAGGCTTTCGCTGACCGGTCTCCCCTCTGAGCTCTAACAGCACAAGTAACATCTGCCCCAAACCTCTGCACAGAATCCCTTGAGATCTTGCAGGGCATCACCATTACAGGCCTGTAACCCTCCACCAAGTCGCGGGCTCCTTGAAGGCAATGCCCAGTCTCCTGCTCCTTGCATGTGCCCTAGACCATGGCTCATAGACTTGGGAACATTACAAGCTGCAGGTGGTGGTTTTTTTGTTTCTGTTTGGAGGGCTAGCACAGGATTGTCAGCTTTTTGTTTCATCAGATAAAAATGTCTTTTAATTACCGTGATGTCATAAACAAAAGCACATTTTAACGCTCATAAAGTAGCACTAGGAAAGTAGGAAGAACGTCATTCCAGAATAAAGGACAATCCTAGCAGTATGGAAAAATTCACCTCATTTTTCTTCTTCATTTCAGAAATAATCTCAGAATAAAAGGACAGTCCTTTCAAAGGAAGAAATTTAGCAAGCTGAAAAATTCATTGTTTCTTTTTCTTCAGTTCACAGGGGACGGGTGACTACTTTATCAATGTTCGTTCCAGTGTTTGGGAGCCCCTGTCTACAGCCCCTCGCCAGGTGAGCACAGCTCAAGTGAGTGGAGTGAGGGGTTGATGTCTTTGCTTGGTTGTTGCCTGGAGAAGCCTCCGTGAGTCTCCTCTCACAAGATCCAGCCTGGGAGCCAGGGACATGGCTGGCCGGGCAGTGGTGACCCCACGCCTTCAGCTCTGTCTCAGACATAGTGCCTGAATTTTTGCTCCTCTCTAGGCAGCCAGGTATTCTTGACACTGATTGCATCCCATTCTTGGGCAGTAAAATCCTGGAACCTCAGGGGAGGCAGGTGGGATGGGAGCACCTGGGGTGCTGGATAGGAGAAAAAAAAAATAGGTCACAGAAACAGTCACCCACCCAATGGCCTCATGGTTCCAAGCTGGTCAGGAGCAGTGCTGGGGTGAGGCCCCAGAGCCTCTGGCCTCACAGGCCTGGGATCCTGACCTCTCCCTGCCCTGTCCGAGCTGGGCTTCTTCAAGAGAGAAATACAACCGAAACTTTCCATTTCTCAGCCCGGGACCCTCCCACTCCCACCCCAGCCACTTCCATAAAAAGCCATTGCGGCCTCGAGGGGAGAGAGAGAGAATTTTTCCAAAGGATGCATGTGTGTATTGTTGGGAGCAGCAAGCATTTCGGTGAACTCCAGGTCACGGCACAGCCTGACAAATGGCAGGAAGTTCGGGACTTGGGCCTGACATTTTTCGCACAAAGGCCCTACGGCCCAGCCAGGTGAGCTGGGCCTGGGGACGGACACGGGGCCACCGCCCAGCATTTCCTGCCCTTTGTTGGCCCATGTGACAGCCTTCCCGGCGCTTGAAACGGCCTTTCTTTTGTGCCTGACTCCTGTTCTTTATTTATGGAGAGGAGCGTCTCGATATAGAAACGGGTGGGCCCCGAGTCGGCAGCAGGATGTGGGAACGCAGACTGGCAGCATGCCCACCAACAGGGGCAGGATCGTCGAGTTAAAATAATGTGGCCATACACTCCCAGTAATAAGCCTGGCTGGCATTTATATGCCTGAGGAGATGCTGCACAGGCTCCGCTGGCACGTTTCGGGAGATCAGGAGTCTACCCGTCCATTAGCCCGCCTGTCGGCACCACACTTTGGCTCTCCTGCCTGGGCTGCCTTCGCTGATCGTGAGTCAGTTCTGCCTGGCCCGACCCTCCAAGTCAGTGTGGGCTCCTAGAAGGAAGGGACCCTTCCTTCTCCCCATAGGAAAACCTTTCCTGTCAGCTTCGTCAGGATTAGACTCTTCTCCAGATAGCTGGCAGTGTGCCTGTGGGCATCGGTTCCCCAGGGGACCTCCGTAAGCTCCCGACATTTTCTTCATTGTCATCATTTACGATGGAATTCTTTCTAAAAGGAATCACACACTCCTGGTGCTTCAGAAGACTTGGAACAGAATTTGAGTTTTTCTTGGGAACTCGGGGTCTTGGTTAGGAATCCTGTGTGAGCAGTAGAAAGGACCCCGGGCCAGGTAGGACCAGGAGAGCTGGGTGCCATTCCTCACCCTGCCTGGCTAGCTGTGCAACCTTAAGCAAGTTCCTTCACCTCTCTGGCTCTCGGAGGTTGGCCTGATGACACCAAGTGTTCATCTTAATTCTCATGTTCTGTGGTTCCATTTGTTTTGTACCATGTGGTCATACAGTGACGTCAATACAAAAGTTACTGAGGTACATAAGGCTGTTTATCCCACACAGGAAATCATAGCTGACTTTGAGTTCTCATCATCATTTTTGGTAGATTTCTTTCTGGTCTACCTTGTTTGAAAAAAAAAGGGGGGGGACTTCCCTGGCGGTCCAGTGGTTAAGACTCCACGCTTCCACTGCAGGGGGCACGGGTTCGATCCCTGGTCGGGGAACTAAGATCCGACATCCTGCGCGGGGTGGCCAAAAAAAAAAAAAAGGTAGCCTAAAGGCTAATTTTAGACCACTGTTTATAGACCCACCAGTAGCAGCAACTCTTTCCCTTTCAAGTTCATGACTTCTTAATCTGCTAGAGCTATGTGCAAATGAAGAATTAAGAGGCTCAGAGTAAATATACAAATGCATATGTGTACTTTATGACATATTTCTGATAATCAGTGACTTTTTTTTCCTTCCTTGACTATTCCAGAAGGATGACGTTATCAGAAAGGTGAAACCTGGAACACTGAGGTACTTCTGTGCCTTTCCGTACATTCCTATGGTGCCTTCAGGGAACATAGCAGAAGTTCAATAAATTCTTGTTGAACCAGATAACCTCCCCTTCTACTCAAAATTCACCTAGAATAAAAGTCTGCCTCATCCAAGTTTATTTCTGAGCTAAGGCGTGGGGGGCAAACTGGCCTGGCCTGGCCTGCATGTTTGTTTGACAAAATCCTACTCCTCCTGCTTCCTACAAAACAGAGTGTCCCCTCTCTTCCTCATGGCCTCCTTCTTCCTCTTACGTGGACCCCATCCCATCACTCCCCCAGAAGGAAAGGCATGAGGCACTAATTAGATTTTGCCCCTCTTCAGAGTGAGATTTGGAAAATCTGGACATTTCTAGAGGCCACGCAGAGAACCTCTAGGGAGGCAGAGCTCTAAAAATGATAATAATTAACATTTGCATAGACTTCAAAATGTACAGAGCACTTTTCCATACTATATTTCACTTAGTCAGCCCTCCAGTCCTGAGGTGGTATCGCCTGCATGTGGCAGATTAACTGAGACCAGCTGCAGCTGAGTGATTTTGCAGGATTAGTTTGGAAGCCCGGGGCTTTTCCCAGTGTATCCAAACTTTTTGGTGGAAGGGCTACAGGGATGGTGAGAGTTGGTGTTGGGGGTCACCTTCTTCCAAGGGGGGAAAGACAGTTATCTTTGAGTAGAGAGGGAGGTGAGGAGGAGGCAGGGCGGGGTGGGGAGCACATGTCCCAAAGAAGACAAGAGCTTCCCCACTAGAATAAGGCAGTTTCTGGTAGATTCAGCACATTTCTTTGCCCTCAGGGTACGCTGGGAAAAACCCGGGCTTTGGGATCAGAAGATCAGAAGACATGGGCAGGACCTTGAACTCTTCCCTTCACAGGGAAAATTAAACTCCCTGATCTCCCTGTCAATTCTGTCCTCTTCCAAAGGAGAATGATAACAATAACACCACCACCCCTACCGATGCAACAGCAGCGGGGAGAATACCTGCTCCCATCCTTCCTCACAAGGTATACGTGAGGATCGAGGTGAGCTGAGTACGTGGAGATGCTCTTACAACACAAACCATAATATTCTGGCGGGTTGTCTTGTTTTCATTCACTCCACAGATATTTATTGAACATCTACCATACTCTGGGCTCTGAGGTAGGCCCTGAGGATTCAATGATGAAAAAAAAAAAAATGGTACCCATGACATGTGTCCCTGTGGGTCTGTCTACTGTACCCCTTACTGCCCCTGCTTTGGTCCTGCTAGCTATGGAACAGTGCAGGCCACCTCTTTAGGCATCAGGGTCCTTATCTGATGTAGGAATTAAGTGACTTCATTTATATGAAGCGTCTACGTCTAACACCGTGCCTGTCACAGAAGGAGCGAACACTCTATAATCATTTTCTCCAGAAGTGCCCTTTAATGTCACATCTCTCTCTAAACAGGAATACTAGGATTCTTGTGCCCTGAGCTTAGTCACCAGCTAAAAGACCTCCCTTTGCCCGCACCACCACCCCCAACCCCATCAATGCAAGTGAAGGCAGCCCTCGGAACTCTGATGCATTCGTTCAGTCTTGGGTGTATGTGTGTGTGTGTGTGTGTGTGTGTGTGTGTATGTGTGTTCTTTGTGCCTTACCTCTCCAAGTAGAACACGGTTCCTGGCAGGTAGGGACTCACTCAACCAGCCTCTTCTCCTCCCCCCGGGGAACCGAAAGGGACAGGGAAGCTGTCCATCTTACCCAGTCAGTGAGAAATCCCTCCCAACTCTAGTTCTATCGACTTTCTTTCTGGCTCACTACTGAAGTGTGAAGTGTTCTGACAGCACAGCAAGGAAGTGTCAGGAAGTTCCTGCGACACTGAAGGTGAACGCAGGATAATTTAATAATCTAAGGAACATCTGCTACTCTGTTTTCTCAGACACAACGAGTCCAGGGGTAAAAATGGGCCACAGAGACTATAAACGGGCCAGTATTTTCCTGGCTCCCTGCTCCCAGGACCCACCCTCCTGGAGTCCCAGTCTATAACTAGGGAGCCTGCCATGTAAGAACATAGCTCTCGAGTCTGGCCGCCGACGTCCTTACCACCTGCCCTGGTGCCGGCCCAGATGGCACCTTTGTGCTAATCAGGAGAGGGCCCTCATGTTCTGGGCAGGTCACGCCCACACCGACTTAACTTCCCAGGCTACACGGTAGCCCTCCAGGTTCCTGCCATGATGGCCGCTACTCCATGCTGTTGATGCTGCTGCCAACCGTGCTGCTCTCTGCCCCGATGGAGCCTCTGGCCATCACAGCCTGGGCCACTGATGCTTCCTGCTCTCTCGGTGCCTATGTCTCTTTCTGCCTTTATTTCCTTTGTGATTCAGCCCCCTCTGTATGGGAGCTGGGCCACAGCACAGCCTTGGAAACAGATATTTGCTGGCCTCAGAATTGAAACTTCTCTCTGGCCTTGGCCTGTTGTTCTAGAACCTGAGAGATGTGCATGATTCTATCCTTCCTTAGGATCAGTTTCCTGCCAGGAGGCTCCTAGACTCTCACGCAGGTAAAGGCCTCTCTTTATTAGACCTGGGTCCTAATGGAGACACAGTCTGACTACCGGCAAAGCCAGGCTCAGAGTCTCTAGGGCTTTAGTCTAACTGCCTTCCATGCCTGCAGACCCACCTGTAGTGCCTCTGTTGAATCCCTACTGTGATAGATAGGTCCTCCTGGGGGCATCCATATGATCTTTTAAATTGCTTTCACTACTAGAAAGTTCTTCCTATGTTCATTTGACAAATCTTTATAGAAGCCATTCCTAAGTCCCAGCCCCAGCCCTTTATTCTGGGGACAGGCCAGATGGGGTCTCTGCTCGCACAGAGCTTAAGTTTAAGTTGGGCAGGCGGGAGGGTGGGGGGGGGGTAGAAAACACAGAGCATACAAATGATAATGAGATGGTTGAAGAAAACCGAGCTCCACAATGAGGAAACTCCAGGGCGCAGAGGGTGGTGCCTCTGAGGATCTTCAGGGTGGAGACCTGGGGACCAGAGGGGTCAGCCATGGAGATGGTGAGAGCAGAGGCTCCCAGGGCAGAAGAGCAAGGCTGGGAAAGAAGGCCAGTGGGGCTGGAGCAGGCACTGGGAATGGACCTTTGCCTCCACTACACGAAGGAGGTAGGAGAGGTGGAAGGAAAGAAATGGGGACTCAGTCCTCACTTTACAAGGAATCCTTCCTTTTTAGAGCAAGAGCTGCCACCACCTCTACCAGCAACACAAACCTTCCGTCATCACCCCAACTTCCTCATGTGCAGCCACTTCTCACCTCTCACCTGCGGATCCTTCTGACCAGCACGCCCTTCCACCCCACCCTTCAGGCCCTGGAAAATTCCTCCTTAACCGATGAGATCCCGCTCAAAATTTCCTTCCTCTGAGAAGCTTTCCCAGACTCCCGCCTGCAGGCCGAGGTGACCGCTCTTCCCTGTCCTTCGAGGAGCTTTGTCCCCTCTGCCGGATGCTGAGAGAGTGGGCTCAGGAGGCAGACCCAGGCAGGTTCCACCGCACCAGCTGTGTGATGTGAGGTATTCATTTCCTAGGGCTGCTCTAACAGAGGACCACAAACTGGGTGGCTTATTTTTATTTATTGTCTCTCAGTTCTGGAGGCCAGAAGTCTGAAATCAGGGTGTTGGCAATGCTGATTCTTTCTGGGGACTCTAGGGAAAACCTGTCCATGCCTCTCAACTAGCTTCTGGTGATGGCTGGTGGCCTTGACCTTCCTTGGCTGGTAGACACATGACTCCAATCTCTGCCTCCGTCTTCACCTGCAGTCTTCTCCCTGTGTGTCTATCTTCACCTGGTGCTCTCCTCTCTCTCTCCTCTTCTTAAAACTATACCAGCCATATGGGATTAAGGGCCCATCTATTCCAGTGTGAACTCACTTTAACTTACCTACATCTGCAACGACCCTATTTCCAAATAAGGTTGCATTCTCAGATACTGGGGATTAGGACTTCAACATATCTTTTTGGAGAACACAATTCAACCTATAGCACCTGGGTTAAGTTTAAACTGTTTCCTCCTCTCTAAAACACATTAAGAAAGGATCTTCTGGGGCTTCCCTGGTGGCGCAGTCGTTAAGAATCCACCTGCCAATGCAGGGCACACGGGCGTGAGCCCTGGTCTGGGAAGATCCCACATGCCATGGAGCAACTAAGCCCGTGTGCCACAACTACTGAGCCCGTGTGCCACAAATACTGAAGCCCATGCGCCTAGAGCCCGTGCTCCGCAACAAGAGAAGCCACTGAAATGAGAAGCCCGTGCACTGCAATAAAGAGTAGCCCCCACTCGCCGCAACTAGAGAAAGCCCGCGCGCAGCAGCAAAGACCCAACGCAGCCAAAAATAAATAAATAAAATAAATAAATTTATTTTAAAAAAAAGAAAAGGATCTTCCTTCTAACGCAAAGATTAAATGAGCTAATGGGTATCTAAGGCTTGCCATGGCACATAATAAACCTTCAAAAAGGTAGCTGCTAATGTTAATAATAGCTGGCCAGTCCATTATGAGTTCTTCCAGGTAGACGTCATGTCTTATCCCTTTTTCTTTTTAACCCTCAGTATCTAGCACAAAGTTTGTGGCTCAAAAATTTTTGCTGTCTGAATGAGCTGCTGCCATTTTAAAGGCAAGGTTAAGGTCAACGGAGTGATTTTGAACATCTCTGTCCCCATCAAAGAAAATGTATTGGGAGCATTAGGCAATGGTTCAAACTTTCTTGGATGAGTGTTCAATGAGCTCTGGATGCCTAAAAGTCATCTCAAAATTTATTATATTATTAAATCAAAAAAATGCCTCCAAATGATTATCTCAGAATATCTTCAAATTATTCTCAAAAAGCCTTTTTAAAAAAATTCTATGAGGGGCAGAAAGAAATATTGTTAATTAATCTTTTAATTAGTGCTTATCATACACAATATATGTCCTAGCGAAAACTTATGAGGTAGCAATGCTGTGTTTTTTATGTGCTGCCTGTACATTTTATGGTTCACTGGGGCCCTTTGTGTAATCGATATGATCAGTACATTTATGTACATTTGTAAAACGCTTTGGAGCATAATGTTATTGTTTTAAGTGATTATAAACGTTTATGGTTCTTTGCTCTTATGACATCTCCAGTCATATATGTGTCTTTTGAGGCCAAGTCTTTATTTCAGAATGTAACCTCCAACTGCAGCATTATTTTTATGGAGAAAATGTGATCTGCTTCACAATGACTCACTTTATGGTTAGTTTCCAGGGACAGAAAGTAGAGAAAAGTGATGAATTCTTTTTTAAAACTTAAGTCCACCCCACCTGCTCCCTTTACCTCCCTATCCCTCACTCCCCACCCCAGCCTGTCTCTGGGTGCAGGCTGGATTAAGTGAAATAGGATGCATCTCAACCCTAGGCCAAGTGGGAGCTCTTTTTGAGCAGGATTCAAGGTTTCTGTTATGTTCATCTTGAGGTCCAGTTCCTATCACATAGTGGGCTTAGTAAATGTTGGATTTTAATTCATGGCCTGCTATATTATTGAATATCCCAGGCAAAGTCAATCCATAAAAAACATATATAATACATATTAGGTGTGTATTACATAATTTAGCTATGATATATATATAGCTAATATATTTGTATAGCTAATATATACTTAACGCATATACACATATATGTAATATATATTACAGCGAAAACATGTTATTTTTTTCTTGCATAAAATATCTCTGGAAAAATACAAAAGAAAGGAATAGCATTGGTGGTCTGTGGGGAGGAGTATGAGTGGCTGGGGGACGGGGTGAGGGGAGTAGTCACTATATTCCATTTAGACTTTTTGAATCATGTGAATTGTTACGTATTCCAAAAAATGTTTTAAGTTCATCTATGTCCAGAATCGATAGCTAGATATGCATTAAAAATATATATATTTGTTGGGCTTCCCTGGTGGCGCAGTGGTTGGGAGTCTGCCTGCCGGTGCGGGGGACACGGGTTCGAGCCCTGGTCTGGGAGGATCCCGCATGCCGCAGAGCAACTAGGCCTGTGAGCCACAACTACTGAGCCTGCGCGTCTGGAGCCTGTGCTCCGCAGCGGGGGGGGGGGCCGCGATGGTGAGAGGCCCGCGCACTGTGATGAAGGGTGGCCCCCGCTTGCCACAACTAGAGAAGGCCCTCGCACAGAAACGAAGACCCAACACAGCCATAAGTAAATAAATAAAATTAAAGAATATTAAAAAAAAAAAATATATATATATATATATATATATATTTGTTTATTTATTTGGCTGCCCCGGGTCTTAGTTGCGGCATGCAGGATATTCGTTGCCGCATGTGGGATCTTTGTTGCTGCGGGCGGGATCTTTAGTTGCGGCATGCATGCGGGATCTAGTTCCCTGACCAGGGATTGAACCCAGGCCCCCTGCATTGGGAGCGCGGAGTCTTAACCACTGGACCACCAGGGAAGTCCATAGATATGCATTTTTTGCCCTTGCTGATGTGTCTCTTCATAAAGCCATATGTTAAGGGTGCACAGAGGATTTCCCAGTTATATCATAAACTTCTAAAAGTCTAGGATTACCACTTTCACTCATTCTTTACCCTCCAAGAACCAAACTAAATGTGCTTCTCGCCCTGGTCCCCAGAATTTCTTCAGACAGAAGCCACCACCTTAGTGTTCATCATTGTTTCAATCAGTGAACATTAGTGGAGGCTCTTCTAGGAGATGGGGAGGCGGCAATGGATATAAGGTGACATCCTCCCTCTAAAGCAAGGGCAGAGGTGCAGGCGTGGGTGGGACGGACTCAGGTGCCACCATTTATCATAGTTTGGCAAAAGCCCAACGATGGTACGAATAAAGTGCCACAGGGGAGAAAAACTCAGAACACAGACTTCATAGATGGGGCGCTTTTGAGCTGAGCCTTGAAGAATAGAGGATGGTCCGGTAGAAACAGCTTTCACCGGAGGGGTGCATCTCTTCCCACTAGCTGAGCAGAATGGTTAAGAGCATGTGCAGTTGACTGCTCGGGGTTTTGAAGCCAAGCCCTGCCACTTACTAGCTGTCTGCCTCTGGGCAAGTTATTAATGTTGTTTTCTTAAATGTAAAATAGGAAGAAAATAGTTCCTTCCTCACAGGTTTGTTGCAAAACATTACATTAGATGTTGCTTGCAAAGTACTTCAAACACGGCCTGGCACAAAGTAAGTGCTCAGCAAACCTTAGCTATATAATTATAACTACTGAGTTTACCTGGAGCAGGAAGAAGACATCTTCAAGGACTGAGTCCTGGGTTAGAAATCTGGGCAGTTCCAGGCTCGCTGACTCCCAATGGCCAGAGGAGTCCCCATGTGTTCAGTGCCTTATAGTTCCCAAGGAAAACCTCGCTGCCTTGGGGGGATTTCTGGTTTCAAAAGTGGAGAGGGAAACGCTGATGGGTTACTGGAGGGAAATGAGGAGACTGAGCTTGGGGGTGGTCCTCAGTGTTGAGGCCTGGGGCTTGGGAATGTGGGGCATTGGGCAGAAGGGGGAAGCCTAGGAGCCTAGGTCTGTGTATTCAGTAACAGTTGGAAGACAGCACTCAACAGCTGCAGAGACAATGCAGTCTTTTGATGCTGTACTAGGTGATTGCTATAGAAAGGCCCCCTTAGTCATCAGAAGGTGAAAGGGTATGATTTTTGTGAAAGATGGACCCCAGGGAGATGTTCTGACTAACCTTGGGCCCAGGCTTTCCTCTGAAGAGTCTGAACTATTTTACCCAGTAAGCTCACAGCCTAGATAGAGCTCAGAGGCCAGGACTCCTTGGACACAGCCACTGTGAGAGCTTTCCTGAGAGGAGAGGGAAGCTGTGAAATTCACTCTCCCGGGACTCCCTATGAAAGGGAGGGGAGAAAGCTACTTCATTCAGAAGCAACTAGGTACAGTCCTACCTTGAGACAGAGGGACGAACCTCTGGGTCTTTGCCCTCACACCCTCCTACATCCGTCACTGTCTCTGGGTCTAGGGGTTGGACCCAGGGCTCTGCTAAAAACAGCACAGAAAGTGCATCTATAAACTGTCCCCCAAGGGTTCAAAGGTTTAAAACAATCTTGAGGCGCTCCATGATATAACATGGAGTGTTCATTCCTGGAGTTAAAATGATTTGCCACATCAACCTGTGCAAAGTCCAGGAGAGACTGATTAAATAATAATAATGAGAAATAGCTACAAAGAGGTTTGTATTTTAATGAGAAATAGCTACAAAGGTTTGTATTTTTCAAACTGCAAACACTTTTGCCTCCAGAGTTTTGAAGCAACTCTGAAAAGGAGTTAGGGCTGATATTTTCCTCCCATTTTGCAGATAAGGAAACTAACACTTCCTGATCAGAGAGTTTCCTGATATCATGAGCTATTTGATGATAAAACAAAGAATAGAAATACAATTTTTGTTTTAAAATTATCTCTGGAATTTGATTCATTTATCCAACCAGTCTTTATTGAGTACCTACTGTGGCCAGGCACCGTGCTAGGCGCTGGGATGTAAGAGTGATCACAGAGAGTGCAGCTGGGGAGCCCAGAACTGCACACAGAGACATAAATCTAGAAGTGCACGAAGCACCCCTGCTATGAAGGAAGAGGACTCAGGAGAGTACTCTTTAAACTCTAGGATTCTCTGAATCTGGGATTTTATTCAAGCCTCCGAATAAATGATTGTCAGGATTCTTTCCAGTTAGAGCGGAGGGATTTGCACTGTCTCCTGCCGCACGGGGCGGACCCTACAACCCCGGCTGTGCACTCTGAGTGTGTAAGTGTTAGCAGAATGCTCTGGTAACAGGGGAAGAACAATGCTTCAGAGGTTGATGAGGTCATGGGAACCTCCAGAGCTACATCCCAGCCCCGCCGTTCGTCCATATCTGGCCAGCTTGTTTATCTTTGCAGGTCTGCAACCCTGTCCCTGTAGTTTTAGTCACCTCTTTAGCAAGGAAGGACACCTGGGCTAGATACCTTCCCCTAGACCTAAGTCCCTGTAAATGGAGTGTGTCCCCCAAGAGCAGAAGTAATAATGGGGTTGGATAAACCTGGGTTTTATGAATCAAGCTACCAGGAAGAGTGAATAAAAACCTTTAACAAATACCAACCAGTTAAAGCAGTTTAGAAGATCCTTCGGAATGAGAAAGACAGAGTTGGGGAGCAGTGGTAGAAAAACACTGTGGGTGGTACAGCAATTCTGACTTTTGCAGATGGTGCAAGCAGCCCAGAGACGTGAAGAATCTGGTGATTAAATGAAAAGTTCTTGCACGTGTTTAACTTAAGCGCAGGGCGTGGTCTACGGCTCATGTGTATTGTGTAATGGGGTTTCAGTAACTCAAAACTGTAAGGTTAAATCCATGCCAATTTTTATTTGAATTGGGCAGGCTTTCTGGGGATACAGGGAGTGTGGGTTTTGACAAGTGTAGGAGGGGTCGCGTGGTGAACCAATCATTTCCTGAATTGAGAAAAACACTAGTTGCCTGCTACATCTGCACTGTATGTTTTAGATTGCTCCTAGGGACAGATATTTCATCTTAACAATGTTTATGAGACACAGCAGGCAAAATTATAGTACAATAAATATCACTATTCATTCACGTATTTATTCACTCTCTGAATAGTGTGATGATTTTAGGAGTCAGGCTGCTGGATTTGAATCCTGACTCCACTACTTAATATCTGTGTGATTTTAGGCCAGTTACTTAATTTCCATGAATGCCTCAGTTTCCTTATCAATAAAATGGGATACATAACGGCACCTCACGAGGTTGCTGAAAAGACTAAATGAGGCTGTGCATGTAAAACCCCTAGCTCAGTGCTAGCACATGTGGTAAGGATCAACAAACTCTAGATACTACTCACATTGTTTTTATTATCAAAAGCCAACTTCAGCCATGCTGAGTATAGAATTGACACACAAATAAAGTGAGGTTCTTGCCCTCAAAGAAAGAACTCATGGTGTATGTGTATATAACTAACAAAAAACATGTGAAATTAGACAGCGAATTAAGGTACTAACTCTAGGCCAGGGGAACAAAGAGGAGGAAGTGATTATGACCTGAGAGGTGGGGAACAGATCTGAATAGCCTGCACCAAATCTGAGCCTTCAAACACTGACAGGTGGAAAGTAGGTTAATCCAGGCACAAGGAGAAGCAAAGGCAAAGACTTGAGCATGACAGTGAGTGTCACAGTTGAATCTAAAGAGCCTTCTCCCTCTCGGTGGGAGAAGATGGAAAGGTTAGTTGGGGCCAGAATTTGGAAGCCTTGAATGCTGGGTTTAGGAATTTGGGCAACAGGAAAGCAGACAAGAGCTTGAACAGGTGAGGGACAGGATCTATCACAACTGATTCCAAGGATAACACTCTGGTGGCAGGTGGAGGGAAGGCAGGAGAGGAGGGAGGAGACAAGATGCTGAACCAGGGACCGCCAAGGGTACAAAGCAGAACTAGACACAGCTCCTTCCTCAAGGAGCTCGGGGCTTACGGGGGAAATTAGACACACACAGGTCAACATCCTGAGAGGAGGGACGTGAAAAAAGCGACATCTACCTTTAGGTGGATGCAGGGAAATAAGGTGTTTATTTCCTCATCTGCAAAATGGATTAACGGTAATATATTTACCTCTCCTCATTGTATGAGGATTAAATCATGTGAGGAAAGTAGTGTTTAGCACATGCCCAGAATACAGGCAAAGCCCCATGCAATCCTACTCAAGCACACATTCTGGCCCTGGTCAGCCTCCAGGTAGAAGAAGTTAACTGCGTGCTGTTTTATTGCACCGAGCAGAGAAATTAGCAGGAGGGGGAAGGATGGTCAGGGGTTAAGTGGGAGATGAGACTGGAAAGCAGATTGGGAACATGGCTCAGGAAGACTGAGCCAAAACCCATTCCCCGGGCTTCTTTTATTTCAACTTAATTAGGAATTGATTCTTATCTCCCTCCCCCAGCCCCATCTCCAGGGCACATCACCATTTGTTCCTGCCGTGGGACCTGTGGCTTTTTGACCCAGCTGCGTGAGTGTGGATACTTCATGCCCAGGCCATGGGCTATGTTAGAACAGTGGCTGGAGTTCTAGACAGGATCTGGAACCAATGCTGTTTACCAGCTGTGTGAGCGGGAACACGTGAGCTCAACTCTCCAGGCCTCAGTTTTCTTCCCATGTGATGAGGGTGTTGGGCCCATGATCTGGACCATCCACTGAGCCCCAGGCTGTCTCTGAATCTGAAGTGTTTGGGAATCCCGAAGATCATGGTTAGGTGCTAAGCCCTGTCTCGAGGGCCCTCATACAAGCAGCTCCATTGCATTTGATGAGGAGAGACACCCTGATTTTGTAACCCCCAGCCCTGGCCTGCGTGGAGGCAGCCATGGTGGGAAAACCTGCCGTTCTGGGGCACGACCTGCTTTTCTGATCCAGAATGAGGGCTTCTGAGACGGGAAAAGTCTGCTGAGGAGCAGCAACAGGAAAGAGCACAGAGTAATTGTCCTGTTGCCCCTGCTTCTCACAGGAGAGGCAGGCAGTGGAGCAGTTCTTTCGTGGACACAAGACTATGACCCTCCATTTATTGAGTGTCAGTGAGGCATTATGCACTCCCTCACATTCTCACGGTGATTCTGCAAGATTCATGCTATTATTTGTTTTATAGAGGAGGAGCCTCCGGCTCAGAGACGTTAAGTAAAAGCCCAAGGTCACACAGCTATTAAATCACAGAACAAAGATTCAAATTCCAGCTGACTCACTCCAAGGCCATTCCTCATCTGCTGTGACAGAGAGTGTCCCAATCCCCCAGCTTCAGCAACGAAGTTCCTTTCCTTTGCCTGAGATCAGTCCTTCCATCTCTGCTTCACATCCCGTCTCCTGTAACTTCTCCCCTTTGACGGCTTCTTCTCTTGGCTCACACTCATGGGCATCTCTCCAATTCTACAGTGAACCAATACACACAAACCTTTCCCTCGACCTTATGTGTTCCCTCCTTCCTTTCACACCCACACTCAATGCCTCTCTTTCCTCATCTCCATAGACTCCCCCAAGTTATTGCACGTCATTAAAATCACTCTGGGTGAAATTCCCAGTGACCCTCTCATTGCCAGATTCAATCAGTAGATTTCAGTTTTTGCAGCAGGTGACACCAGACCGCCTTCTTCTTACTAAAACCCTCCCTCTGTTTCCATGGCGCCCTTCTCTCTTGGTTACCTCCTAGGCAGCTCCTCAGTCCCCGTCTCCACTTCCTCAGCCCCTTCCGTGAATGTTGAAAGGCTCTGCCTCCAGCCTCTTCTCACTGCCCAGCATCCCAGGCTAATCATCCTCTGCCATGGCTACAACCCCTGCCTGCACATGGATGGCTCTCCAATCTCTATTTCCTGTCCTGACCTCAGATCTGAGCTTCAATGTCACAGATATAACTTCTAGACCTGGCCCCGGAGTGCCCCATGGGTCTTCAGAGTCAACACGTTCAAAGTAGGATTCATCATTTTCTACTTCCAAACTTTCTTCTATGTTCTCCATCTCAGTTAGTGACATTCAACCTTGGCACTCAGATAATCCACGCAGTTACCCAAGTGGGAAGCCTAGACTCCTAGACTCCTTCCATGGCTCCATGCCCTCAACACACCACACACGCCACATGACACACCACATCCACATCCAGTGTGTCACTAAGTCCTATCAATTCTGACCCCCAAATACCTCTTGTATCAGGCCCTGTAACTGAACGCACAACAGCCAATAAATCAAGGGGCAAGCTTCGCAGAGAAGAAAGATGCTTTATTCAGAAAAGCCGGCAATCTGGGGAGAAAGTGGACTTGTATCCAGAGACCAACTCCAAAGATTCTGTTCAGCCATGACAATTTTTAAAGGGGAAACAATCTCAGTTAATCATTAAGGCAGGAGGTCAGATTCTCCGTCATCTTTCCATTGCATGCAGGCCTGCTGACTTCTCCCCATCTTCCTTGGGACTCTGTCTTGCTCACGTGATCTGTCTGCAATTGGATGTTCTCTTGCCCTCGTGGTCCACCTGCAAATTTACTAAGGGGAAGCTGGGGGTAGAGAGTCAGTCATTCTTTAACTACTTAATTCTTCATTCTTATTCCTTCTAATCCAGGGAAGGAATCAACAGGTTAGGTAAGGCCTTGTGTATGTTTAGAAAAGCAGAAATCAGGAACTTAGTTAAATGTTGCCTAACGATCTCATCTTTATGGTTAAGGTCTAACGAAAATAGGGGTGAACAAACAAAAGAGAGGCAAAGGAGCTGCTTACAGCCCCTCCTCTTTTTTCCCACCGCCATTGTCTGAGCTCAGGCCCTTCAGGGACAGGAGCCTTAGCCTCCCAAAGCACTGTGCTCACCTCCAGTCTCGCATCTGCCCCCCAAGCCTTCAGTCCACGGCAGCTAGAATGATCTTGCTCACTGGAAAGCTGGTCTTGTCTCCTCCAGCTTAGGACCCTTTGGGGATTCTCCATCGTCTAAGGATCTCACCCCACCCGCCTCTCCAGCCTCATCTTCCATCCCTGCCTGCAAACCCTGCACTCTACTTAGGGCAAAACACCTGCCTAGAGTTCTCAGGTCCCCTCTTCACTTTCACATGTTGCTCCACCTGGCCAGAGTGCTTTTGCTTTTGTTCTTCCCCCGGTGAAGTCCTACTCCTTCTCCAAGACCTTGTTTCCTCCTCAGGAGCCAGCCCTGACCTCCCCAGGTGAAGCTGAGCCTGTCCTGCTCTCTGCCTCCCCGTGCCTGCTCATGACACTTGTTACAGCCTCTACTGCACCTCAGTTATGTTTGTGTACAGGTGTGGCTTCTCCCCTGAGAGGGTGGAAGCTGTATCATCCGCGTCTGCATTCTCAGCACTGTGTACAGGGCCTGGCATTCTATGCTGTCAGAGTAGATGCTGTTGAATAATAATAGGTAAGTGTATGACTTTGGGGAGAGGTGCCCAATTTGAACCTCAGCTGATATTCATAGAATCACAAAGCTTGGCAGTCAGAGATAAAGCCCAGCCTTGGAGATAAAATTCAACCACTTCTTTATCTATTCAGCCTTTGGGTATTGAGCACCTTCTTGGGGGCAGGCACCACTGTACTGGGCACTGAGATTCCAAGATGAAAGAAATGCCATCCTGGGCCCCCAAGGAACTCAGAGGTCAGAGATTAGAAAGCCAAAGTAAGAGCATCCTTGGCACCTTATGAACAGTGATGTGGCCCCAGGATGGATACGTGGGCTTTTATTTTTTATTGGGGGATGTGGTGCTTGGAGGCTCTGTCCCACCCCTAGATGTAGATGTTGTGGATGGAGATTAAAGTTATTAAGGATGCGGATCAGGAGAACTTTATCACACCTGCATGTAAGGATGAGTCAGCAACATCACCAGATTGCAGGTGAGGCCAAGTATCATGACTGCTCGCTTTGACTGACAGCGACCAGGGGAAAAACCATGGTTTTTAAACCTGTGCCATAGATTCCCGTGTAATACCTACCAGTTGGCATTCATGTTTGCATTCAGTATCTACATCTGTATCTGTGTCTATATGATGTGACGTGCTGTTCCGGGTGGTCTGAGGAAGTAGGTGAATGAGAGAGACCCCACATTAAGAAGTTGAAAGCATCTGTCAATGTCATAAAAGACAGAGACTGAGGAACTGTCATCAACTGTAGAAGAAATTGGACAGAAAAACTAGATGCAATGTGGGATCCTGGATGACTTCCTGGGCCAGAAAAAGTACGTGAGAAAAAAAGGTTATAAAATTTGATTGAGGTCTTAAATTAGTAAATAGTATTGAATTGATGTTAATTTTTTAAATTTTGGTCATTGTGCCATGTTTTCTTCAGATGCTAACCTTAAAGGAAGCCATGTAAAGGGTATACAGGAACTCTCGTAGTCTTCTTGCAACTCTCTGTAAATCTAAAATTATTTCAAAATAATATGTTAAAAACATAATTGTCTAAAGCAAAAAAATAGTTGAAAGTCTCCTAGGGGAGCTAATGCATGCATACATATAAACAAAGTGTAATAGATCTCAGAAGGATTATGGACTAGCATCTACAAAGTGCTTTGAGTTTTGACTATAAACTCAGGTGTTCTGGGCCAGTGAACTAGCTAGTGGGAGTGCTCTGTTAAAGGGGGTCCAGGGCACAGGCCAGGTACCTGGGGCAGTTCTGCTCACTGACCACAGGTGATCTCTAAGCCTGGCCAGCCTCATTCCTGAAAGCTCCATCTGCATCAGGTGGGAGGATGATGGGGTGCTGCTGGCTACGGGGGAGGGTCCAGGGCATCTCTGATTCTGCTAAGTCTTCAGCTACAAAGAGCTGCCCCTTTCCTACGCTTGGATGTCTGCTCTCATTTTAATTTTGCACAATCTGGTAATGGGACCAACCCCAAATCATGTGAATTTGAAGTATACACTCTCCCTTTGCAAAGTTAACACGATCATTTCTAGATTTTTGGAGCAGTTGATTGAGTGCAAAACACTTTAAATCAGAGAGCACACAATACAAAAAATTTTAAATCCCAATTTTTTAAGCGTATTGCTTGGTTTCAGAAAGAGAAACAAGCCCTCTTGTTGGCACGGGTATTTAGAACAGTACCAAAAAATATAAAAGATAGTCACACACACACACATATCCCACAGTATTTATAGGGAACACACTGTCTTTCCCATATGCGGCACGGAAAACGGGGCCAGAATGATCCTACAGAAACTTCCTGATGAAAACAGGCAAGTCAGCCATTCCCAAGCCTGAGCCTGCTGCCGCGGAACCCCAGCCAGGGCACCAGCGCTTCTTTCGCTGCTCCAAAGATGCTGTGCCTTTCCGGCAGCGCCAGCGTGTAGCCCACTTAAGGGGCTCAAGGAGTCCACGGTCTCTGACACGGGGCTGGGTCCTGGGGACACCCCTTCTTTCCCCCACCCCTCGACCCATCTAGCAGAAAGACTCCAAATTATCAACGCAGGAGTCACGTGAGCCAAATCCTGGCGCCCCCCCCCCGGAGTTAATCCCCCCTCCCCCCTCTGGGTCTGCTTCCCTTTCCCCGGCGCCACCCGTGCGCCTCCTCCGCAGGGGGTTCCAGGATCTGCATCCTTCCAGCAGCTTTTGAAAAACAAAACAAAACGAAAAACAGAGGGGTACTTCTTTGTTCTTTCACCGGGTTTCCTCGGTTTAGGGAATTCAATTCCCACCCCCATCTCAGGTCAGCAAATTTCTCCTTCCAGTACTGGGAGCGCGGGCCGCTTCATTCCCGGACACTTTCTATGTTCCTGGTCCTGTGCTAAGCGCTCGTCCTGCATTTTATCTTAGTTAAGTCTCATAGCAACCCTCTGAGGTAGGTGTTGTTATCCCTATTTTACAGACGGAAAGAGCTGAGGTACATGGAGTCACTTGCCCAGAGTTTTACAACTAATAGATGAGCACAGCTAGGTTTTGAGCTCAAGTCGGTTTTGATCCCGAAGCCCTAAATCTTTATGGCTGTTCTTGATAAAGTGGGAGTCAGAACAACAGCTAATACTTACTGAGCAATTACTACACGCCAGGCACTGCGCCAAGTGTCTCCAAACTTGATACTTTCAGAAGCAGGCCTGACAGTGACCAGTTATGTGATCTCGAGCAAGTTTCTTAAACCTCTTTTTCAGTCAGTTCCCTGCCTGCAATATGAAGCCGAAAACATGGCTGTTGCGGAGAGTAAATGAATTAATATATGCAAAGCACTTAGAACACAAAGTGGCACATATTAATCCCTCAAAAATTTGTCTTTTTTTTTTAACCACCACCTCCATTCACAGGTGAGGTTGGTTCAGAGAGATTAAGCCACTAATTAGTCCAGATTGCCGGGTGCAGACCCTACGGCGCAGACCTGCTCAGAAGGCCCGCCCGCAGGTGAGTTGCACCTGGCAAGTGGGAGACGTGCTTCTCAGGCTTTGCAGCAAAACGCGCTGCAGCCGGGAGGCCTGGAATGTTCCTTAGCGAACGCACAGCCCTGGGGGCCTCCTAGCTCCGGATCTGGGCGAAGAGGACCCCGGCAGTGAGGGGGGTCCCGCCAGACCCCCTCAGAAGCACCGCGGGCGACACCTGCGCTCCCGGGCGGGCGGCCCCGCGGGCAGGGGGCAGTCCGCTGCCGGGAGCCCCCCGGCTACCCCTCCTCCCGGCGCTCACGCTCACACCCCCGCCCGCGCGGGGGCCGCCCGCCGGGAGCCCGGAGCCCGCCGCCCGCCGCGCTTCCCCGCCCGCCGCGCGCCAGGGCGGAGTTTCCTCCTCTGCTCATTGTTCTCCGCCCAGCACCGCCCCGCCCGGCCCCGCCGCCCCGCCCGCGCGGTTCTGGGGGAGGGGAGGGGGCGGGGGCCGGCGCGGACGGGACCGGAGTCGCAGCAGCCGCCGGCAGGGCCGCAACCGCGCAGACGCCGCACGCGACGCAGCCGCCCGCAGCTCCTCTGCCGCCTGGCTCCGCGCCTCGGCCCGGCTCTGCCGCAGCGGCCGCGAGGAGGGGCCTGCGGAGCGCGACTCGGGAGTCTCGGGTCAGCGCCCGGCCGTCCGAGCCACCGCCAGGCCTCCCCGAGAGGCGCCCACGCTCCTGCCGCCCGGCCGCCCGGACCCTCCGCCAAGCCCGCAGCCACCTGCTCCGGGTCTGAGGCCAGGACACGATGCGCTCCGCGCTGGTGCTCTCGGCGTTTCTGCTGCTGCTGCCGCTGTCGCTCTCCCAGAATGGTGAGTGGTGGCTCGGGGTCCGCCGGGACCCGCGTCGTGCCCATGCGCCCCCGGCCGGGCCCGCCGCTGGGAAACCCGCCGCTCCTCGTGGCGGGACCGGGAGCAGCCCCTACGCGCGCCACTAGCTGGGGCCACACGCGGAGCCCTGACTTTGCACCATCCAAGCCCCTTCCCAGCCCGAGAACGCCGCAGGTGCCGGGCTCCGAGCGTGAGTCGTCCGGGTCTCCACTGGGGTGGAGTGGCCGTGGATTGTGTTGGGGCAAACAGGGGCGCGCGGGCGCTGATTGGGTTTGCGGTCCTAGAGCGGGGACTTAGGGCACCGCGAGGCTCCACGCTTCCTCTGGACCCCCAGGGTCTGGTCGCTCTTTTTCTCCGTGTTTGTCCCCGAAGCAGGTGACAAGCCTCCAGTAACAGCCCTCGTGGCTATGTGTTTCGCGTTCGCAGAGAGGTTTTTCCAAGCCTTGTGTGCCGGCTTAGCTCACCCGAGCCTGTGCTGGAGCGGGTGGAGAGGGGGAGGGAGTAAGGGGGTCATCCACAATCCCAGACTCACCTGAGTGGGGGCCCTGCCTCCATGTCACCAAAGGAACAGCTCCCTTCTCAGTGCCTGGCCAGGAAGGTGAGATTCCCTTCCAGCCCATTTGTAGAAGCAAGAA
This sequence comes from Eubalaena glacialis, assembly GCF_028564815.1. Taxonomy (NCBI): domain Eukaryota; kingdom Metazoa; phylum Chordata; class Mammalia; order Artiodactyla; family Balaenidae; genus Eubalaena; species Eubalaena glacialis. The sequence goes on along the minus strand of NC_083723.1, from coordinate 107,540,184 downwards.
CTTCTCTCATGAAACAGGCTTGGGCTGTGCCTTAGAAACATCTCCCATATTTCTTCTAAAGGTGAAAATCTGGGGGGACAGGTAGCGTCCCAAAGCGCCTAGGAACAGCTGGAGTCTCAGCCCCAAGAGAGAGATGCATTTCTTTCTTGCCCACCTGAGCAGGTGTCTGCAGGGAGAAAGAGTGATGTTTCCACTCTAGGGTCAGGAGGACTGTGGTGACAGCCCAGACAGGGAAGGGACCCTGCTGCTGGTAGGTGCTGCTGTTTGGGACTAAAGTCTTAGGGGAAGGATGGGGTGGGATGGCAGTACGGTCTCTTCTCTGCGTCACAGGGAACTTTGCTGATGGGAAGGGGCTGGCGCTCAGAGAGTGAGTAGGTTTGGGCATCCTCCGGTGGGCGGCCCTGTTACTTCACAGCCTGGTCTGAAAGGGATGGGCACAGCCAGTGGGTGAAGAGTGTGCACCACTGGAGGGAGGGGTCGCAGTGTGAGGAACGGTCGGGACAGCTCTGAGGATGGCAGCCACCGCGGATTTGCACAACCTGCAGGGCTGAGAAGATGCTGGATTGTGGCCGCTCTCCTCAGCCCTGCTCCCAGGAGGGCAGACTTCAATTTGGGCTCTGAGCACCATCCAGAAGGGAGGTGGGCTGTGTCAGGAGGGATGCGCTATAGTTCCCAGTGCTTCTGAGATTCAAAAGGCTGAGCTTGGAGGAGAGGGTGGAGGTTGTGGGACAGGAGTCCTGCTGTTCTGTCCTAAGAGGATAGACTCCGGAGCCACCCACGGGAAAAGCTCCAAGCCCATCTCCCTGCTGGCTTCAAGGCTGGGACTGTCTTCCCTGGCATCTGCGTACTGCCCCCAAACCCCGTCTCTTCCAAAATCCCTCCTCAAGACTAGCATGGGGCATGGCGCATGGTAGGAGCTTGGTATGTAGTAAACAAATACAGTAAAGAAAAAAGGAACCATAACCCTGCTTCTGCCCCCACCAGCAAGTCACCAGAGCCCAGGTGCCCAGTTTCTAAAATGCTATTACAATATGCTGTGATAAAGGGAAGTGCTTTGAAGAGTGTAAACCAGCAAGGGAGTATTACTGTTATAATTATTTGCATATATTGTGGCCAGAAAAGGCTGAAGGGCACAGGCTCGGTGTTTAGCGGCTATGGTAGATTTCACACTCTGCTATAGGGACTCAGTAAGGACTGCTCCATCTCTGCCCTTCTGTAGGTTGCAGTCATCTGGGATGACGAACCCCCAAACTGCTGGAATCCTGTGATTTAGTTCTAAGCAAGGTTTATAGTGGAACAAAGGAATTATCCCCGACGGGGCCCTGGGAGCTTACTTTCTCATATAGATGGATCACACAGCCTACAGCATCAGCAGCGTTCAAACCAGGGCCAACAGCTCATTAGACCCCTTTTCAGTGCTTTTTGGTTTGATATACATTTGGTCAAACCATATGGCAAGTCGCACCTCTGAACCTGTTTCCTTATCTGTAAGATAGAAAGGGCAGAGGGACCTCTAGTTTCACTGTTATAACATTTCTGGGCTTTTGCTCGAAAGGACAGGCTGACTGAGTACTCTGTCTTCTATGGGTCTGATCGAGTCATTTGATGGATGAATCCTAGGCAAGGGAAGGGCAGCTTGAGGTGGTGGAAAACACTCAAACTTTGGATCAGACAGACCTGCATGACTGTAGACCAGAGAGTGAACCTCTCTGAGTCTGTAAAAAATGACAACAAATCTCCACCTTGCAGGCTGCTCTGAAAATGAGAGATAACATATTAATGAGTTTGCCATTGTGCACAACTCATAGTCAGGGCTCAGAAAATCCTAGCTATTATGATTAGTAAGCCATATGTGTTGAGCACTTGATCGGTTTAAGGTGCCCCCAGCATCAGGATTCTGCTAATGTTTGTGGGTGTCAGTTAATTGCTAGGTAGTAATAAAAACTGAAGCTTAAGTGCCACACAATGGGGGAAAGGGAGGCATGTGTGAGAAAGCGGTAAGATTTGGGAAGGGGCGATCTGGGCGAGGTGAGGTGGGGTTATACGGGGATTTTAAAATAAAAGGGTCAGTGTGGAGTAGGAGACCCTTCCTCGGGTGGCCGAGGCGGAATGAATTCCAGGGTGTAGCGAAGACACAGATCATAAGCTGGGGGCGTGATGGGGGTTTTTCAGATGGGGTCAGTGAGCTGCAGGGGGGCTTTGGGGAGGAGGTGAACTCAGAGCCCGGAAAGAACATTCCGTGGGATGGGGTTAGGGGACGGTGGGTGTTCCTAGGGTGGTGCTGCTTGGGCTTAGCTTTGAGGCAGGAGTGAGCAAGACATAGTGGGGCGGTACCAGGAGGAGACTGGTTTAAGCAGGCTGAGAAGAGGAGGAGAGGACGGGCTGGGAAGGATGAGCGAAGACTCCGAGGGACACCAGGTGGCAGCTTGGCCCAGAGCTGCAGGGTGTGGCCACCCAGGGAGGGGCAGAGGAGCGGAGCTTGGTGAGCCCAGGAGGGGCCTCTGGGGGTCGCCCTGGACCTAGAGAAGGCAGGGCGCAGAGGTAGGGGGAGAGGCAGCCCCACGCATCTGCTTTTCCCTCAGGAATCTAGGTTTAAAGGGAGAGGAGGGGCTCCTGCTGAGTGCGGTTTGGATATCTCTGCCCTTTGGAAGCTGGGAGAGGAAGGGGACTCCACCTGGTTTGAATTCCCCTGGGCCGGCGGGGGCGGGGAGCTGGAGAGTTAACTCTATCCGTCCTCAGGTATCTTCTCTGCTGAGAAGCCTTCCCAGGTTTCCTAGATGGAACCCAGTTATGTTCCACAGTCTGTGTGGGTGTCTCCCCGACTGCTGAGTGGTAAGCCCCTCAGGGCAGGGCCAGCGCAGCACTGGGCACTGAGCAGTTGCTCAGGAGATGTTATCTGGACCGCGGTTCTCTGGGGGAACTGGCCCTAGCCCCTGGCTTCAGGCTCTCTGGAAGTGGGGCACAAGGCCAGCTCACACCCTGGCAGTGATGCTGGCCACTGGGCTCTTTCTGCAGCAGCCAAGAGCCGGTAGGAGCACTGCGGAGGGTCGGGGCTTCTGGGCTTGGGAATCTGGACCAGACTGGCGGCTGCTGTGAGGACAGCTCAGCCCGTCGCCCTCTGCTCCTAAGGGAAGTGGGAGGAACCCTTCGGACAGTTCTCTGCACTTGTTGGGAGGAGCGTCGGGATTTAGATGACCCCTACCCCGGGAAGGGCCGGCTTCTTCACACCCCGGGGGCCCTCTGCAGGTCTGCTGAGTGCAAGCTCGAGCTCAGGCCGGAACGGACATCCTCCCACATCATTGGAGAATGGGAGTGACCGCCCTCTGCCCACCCCCTGCCCAGCAGCCCGAACCTGCCTGGAGGCTTCATCAGACCGAGAGGCCGGGAGCTCCGTCCTCAGCTCTGGGCTCACTTCCTATTTGTGCCCATGGGGTACGATGCAGGGCAGGGAGCTCGGCTGGGTGTGTGTGTGTCCTGTGTTGTCCCATTCCCAGGAGCACCGGTGCAGTTGTGCGGGTCTCTCCTTGTCTTGTGTCCTTCCACTTTGTGGGGCTGTTAGAAGATCAGATCAGGTGGCAGATCTGGGACTGTCACTCTTCGGGCCACACTAGCCTCACGAGTGTAGGTATTCTCTTTAAGGCAAGCCTTCGAGAAAATCTACACAAAACATCCACTATAAGTAGCCTCTTTATATTTGCAACAGCGTTGACCATAAGATTCCTTTAAGTAGGCAGCCGCTGGCTGTTCAAAACAGAATTCAGTTGACAAAGGGTAGTTTCCACACCACTTCTAAATAACCCGGAAAATCAGAGAACACAGAATTTTAGAGCTGGGAGTGTTCTGGAAATCATCTAATACACTCCCCCCCTGTTTTTCAGATGAGGGGATGCAGACCAGGGGGTTCACTTGCTCAGGTTCTCGGGGACTCCTGTTGGCAGCTTCCCGGGGATGTGTGTGCACGTGTCCCGCAGCCGTGGTACTAGTAACTGGACTCAGCCTCAAGGCTCATTCTTCCCTGGGCATCGAAGAAACTCACTCCAACCCTGTTAAGAAAGGGTTGCATGGTGGTGACAACTCTGTAGTGTGCCCAGATTCTCTCCCCACCCCTCCAACGTCAGAGTAAACTGAGGCTTGGAGCCACTTTGTTACTCAAGAGTTAGGCTCCCCGAGTACCATGTCACAGCGCTGGCCCCGTGCGTCGTGACTGTGTGTCTTGTCTGCCATTGCCTCTGAGCCTCTGGTGTCCACAGCCTGCAGTCAGAATCTGGACAAAGGGCTGGTGCGAACCGCTTGTTGGAGGACCAGTGCACAAAGGCAGCATCATCTGCAGGTTCAGGAGCGGCCCCTCCCCACGTGTCCCCACCCCATGCCCTCATATGGCGCTGAGCCCCGCCCTGGACCACTCCAGCAGCAGCCAGCACAGGTCCCCAGCTTAGCTCGGCCTCCCAGCCACCCATCCTCCCGCCGGCCCCACCCCTCTCCCTGAGCGCACCACCACCACCACCCTCTCTTCCTTTGTAGCCTTATCCCCCTCGGGTCAGCCACCTCCAACTTCCCTAGGGCCAGGGCGCAGGGTGGCACCCCGTCCGCCAATTGTCACGGCCGGAAGGCTGTGGGCCTCAGCCCAGGGGGAAGAGAATGCGGAGGAACGGCTGCGCGGGGCATGCCATGCAGTTCCGGGTTGGGGTGCAGGGAGGCCTCCCAGAGCCAGGCCCCTGGAGGCGTGTGGGCTGACCCAGGAGCCATCAGTTGTCTGACCTCTAATCTTCCAGCTTCCTGACCCAGGTCAGCGTGGAAGGGACAGTGGGAAGGTAAGGAAATAGGGACACTTTTTAATTCTTCAACTAAGGGTAAGCTAGGTGTGAGCCGAAACCACGCCCCCTTCGTAGCAGAAATTCGCGAGCTCTGTCCGAGGGGTCCCTCTGCCCCCATCCGGTCAGACTCCTGTGCTAACCTGCTCTGAACGTGCTGATTGGGGCCAGTGTCTCCAGCCAGGGTAGCACGAGGTTACCTGTGGACAGCCTTTATCCCACAGACCATTCCAGAGAGGGGGAGACAGAGGCCTGGGCGCCAAGGGCCACGGTAAAGAGCAGTTCTTCTCCCAGATGTCCACATGCCTCACCCCTCATTTCCTGCGGCTCTCCGCTGGAATGCCACCTTCTCAGAGAGGCTTTCTGGGCCTCCACACCCTGGACCCATCTCCCCTGATCATTTTCTCCGTAGCATGTATCCCCTGATGGGCACTCATTTCTTTGTCTCGCTCCCGAGTGGATTGTAAGCTCCACGAGGGCAGGGACTTCTGTTGGTCAGTGCTGTAGCCGCAGCACCTAGAACAGTACCTGGCACACAGTAGATGGTCCATAAATATTTGCTGAATGAGTGAATGAGCGAGTAGGTGGCAGAGCAAGCTGGTTTAGAATCCGAAGTCTTGTCTGCCAGTTCTGGGCTCTCCAACTGCAAGGCTCCAAATCTGATTCCAGAAGAGAGGCAAGTGGCAGGGGGGCTGGCCCCGTGCGTGGAGGAGTGGACACAGAGGCATGAGGGGGAGCTGCCTTGTGGTCCGAGGTGGCTACTCAAGCTCCAGCTGTCAGCAAAAAAAGAACAAGGAGGCTGCAGCTCCTCTTCTGAGGTTACCTGCCAGAAACCACACACACCCTGTCCAGTTACGTTTTGTTGAATGGAACTTAGTCCTGTGGCCACACATAGCTGCAAGAGAAGCAGGGAAGAGTACTTCCTTAGGGAAGAGTGATCTTTATTTCAGGCACTCATATGCCTAACCAAAAAAGAGTGGTTCGGTTGTGAAGAAGTGAAGCATAGATATTGGAATAGGTCCCTGGCACATGCTACCGTAGTCCTGGTCCCTGGTTTTCTCTGTCCTCAGTTCTCACCTTGCCAGTAAGATCAACTTTGCATCTGCACGAGTGAAACAAGGAGTTTTCCCCCGTGGCCTGGGGCTCTGCCACCTTCTGGCTCAGCCAGGTCCAGCTTGGCCCTTGTTTTTTTGTGGCTCCAGCCTTTTGGCGCTGATGGAGCAGCTCCTTGTGTTGCTTAGGGAAACTGGGGTCCCTCCCTTTCCGGTCCCTCAGCCGTGAGCTGCACCAGTGAGCCAGGTGCCCAGGAGACCTCCCATGAGCAGGGCCTCAGCCAGGGCAGGCATAGGGGAACCTGCTGTCCCCCACTTGTTTCTGGATGGGAAGGAAGAATTTCTGTGCCCCATCATCCTCTTCGCACCTCAGCAGGGCAAGTACAGGGCAGAGGGAGATACTGTTCTTAGGAGTTTGGTCCATGGACACTTGAGAGAGCAGCAGCTGGAGGCCAGTGGCTTTTAAACCCAGTGGAGATGTTCTGTGAGCTGTCTTAGGGACCACCGAGAGCTTGGGGTAGGTGCACACCTGGAGGGGAAAACTAAGAGTAGGCCAATTTGAGGGGGGGCGATTCACATCCCCTGCACTTTGTGCCGCTCTGCTTTTACCTGTTCTGTATGGCTGGTAGGTCTCCACAAAAGAATTCCTTTGAGAGAAAAGTTCTTCTGTCAAAGAGGAGGGAAGAAAAATTGAAATCTCTTGGCACGATGCCCCAGGCTTCAAAGTTAGAAGCTTGGGTTTTGGTCCAGGCTTTGTCACTTACTACCCTTGTGATTTCAGACTTGTTCCCTGGCCTCTGTTTCCCCAGCTGTAAAATGGGCATCATGCCTTCCTCAACAGTGAGGGTTAAATATGAGCATGTAGGTGGTGTGCCTGACACATTTTAGTTTTATTTCTTTGATTGGCTTCAGTTCTAGCCCAGTACGAGGTGTGATGAAACAGACCCTGCTACTGCCCCCTCCCAAGCTGCTGCTCCTTGCTGGCCTGAGCTTCCTCCTCCATGGCCCTTTCCCCTTTAGTCACTGCCCCACAGCCAGGCCACTCGGGATGAGGGCCCTAGTTCTGGGAGGTTAGTTCTACACCATAGTCCTGGATGAGGGTGGTTAGGGTGGGCTCAGCTAAGGAGGGGCTCCGATGGCCAGGGCCACACCTTCCTGGTTCCCACCCAGGTGCTTCTCACCCCACCCCCTGGGGCACTGCCCTTCGCTTTGGGGCTTCAAGTCAAAACAGGCTTTCCTGAAGCCACCTCCAGACCCTGACCCTGGCAGCCCCTGAGGTTCTGCCCATCACACTGGGAAATGGAGTTTCCCATCCCACAGCTCTTTCTCTTTTTCTTCTTCTTTTTTTAAAAAAATTATTTAACTATAGTTGATTTACAATATTGTGTTAGTTTCAGGTGTACAGCTTCAGAGTCTTTTCCATTATAGGTTATTATAGAATACTGAATATAGTTCCCTGTGCTATATATAGTAAATCCTTGTTGTTTATCTATTTTATATATAGTAGTGTGTACCTGTTAATCCCAAACTCCTAATTTATCCTTTCCTCCCCGCCCCCTTCCCCTTTGGTAACCGTAAGTTTGTTTTCTATGTCTTTGAGGCTGTTTTGTAAGTAAGTTGATTTGTATTATTTTTTTAGATTCCACATATAAGTGGTGTCATATAGTATTTGTCTTTCTCCTTCTGACTTACTTAGTATGATAATCTCCAGGTCCATCCATGTTGCTGCAAATGGCATTATTTCATTCTTTTTTGTGGCTGAGTAGTATTCCATTGTGTGTGTATGTGTGTGTATGTGTTTTTATATATATATATACACACGCACATACGGTGTGTATGTGTGTATGTGCGTGTGTGTGTGTATATATATATATACACACACACACGCACATACACACACACATACACACACACACCACATTTCCTTTATCCATTCGTCTGTTGATGGAAGTTTAGGTTGCTTCCATGTCTTGGTTTTTGTGAATAGTCCACAGCTCTTTTCTACCTGGATAAGTGCCCCTCTGGCCGCCACTGGCCACCCCTGCTGTGCTGCCCCTGTCCAGCATGTGGGTCTGAGTCTCCCCCTCTAAATAGCTTCCTTTCTCCTCATCCAACCTCACCCTGAGTCTGCACCAAATTCCCAGTGACACCGTCCAAGCTGGGCAGCGAAGCATGCTGCTGGTCTTTTCACAGCCACCTCTACATTTTCTTTCTCTGAGAAGGAAGGAGGGGAGAGGAGGCACATGAGGTTACAATCCAACGTCTAACGTAAACCAGGGAACTGAATATTTCCTCCTGAAGTGAGATGTAGGAGGAAGATAGGAACTCCTCACAGAGCTGCCTTTGGTTTTCTGCACCATAAACGCCAGTGGGGCATTGCCCTGTGCCTCAGTTTACCCAAATGATAAATTTGGACTAGCACCATATGGGTTTTTTTTCTTTTACAACTCAGTGAAATGAGCTGTGTCCCAAACAGTCCAAAGAGAACACGAGTAGTCCTCAAGATATTAATAGCTTTGCTCTCAGTAAATGTATGATAAATGAAAAAAAAATTGTTTTATGAATAAAAGGGAACCATGATCCAAAAAGTTTGGGAAATGGTACCTACTTTTTTCCCCTTCTTGGAAAGTCAACACACGTTAGGATTTTCAATGGTCCGAGATAGCCCTCATTACCTTTGTCCACGCCCGCGTTCCCCAGATGTACTATAACTATGGAACCTTTTCCTTTTCTGTTTTTGGTAGAGCAATCTATTGGGGAGCTGCTGATGTAAACATAATGACCAACTGTCCCAGTTTGCCCAGGACTGAGAGATAGTCAGGGATGTGTGACTTTCAGAACTAAAACCCAGACAGTCCTGTGGAAGGACCTGGACCAGGATGAAAAAACATCCAATGTAAAAATACAACCGGATGCATCTGCAGCGTTGCTAAGTGAGATCTTCATGATGTGGTGATGTAGCTGTAGCAGGCCCTCCTTCCTTAGGGGCTTTATAGGAAACTGCCTGGAAGGTTGTGGCCACTAGGAAAGCTGCTTGTACCTGAGTGTGGGCAGGAATGAGTGACATTCAAGGCTAGTGGCCCCTCTTGGGTGCTTAACAATAAAAGTGCTTCTCCGATGGAAGTTGGAGCCATCATGAGAACTGCGGCTATGTGTGTGTTTCTGACGGTTGATCTTTCGGCTCCGATGGGAGCGAACATGGTTTGCCGGTTGCTTCTGGCTTCTTTCCTGTTGTGCCTCTGCCCCTGCTGCTTTGAGCCCCTGATCCTGATGGCGTTGCACGTCTGTTTTAAATTCAGGCTGAGTCTGTCATCCTGCCCCAGGCCTTAGAGAAGAGGATTCCAGAGCCAGCACCCTGCAATGGCTCACCAGACGCGGTGGTGTTTGGGGCTTTCTCCTTAGCGCTAGATAAGCAGGGTGCGCTGAGATACATGGATCTCATCCACCCTCAGGCCGTCATTTTCCTGGGATTCAGGGAGCCAGATGGCAAAAGGGGTGCATCTTGTTTGCTGAGTCACCAGCTTGCCTGTGCTTCCCAAGCTGCCACTGGTAGGTAAGGCACCTACCTTCTCCCAGGCAGGTCCATGAGCCGGGGTCCCCTTGCTCAGGGAGACATAGTCCTGCACCCCAGCTCTAGGGGACACTGCCTACCAGCTGCCCTGTGCTGTCAGCCCACTCCTCAATATGCAGCTTCACCAGAAGACCCCCAGAACACCACACAAGGTTGCTTCCCGCCCTCAGGTCATCCTGGTGTCAACTTCTCTGCGGCTACAGTGGGCCAGGCCACTAGAGAGCTTGTGCCATGGACAGCTGGCTCTGGGGAGATGCAGGTGGGAGCTGGTCCGAAGGCTCTTGTTCCTCCGTTGGCATCCTGGGAGGTTGCAAGTAGGTGGAGAAACACTTTGGCTTTGCTCCCGAGCCTGGGGGGAATCTGGCTCCGATCCCCTATATATAGTAAATCCTTACTATATATAGTAAGTCCGATCCTGACCACACAGATTCGCATCTCTGGATTCCCTGGGCACTTCTGGGCAATTGTTTCTACACACCAGCTATAACTGGCCCTGGGGTCTCCTGATAATTAAGCTTTGGGTCTCTGTGTGTGTGTGTGTATGTGTATGGGGTGGGGGGCGGCAGGCGTGGAGCACATGCCCAGGAGGCTCTGTCTGAGTTTGGTGTTGAATAAAGAGCAGGGAGGAAAAGAAAACAGGTTTGCAAGGGGAAGATGCTCCATCCACTCGGGGCCAGCCGTCCTCCCCGTGGGCCTCAGTTTTCTCATCTGTGAGTGAGGGGCTGCTACTTAGTATTTCTCAGTGGTCTGAAAGGCCTGACTTGCCTGATGATCTTGGCCCCAGAACTGCCGGCCTAATGGGAATGGATTCAAGTTTGTGGATCCATCCAGGAGGGCCTAGGGGGGTGGGGAGACTGGGGGGAGCCTAGACTTGACAGCGTGATGCTTTGAGCCAGCAGGGATGGCTGGGGGAGGGGGAAGCTGTTCTCATCCCAGCTGGCCGCTGTGGACAGCCAGTGACACCTTGAATTCCTGGAAAATGTGAGCCCCTCTCTGCTCTTCATCTCACCGCGGGTCAGATGCCTCCCCCTCCCTATCTAAAGGCAAGGAGGGGAAGCAGGCGCTGGAGCCAGGAGCATATGGGCACATACCCCCCCAGGATAGAGAGCTGCACTGGGAGTTGGACCACAGAGTCCTAGATACCAAAGGAGGTGTGACCTGGTGCCCGGGACTCTGACCATCTGTTTGCCCGTCTCTCCCTTGTTGGAGGGGGATCCACGATGTCTAGGGTCCTTCTGGTTCTGACATTATGACCCAGGGATGCAGAGGAAAGTGATGTCTGCTTGGCTTCTAGAACAGGGGACATACCCAGACTAGTCATGGAGGGCTGTGTACTGAGCCACATCTGGTTCTGGCTGCTCAGTAGCTCTCTGCCTCTCTCTGACCCCTGCTTCCCCAGCCTAAGGGGTGGGCATCAGCTCCTCTTCTGGCTGCATCTTTAGGCATGATGCTACCACTATAAAAGCAAAGACCAGTCTGTAAGGGACCAGCATCTTTGAAATCCTGTGGCCCTGGGTCCAGAGCACTGCACCCACTTTGCAGATGGGAAATCCAAGGCAGGAGGATCGTGGTGGTTTACGCAGAGTCTAGTCTTCCACTTGAGCACTTCCGCCTCAGTGCTCGGAGCATAGGGGTGGCCAGATACACTTGTCCCAGATATCTGGGCTTCTGCACCCACTCGGAGGGTAGTGAGATGCAGTGAAGAGAGTGGGGAAAGGTAGGGACAGGAGCATGTGAGGCCGAGGACAAGAGGTGGTGCCTCCCCTTCTCCAGCCCGGAGAAGGAGCCCTGGGTCTGACTTCAGAATCAATCTTGTGTGATCCAGGCAACACTGACAACCTGTCCTGACCTGCAGAACCTCAGAGAGAAACATTTCATTTTGCTTCTAGTTTTTTCTGAAGAGTTGTGAAATCACTGTGTGTGTGCGTGTGTGTGTTTTCACACCTTCTGTTGCCCACTTCAGGTGACATGGAGCCTCCTCGACTACTTTTAGGGGGTGACTTTTCAGCCGTTTGGACACCTGGCTCTGGCCGGGCCTGGCCCTGGGATTCCTGATTCACTTCCCTAGGCGGAGCCCGTAGGAAACTGAGCTTCCTCCACTGGCTCTGAGGTACCAAACATGAGGACCACTTAGCTTTGTTTAAAAGGAACATGACTTTTAACTTTCCCTGCAGGCCTTCGGGAGGGGGGACAAGGGAGCCAGCCCTCAATTGTTTGGCCATATTCCTTTAGGAGGTTTGTTTGTTCTTTTTAAGCAACACCCTGACGAGACCCCCACTCCCCACCAACAAGCAGAGCTCCCCTGTCCTCAAACACCAAAGAAATCCAGATTCTGCAGGGAGCAGACTGACAGCCTCAGTTCCCACCCGTCCCCCTCCCTGAGCGCACACACATTTAGTCTCCTAAGGTGGATTATCCTGCAGCAAGAAGGATGCAGGTGTTATTCCTGGAAGGGGAGACTTCTCTCCAGGACAGAAAAAAAAATGTTTGGAAATTTGGAAAGCTGAGCTTGGGTCCTTAACTCAGCTTCCAGCAGGCGGAAACCGGTCATCGCCTGGGAAAATCGCAGGCCGCGTTTCACAGAGCTCTCTCCCGGCAGCCACCATCCCACCGTCTGTGCGGGACTTCCCTCTGGCTCCTGGCCCTTGTTTGTTTTTGGCCGGGAGTGGCGACTGGTCCCTGGCGGAGGTTTCTAGGGGCAGCCGAGAAACCCGTACACATCTGGCGATTTTCACGGCTTCGGGAGGGGGAGGGTGGCGTGGGAGTGACAACGTGCTCCTGCGGAAAAATATTTACCGAGGCTGTTTTTGAACTGGCTGCTAAGGGAGGAGCGGGAGGCCAGACGTGCTCCCGCGTTGGCTGCAGCTGTGCGTGCTTCCCGGGACTTCCCAGCAGCAGGTGCGCCTGGGGGAGGGATGCGGCCGCCAGGAGCTGTGCCAGCAGGTGGTTGGTTGGTGCTGGGAGTGGGGCAGCCACCTCCACCGACAGCCCCCCCCAACTAAAGTCGTGCCCCCCAGTCTGTGCCTGTGTCTCCCCAGCCCAGCGTCACAAGGGCACCTCCCCCCAGAGGGTGTGGGAGACCCACATGCGATCCTGGGTAAAGCTGGCAGCTCAGTGTCTGGCCGACGGGACAGGCCTCAGTAGTGCTACTTATAAGCTTAAGAGTAATGAGGATAAACTGTTTCTGATCGGTGGTTGGTGGAAAACTGCACCGTGAGAAGAGAGAGGAAACACATACCCACCTGTACCCTTGGCCTCAGACCTGACACAGGCGCAGCGGGACACGCAGCGCCTGCCCTCCTTTCCGGAGCCCTTGGCCCAGACATTGGCGTCTCCAGCTCACAGCAGGGTGTTGGCAAGGTTGTCAGCCCGCCTTCCCATGGGCCAGACCTGCCCCTCGGAAGATTTGGAGTATTTTGACATTTTCCCCCAACGCTTACACATTTTAAAAAATGTTCATTTTGTTCTAAGGTAGATATTTCTCTTTCCCCTGACTCACAGGGAGACCAAGGCCCCAGGAGGCCCCAGGCTCACGCAGGACCCAGGTCTCCCACCCCCAAAGCTCGTTCTTCCTGTGGAGGCTGCCTGTACATCACACAGGTGGTCCTTGAAACAGATCTTAACGATGAGCCGAAGGCTCTCTGCCTCCTTCCCAGGGTGCTGTCCTGTCGCCCTGACCTTTGTACGGGAGTCCTTCCCAGCGGGCGAGGTGAGCCCAGTCAGCCGGGCATCACCCCGCCCACCCGTAGGCCAGGGGCTTGGCCGCTGCTGGGCTCACTGCCGGCTCAGACAGATCCGGATTCACATGGTCGGCAGCAGGCTGAAGGATTAGGAGGCCCGGGGAGGGTGTTGTTTCAAGGGGGTTAGTCCGTCTTTCCCCGTCCCCAGCCTCAGGTCAGCATGTGCACGCGCCTCTCATTAGGCACAGCGGCGACAGGTGGCTCAGAGGCAGGAGGCTGGTCCAGGACGGGCACGTCCTTGTGGGTGGGGGAGGAACCAGGACAGGGGCCGCAGGGGGCTCTGGTAAAGGCAGGACCGAGATTCTGGGTGGCTCAGCTGATGAATTCCAAGCTCTCCTCTTACCTCTCTGCCTTCAGCAACAGAATTATGATAATGAGTAATCCAAAGAATGTATTTAGAAGCTTCCTGTTTCAGGGTGGGGCGGGGTTCTGCCCTCTGACCCCACCTGGAGAGCTGGTGGGGGGCAGTGTGCAGCCAGTCTGGCCCTTGACTGTCACTAGGAGGGATTGCAGAGCTCCTTGGAGCCCCCTGTGAAGGCCCCCCGCCCCTGCAGGGCCGGGGGAGGGGGTGGGGCAGGGCTGGCGAGCGCGCCCCTCCACCTCTTCCAGGTATGTCTTCTTTGGAGAAATGTCTATTTAGGTCTTCTGGTCAGTACTTTTTAAAAAATTTTTTTAATTTAATTTTATTTATTTATTGTTTCTGGTTGTGTCGGGTCTTGGTTGCTGCACGCGGGCTTTCTCTAGTTGCGGCGAGCGGGGGCTACTCTTCGTTGCGGTGCGAGGGCTTCTTATTTTGGTGGCTTCTCTTGTTGTGGAGCACGGGCTCTAGGTGCGCGGGCTTCAGTAGTTGTAGCACGTGGGCTCAGTAGTTGTGGCTTGCAGGCTCTAGAGCACAGGCTCAGTAGTTGTGGCGCGGGGGCTTAGTTACTCCGTGGCATGTGGGATCTTCCTGGACCAAGGGCTTGAACCCGTGTCCCCTGCACTGCCGGGTGGATTCTTAACCACTGCACCACCAGGGAAGCCCTGGTCAGTACATTTCAATACAAGAGTTTCCCCACCTTCTTCACCCAGAGTCAGACACTTAATCAGATTCTTTCATCTTTACCCACACCCTTCAGGGTGGGATGGGGAAGGACGCATAAGTGAGGTAGCTTCGTTTCACCCGAGGAGGAAGCCCAGACTGAGAGGGAGGGGCGCATACCCAGCATCCCCTCCCGGGTCCCCGCCCCCCGCCCCATGTGGTCCCTAACACCAGGCCCTGGTCGCGGAGCCCAGCGGGCCTTAAGCAGCTCTCACAGAAGGGAAGCTCAGGCTGCCCAGGCTTTCCCTGCTGACACGGAGGTCTGGGGTCACTGGGCTGCCCCCGGGAAAGCCCCTCCCTCCCTCCCTCCTCTCCTCGTCTCTGCTCCACCTCTCCCCCGGAGTTGGTGAGGAAACACTTCCTGGAGCCAGGCTCCACCCAGGCCTCCGGTTCCTCTTCCTTCCCCAGGAAGATTCTGGCTTACCCCTTTGTCTGGGAATTCGCTTGGCCACAGTCACCCTGGTGCTGATCTCCCCCGCCCTCCCCTATGCGGCCATGCCTCACTGGGGAACCTGGGAAGAGCCTCGTGTGCCCCGTCCCCTGCATCAAGGTCTGTACAGATGTGAGCATCCCATAGGAAGAGGCGAGTTTCCGCATGGCTCTGTGATGGGGAAGATGCGGCAGGGACCCGACTCGGGGCTGGCGTGGAGGAACCCTTCCCCTCTCCCTTGGAATATAATCGTGGGTGACGTTACCTGAGCACTTTCTATGTGCGCTCACTGCTCTGAGTGCTTAAAGGTGTGAGTTAGTTACTGTTATTACCCGCCTCTTCACTTTTGACGGAAGCGGAAACTGAGGCATAGAGTGAAGAGCCTTGCCTGGCACGTGACCAGCGCGTGGTGGGATGGGGCTTGAACCCAGGTGGTTGGGCTCCCGAGTGCACGCTCTTAACCCCTACCCTGTCCTGCTTTCGTGGAGAGGGACGGGGGTGGGACTGGGCAGGGATGTGTGTACATCAGATCCGCGTACCTCGGGCTCTGGGCCACACTCCAGGTGTAGGGGACAGGAAAGAAGGAAGAATTGCTGGCCTGGAGAAGAAGAGGTGGGGCAAGGTCCTCTGGCCCCAGCCCCCTCCCCCGTGGGCAGGAAGGTGCCCAGGTGAAGCCTGCCTTTCTCCGTGGCTGGGAGATACCCGTGCTGGACAGTGGCAGCCCTCTCCCGCCCAGGGAAACCGCCGGACAGGGCCCTGCCCTGGGAGCAAGTGTCGGGCAGACCAGCTGAAACAAGCTGATAAGGGCAGAACAATTCCAGATTTGAAGAATGCCCAGAACGATCTCCCCCGAGGGGGCAGCTCTGGGCTCCTCTGGGAGAGGCGATGCCCAGGAGCTGGGCCTGATAACCCCCTGGGGTGCTGTTCTCCTGTCCAGAGGCACCAGGAGGGCAGAGCTGCCAGGCCCTGGGGAAGGGCCAGGGCAGCTGGAGCATGACCAGAACCTGTGGCCACACTCGTCTGCCTGACCGCGTGGCCTGACGGGCGGCGGTGAGGGCAGGTTGGGACCCTGCCCTCCCGCAGACACTGGAGCTGTCCTTCCTCCCATTTCTCTTCTCGTTATTAACCTCCACCTTGGGTCCCTCAGTCAGCTCAAGCTGCTACAACAAAATACACAGACGGGGTGGCCTAAACAGCAGAAGTTCCTGTCTCACAGTTCCAGGGGCTGAGAGTTCTGAGATCAGGGTGGCAGCAGGGTCGGGTTCTGGTGACCCTCTGCCATCTTCCCGTGTGTCCTCACGTGGCTGAGAGAGAGAGGAAGCTCTGGGGACTCTTCCTCTTCTTCTAAGGACACTAATCCCATCATGGGGCCCCAGCTCCTAACACTGTCACACTGGGGGCTAGGGCTTCAACACATGAATTGGTGGGGATACAAACTTTCAGTCCGTAACTCCCCTTATGCCAGGAAAGTTGACCAGGCGCATCTTTGGGGCCCTCGGCCCAAGCAGGGGGCCGTTTGGAGGGGTATAGAGAGCAGTCCCAGAGGTCGTAGTCCCCGTTTTTTCAGATGCGGACCATGGCAGGCTGAAATATCCACCCCTCCCCCCGCCCAAAGATATGTACAGTAAATCCCTGAAACTGATTATCCCCTTATTTGGACAGAGGGTCTTTGCCAGTGTAACTAAGCCAAGGATCTTGAGATGAGGTCATCCTGGATTATCTGGATGGGCCCTAAATTCAATGACAAGTTTCCTTATAAGAGACACAGAGAGGAGGCAGCAATGTGGCCCCGGTGCCAGAGATGGGAGTGATGCTGCTGCCATCTAAGGAATGCCAACCGCCGCCAGAAGCCGGAAGAGGCAAGGAAGGGTTCCCCTTGGAGCCTCCAAATGGAGTGTAGGCCTGCCCACACTTTGATTTCTGACTTCTGGCCTCTGGAGCTGTGAGAGAATCAGTTTCTGTTGTTGTAAGTCACCCAGTTTTTGTTATGGCAGCCTGAGGACATAGGACATAGGACCCAAGGCACAGCGAGAGTCCAGGCTTTACCCAAGCCCAGGGCAGCCCTGGGAGAGTGCCGTAGCCGGGTGGTAGCGGTGAGGCGAGTCGGCCTCCCTGTCCCTCTCCCCAGGCGCCCAGCCCTGACCCCTTTCCCAGCTGCTGTCCTTTGATGCTGTCCGCCCAGGTCAGGCTCCCCCAGCCTCCCTGTCCCCACCAGTGCCTGCTTAGGACCTTTGTTTGGGGGTGGGGTGAGGGCAGCTGGCTTTCTTAAAGCCACAAGGGACAGGCATTTACAAGGGATGGGTATAGGACTAGTGAGGTACCCAGAGCAGAACCCCAGAGCAAACAGCCTCCAAGGACAGGACCCACAGTGAGGCAGAGGGGGGTCCAGAAGGGCCTCTTGGTGGAAGGCCTGGAGTGCTCAGCTGTGCAGGAGAGAGGTAGGTGGGGAGGATGGCCAGACTCTGCTGGGGTGTGGGACTTGTAAAGACCCACCTGGAATGAGGGGTGCGGCTCTGTTCCTGGGAGGGAAGAGGCTCAAGAAGCAGATGTCACGTACTGGGAAAATGAGTTTCAAGGTCGGGCGGCTGATTTAATAAAACCCAAGAAGCACGGAGGTGGGGACATTACAGGGGGCGGGGGGGGGCATCAGATTTTTCAAAATGAAGGGAAGAGGGAGAGTGAGGGGGCTGAATGCCAGGTAAAGAGAGGACATCTGATATACTGGCCCTGGGGAAAAGTCCTGGCCAGGCCAGCAGTGGGCCTGCAGCCCCTCTCTGCTCCTAGGGCAGCCCCAGTTCCCTTGCTGACCCAGGAGTTTGGGGCCTGCATCCTTCCAAAGCTCCCCCATCCTGCCCTGCCCCACTGTAATTAATTCCCAGCTGCCATCCAGAAGCCTGGCAATAAATGGGCCAGTTTGAGATGGGCAACAGGATTTGGGGGCTGAGAAGGGTGGGCCCTAGAGAGCTGGGAGGGGCTCAGATTTCCACCAGGCTGAACCTGAGGCAGCATCACCTGGCACCCTTCCCCATGACGCACGGAACCTGCTCTCGGGAGGTAAGAGGCTCTTGAAGCGGATGTCACACGCTGGATGTCACATGCTGGGAGAATGAGTTTCAAGGTCGGTCAGCTCTTGGAAAGGAGGCCCAGAGCAAGGCCTCTGAAGTGACTGTTGTCACAGCAAAAGCAGACTTAGCTGTGTTCACAGCGCCATGCTTGGGAAAGTGCCAGTACACCCTCGGGGACCTTAGAAGTCACCTAGCCCATTTCGCAGATGTTTCAAGAGGACCAAGGACTTGGCTGAGCCCTGGGGGATTAGAGGCAGAACCAGGACTCGAAGGCTCCGCTGTGTCTCCGCGCCTGCCTTTATCACACCCGTGCATGAAGACGGCATCTCATCCTGCCTGATTTCTGCCCTTTCACCGTCCACCCCCCGCCCACCCCCGGCCCGAGCTTCTTGGTTTCAGCCACACTTGAGGGTGGTGAGCTGGGGGTAACCAAGGAAGAAGAGGTGGACACTGGTGTCCAGGCCTGGATGCTCCCATCTCGTGGCCTTCCTTCCACACGCCCTTTTCCTGGGGCATTCTTTAGAGTCTCCTTTCCCACTATGAATAGTCAAGAGTCAATCCCAAGCCTGAAAACGGCCAGGAGCAGGAGGAAGCAGGCCCTCACTGAAGGCTGAGGGCAGCGTTCTTCTCATCCCAGGGGAGAAGAGCGAAGGCAACCTTCTCCTCTCGCTCCCCTCCAGTCCCCCCACTGGAGGTCAGCATGTGGAGGAACTGGCACCTTGCTGGTGCGGCCCCCTGCACCAGCTCCCTTCAGCGCAGCCTGCAAGACCAGCCTCAGTCTCACCTCCTCACTGCTGCTGTCTGTTCATCTCTTCACTGCCCATCACTCACTGAAGACTTTCTTCTTTTTTTTTTTTTTTTAATTTATTTATTTATTTTTGGCTGCACTGGGTCTTTGTTGCTGTGCGCGGGCTTTCTCTAGTTGCGGCGAGCGGGGGCTACTCTTCGTTGTGGTGCGCGGGCTTCTCATTGTGGTGGTTTCTCTTGTTGTGGAGCTTGGGCTCTAGGCACGTGGGCTTCAGTAGTTGTGGCTCGTGGGCTCTAGAGCGCAGGCTCAGTCGTTGTGGCACACGGGCTTAGCTGCTCCGCGGCATGTGGGATCTTCCCGGACCAGGGCTCGAACCCATGTCCCCTGCATTGGCAGGCGGATTCTTAACCACTGCGCCACCTAGGAAGCCCACACTGAAGACTTTCACTCCTTCCTCACCATCTCGATTTCTGTCCTCGTTCCTGGTGAGCTCAGTACCCATTTGGATACTGAATACCCTGGCCTCCCATTTTCTTGACCTTTTTCCATCTCTACCTCATTCAGTTATTCCCATTTCACACCCTGAACTTTATCACACGCATACCATGCACCCCCTCTGCAATCTAAGTATTTCATCCCTTGATCACTGTTTCTCCACCTTCCAATTCATTTGCTCAAGTACACCTAGACCATACTGCTTGAACTCAAGGCAGCCAGTCTAATGACCCATCACTTCACTGTTGCCTATCAGCCCCCCGTCTGTCTTTATCTGTCCTATACTTCACTATCTACCATTATAACCCCGACCTTACAAGTATCCTCACGTCTCTTGCACCCTCTCCCACCATCATAACTCACCTAGCAAAACCCTTTCCTCAGGTGAACCTTGCCTCCACTGTGCTCCCCCCATGCCTACCGGCAAGCAGCAGAAAGGAACACTGCTAAGGTAAAATCACACACTGGCTGATTGGGTTAATTTTAAATTCATGATTTCTGGCCCAGTTTGGCACCAAATACTAATTGGCAGTCATCCTTTATCTCTCTAGTAGAGTGGTTCTGAAAGTGCGGTCCTCAGACCGACAGCATCAGAGTCATTTGGGAACTTGTTAGAAATGCAAATTCTCATGCTCCATCCCAGACCTGCTGAATCAGAAACTTGGGCTGAGTTCGTAAATGGTGTTTTAACAAGCCCCCCAGGTGATTCTGATACTTGCTAGAGTTTGAGAACCACTTTTCTAGTAGGCTCCCTTTCCTGTTTCCAAGATGAGTATTTCATACGTTCGCCTTCCACATAACTCCTCCTTCTCTCTTATTTCATCTCTGTAGGGTATAGCTGATTTCATCTAGACTTGGCTGAGGGAACTGAGGCTGTCAAATGGAAACTTGTCTTCCCGTTACCACTGTAACCAATGTACCAATGTCGGTGTCCACCTTCTTCCTTCCAGTTTCGAAGGCAGATGTATCCTACCGTCTAACATGGGGTATCTCCCTCTGTATCTTAAGGAGAGGGAACAAAACAAAAGGAGCATTCTTATCAGCTCTAGCATCTCCCACCTTCGGAAAGAAAAGCAAAACTTTCTTGGCTACGGCAGCTCCCTCCAGCGACTGCCATATTTCCTCTGCTTCTTTTTATAGCTAATATTTGAAAATGTTATTTACACACACAAGCTCACTTCCCAACCGTTCACTCATCTATCAGCCTGAGTTAGGCTTCCACCTGCACTGTTCCCATGGAAACTGCGAGTTGAGGTTGCTGGGAACTTCATTGTTGCCAATCTCATCATCTAGCACCATCAGCCACTCCCTCCTTGGGGGAAAGAAAAATCAGAAGGCCCTGTTGCATCTCCCTATTTCCCCCTAGAAGTAGCTGTTATCCTAAACTTAGTATTAAATTCTCTATATAATGTAAATAATGTTTTCTATGTTTCTATCTCTAAAACTATGGTTTTGTAGATTTTTAAACCCTGTAAATAAAACCATATAAACTTTTGGTTTTGTTTTTATTGTTCAGTATTATTTTTAGATGAATTCATGTTAATACATGTATTATAATACATACTATGTATATTACATACATATAAATATATATAACAATATAAAACTTGTTCACTGATTTTCAGTGCTGTGTGGTATTCTAATACGTGAATATACCATAACTTATCACATCAGTTTTTTTTTTTTTTGCAATTTACAAATGATATTGAATTTTATTTGTGGAGCATGTTTTTTAATTTATTTTTATTTATTTTATTTTTTATTTTTTAAACATCTTTATTGAAGTATAATTGCTTTACAATGGTGTGTTAGTTTCTGCTTTATAACAAAGTGAATCAGTTATACATATACATATGTTCCCATCTCTTCCCTATCACATCAGTTTTTTTTTTTTTTTTTTTTACATCAGTTTTAACAGATGTTTGCTTGTTACCTATACTAACTCATGTATGCACGCAAATCTATACATTTCTTTATATGTCTGTGTATGTGTATATTTATACACATACACACACATGAATTCATACTGATGTCTCTCTCTAATCAAGCATCACAGGGTTCATTTAGCCTCATCCCCACGCACCTTATTTATTTGTAACTTCTTTCTCCAACAGTGAGAACTCTGGCTCATGTTATTTATAATTTATTTACTTATTTGACCAACCTTAGTACACAAGTAAAGTAGATTTAAAATTGAAAACCCGTACCCTTGTGAGAAACAAATTTACCACTTGGAGTACACTGTTTATTATATAGAGTTCTTTTTTTGTTGTTACCCTTACAGTATCCAGTCAGAAAACTCTTTTCCAGTTACTTTGGTCAACTTCTTTCCCCCACCCCTCCAGTGAGGTATGTTATATACATTTGTAACATAGTTTATTTTCACAGTCCCTGTTACATCCTGGGATTTTTCTGAACATCTCAGTTTTTTTTTTTTTAATTTCTAATTTGCAAAAAATAAAGTTAATTCTTTGGTGGGGGGGTACTGTGGGTTTCAACAAACGCGGGGTCTTGTATCCATCACCCCAGCACCGTATATAACAGTTCCATTGTCCTAAAAGTCAATTCCTCCTCCTTCCCTCAACCCCTGGTAACCACTGATCTGTTTTCTATCCCTATAGTTTTGCCTTTTCCATAAAATCATATAAATGAAATAAAATACTATGTATAGCCTTCTGGCTTTTTTCACCTAAAATGTCTTTAAGATTCATCCATGTTACATGAATCAGTAGTTCATTCCTTTTTATTTCTTAGTCACTGTATGGATATATAACAGTGTGTTTATCTGTTCACTTGTTGAAGGATATCTTGGTTGTTTTCAGTTTTTGGTGATTATGAATAAAGCTGCTATAGACATTTGCATATCGGTTTTTGTGTGACCACAAGTTTTCAGTTGTTTTGGGTAAATATACAAGAATGGAATTATTGGATTATATGGTATTGTAATGCTTAACTTTAAACTGCTAAACTGTTTTCCAAAGTAAAGTGACTGTACTATTTTGCATTCCCACTAGCAATGTATGAGAATTTCTGTTTAGCATTTGCTATTGCAGGTGGTTTTGGGCCATTGTAATAGATGGGTATTGATATTGCATTGCAGCTTTAATTTGCATTTGCCTAATGACTAAAGATGTAGAGTATCTTTTCACATACTTTTTAGCCATCTGTATATCTTCTTTGGCAATTCTTCCTTGTAGATCTTTTGCCTATTTTAACAAATTGGGTTATCTTTTTATTGTTTGTTTGTTTGTTTGTTTGTTTGTTTATTTATTTATTTATTTATTTATTTATGGCTGTGTTGGGTCTTCGTTTCTGTGCGAGGGCTTTCTCCAGTTGTGGCAAGTGGGGGCCACTCTTCATCGCAGTGCGCGGGCCTCTCACTATCGCGGCCTCTCTTGTTGCGGAGCACAGGCTCCAGACGCGCAGGCTCAGTAATTGTGGCTCACGGGCCCAGCTGCTCCGCGGCATGTGGGATCTTCCGGGACCAGGGCTCGAACCCATGTCCCCTGCATTGGCAGGCGGATTCTTAACCACTGCGCCACCAGGGAAGCCCCAAGGGGGGGCCACTCTTCATCGCGGTGCGCGGGCCTCTCACTATCGCGGCCTCTCCTCTTGCGGAGCATAGGCTCCAGACGCGCAGGCGGCCTGTGGGATCTTCCCAGACCAGGGCTCGAACCCGTGTCCCCTGCATTGGCAGGCAGATTCTCAACCACTGCGCCACCAGGGAAGCCCTATTGTTGTTTTAAGAAATGTTTTTCCCTCCTTAATGAGCTGGCTAGAATTTCTAGTACAATGTTCAATAGGAGTGGTGAGAGAGGACATCCTTGCTGTGTTCTCAAAATTAATGGCAACACATTCAATCTCTATTAAGTATGATGTTAGCTGTAGGTTTATTTGGAAATATCATTTATTAGGTTAGGAAAATTCCCTCTATTCCAAGTTTGCTGAGAACATTTTTTAAATCATGAATGAATGATGAATTTTGTCAAGTGAGTTTTCTGCATATATTGAGATGATTGTATGTTTTTTCTTATTTCACTGTTAAGATGAATTGCATCGATTGATTTTCAAATACAGAAGTAGCCATGAGATGAACCTCACTTGATTATGATGTATTAATCTTTTTTATATTTTATATATATATATTTCATTAGTCATTAAGGAAATGCAAATTAAACCACAGTGAGATACTTCATGCTCACTAAATAACTGTAATGAAAGAGACAATAACACTTGTTGGTGAGGATGTAGAGAAATTGGAACCCTTATACACTGCTGGTGGGCATGTAATATGGTACAGCTGCTTTGGAAAATAGTTTGGCAATTAATTCCTCAAAATGCTAAATACAGAGTTACCAGGTGACCCAGAAATTCCACTCCTAGGTATATACCCAAGAGAAATGAAAGCTATCCACACAAAAACTTGTACACAAGTGTTCACAGCAGCACTATTGATAATAGTTAAAAAGTGGAAACAACCTGAATGTTCATCAGCTGATGAGTGGATAAACAAAATGTGGTCTATCCCTACAATGGAATATCCTTCAGCAATAAAAAGAAATAAAGAACTGACACGTGCCACAACATGGATGAACCCTTAAAAATATTTAAATTAAGTGAAAGAAGCCGCACAGTGTATGATTCCATTTATGTGAAATGTCCAGAATAGGCAAAATCTGTATCGCGACAGAGATTAGATCAGTGGTTGCCTAAAGCATGGCTTTTCTTCTGCCGCGTCTTCTTTGTGAGGATTTGTGTTAATCTAGTCAAGAGCTGGTCTGGGTTTAAAACTTGATGCTGCACCGGGGGCTGCAGATTTCTCAGGGGAGACCTTTGTGTCCCTGCTTGCCTGTGGGTCTTGCCTTTCCGCTGCTCCCAGTGAGCCAGTCTTCGGCAGCCGCTACCCCCAGCTATATTCCACTTATTTTTCCTTCACACTTGCTAGCATTTTGAGTTAAAGGCAGGGTAGAAGGACATCCTCTGATGTTTTGCACAGGCACTGGAACCTGGGGCTTGGGGGTGTGGCCTTCGCTGGTGTTCCTGTCTCTTTTCTAGAAGTTATGCTGGACTTAGCACATATTCCTGCCCTCTGCCAGGGGTAAAGAGCTTTTGTATTTGTCTGTTCCCTTTCCCAGCTGCAATGGATTTCCACCACTTCCTTCAGGCTATCCTTTTTTACCTTTCTCCTGCAGCTGAATGCTTTTGTTTCCTAGCAGAAATAGGGGAGATGGATCTAGGCAACATTTCACTGCTGTTTCATTGGTGGCTGTCATTTTCCTTCCTCAGCTGTGGTGGGGTTTCTACCAGTGCCCTCAGGCTATGGATTTTGTTGACTTCCACTGAAAAGTCAGGCTTTTTTTCCAGGGGAGATGAGGCTATGTAGAGTTTCAGCAGTCACTGCTGTTTCCTTCCCCCAGCCAGCCCCAAGGGGGAAACTTTCTCAAGGCTCTCCCCAGGCATCCTTAGGAACCACAGGTGGGGTTCCTGGGGGGAAAAGTCTACACAAGGGTCTGAACCTTTCAATTTCCGCAGTTTTCAGGTCTCCACGCTTTCACATTAGCCCATGCTCAGCCTTTAGCAATTCACTGAACACTTTAACTTTAATCTTCTTTCCGAACTCTGCCCCATGTAAGCAAATGCTTGAGTCCAGTTTCTCCTTGTGGTTGACTGTCTCCAGTTTTCAGGCGAGTTGTTTGCTGATGACCTCAGTTCTCCAATGGGTTCAAGAAAAGTCATCGATTTTCTGTTTCTCCAGCTTTTTTCTTGCTGTGACGGTAGGACATATGTTCTTTCCAGCTCTTTATTCCCATTGGCTGAAACTAGAAGTCCTATGGTTTCTTTTTATAAACATATGTTCTTAATTTTGATGGAACCAAATCTATCAGACTTTTTCTTTGGTTTGTACTTTTCATGTTTTGTTGATTGACAATTGCATATGAACTGATTTTTTTTTTTTTTTTTGGCTGTGTTGGGTCTTCGTTGCTGCCCGTGGGCTTTCTCTAGTTGCAGCGAGCGGGGGCTTCTCTTCGTTGTGGTACGCGGGCTTCTCATTGCGGTGCCTTCCCTTGCTGCGGAGCGCGGGCTCCAGTAGTTGCAGCACGCGAGCTCAGTAGTTGTGGCACGCGGGCTCTAGAGCGCAGGCTCAGTAGTTGTGGCGCACGGGCTTAGCTGCTCCGCGGCATGTGGGATCTTCCCGGACCAGGGATCGAACCCGTGTCCCCTCCGTTGGCAGGCGGATTCTTAACCACTTCGCTGCCAGGGAAGTCCCGAACTAATTCTTTTTACAGACACATATTACGGCAGAACAGACTATGCTATAGAAAGTTCATGTAAAGCTAGAATTATTTGATCCTTGAATCCACATTTGGATTTTCTTTATGAGAAAAGTATTAACAACGAATTCAATTTCTTTATGAATGTGGGACAAATTATTATTTCTATTTCTTCTTGAGTCACTCTGTTAAATTGTATTTTCTTAGGAATTTGACCATTTCATCAGCTTCAAATTTATTAGCATTTGCTCATAATGGCCTATATTATAAATATCTGTTATTGTTTTTATACCTCATATTTTACATTTATGCCTTCTGGGTTATTTTTCCCTTTGCAAAATTTTCCCATCCTCACTTAAGGCTTTACTATTTTATTAACCTTTTTGAAATATCAATTTTTGCCTTTGTTGATATTTGCTATTGTCCTTTGGTTTCTATTTCATTGATTTCTGCTTTTATCTTTATTATTTCATTCCTCCTATTTTTCTTTGGGTTTATTTCGCAGCTTTCCATTATCAAATTGAAGAGTATATAGAGAACCAGATCTGAGCAGATCCTAAAGAGAGATGCATGTCAATTGCAATGTGGCTCACACGCTCAGCACACCTATTCACGCCACGCCACCACCTTCCAGCCAGCTCATACCTAAAGGGCTTCAAGTGAGTTAGTTCTCTGTGATCTGTTGTCTGAGGAATGAAAAAGCCAAGTTATGGGGCTTCCCTGGTGGCGCAGCGGTTGAGAATCTGCCTGCCAATGCAGAGGACACGGGTTCGAGCCCTGGTCTGGGAAGATCCCACATGCCGCGAAGCAACTGGGCCCGTGAGCCACAACTACTGAGCCTGCGCGTCTGGAGCCTGTGCTCTGCAACAAGAGAGGCCGCGAGAGTGAGAGGCCCGCGCAGCGCGATGAAGAGTGGCCCCCACTTGCCAAAACTAGAGAAAGCCCTCGCATAGAAACGAAGACCCAACACAGCCAAAAATAAGTAAATAAATAAATTAAAAAAAAAAAAAAAAAGCCAAGTTATGTTCATGTATATAACATGCTGGAGCCAGGCCAGAATGGACTGCTGTGGGATAATAGCCCTTTTTAGGGGGAGACCCTGAAGGATAGTATAGAAAGAAAGTTCTTCCAATGAGCAGAACTTGAATAGTACCTTTCATGGTCTTCTTTGTGTGTGTGTGGCGGGGGAAGGTGAGCTACACAGAGGTGAGGCTCTGACCAGATTCTTAGGCAGTAGCTAATGATTTTTAGGAACTTAGAAGAAACAAGAATGAAGAATCAGTGCAAGGAATTTTATGGAAGAGGCATGTGGATGAGCTTCTTGGGATGATCTGGAGTATGAGAATTTTTGTCTCACTGTCATTAATCAGGTAGACAAGATGACCCATTGTGCCCATCAGTTAGTTTCTCTCTCCCTCCACCTAGTGACTGCTCTGTGGGCTCATGAACAAGTGGCCATGGTGTAGGCAGGGAGCTAAAACAGACACATTCTGGGTTTGAATGTGTTTTCTCAGGTGCCATGATCTGTCAGCAACTCTACTCATGGACTTATAGAATGCCTTCTTCACCATGATGATATTCCACAGAGCACAGGGTTGCACCAAGGAACTCATTCGAAGGCAAACTAAATAGAGCATTAACCTTAAAAGATTGACGCATCTTACTGTGATGCCTACATGCTGCTACATAATGAGGCAGGGAGGAAGATGGATGGAACCCAGCGATTCCCTGTGGTGCCTCCTACTACTCTTATGTCCAGTTGTAAAAGTAGATGCAAGGACCTCTCACTGACAGCATCCCTAAAGACTCAGAGCTCTCAGAAATGAAATCCAATATCCAGGACTAATGGTGTCAGTGGTGCAAAGTGAAGCAACCCTTGCTCATTGGTGGTGGAAATGATGTACTCATCAGAGGAGTTCAGGAGAAGGGTTATGGGTGCTGTTTCTGACTTAAACCTGATTCTCTAGCCATCTCAAGTGATTTTACTAGCTAACTGATTATCTTTTTAATAAATTCACTTCCTGTTTAAAGCAGAGAGGATTGATTTCTAGTATTTGACAAGAAGAACCCTCGTTTTTATAGTGGAACAAGTGGAGGCGGGGGAGCAGATTAGGAGGTTGAATTGTGTCCTCCTCACAAGACATGTTCCAGTCTTAATCCCCAATACCTGGTACTTGTGGATGTGACCTTATTTGGAAATAGGGTCTTTGCAGATGTAATCAAGTTAAGATGAGATCATACTGGATTAGGGACTGGTGTCCTTATAAGAGGAGAGACACAGAGACACACAGGGAAGAAGGCCATGTGATGATGGAGCCAGAGACTGCAGTGATTATAACTACAAGCCAAGGAACACTAACGATTGCTAGGAAGAAGCAAAGAAAAGTTCTTCCTTAGTACCTTCAGAGGGAGTATGCCTCTGCAGATTTCAGATTTCTAGCCTCTAGAACCATGAGAGAATAATACATTTATGTTGTTTGAAGCCACACAGTCTGTGGCCATCTGTTATAGCCACCTTGGGAAACGAATACACACTTCATTCAAGGTACCCTGAGTCTGTGAAAAGATTCAGTCCTGGGAATTGGATGAGTGGCTGGCTGTGTTCTCTACTGTGGTGATTCAACCCAGGTCTCAGTTTGCTGGGCTTATGGGTAGGGCTTCAGTGGACCACCCATCAATTTTGATCCTAAAAAACACATGATTATTAGCCAGTGTCCAGAATTACCCTCGTTAGACTATTTGATTACCATGCTGCTCCTGCTGCCTAGGGTATCGCACCCACCTTTTTTCCTGGAAATGGAATTCTGCTCATGCCCTACTACGCAACGAACCTGCTGTCCATTCCCCCTGAAATCGGCAGCATCTCCTACCAGCACACCTGGCTGATGAAGAACAGCCAGGACAGTCTCTTAGAACACGCTCCTAGTCCCCTCAACAACATGCCAAATAATCCAAAATAAGATGCACTATTATTTTATGAACCACTTGGGGAAAAAAAAAAACACTGTCAAAGTGTGACATGATAATTTATAATACATCCTCATCTCAGAGACCTGAAAAGATGTGCATCTTAGAACTCCTGAAATATAGTATTTCTCAAAGCCTTGGTGAAGGGAGTGTCATTTGAGCTTTCTTTCTTTTCTTTTTTTTTAATGAATTTATTTATTTATTTATTTTTGGCTGTGTTGGGTCTTCGTTGCTGCATGTGGGCTTTTTCTAGTTGCGGTGAGTGGGGGCTACTCTTCGTTGTGGTACGCAGGCTTCTCATTGTGGTGGCTTCTCTTGTTGCGGAGCACGGGCTCTAGGCACATGGGCTTCAGTAGCTGTGGCTCGCGGGCTCTAGAGCACGGGCTCAGTAGTTGTGGCACATGGGCTTAGTTGCTCTGTGGCATGTGGGATCTTCCCGGACCAGGGCTCGAACCCGTGTCCCCTGCATTGGCAGGTGGATTCTTAACCACTGTGCCACCAGGGAAGTCCCTGAGCTTTCTTAAGGAACAAAGAGTGTGAACAAGCAGACCGTACGTGATAAACCTGATAAACCACTCGGACACTTCTATCTCTCTAAGACTTTGGATTTCTTCCAAGGAATTTCTGGCAACTTAACTTTATTTAATATGCGGACTACCACTGAGTCCAGGTTTCAGTCAACCAACTAAGAAAACAATTAGAACGACTTCTAGCTGCTTGAGTCAGCATATTGATCCAAATCCCTGGTATGCATAGCCATATTGATAAATTCAACCTGATAGAAAACTATGATTATCTCTCTTTGATCTAGCACCCTCGTATTCTATTAACCATACATATTTGCTAGAGTTTTTGCAGATATTTTTTAGGGTGGAAGCCTTCTTCTGGGTCAGACTCAATTGTATTTGTCCTCGTGGGCATCTGACTGTTATTACAGGTTTGAAAAAAAGGAAGAGTGGTGGAGGTGATGAAGGGAAGGGATATGGCTTTCTGTGTCACCGAGCTCCAGTGAGGTTATTGAGAGTTTTCAAGCAAGGTGGGAACTGCGTCATCAGACAGGAGAAGAGTGGTTGAGTCTTCCGACAAGCGAGTTCCATTGCAGATTGAGCTTCATTGATACTCTGACTCATCTGCACCCTCTCATATGTAACCGCTACACTTCTCAAGGTCCTATTTTCAAATAAGAGACCTGGTGAGGCTATGAATTACACTAACGCTGTAATTTGGCAACTCCTGGGATCAAACCTGTAAGTTTGTCTTTTGGTCTTCTCAGCATTTTAGCTGCAAGCAATAAGAGATTCCTTTACTGTAGCCTTAGAAAATCTCTGATTTTCCAGTCTCTGCTTTGATAGGAGGATTGAGGAATTAGAATTTGTTATTGTCTCCCTTTAAGCCAGTAGTTTTCACTGGTAGTGATTTTTGTCTCCCTCAGGGGGACATTTGGCAATATCTGGAGACATTTTTGGTTGTCACAACTGGGAGGCATGAATGTGTCTTACTTGGATTTAGTGGATAGAGACCAGGGGTGTTGTTAAACGTCCCATAATGCATAGGACAATCTCCTGTAACAAAGAAGTATCCAGCCCAAAATGTCAGCAGTTTTGGGGTTGAGAAACCCTGTTTTCAGCTCTTTGCCATAGTAAGAAGTAACCACCCCACCCAACCTCCCTTGCTGATATTCCCCTCTGCAATCTCATTTTTTACCAGAAAGATACTCTGACATCATCAGTTTTAAGAAGCACCATTATTTTATGAACTACTAAGAAGGAAAAACCACCATCAAATTGATTTTTAACACACGTCCTTTTTTTTTTTTTTAATTAATTAATTTATTTATTTTTGGCTGTGTTGGGTCTTCGTCTCTGTGCGAGGGCTTTCTCTAGTTGCGGCGAGCGGGGGCCACTCTTCATTGCGGTACGCAGGCCTCTCACTGTCGCGGCCTCTCTTGTTGCGGAGCACAGGCTCCAGACGCGCAGGCTAAGTAGTTGTGGCTCACGGGCCTAGTTGCTCCGCGGCATGTGGGATCTTCCCAGACCAGGGCTCGAACCCGTGTCCCCTGCATTGGCACGCAGATTCTCAACCACTGCGCCACCAGGGAAGCCCCTTCCAGTTACCTTTAACCCCGATAAGGTCCAATAACTAACCCTCGAATTTCTGTTGCCTTCAATCATGCCTGATTCTCATTAGCAAAATGTGTGTGTGTGCGCGTGTGTGTGTGTGTATGTGTGTGTGCGTGCACACACACGTGAAAGATATTGGGACACTGTCTAGCTTATGGAGGAGCTGGGATTGCTGAAGTCCACATTTAGGGCTACCTTTAATATCCGAGTCAGGCTTATGGAACTTGTGTGAAGAGGCGAGTGCTGCTCACCAGTGCCGAGCTCCAGGTGCTGTAGCTTTGGCTGTGGACACTCGCTCTAGCATCACCTCCACGGCTGCTCACTCGTGAGCGTGGTTCCCCTGCTCCGGCCTCAGAGTTCCCCATAGTCTACTGCCTCTTCACTCACTGGCTGGGGTGGAGGTGTCTCATTCATGGTAGCTTGGTGCATGCTTGTGCTCCGGTCACAAGGGAGGCTGGCATTTTCAGCATCTATAATAAGAGGCAAATCCTGCTTCCGTCAGTCTTGCTGTGTGGGGAATTCCCCAAGCATAGAAAGATGTTACAGATTCTGATTGGCTACGAAGAATGGCCAAAGTCCCCTACGCCGATTCCCACCATTCTCTCCCTTCTGCTCGAAACAGAAAACCAGGAATCATCCTGGCTTCTCCTCTTCCCCTCCCTTAGTACATCAGCAAGTAGTTGATTCTACCTCCAAAATATAGTCTTGAATCCATCCTCTTTTTGGCTCTTGTGTCAATGACTTAATACAGCTGACTATTATCCACTTCATCTGGATTACTGTAACAGCCTCTTTTCTTCCCATCTCCATATCCATGTTCCCCAAAGCAGCAAGAGTATGTTTCTTCGTAAATCACCCTATAAAACTTGTTTGCTTTAAAGCCTTCAGTGGCTTCAGTGGCTTTTTTTTTTTCCCGCCACTTAAAATAAAATCCCCTATCCTTATTTTGGTCTAAGGAGGGTGATCTTTTGTCTCGTTTTACATAGGATACAATTTTTAAGAGCGCTTCCTTTTTATTCTCAAAAGGGTATGGTTTAGACAGCACGTTAGTGTCAGTTTACATGTGAGGCCCTGAGTTTTCTGAGCCCTGCTCCTTCCCCCCCTCACTCACTGAACTGCTCTCAGACTTGTCTTCTCTGAGCTCTTGTCCCTCCTTTGGGGACTTGCAGGTTCTTTCCTTCTTCCTGGTACACTTTTCCTCACATTCTTCACACAGCTCTCACCTCGTTGTCCTTCAAGTCTTAGCTAAGTGGTCATCTCTGAGAAGTCCTTCCTTACCTCTCTCTCTAACAGCCCTCTCCCCCTGTTCTCTGTATCATTTCCTTCTTCATTTCCTCCATAGAGTCACCAGAATTTGACATTGAGTTGTCTGTCTATTGTTTAATCTCTGTCTCTCACACTAGAATGTAAGCTCCCTGAGGGTATGGATTACATGTGTCTTACCGTTGTATCCCAGGGCCCGAACCTGTCACTTAATGGTTCCTTCAATCAGTCAATAAAAGGCCTTCCTTCCCCGACCCCTTGACAAGGTTTGAGCTCCCATGCTAGACACAGTCAGGGCACTGTGTACTTTTCTTCCTCAGCGCGTCTCACAGTTGTACTTAAATGGTAATTTGTGTAATTTCACTTTACCAGTTTCTCCTTCTAGATACATGTCCAGGGGAACAGAGGCATGTTCCTCTTGCCGTGCTGAGAACAGGGCACTTCAGTACGCGTGGGTCTGTTGAGTCTTCTGCAAGCTCATGGGTCTGGGAGAAGGAGGTGATGATGGTTCTCTGCTGGGGTAGGGAAGCCTTGAAGGGCGAGTGCCTGGGGCCGGATGGGAGAGCAGAGCATTCAGTGCAGGCTCCCACACGCAGCCGGACTAGCTGCTTAGTCTTTCTCTTGAGCGGAATTTCCCTTGACTTCCTCTGCTTCCCTCTCAGTCTCCCTCTTAGAGGCTTCTTGAACCCCAGAAAAATCTGGGCACATCAAGGACCCAGACCCTTCAGCCAAGACAAATGGCAGGGATGGGAGCAAGGCCTCTGGATCCTGGGGAAGAGTTGGAGAAATGGGGAGAGAAAGACTTCCAGCTAATACCCTAGTTGATTCTGTGTTGTCTTTGTAAACAGAAGTCAAGCCTATTGGTGAAACAGCTGCCGAAGAAAGCAAGCCAGACACAGTTCCACCATCCAGTGCTCAAAACACAGTCAAACAAAGCACAGTCCCACCATCCACTGATAAAAGTGTGACTGCATTGGAGACCAAGGGAAGCACACCCACAACACCTAACACCTCAAGGGCAGTGCCACCCTCAGCCCAGCAAAGCACAACTGCAGCAGCCAGTGGCAAAGATGAGAAACCAGCCACAGGCAACTCTGCTATAACTACTAAAGACTCAAAGGATTCTACAACCACACCAACCACTGTCTCGACAAAGCCTGAAACCACAAGCAGCCAGAGTGGAATTAAAAGCAATTCAGCTAAATCTGGAACCCAGAGTAGCCACGGTGTGACCACAAGCAGTGTGATCACTAAGGAAGGAAATCAGGCAGCCTCTGACCTTCCAAATCTGGGTGACACCTCAGTCATCACGCCTGCCCTTCCTTCCTTGCCCACCCCAGCAAGCACTCACCAGCCTAGCACGGTCCCTGTGACTTCGGTCCCTGTGACTTCGGAGCCCGCAGGGAGCTCCTCCGAGGGACCAAACAAAATTACAGCAGCTACAAGTTCAGGCACAATGGCGGGCCCCACCTTCACGACGCAGGGGACGCTGACCACACTAAGTAAGTAATGCCTTTCTTTTTTCAAGCAAAAAGAAACTTTCAAATGCTTATGTTCTGTACAGTCGCTGGAGATTCATGCATATTCATATTCATGAATATGCGCCACCTTCACTCAGCCGGTCTCCCGTTGCGGTGATGAGCAGTGGCCGTGATGAGCAGTGGCCGGCAGAGCTGTGCGTTCTGATGAGAGCTCAGGGTTCTGACCTGCCTAGTGGAGCATTTACTTTTTTTTTTCTTAAGTGCTGGTCTTAATCCAGTAAATTAATTTCAAAACTCTCTGATGGATCGTGAGCCTCAAGATCATGACCCAGGTCAGATCTATTGAATCAGAATTTCTAGGCGTGAACCTGAGCATCTGCGTTTTGAGGGAACCTCCACCCCCCACCCCCGCAGGTAATTTGGGTGTGTGGTGAAGTAACTAGATAGCCACACCACAAGAGCGCGGTCACCTCCAGCGTAAGAGCCGGGGCTCTGAGTTGGATAAACCTGGATGCCAGTCCCTGCTCTGCCACTTGTTAGCGTGTGACGTTGGGCAATTCATCGAGTTCCTCTGAGACTCAGTTTCCTTGTTTATAGAATAGGGATAATTACAGTACCTTCCTCATAGAGTTGTTGTGAGGATTGAAAAAGAAAGTACCTTTGAAGCACTTAGGAGCCTCACAGAAGTAAGTACTCAGTTAACGTTAGCTTTGCCGCTGGCATTGTCACTGCTGTTGATACGTCTTCTGTCGGGTTCCTACACTGGCTCATCCAATCTGCTCATCCTGTAATAGGTTACGGGAATTGACTTCATCTGCCTGCCTCTTCCTCCTCATAGCCTGCCTCCTCCTGCTTGTGGTCTAGGTGGGGGGATAAGACCAAAGAACCTCAGAAAACTAGGAACAAGAAAGCCTATCTTTTTGTGTTAAAGGTACCACTCACCTTTTCTCATAAACTTTGTTTTCCCAATTATAGCACCGTGGGTTACCTCACAAGGAACTCAACACACCTCCAGCAAGACGCCAGCTGTCACTGGCACCTCTGGGGCTCTGCAGCCTACAGGCTTTTCATCGGGACCTGGGACCACATCTCCTGCCAGGGGACCCACAAGCTCCAACACTCATTTGGAGTCAACTGCCCCCCAAGGCTCCAGTATCCCTTCTCCCACCTCAGTAATTTCAGCAGGCGTGGGACAGGTGAGAGAGCCCAGAGTCGGAGAGAAGGGACTCCAGGAAGAGCATTTCTACTCTTCCCTTCCCAGGGCGCCTGGGGGGTACTGTGAGGAGCCATCATCATTCACTCACCCTCTCTGGCTTTGCTGGACTCTGGCTTAGATGGCAGGATAGCCAGTAACACACCTGGCTCTCAAACTCCAGCCGGCCACACTCCCAGCTTGCCCCCAACTCCTTATTTGGTGTCACCCACCCAAGGGAGGGAGGGAGAAGGCAAAGACAAGACCTCGTCAGGCTCAGCCTGACCCTTAATCCCAGTGGCTTCTTCCAGATACAGTGCGATTCTCCCGAAAAGCTGAATGAGAAGATGCTCGTCCTGAACATCTCGAAAACTGATGTCTCGAAAACCAACATCTGTGTGAGTACCTTGCTCATCTGAGCCCCACTCTGATCTACGTCCCCAAAATGCGGTTTAGCAGCAGGGTCACGGAAGGTGGAAGGGAATGAAGTGTTCCTTCTAGAAAGGAGCAGAGAGATGTTTTCATTTTCCTGCTCTTGTTTTCTCCTAGTAGGACAGGACGTGGTCCCTTCCCATCTTATGGAGGGTCAGAGCCAGGTTCAGACTTCTCTGAGGGAAGCCCCACCCTCAGGGCTGCTGCAGGGCCAGATATCTGGGCTTTCACTTCTGAGAGTCTGGAGACCCCAATCCTGGTTCCTGTTTGCTTCTAGTTCAGGATGTGACTTTGTTAAGTCGATCTCTTTGGGCTTCAGAGGCCTCAGTGGAAAATGAGAGGCTTAGTCTGCCTAACTCTCCCTCTTCTAATAGTCTGTGGTTTTATATTTCCTGGTCCATGTGTTATCTGATGGCCACCCTCTAACCTAGGGGAGCTGTTGCCGACAGTTGTCCTTCCCCTCAGGGGGGGTTGTTTGTGTATTGTTTGCGGGAGATGGTGTCAGCACGTGTGTGAGTAAGTTTGCATGTGTAGCAGTGTGTCCACTGCCTTCAGACTGCCAGTCTCCCTAGGATTAAGGGCTTTAGTCTGGGGATGTCTGCCGCAGAGCTTACTCAGTCAGTAGCTGAGGCCTGAGTGAGTGCTGGTGATGGATGGCTCACTGCTGCCCTCTCCTGGTCAGTGGCTATTTTGGCAAACACCCCTGGGAACTAGAATAGGATGGAAAACTTGGGTTTACAGTACTTTTATACCACCTATTTTCTGCAGTTGTTTCCTTTTGGGTGTCCATTTTGCTGGAATTTTCCAAGTGAACTATAGAAAAGCTGGAGTTTTAAAAGGGAGCAGTGTTCCCCTAGGGTTGGGCTTATTGGACAAGGCAAGAATCACACTGATGCTCGCTCAGCCTTTCCTCCGGCTCTCTTTTTGGCTGAAACTTGGCAGGGGCGTGTTTGGTGGTAAGAAGCGTTCTTTTCCTTTGCTGTGAATGGAAAGAGGAAGGCCCTGGATCTTTACCTGGTAGCAGGTTGGGGAATTAGTAAGCCTAAGGAAATTCCAGGTAGAAACCCAAGGGATGGTTTGTGGGACAAGCCATATGGAGTCCTTTTCTTCATCTCGGTACCCTTATTCCAAACTCTGGTCAGAGACACATCAGTTTGGGGTGTCTCTGGATGATGTGGCAGGGCTGGGTAAAAGCTGCCCACACTTTGCTTCCTCACCCTCAGCCCTAAAGCCAGCCAGCCACACTCTTTCTGCTGAGAAATACAGAAGACTCCCGTCTAAGACGTCCTCGTGCATCTTTAAGATACTCCCAATTTCCCCCGTGCAGTGATGGCCTCGCCTTTCTCCTGTCAGCCTGTTTATGGTTTCAGGGTCTTAGTCTAGGGAACGGGCACATGTGTTTCGACTTTGGGATGGATAACCTTGAGCTGAGAGCCGGGGCTTCCCCTCCTGAGGTCTTTGAACTCAGCATCAAGGGCTGGTAAATGGTAGGTTCAGAGAGGACTGGCATCTTCCCCACTGGCAGTGCCTCCTCAGGTCCTTCTGGGGAGAGAGATGACGAGGGGCAGGAGGTCGTGATCCTTAAGGAGCTCTGAGGGAGAAAGCGGCACTAGGGCGAACGGTATTGTTCAACCACGATGAGATAAACAGGATAAGGAGACTAGGGGGAGAGCTCCACGTGAGGCAGAGAAGGCAGGGGCTGGCCCAGGAGGACAGCACATAACTCACCACTCCTGGCAGGCCTGGGAATGGCACCAGCTGTGGCGGGAGAAGGGAGTAAGTTCACAGCCGGCAACAGCGTTCTCCTGACCTTAGCTTCCGAGGGTGGCCCCACAAGCCTAGGCTGCTGTCATGATCCCTGAGGAATTACCTGTGCTCTCTCCACAACAGAATGCGACCGCTTCGAATGACAAACTGGTCACACTTTTGTGCCGAGCAGCAAAAGCCTCCTTCAACCCAGCTCAAGATCAGTGCCATATACAGCTGGCACCTGTTCCAGAAATCCAGGCAGTGGCAATCAAACAAATCACTATCTGCAGTGAGTTGAGGGCCGGGGGGGCGTTGAGGCCTGTGTGGGGTGGGAATGGGGCAGGAGGTGCAGGAGCACAAGGATGGGTTAGTTGTCAACCCCTGGCCACCCGAGAGAGACACACTCAGGAGACTGAGATTCAGCATGTCCTCCTTTGTCCCTTACCACGTCACTCTGAGCTAGACCACTGAAGCGGCATCTCTCCCTCTCCCCCCCAGCAAACCTCTTTCCCACGGACGTTTATGAATTGCTGAAAGACAAATGGGATGACCTAAAAGAGGTAAGTGGATGCCCCCTATGTGCTGGGACAGACTGGGTCAGGAGCCTGTCCCTTGGAAGTCCACGGTTCCCCGGGTCCACTGTCTCTCATTGTCGAGGAACCTCTGATTTGCAAGCATCTAGAAGATAGGAGGATAAGAGGGGACAGCAGGGCGGTAGACTGGGTTCCCCCCCAAACCCGAAGTGGAAGAGCTCATAAGTGAATGGGAGTTCTGAGAGAGGGTGACCCGGAACCTGTTTTCTGCTACGTAACTTTCTCCTTCCTGGCCAGGTGGGAGTCAATGACATGCAGTTTGAGGGTCAAGGACCACCAGAAGAGACCGAGGACCGGTTCAGCATGCCCCTCATCATCACTATTGTCTGCATGGCATCCTTCTTGCTCCTGGTCGCGGCCCTTTATGGCTGCTGCCACCAGCGCCTCTCCCAGAGGAAGGACCAGGTGAGGACTTCATTCCACTAGCCGGGAAGCAGTCCAGTTCACTGGATGACTCTCACCCCGTTATTCCCATATTGGAGAAAAGCGAGGGGGCCATGGGCCCTTTCTGATAGGCAGAGGTCATCCCTTATAGGAAATGGAAACTTGCCTGGAAAATTAAAGAGGCAGCGTGGTGGAAGGGAAGAGCATGGGCTTTGGAGTCAGGAAGACTTGGGTTAAGCCCTAGCTCTGCCTCCCATTATCTGGGTGACCTTGAGCAAGTCATAATCTCTGAGCTTCGGGTTTCTCATCTGCATAGTGGGCATAATATCCACGTTGCAGAGTTGCTCTGAGGATCCATTGCTATAAATGGGCTGAGGCATACCTGTCTAACCAGAAGTTCTTTCATTTACCTTACTAGAATTCCCTCATGACAGTTCCACCCTGAGCCATGGTTCTCAACCCCGGCTGCACGCTGTGGAGAGCTTTAGGAAAAAAAAACCCCCATGCTTAGCTTCCTCACATACCAATTGAAACAGAATTTCTGGATCAGTGTATTTGTTAAAAGCTTCCTGGGGGACTGTCCTGTGCCACCTAGGTTGTATCTTAGGTAAAAATGGAGAGAAAGTACTATCTCTAGATAGTTCCCATCTGTAGCAGAGACAGCTGGAAGTTGTGCTGTACCCATCTTGCTCAGGCTTAGAGGAGAGGTCCTCAGTCACTCGGCCAGATGAAAGTGATTTTCTTACAGTTCGTTCCAGTTCAATGCAGCAGGGTGAGGAGGGTCCTGGAGAGGAAGGTTTGGTGGGGAAGGAATGGAGGAAAGAGGAGATTGGAAGACTCTGGAGGACAAAGTCCATCTCCACTGATGTCACGGATTTGCCACCAGGGCAAAGGTGAAGCGAGCTGGGCATTTTAGGATGGATGTGGGGCAAGTTCTTATCTCAGACTAGCCCCGAGGCAGGCCAGTAGTCAGGAAGGCCTCCAGGACCACCTATTGTTCACCTTAGCCAAATCAGGGTTCCTGGATTATAGGGGTACAGGTGTAATATTAAGGCTAGAGCAAGGCTAACAGCCCTCAAATATTACCCCTTTTTCTTGGGTCATCTCCCTCACTCTAGCAACGACTAACAGAGGAGCTACAGACGGTGGAGAATGGTTACCACGACAATCCAACCCTGGAAGTGATGGAGACCTCATCAGAGATGCAGGAGAAAAAGGTGGTCAACCTGAATGGGGAGCTGGGGGACAGCTGGATCGTCCCTCTGGACAACCTGACCAAGGATGACCTAGATGAGGAGGAAGACACACACCTCTAATCAGGTCTGCTGGCGGCCTCCGACGGTGCACAGAGCTCCAGCCCAACCACCTCAAGTGCCATTTGGACAGGGGAGGAAAATCCTTCCCCTTCGAGGGAAAGACTGGGGAGGGAGAGCAGACTCGGAGGGTTCCCTCCTCCCAATCCCCACAGGCCTTAATTTTTCCCTTTTCAAGCTGAACAAATCACATTCTGTGTAGAATCCTCTTGTAAAATAACCCACTAGTGCCTGAGCTCAGTGCTGCTGGGAGATCAGGAAAGAGCCATATAAGGGACTTTAGAGACCATCTAACAGAATCCCTTCATTTCACAGATGAGATGACTGAGGCCTAAAGAGGGTAAAGTCAAGGTCACACAGCCACTGGGTGACAGAGTCAGGATGAAAACAGAGATCCTTCATTCAGTGCAGTGCCCACTGCCACCATGCCACGCTGCTGTGATCACCTGTGCCCTCCCTCCAGAGCTGCCCTGGGCAGGGGGGACGAAGCTGCCAGTCGGTGGATGGGATGGAGGGGAAAGCAGGGCCAGACCCTGTCGCAGTGGGATCTGATTACTTGAAAGGATAGGTCCCGTTTTCTATCTCCTACGCCAGCCTTGTCTGCCAGTGTTCCTGTCCTCTTTGTTCTCCCCCCTCCCTTCACTCAGTTTTCACTCCCACTCTGTCCCAGGGCCCCTGGGACTAACACAGGTCATTCATGATCTTGAACCCCTTGTTCTGGAGTCTAGTTTCCTGGCATTTGCTTATGAGATTGGGACTGATACAGCACGCAAGGCTCCCAGTGTGAACAGGTCTGCACATGGGTCCATCTACAGGTGAAGAGAGAAAGGGAAGCCTTTCCTCCCAGGATGGGCCCCGGCCCACCTCCAAGACACTCCTTGAAGAGGATCCCCGAGTGCTGCTTTGGTCTCCCATTCCCACCAGGGACTAAGGTCTGCAGCAGCTATTGAAGGCAAGGTGTTCCTATTTCGTTGTCACTGCTCAGCCGATGCGATGGGGTGAAGACCCCAGCTCGGTCATCCCCGAGATCCAGTGTGAAAGAGCAGCTTTAGGACAGAGCTTCCTGGTGCCCAGTCAGCAAAGAGGTGTCTGAATAGACAATCGATTGAAACAGCAGGAAGGATAGGCTTCACTTTCCATATCATAGGAAATTCAGGGGCTTTGCAAGTTGCTGAGAGTTTTGTCTTCTGTGTTTTTTAATCCAGAACTCTGCTGCCAAAGGCCAAAGCTCACATCGTTGAGACATTTT
Organism: Eubalaena glacialis; assembly: GCF_028564815.1. Lineage (NCBI taxonomy): Eukaryota > Metazoa > Chordata > Mammalia > Artiodactyla > Balaenidae > Eubalaena > Eubalaena glacialis. The sequence goes on along the minus strand of NC_083723.1, from coordinate 107,500,176 downwards.
CGGTTAGATTCCATTCTTCTGTGCACAGGGCAAGAAAGGCCTAGATGCATGGTGCACTGCAAGGTGCATAAGGGGCAGCCCGGGGTCCTGGCCTTCTATTCCCAGTGACCTCTCACTGTCGGGGCACGGAGCTAGCACTTGCTGTGTCCCCTCCTCTGTATTCCTAGTGGGGCTGGCTGCCCAGCGCTCCTGTAGGTTCTGGTGGCATCTCAGGGAAACAAAATGCCGACTGTTGCCCAGTGGAGGGGTTTTGAGGGAGCTCAGCAGGTAGCTGCTACGTAGACGGCAACTGAGGACTGGGCATAGCGAGGTTTCATCTGATTTTCTGAGAAGAAGGAATCCTGTGTGGAATTTTGAACTCTGCCCATGTTCTCTATTGTTCCTGGGCATAAATTCTCTGGAACCTACTAGGAAGATGCTTAGGAGAATGAAAATGGTCACTTCAGGGCAAAAAGCCAGACCCCTAGAACCTAGGGGCAGTCTAAGCTGCAACAGTTCTGATAAAATAGGCTATCTGGTTTGGGATAGGTTATTTTTTTAAAGGAGAGGATCTCAAGAGGAAGATCTATGTCCTTCCTTTGCTGCCTAATTCCCTCTTCATAGCCTTTAGCCATTTGATACCTAGGAGAAAAGGAAGGCCAGAGGTTCAAGTAGGACCCGTGAGTTTCCCAAAAGCTAGAAAGATGCTAAGCTAACAAGGATCCTAAAGTATTTGCCCTGATTCTCTACTATTTGGAGGTTGGCAGGATGGAGGATACCAGTTTGAGAGAAAATAGAAGAAATACTGTTTCACTGGGAAAAGATCTGTTTGCTTCTTTCCTACCCAGCATTTGGTTCTTTCTACCCATTCTATCGTGGCCACTGTGGGAGAGGCCAGACTAGATTACTCCTTTGCTGATTCTGGGTCACATTCCAGCAGCTAGGTTTAGACAGAGAGAGCAAATATGTCTCTGCAAACCAATCAAAAGCCACAACCCCCAGGCCTCTTGGGGAGAGAGATGGTGACTGGCAAGGACCAGAGAGTAAAAATTATGCTTGGTCAAGAGGAATTAATGTGGCTCTGTCCAGAGAGAACCTTGAAAAGCTTTGGGCTGGTTCAAAGGTTCCTTCTTTAGATGCATCCAAATTGTATTGCTCCAGCCTTTTAGGGCAACTTGCTTCGGCTTGCTCTTGACACTAGACACCTATATCAAAGACCGTTATCACCATGTATCTGTAAAGGTCATCTTCTTCCCACATCTTTACTGGGTTCTGATGCTATCTGGTAATTCAGATTCTGGGGCTGAGAAGAAGAGAAGAGGAGAGAACCAGGAACTCAGCATGACTTGAAACAAGTTATGCCAGAGAGAGATTATAAACTCTATCTATCTCAGTGGCACACTGGTTTCCCTAAACTTCATAAAGACCAGAAGCTATGAATCTGATGACTGGACAAAATCCAGTGGGAAGCACACTGTTATGTGAGTGGGGAGAGACGCAGCAATGCTTATGAATGGGGTACAGAATATTCTTTGCATCGTAGGACAAAATACAGGTTTAATCTAGTCTAGACACAAGATTCTTCTTTCTCCTCTTGATAAGGAAAGCTAGCAGAAAGTTTATTTAAACCACTTCTTGAGCTTTATCTTTTAGACAATATACTGGAGAAACTTTGGAAAACAAGTTCAAGCTGATACACATATACGTATTTTTTGATAATGTAAATACAACAGCCAAATGTTAATCCACCCGGCACTGCTCTGAGTGAATATACTTTGAAAAAACATTTGTTAGCTAAGAGAGGCGGCTTTTTTTTTTTTCTCTAAACAGGAATGTAAATGTCTATTTTACTGGAAATAAATTTTTGTTTTTCTTTGGTGAAAAATGAAATATAAGGCTGATGACAAAGTGTCTGTCTTGCAGATTGGGCATTTTTATTTTTAAATATGATCCTCATCCCCTCTCCATAAAGTCCCAGCATGTTACAGTAAGGGTTGGAGTCAATACGCACTGGTTGGAAAGTGACTCTCTTGTCATAGGGAGAGGGTTTTAGAACCCAGTCCAATCTTCTTTTTTAAAAAAAAAAAACAGAAAAAGAGCCTGAAGCCCAGAAAAATAAAGTGACTTGGCCAAAATCACGGTTTAGTGACAGTAACAGGCTTAAAGCCTGGGTTGGAAGACCGTCCAGTGCTGTGTGCCTCAGGAAGAATCAACAAATTAAGGACTGCTAATTAAGGGCAGGCACCAGAATGACACAAAGGACAGAATTCCCTTCTGGAATCTGCAGCAAGGCTAGGGAGAGCATGAAGACAAAAATAGGAACCTTACTGGTCTTCTGTACTTCTGAGTTATTTAGGTCTAAGACTTAAATGAACAATTCTTTCTTTTCTGCTAAGAAATAAGTTTTGAATGAGCTTTTACATATAGATCTTCTAAGTAGGACTAAGGATCAAAGGGAACAAGACAGGGGAAGGCAGGGGGGCAAAAGTAAAGCAATGTCTTTCATCACTGTCATTAGCTGATTCACTCAGGTTTGGTGAAAACCCAACACTGAGTGAAAGGAGGGGATTACTATTTGCTCTGGGTCTTTTTTAAAATTAGTGAACGTTAAACAGTTTGCCCAGGAGACTGGGGGAGCATGTGTCTTAGTGGACAGGGGTCTAAAGTACACTGGAATTTACTGAGAAACTTGTTTGTAAAGACTGTACTTAATTATTGCCGTTTTCTTACAAAAATATATTTTGGAAAATTGTATACTGTCAATTAAAGTGCTTTTGTCTAAGCTGGTTCAAGTCCTAGTATTTTGCTCTGATTGGCTTCCATTCTTCACTTGTGCACGAGGCTCATCATTGAAGCCCCTGAGGACATAGTGCAGCAACCTCTGCTCTTAGTTATGCCTCTTAACTATGCAGGTCCGGACCCAAAAAGAGAAGGACGGAAGCTGAAAGGAAAAAGGGGATCCACAAGTTCTCCAGATTCTCTCAGGCTGCTCTAGTGATCGTAACTGAAAGGGCCTCATTTTCCCTCACAACAGTTTTACCAATGCTTTACCCTCTTCCTTCCCTCTACTTTTGCCTCAGATAAAATTGTGACTCACCCACCACCAAAGATCCCAAGGGGGCTGCTGAACCCTGGTCAGGTATGAAAACACTGGTGTAGAGACAAGGCAAATAAAAATACAAAAAATAAACAAACGATTCCGTTCTGGCCCTGTTATGCCAATAAAAGGATCTGTTTACTTGTCAGAAGAAGCCTCTGCCTGTCCCTTACCTGCAGACATAGTGAAGATGAAGGAGGTTCAGGAAAGGAATCGCTCAAAGACGATTCTGATTCTCTTCATCTCCTGGGGTGGTATTATCTATTTACATGTTTCTGCACTGCAAGAAGAAAACTTTATCATTCCCGACCTGCAGAAGGGAAACTGTCAGGTGAATCTGGTCCATTCATAGTTGGTATACAACAGTCTCTTCTTGCCTGGCATCTTACAGTTCACAAAACATTTTTACACATCTTATTTAGGAATTGTCACCACTCTACCAATAGGGAAATTGGGTACAGAGATTAAGGATTCTCTTTGAGATCACACAGCTACTTAAATGGTACTGCTAGGCCTTGAATCTACATCTTTTCCCTCTTGAGTCCTACGTTCTTTTCGCAACACCACATTAATGCTCGAGTTCCAATAACAACAAAGTACGTTTCTAGAATGCAACTACTGTTACAATATGATTTTCCTTTTATACAGCAGTTCTGAAAGCAGTTAACATCCTTAAGGGTGGGCCAGAGGTATTTTGAGGTTAACTTCAAGAGTGTGCCAAGGATGCAGAAAGGAGTACAAGTACCAGGAACTCAGGCAGGCCTCTGGCCATGCTCGAGGCACACTGTTCTGAGAATGACTCATAGTTTATCATGGTCACAAAGACCTAAGACTCCATTCTTTTCCTGAATAGGTCATTCCCCCTGCTCCCTGCCTTGCCAAGAGGCACTCTCAGTTGTCATTTTTAATTTGTTATGCCTCTGTCACTCATAACCCCCCATTTTACAAGCTCCCTCCCAAACCACACATTTATTTTGAACCCCAAGGGAAAAAGGTAAAGAACAGGACTGGCTACTATAATTAACAGGAATGATACTGAGATGGCTAGTTATTTTTCAATGACCTTGGCATTTTATAGATTAAAAAGTCACTGGGATCCTAGCAAACAGGATCTGCTGCCAACACTTGCTTAAAATTGAGAGAAAGGCAAAGGGGTTGAGACTGTGCCCAATGCTACACAGAAGTCACTGGTGGATCTGGAAATAAGCCTAGGATTCCTGACTCCTGCCCTGGGTTACCCATCCTTACAGCCCAAGTTCAGAGGGCAGGTATACAACATGTGCTACAGACATTACCAAGTGTCCTAATCTCCCCTTTTAGGTTTTGCCAAACATCAAACTTACTAGCACAGCGGTGGCCAGACCACTTCTACTATAGCTTTTCTCTCTTTCTTCCTTGTAATGTTTCTGGAAAGGATATAACTGACCGCCTTTGCTTTTCCTAGGTGAGAGCCCAATGGGAGGAAAGTCCCCTGTAGGTCTCCACGCTCACTTGACGTGGGAGCAGCTGGCATCTCAACTGTGTTAAATACAAAGCCCTCTTTCCTTATTGCTCCCTTCCCACCAGATGACAAATACATCAAGGGAGAGGAGGTGATGACCCACATTTCCATCCTTTTGAGTTAGTTCTCTGGAGGATTAACCCAGGAAAGGCCAATTCCTTACCTTATCACTGCACATCGTTTTCCTGTTTTGAACACAAAGAAATGTTACTTATGGGCCATGCTCAAAGCACACTCTAGAAATGAAAGCTATGCAGTAAGATGGATTATTTGATTTGTAAAGTGAGAAAACGTAATCCCTACTTTGAATAAAATCATTTGACAACGAACTTACTGCAGAATGCAGGGTCACACACAAAGCCAAGAATATGTAAATCAGATCAGGAGATGAAAAGGGCCAAGAGGAGAGCTCCTTGTTATTGACAGTCTGTCTGGAAAGCTCACACAACTCAACCCGGACAATCAATTATCTTTGTTTGGCATATTTCTGAGTTTATTTTTTTCAAGGTTCAGCCCTTAAAATTTCTTTCCCCTTCTTTGGGGACAGGGATCCAGAATTTTCCCAATCTCTGCAACACCTCCAGGTTCTCTCTCTTTACTATCTTTTCTACAATTAATTTTCTATTTCAGTTCAGTTTTTTCTTCTAGTTCCTATCCTGTACAAGGTATGCCCCCCCTCAAAGAAAACCTGGGAAACACAAGTCCAAATTTACAAAACAGATGAAATAGGACTGGCCATTAATAGCAGATTAAGAAAACACCATTTTATGAAATCACTTACCAGTGCTCTTTAAAAATGGAAACTTCCCCTAGAAACTTTGTAAGATCCACCAGAACTTCTTTATTTCAACACTGTCTCAAAGAAAACAAGGTCTTTCTACAGTACATATTGTTTGCCTGAATAAAAGTCACCTTTCTGAGGGAAAAATATTAACTGCAAAGTATGTAAACATTTAAAAAGCTGACTTCAAAAGTAGTTTTATGAAACACAAGAGACATCTTGTAGTGTCCATATATAACTTTTTATTAAGAAAATGAACAAAATACATTCTTTCTCCATATGTACATTACATACAACATAATTCTACAACTGCAATTGTTCAGCAGATCACTTATTTATTCACAAAGCAGTGGTAACACATTCACCAAACCTGGGATCAGAACATTACTTGTACTAAGAAACAAAACAAAACCCTAAAAAGTCCATACAGATAGGGCAAAAGTAAGATAAAACAGAGAGGATGATGAGGGAAATGGGGAAGATTACGGAACACACTCCACACAGCCCAACGACGACTTAGAACAATAATGATGTTAGGGGACACCTGATGCCCAAAAACATTTCTGTTTAAAAACTACAACTAGCTTATGCCAGCTGTTTCAGATTTCCCTCATGATTTCCTTTTTGATTTAGGTACTTGAGGATACAGAAGAGGAGGGTAAAGGAAGGAGTAGAACCCTGAAAGGCTGCAGTTTTTTCCTTCACATATTAAGAAAAGGATTCTCATGAAATATAAAACTCTCAATCTTAGCTGGTAACCAGAGAAATACATTTTTTGGAGAGACATTTGCTAAGCACAGTAAGGGAACTCTTGTGTCAAGGACTCCTTATTTATATACTTACGTTCATTTCATCTGTTTTGCTTTGCTCTTCTCTGCTTTTCCTTTGGCCTTTGAAAAGTACCTCATCCTTTTTAGGTGTGAGTTTAATTATGGTTATATTAAAAAGTCCACCTAAACAGAAAGCTCTTCATGGGTATGAATATGCTCCAAATGTCTATAATGGTGCATAAAGGGCTTAAAAATTCCAATTAATCTTAGAGATAAAATTTCCAATGACCTGAACAAGGCAGATCCCTATAGCTTTTGGGTAGTATCTTACATCTATAGTTTAGGCTTAAAAGATACATATCAACAGAATTATTTTCAGACTGTTTGTCTAGAAAAGGGCAATGCTTTAAAGGAATATAGTAAGGGTAGAGAAAAATGCTTGCGGACAATGAGGAATGGCTGTCAAAAAAAAATTTTTTTTTTTTTTTTTAACTTTTTCTGGCCTTTACCATGTTGGATAACAGAAGGAAGTCAGGAAAAATAAAATGAGTAAGTCTCACCGGTTAAATACTAGTGGCTTTCCTTCTTCACACTTAGTAATTTCCTAAATTTCTATGATAAACATTTTCATAATTACAAAAATCAATAAATGTTATTATTTATTTAAAAGTCCCATAAAAGATGTTTAACACTCTCCAACTTTCAGATGAGCTGGATGCTGTGACACCATGTTTCCAGTCCAGGAGATGCTCTAATAGAGAAGGAGCTATCCATAGCGTTAATAAGCAGACCCAGAAGGACAGACAGAGTCTACTGGCTATGGATGGAGCTGTACCTTCCTCCTCAACCTAATTTGCAGTCCAACTTTGGTTTTGAGGATCTGTCTCTACCTAAAGGGATCTCAATTTCAGGCCAATAAGTATACACACACACACACATACACACAGACCCACCCCATCTTTCCATTGAAAAGGTGGAATCATGTTTGTTGCCAAGAACAACACAAGAAAAGGAGGCCCTAAGCTTTCCTGTACTCTTCTTCTGAGGCTGCAGACTCAGCTGTACATAGATTTTGAAGTGGTGACAGGGAAGAAATCTCATTAAAAAGAAAAACCTATCTCCATAAAAGAATCTGCTCATAGAAAAATGTCTCATTATTTTGCAATTTCTAAATTGAGCTATACATAAAAGAAAATTAATATTATACTATTTAATTCATTCAATTCAAAAGAATTTTATGACAAGTCAAAAAAGCAAGCTGGCTTGAAGAATAACACAATCACAGCATATCTTGGTCAGGCTAAATGTAATGCTTAAGAAAGTGAGTCCACTTTTATTTCTCTAAATGGGTGGTTTACAATTGAGGGAGGAATCAGTTTACAACTGGTCACCGAAATCATTTTTCTGGGAAAGGAAAAAATATCTCAAAAAGGAGACCATGTGCATGACTTTTAAAAACATATACCTTCCCCATAGAAGACTACTTGCATTTAAACTTTTGGACTTTGATATCCTACTATCAAATTTGGGGTTGGGTAGACAATTACTTTAATATGTCTTATAACTTTGTATTCAGTGCTCTTACAACTATAGTTAATCTGTATGTGTAAAATTAAGCTAAGCCTTTATAAAGGTGCAAGTACCCTAAGACTTCTAAAGTAGGCAATTTAAAAAATGTAAAGTTAGTATGCTAACACATATATATGGAACCTAAAAAAAAAAATGGTTCTGATGAACCTAAGGACAGGACAGGAATAAGGACGCAGATGTAGAGGATGGACTTGAGGACACGGGGAGGGGGAAGGGGAAGCTGGGACGAAGTGAGAGAGTAGCACTGACATATATACACTGCCAAATGTAAAATACATAGCTAGTGGGAAGCAGCTGCATAGCACAGGGAGATCAGCTCGGTGCTTTGTGACCACCTAGAGGGGTGGGATAGGGAGGGTGGGAGGGAGACACAAGAGAGAGGGGATATGGGGATACAGGTATACATATAGCTGATTCACTTTGTTATACAGCAGAGACTAACATAACATTGTAAAGCAATTATACTCCAATAAAGATGTTAAACACAAATAAAAAAATAAATATAAAAAATAAAAAATGTAAAGTTATACATCTCTGTCCTCAGTTTTCCCTTTTATCTTAAGAAGGAAAAAATAGCAAACTACAAGGCAATGTGATAAAACAGTCACTTGCCAAAATCTGATGGCATGGTCCTGATGGTATAAGATCCTCTCCTTTGTTGCAAAATGAATTTATACAGCTCTGCCAGTTGCAATGGAATTGAACTTATTCTAAATACCTTCTCTAATTTAATTAATCACTTCACAGATGTGGAGGAAACCTGAAGAATAAACCAAAATTATTAAATACTTCTACTGCCAAGCCCAGAATTCATGTATTTCCTGGAAAAGTAGAATAAACAGAGACCCTTTGGATTATGTATAATTAATTTATTTTAAAACATGGAAACTAAATTGATGTCAGTTCAATTCTGTATGGGTTAGAAGTTAAACATGAAATGACAATTTTCTTCCTATTTTGAAGGGTTAGAAAATGAACACCAACCAAATGACACTAGCTAAATTGTAACAAAGGCTTTCTTGAGATTTGTTAACAAGGGAGAGAAATTAAGCTCAAAATTGGCTACTTGTGTAACTCCTTAATCATGCACACAGGCCTGTTCCTATATCACAGTGTTTTTCCTTCCTGCCAATTAATTTGGCATTCATTAAGCACTGAATGAAACTGAAGAATGATGATCTCCTTGGGCTGGTATGTGCATGGCAGACAGCTCAGATATCCAAACTAACCGCTGTGAATGCTAGCATCCCAGATGGTACAGAGCTGTGTTGCAGCAAGAGCTTAAACTCCATGAAAAAGCAAGTCCCCTGGGAGCCCAAAAACTGCATGTTAAAATGTTTTATTGCTGGTTTTCCCTCTGAATCCTTATCAAGGAATTGGCTGTACATAAGAAACTGCTCACCTAGTTTAAGAGCTAGAGCCCATCACACTGGGTTTTCTGTTTCGAGATCTCTATCAGCTACTTGGGAGACAGTGAGGAAAGCAACTAACCAAGAAATGCTGCTTTCCAAAGACTATTCAGAACTGAGCTTTGATCCCTCTTGATAGTCTTCTTCTCAGCACTGCATTGAATTAATTTAGGGTTAGAAATGAAGAGCTTTCTTTCTCATTTAGATCTGTGGACCTTCAAATCCATGAGCAAAAAGCTCCTATTTTTCCTTCTTTAACATACCCTCATTCTCCTCTCTAGCTCTGTTCCTGAGGTTCAATACCTCCAAGTGAAAATGCCACAGACAGGCAAAACAGAACATTGTGTACAAATGTCTAATATTGTGTACAATAATTCATTGAGACTAAACAACAGATAAAAAGGTAAAAAAGAAGACAAATTAGTTCATAATTACAAGTGCTGCCTTACAACTGGTCTACTTCCCTACTAAACATTTCTCCCCCTTTTTGTTGTTGACCCTATAGCTCTCAGATAACATCCACATAACATTCTGTTTTCAATCAAGCTAGGCAGTGTTTGAGGACATGATAGTATATATTTGTAAAAATTATTTCCAAATAATGACTATTGTGGAAGATAAACTAGAACTACCCTTTGATTTTCAGGTTTTTAAGTTCTGAATTGGGATCCAGTTCAAGATCTGTAACTTTAGAGTTCTACCTAACAGAAAAGACATAGTGATATGGTTTCCCACAAGGGCATCTCTCTCTGCCCCATGAGAAAATCTGGTTTACTATAACCTCTAATGACTCCTTAGATAAGTGCTATAAATCTATTGTCAGAGGATTTAGCTAAGAAAAATAATGGAAACAATTCACAGTATTTGTGGGATAGGAAGAAATCAAGGTTTAAAAATTATGTATAAATAAAATCTCTTAAGATAGCGGGTTTTTTGAAAGATAAAAAGAGCATCTGGTGAAGAAATCAATAAACTACAATCATGAGTCCTCCCCATCAAAACAAATGGTGGTGACATCATTCAGCTGATCTAGGTGGCTCCTAATTAATTATTTCAACAAACTTTGAAACTTCCATCTTCAACTGAAGTACCTCTAGACTAGAAGTTTTGGGCAGCCAATGTCATTTCAGCATTAATACAAATCACAGGGACATGTAGGCCATAGTCAAAAATCACAAAAGAATAATGTTATTTGACTAATAAGGAATACAAAAATTTTGAGTGGAAGAACCCAAAGATCTAATCTACAACTACTGTCATATGCAGACCCTCTATGATTACCCCTCTAATAACTATGAACTTTTTCTGAGGGAGCCTGCATATCTTAGATTAAGGACTATCTTAAGAATTTAAAACTTAGTGAAAGTTCAGGCCAGAATTTCTGCAAAAGGACGAAATTACATATGAACATGTATTTTTTAAGAAAAGAAGGGTTACAAAGGGTATATTTTTTACAGCTAGATGACGTTGTTTAAAGTACACATTGTAATGATCCTCTCTCATAGAAATCACTTCAAACCATAATTCTCAACTGCTTTACAACATTCAATCAGCTAGAGAGTTAACACAACATTCACCCAGGAAAAAATTAAATGACCCACAATTATCCAATGAATTTCATATTGTGTTAAGAATAATTATAGGGTAACTCCTTCCATGACACTGAGTTTAATTCAGAAAATAAAATCAGAAACATACTCCTTTCTAAGTGCTTTCTGATTCATTAAGCATCATTCTCAATCTCTCACCAATGATTAAGTACCTCAAACTAGTTTTTGTTTATAAATTAGATTTTAAAACTGTTTTATTACATGAAACTCTGCTAATGTATCTCTAAATAGCACTTTTAAGGCAGATGTGAAAAGATCCACTAGAAAGATAAGCTAGCAAACCATTTATATTCAAGACATATTTCACCAAAGAATGCAGTTTACAATCTTAAACAAATCACTGAGCTCTAAAGCCAACAAGCTTTTCTGTGATAAATCAGTGTATTAACTTTCTAATGTTTTCTATCAGTTTTTACTTATTAGACATGGATAAGTCAGTTTTAATGAAAACCAGCTCTGAAAAGACAATCTTGCTAAAGGTTAATACTGTCAGCTTTAGCACAGAGTTAGGCACCCAAATCTGAATTCCTTTGCTTCACAGGAGATTGATATATGTGAATTAATCAAGCCGGCCACATGAGGTCTCTGTCATTCCACAAAATGCAACTGCATTTTGAAAGTATCTTGCAAATCAGATAATTAATTTCTCATGAGGTATAAGCACTGAAAATGTTAGAGATCTAGTTTATTTCTAGTTTAAATTATTTCTAGTTTATTATTCTGGAATAATATATTCCACTGGAAAAAGGAGAAATGGGGATGAAACTGAAGCTAGGGATAGCGACACTGAGCAAATTGTACCCCACTAACTAATGCATCTAAAACCAGGTGTTTCAATCTGGGGCTCACTAAGCTAGAATGAAAGAATTTTTAAGTAGTAAAGCATAGATATTTGGCTAAACAATGTATATAAATACCAAATTAGATTATTTAAATTATAATATAGTGCTGGAATACTTGGAAATACATGTAGCTCCTCACTAAATATATAAACAAGTTTCATATCAGGGTTCTGATGTCGAAAGTGAGCAATGTGTCAATCTTGGTCACGGATATAATGAAGCCTACATTCTCCTGCAATCATTACCAGCAGTGCCTCATTAAAGCCCCAGGGTACAAATTTTGACTTACCTAGTCAATAACTTCCTAAATACAGTCTATGTCACTTAAGCAACACTGAACAGTTTGCTATGACTCAACCCCATTTAAACATGTTAGTGAAAAAAAAAAATTCTGTTAAGTGAAGAAAAGGGAAAAGGTTCCACTTAAAGGAAAGATGAAATTAGAACAAGCATGTTTAGAAAACAACCAGTAGAGAGTCAGAGAAAAATAAGAACAAACAAAACCACTGAGTTCAAGAACTGAGTTTCCTCCAAATATGGAATCTAAGGAACGGAAAAAAATGACCAAAAAAAGCACTATAAAAATAAATGGTGGAGGGAAGCAGAATTTCATTTGGTTATGGTTTTTGAAGTGCCAGAATTCACAGTGAGCAAAACTAGAGCTTTTACATTTAGAAATTCTTATCAAGTTCTTTCCTATCAACCTGTTTCCACGAAATGAGTTCAACAGGCTACAATATTAGCGATATTAATATTTTATGTTCTTGACTGTCAGGGAAATCTTTTAATGAAACTGCCTAAGTATGTAGGCAGATTCTATTTGCTCACCTGTAAAGTCAACTGGTTATTCTGCAGCTACACAACTTGGTACTTACTGAATTATGTACTATATCTTTCACAAGGTAAAGAACAAATCTAATTGTTTAATAAATCACTACTGATTGCTTTGGGATGCTTGGAAAGCCAAGCAGCCCAAGATTCAAGCCTAGAACTAGGACAAATATACTTCTGTCCTTCCCCCAAAGACGTGAAACCATGCAATAATGACAGACTGAAGAGGGACCTCAAAGTCTCATTCCTATACATGAGACTTTTCAAAAGTGCAATTCAATTTCTTCTTTCTTTGGTGAGGCCTAATCTTGCTACTCGGGGACACAGTAAATTCTCTAAAGTCATTCACTTGGAAGAGCCACTGGACTGATGGACATTTATTATACTTAGCCTGCTTTAAGCATGGTGGGTATCGGTTGCATACAGCACACTTTTTGAGCAAATGTAAGCACTGGCCAGGTTTAAATTTCCTATGTTGCATTCCACAGCACCTCATGGAACAATACATACCACCACTCCTCACAAAAAAAGGAACAGTGGAAAAGCCCATCTGCCTTTCTTTTAGTTTAATAAAAAATATTTGCGCCATTATTTTTCTTTTTCTCCATTAAAAAAGCCTGGTCTATGTGTTTAATGAAATGTCTGTCAGCTGTATTCCACTGGACAATTACAAACCATTATTCTTTAAAATATCAGTATATAGAAGCAGATGTAGGGAGCTAATGTGTATGAAAATAAACAAAAACGTAGCTCTGGAACCCATCCTCCCAAATGAAAATGCTATAAAGAGATAGCACAAGGAAGAAATCGAAGCCCTGGTCCTGCACAGCTCTACCAGGGGAAAGAGTCATTTTCTTCCAAAATTACTACAGAGATATCAATGAACATGCTAATCACAACTAGAATCCTCCTGCTGGTAATTTTGAGAATGGCTCTTAAAGGTTCTGAACTATATTCTCTCCTCAGTTTAAGGTTTCTGTGACTCAAAGCTTTGTAATATCCACTATAAAATATATCATTATAGAAATACTATATACCAATCTCAGATAAGTGTGTGGATCAATCTCAGGTTTCACTTTTTAGTTCTATAACAAGGAACGTAAATTAGAGCCCTCTTGTTCCTCCTACTGTTTAATGTAATACAAGACTCTAGTCAACGGAGACACATATATCACTTAAACATACATCAATTGCCCTACAGAACTATATACTGTTAAGAATGAAGAGGTAAGCAAATGATACATATCACTTACAAGCAGCTGTGTAATTCAAGGTAAAGTGAAATGGGAAGAAAGGAGAAAGAAGAAAGGCCAAACAACCCAACAACAAAATTCCAATTCTTGTAGCACTGAGTCTGTGAACAGTGCTTACTTGCCCCTATTTTATAAAAATGAAATAAAAATCAGAAAAGGGTATACTGCCTGATTTTTTCTTTTATACTCATGAATTCTTAAAAGTTAAAGTAATAAAATATATATATATATTTAAATGGAAAGTATACCGATTTCACTTTATTAGCCTAATTTAGGAATGGGATGAGGACTATGGGGTTGAGGTCAGGTGTGAAAGAAGAGGGTTAAAATTTGTGACAGCAAAGATCCCTTCAAAATTCTGGTGCAGTCCTCAGTCATTGCAGCCTAATTGTCAGTCAATAGAGTTGAAATCCAGAATACTGAAAGCAGACTCCTGTGCTCCATTTCTGTCCAGGTACTCTTCAGTCACAGTGTGATGAGGTCCACCAGGTTGCCTTTAGGAGGAGTCATGCTGTCAGGAAAGAAATTTACTAAGGTGTCAAAGAGCTGAGTTCTTTGAGCATAGGTGTGATCCACATCGGAAAAGCCTGGTGAAGGAGAGATATAAAGAAACTCATCCACTGTGTTTAAAACTCAACATGTAACAGAAAAGCTAGTTGAGAAAAGCAGCAATGTATAATGGAAAAACCAAAACCAAATCAGGCTTTGAAACCAGACAGACATGGGTCCTGATCCCAGTTCTACTACCTAGCAATGGTATGATCTTAGGTAAGGTAATCAGCCTTTCTTCAACTGTTTCCTCAGCTATAAATCTGTGATAATCCTGTTTATGTCATAGGTTTACGGTGCAGATTAAATGCAATTATGTGAAAACCACCTAGCAGAATGACTAGTACTTTAGTAACTAATATTGATTTCTCTTCTTTTCCTTATAAGCATTTTCCTCTTCTAGTCCACTGAGGAATTTTCATTCCTCTTTTCTGACTTCTTAATGCTTTTGAGCACTAAAAATTTTTTGATAATAAAAATATAATCAAAATGAAAGGGGTCTTTAGAAAGTAGTCTAAAATCATTAAGCCCCAGAGAGCTGCAAGAAGTCTCAGAGAACTGAGTGTAAATACAGACAGCTGAGGTTAAGAAATACATCTATAATACACAGAACGATACCTGGCACATAGGAAATACCATGTATTTATGGTACTATGCATCAGGCTCTATGCTAGGCACACATCATGTGAAAAATACAGAGCAATGAACTTTTATCTAGATGAATGTTCTAGTGAAAGACATTCTAAAAAGGCTAAGATCGTTGAACCATAAGATTTTTCCCCCCCTAATATCTAGTAAACACTTAATTTTCAAGTTTACTCCAGCCAAGGAAATATTCAGTGAGATGACTCTTTCCTTTAGTCAGCCAGTAATAGTATTGCTCCCCCAGCTGCTTCAAATTTCTTATGCACATATGAAGAATGAAAATGAAAAAATAGTCTATTGATTTTCCCCATTCCTGAGATGGCTAACTGAATATGAGAGGCCTACTGAATGCCGTAAGAAACAGAAATAGTGCCAGAAAGTTCTTTACGCCATGATAATCAGTGAAGACTATTTCAAATTGGACTGATTTTCAGTTAACTTAGAATACAGTTTTAGATGCAATCTGCCTTTTAATCTTGTAAAGAACGTGAACAGAACAGAAAGAACATTGCCAAGGATACCAGTTTCCTGGAAGGAAAATAAACAATGTCTCAAGAAAGGTACATTCCTCCTTACTTAAAAAAAAAAAAATTATTACTATTTTAAGTGTGAGGGCAAATGTTTACTTCTTTGAGATGAGTTTTAGATTTAACAAAGCCTACTACTATATCACAGAAATGAATGGAAGGAAATAGTCCAAAATGTAAACAAAGGTTACCCCTGAATGGTGAGATTGTATTTTTTCTATTTTAAGTTTTTCTGAGTTTTCTAAATTGCTTTATTTTCAACTTATTTTGAAAAATTTCAAACTCACAGAAAAGTTTCAAGAATAGTACAACAAACATTCATATACATATATCCTTACCTAGATTAACCAACTGTTAACATTTTGCCACATATTTTTTCATTCTCTCCTGTTCTCTATGTGTGTTTGTATACCCCACTCATACTTTTTTTGTGGAACTACTTGGGAGTAAACTGTAGACATCTTCACCCCTAAATACTTGAGATCATTTCACCTAAGAACAAGAACATTCACTTAAATAACTACTATATATTAAATTTAGGAAATTTAACATTTATGTCCCGAAAATCTTTACAGTCATTTTCCCCACTAATCTAAAATTCAAGATCAAATACTATATTTAGTTATCCAATCTCTTTAACTGGAATAGTTCCTCAACCTCTCTTTGTTTTTTTTTTTTGTTTGTTTGTGACACTTATAAAAAAAACAAAGAGCAGTAATGTAGTAGAATGTATTAGATTTGAGGTGTCTGATTGCTTCCTTATGATCAGATTCAGTTTATGAAGTTGGCAAGAACACTACACAGAGATGCTGTTTCCTTCTCAATGCATCATCTTAGGAGGCATGTGGTATCAGTTTGTCCCAATACTGAGGATGTTAACTATGATCATCTGGTTAAACTGGTGTATGACAGATTTCTCCAATGTAAATGTGTACTTTTCTACCTTTGCAGTTAATAAAATATTGATGAGAAGATAGTTTGAAACTGTGCAAATATCCTGTTCTCTAACAGATCTGCACCCAATGATTTTAGCATTAATTGATGATTCTTGCTAAAACAATTATTATGTATATGATGGTGATTTCCTAACTTGACAATTCCTTCTAGATTCATTGGATGACATTAATTGCAAAGAAGAGTTTTCCTTTTCCTTCCTTCATTTTATTTCTCTATTCGCATTAGTATATACTCATGAGTCATTTTCTTGTTCAATAGGTTATATCCATTCCTGTCATTATTCATTTTAATACTCATATGTTCTCCCTCTGTATCTTTTTGAAATGTCCCCATTACTTTTTGAGTACCTCCTTACTTTCTGGCACAGTAAGATCTCCAAGCTTATATTTACACAGCTCTGGAGTCCGCCATTTTCCCCAGGAACCCTAATTCCTTTTAGTGGCGAATGATATTTAGAAACCAAGATCAGTTGTGCTAATTGCCAGGGGTGGTGTTGTTTCTAGGTCTATACATATATGCACACATATTATACACACATCTCTTTAAAAAAACCCAAAATCATTAGTCCATGCTTTTATTGCTAATTCAGTTTTTTAAGAACCTCACAGAGTTCTTCCTCTCCTTATTCCATTCCATGTTTATAGCTCCTTTCTCCTACTAGGAAAACCTACTCCCAGCAATATCATCATATTTATTCATTTGTTAAACCTAAAACACACAAAACAAGTTCCAGAATTACTATACCCAAACCATTACCAGCAAAATTCAAGATTTCCTTGCTTTTATTGTCTTTAGAATATACTTCACTGATAGTATATAGTCTAAGTTGTATTTTAAAAGGTTTAATTCTTTTTTCCCCTACTGTGCAATTATGTTACCAACTTGATAAACATGTTTGTTTCTGTTCCTATTCAACTTTAGGGCTTCTCACATCTTTTATTTTATTTTCTTTATTTGTAAAAATGCTGTGGTACATTATATTTTTAAGAGAAGCTACTGATTCTGTGATAGTACTCTATAAAATAATACTATTTTCATGAGATCAAATGATTTAGGAGGGAAGGAAACAAACACCGAGTCTCTACTACATGCTAGTTCCTTTATGTATGACATTTCATTGTCACAAAAATAACCCAACAAAGCAGTTACCATAAACTCCAATTTCAGATGAAACACTTAGAGAGAGTCAGTCATTTAATAAGGCATCACAGTTGGTGAGGAAAGAGAATGGAGTGTGAACCCAGGTCTATCTGACTCCAAAGCCCATTTATTTTTATTAACTGAGTGCTTATTAAATTGTAGGCAATGTGCTAAATTCACTTAATCCTCAAAAGAACCTTTTATTTTTATTCACCTTTTACCAGTAAGGAACTTGAAATTTACACTCTCATTAGATGAATGGTTAAATTATGGTAGAGCCCTATTATGGGATACTGTGTATCACTTACAAATACAATAAATCTAGTATAGTTTCATGTAAGCACCTCCAAGCCACATCATTAAATTTTAAAGTTATGTGGAGAATACATGTTTTTATATTATGTAATAAATAAAACCAGAAAACATAAAACCATACGTGTGTGTGTGTTTGTACATATATACCGTTGATCCTCATTATTCACAGATTCCATATTTGTACATTTGCTTATGTGCTAAAATTTGTAACCCCCAAATCAGTATTTGTGCCACTTTTGTGGTCACTCACAGACATACAGAGTGGCAAAAATTTGAGTCACCACATGTAAATATATGTTCTCAACTGAGGTCAACTAGGTAATGCTCTGCCTTCTTGTTTCAGCTCTCATACTATAAACAAGTGTCCTTTTCACAGTCTACTTGGTGTCATGTTCTTCACATTCTGTGTTTTTTGTTGGTGACTTCACTGCTTAAAATGGCCCCCAAGTGTGGTGTTGAAGTGCTGGCTAGTGTTCCTAAGGCAAGAAGGCTGCAATGTGCCTTATGAAGAAAATACACGTTAGATAAGCTTCATTCAGGAATGAGTTATAGTGCTGTTGGTGTGAGTTCAATGTTAATGAATCAACAGTATAAATACACAAGTAAGGTGTGTTCCTGTTGAAAGAAAGCAACATTATGTTATTAATCAATTGACAAAAAGTCTGTGACAAGAGGCTTACAGGAACCTATCTCTGTATTTTCCATAGGAGCAAAGGGTCAGTATTCACCAATTCAGTGTTATAGGTGACTTCATAGACTCTTACTGTGAATAATGGGAATCAACTCTACCTGTATGTTGGTGTATAAAGATCTGCCAAATACAAGTTGTTACATTTGAGGGAAGCAGGCAGGGACTGAGGGAAGTTGTTCAAACAGAATCTTAATATTAAAAAAAAAATACATTAAAAATGGGTGGGGCACCAGGAAACTCAACAACAGCAACATGACTACTTAAATGGTAGAGACAGGACAAAAAAGGTTGCATTGATTTTAAATTTATTTATTTATGGCTGTGTTGGATCTTCGTTTTTGTGCGAGGGCTTTCTCTAGTTGTGGCAAGCGGGGGCCACTCTTCATCGCGGTGCGCGGCCCTCTCACTGTCGCGGCCTCTCCCGTTGCAGAGCACAGGCTCCAGACGCGCAAGCTCAGCAATTGTGGCTCACGGGCCTAGCCGCTCCGCGGCATGTGGGAATCTTCCCAGACCAGGGCTCGAACCCGTGTGCCCTGCATTGGCAGGCGGATTCTTAACCCCTGCGCCACCAGGCAATCCCGGTTGCACTGATTTTAAATCTCATGCTCCTAACTACTGTTTCTCTCACTTCATTTTCACCATACAGTGGAATGAGGAACTTATCGCTCAGAGTAGTGGAAACTGGTAAAGCTCAATGAGAGGTAGTACAGTTAGTGATTTAGTTCTGAAGCCAAACTACGAAGGTGTGAATCCTGGTTTTGCTACTCACTAGCACTATTCCTGGGCAACTTACTTTAGCCTCTCTGTGTTCCAGTTTCTTCACATATAATAAAAGGGGATCATACTAGTGCTACTTCATAGGGTTATTATGAAGATTAAGTGAGTTATGACATGTAAAGTGTTTAGAGTAGTACCTGGTCCCACAGTAAGTGCTCAATAAATATTAGCTATCACTTTATCATTACTACTGTGACTGAAGACAATGACTGCTCTAAAAGAAAGTGACCTATTAGGAATATACTTTTTAAAAAATTTATTTAAAAAATTAATTTATTTTATTTATTCTTTTTTTTGGCTGCGTTGGGTCTTCATTGCTGTGCGCAGGCTTTCTCTAGTTGTGGCAAGCGAGGTCTAATCTTCGTTGCGGTGCACAGGCTCTAGGTGCTTGGGCTTCGGCAGTTGTGGCACGTGGGCTCAGTAGTTGTGGCTTCTAGGCTCTAGAGCGCAGGCTCAGTAGTTGTGGTGCACGGGCTTAGTTGCTCTGCGGCATGTGGGATCTTCCCGGCCCAGGGCTTGAACCCGTGTCCCCTGCGTTCGCAGGTGGATTCTTACCCACTGCGCCACCAGGGAAGCCCCAGGAATATACTTTTAAGTTAACATCCTATACAGGCTAGGTAGCTTTTCCTACTTATGGTAATAAGGAAGAAATAGCAAGAATTCTCATTTTTCTCCTAGATAGAAGTTTCTTTGTGTTTACATATCTTATTTCTAAAATAAACTCATTATTATATAAAAATCACCTGTAAACATGTGGGCTAAAGACAGGAGGCTGAAGAAAGTCTCTTGCTGAAATCTAAGTTTGGTGGATTTAGTACAAGTATACAGGTTAAAAGGGCACAGTAAATGCTGTGAAACCCCTAAGGTTCCTCATTCACGAATGTCAACACACTGCCAAAGAGCACTGCACTTTAGACATAAAATATTTTAAACAGTTGTCTGAATTCATACTTGCACATCACATACGGACTATAAAACTTCTAGAGAAAGGTGTGAAGACCAAGAAAGGCAATATGCTTCTACAGACCAGATTTTCCCTGTCACATACCTTGCTGAAAATATGCTCTTAAAATTAGCAGAAAGCCCAAGTTCAAGCTTCAAAGTGCCCACAGCCACAGACACAGACACAGTAGCTCTAAGCTAAAGATCCCCAAAGGTTATTTTTCTCTGAAGTCAGTCATTTTTCAAAACTAAGATAATGCCAGCTGTTTGCAAATCATTTTCCATCTTTCTAAATCTTTAAATTACATATAACATTAGTAAATGCTTTAATTCTAAGAGGTTAAGATAAACTGGATGAATTCTGAAGGAAGTCAGACAGTTTGGTTGAGCCAAATTTGGCAGGACATAATTTAGAGAACAAAATATTCAGTTATCTATACATGAAAAGTGTATACATCTATACATAAAATAACCCATTAGATTTCCATTCTAAGTGGCGTAAAGGTAAAACAATCAGACAGAAAATGAATGAGAATAAGAACCAGGAACTCTAAATAGGCATGAAACCTTATGAAAGGTACTTTTTGTTTATAAATAATATATCAAATTTCTCCTTATTAAAATTAGCATATAACCTGAATTTGCTCCTCATCCAAATTCACCAATGTTACAAAGATTACATTTATAAAGAAGGTAGTAATACTAGTACCTGAATGGAGCACTTACTAAGTATTTCATTTTGTTGTTTTTCATAATTACTTAATTCTCTCAACAACTTGAGGTAAGTACTCTGCTTACCTCCATTTTATAGATGAAGAACTTAATGCTTAGAAAGGTGAATTGTTCAAAGTCACTTTTAAAACTAGCAAGTGGCAGAGCTGATATCTAAACCTAGATTCTGACCCTTAACCACTATACTACACTCTTATCTCTTAACTACTAAACTGCCTCCCTTCAGACAGGTAGGAAACAAAACCCCACAGAAAATTTCCCTTTTTGTATTTTTTTCTGTTGTGTTTGTACGGATCTCAGTGTATCTGAAGTTTAGAATCCAACTAAAACAAACTGTTCCTGACAAAATATATTAGCTGACAGTGAATAGGGCAGAGAAAGAAGAAAAGAGTTAATAAGCTAAAAGTAAAACATTTGCTGACACCAGTCTAACATATTCAAATGACTGCCAAAAAATTCTTGTTCTAAAGGCTAAATATAAGTCAGCCAGAGATATTTCAGTGCTGTCCACCATTAAAATAAAAATAATGGCTCTGGGCTGCAGTATCCATACCTAACAAGGCACACATTTATTCAAACTGAGTATCTATATGCAAGGCTCTCAGTTCCTGTATCACTAAACCTGTTTCAAATGATAAAATTCAAAAGGGCGTGAACTTTCTAAAATAATGCCTATAACTAGACTCTCCATCTCAGGGTTGAGATTTCTAACAACCTGAAAACATTTTTTAAAAGCCCTTTGAGTGTATGGAATAGTGGTAAACAATTATATAAATTTTTAGGAGAACCTACTGGAGTTACATTTTATAGCAGTCCTCTTGCCCTGTGGAAACCTACATATTCTGGAATTAGAACTCAGGACTGCAGTTGCCTTGATCAGTAGAGTAGCCTCAATTACTCATTAAGGAAAAACAAAACAAAGGGCAAGACCCCAAGAGACACTGCTACTATTTCCCATCCCAGTGAGAAACACCATCATTGTATGTCTCTGTTTTTTTTTCCTTTGAGGTATGTTTCACCTTTAAGAGACAAAAGGTCAAACAATGAAGAAATTAAACTGATATTCCAAAGTGTTATTTAATTCCAAAGATAAAGAGAAGTATTTATATTACATACTCTGGAAAATTTCGGTACTATTGCTCGACTCTAAGGCAAATTAAAAATAGCACCAGCATTAATGAGATTAATATGCATTCACTGTGTGACTGCATAATGACAAGAGGAAAGCTGGAAATTCCCATACTTCAAAAGGCTACTATCTTGTTGAAAAACTGAAGCTATAATGACTTATCCTAACTAAAAGATCCTTGAAAATTCACCTGACTAAAAGCTCTGGATTCTGGAACTTCTACAGACTCCCCACTTTACTACAGTCTAGTTTAACTACTTTAATAATTCATTAATACTAAATGAGAGTACTACTAAGTGAAAACTGATGCCCATATCTGGGACGCTTGAGAAACACTTGAACAATTAAGATACCAACATATAAAAATACCCATTATCAGGAAAAAGGTAATTCGTTCCTCTGCTCCCAAACCTTTATTTCATTGCCCACTCCATCACCATTCTGTTGACACCACACAATTTCACAAACAACAAACTGAGAGGAAAACCATTCAACCAACAAGTGTTAACTCATGGTAAGTATATCAGTAATACAGTCTGCATTCCAAAACAACGTTATACACATTAATTTATTTTGGTCAGGCTTCTATTGCCATCTGTTTGCATAATAACCCAGCAATTGGTGTAATAGGAACTGCAAACTGATCCATGAACTGGTGACTGATGCCTGGAAAATAACCTTGTAGCAGGTTATTAGAAATTTTGCATGCTACCTTGAAACTTGCTTCATTTGTTTGGATGACATCTCATCTGATGTTTCATTTAAAAGAAATCAAAATCCAACCTCCCAAATTCTAGGGCATATGGCCGGATAAATTACACTGGAATACTTACCTAGAGCTGTGAAATCTGAACCAGATTTAAACAGAGCTGAAGCTAGGAGCTGAAACTGTGGAGGGGGAGAGAAAAAAGCAAATTAGCTAGGTAAGCACATTGGAGAAAAAACTCCCATAATTTCGACCATTCATTAGCCACTGGATGTCTCCGCACATGTGTTGCATAAGTCTATTCACCAAAAAGTGGCTAGAAGAACACCGTATTTAGATTAAACAACATGCTGACTTTTCTAGTGGACTGCTATTATCATTTTCCAAAATACTAGACCAAGTCCTGGAATTACTTTATCTTAAAAATATATTAAAGTATGTATTTATTAAGGAACAATAGGTCAACTGAAATATAAAATATTACTCACTACCATATGATCCAGCAATTCCACTCTTGAGTATACATCCAAAGAAAATGAAAACACTAATTTGAAAAGATACATGCACTCCAATGTTCACAGCAGCATGATTTACAATAGCCTGATATGGAAGCAACCTAACTGTCCATCAACAGATGAATGGATAAAGAAGATGTGGTATATATATATACAATGGAATACTACTCAGCCATAAAAAAGAATGAAATAATGCCATTTGCAACAACATGGATGGACCTAGAGGGTATTATGCTAAGTGAAATAAGTCAGACAGAGAAAGACAAATACCAGATGTTACCACTTATACGTGGAACCTAAATAATAAATGAATGAATAAAACAAAACAGAAAGACTCACAGATAGAGAGAACAAACTAGTGGTTACCAATGGGAAGATGGAAAGGGGTAGGGGCAGGACAGAGATAAGATTAAGAGGTACAAACTACTATGTATAAAATAAATAAGCTACAAAGATACATTGTATAGCACAGGGAATACAGCCAGTATTTTACAATAACTTTAAATGGGATATAATCTATAAAAGTATTGAATCACTATTTTACACACCTGAAACTAATATAATATTGTAAATAACTATACTTTGATTAAAGAAAAAGAAAATTACTCATTTGGGAATCTATCACATATAGAGAGACTGATGCCCTGTGTACACAGTTACTGAACTTTTAGTAAATATGAATTCTCACTTCAAAAATAAATGCATGCTACTGTAAAACACCTGATGTCTCTGTGTAAATCAAACTCTGAGAAAAAAAGCATGGTTATTATGCATAAGCCACCCCTAAATTACAACTTAGATTGGTATTCCATGGTCATATATAATTGTATTATTACATAATTATAAAGGCTCAAAGGTCTTTTTTACATTGAAAAAATGTTGTAAGTGTTGATTAGATTCCCAGGCCAGCCAGAGTTAGTTTAAATCAGACAATGCAACTGAACAATGACAAAATAAGATAAAACTATTGCATCACTGGTACTTTAACAAATTGGTAAAAAGAAATAAAAATTTAGGAGAACTATTCATATTTATCTTGAATGAGGATGCTGGAAAACAGGTCAGTTAAAGGAAGGAATAGGAGTATACAAATGAGTAGAATCTCAATGGAGTTTACTTGGCACTTTGCAAGGCTTGAGCAGTTGATACCACTGATTCTTCAGGACGTATTTGACACTTATACTTGTAGCCTTTAAAATTTCAGGTTATCAGTCACCTGATTAACGATCCTTTGAATGTAAGAAACTGGACAAATTAGTTAGGAAAAAATGGGATAAAAGGAAGAGTTAAAAATGTATGAAACTTCTTCATATATTCTGGGTATCAGTCCTCTGTCAGACGTATCTACTGCAGATATTATTTGGTCTGAGGCTTGTCTATTTTTATTTTTATTTTTTATTTTTGGCCGCATGGTGTGGCCTGTGGGATCTTAGTTCCCCAACCAGGGATCGAACCCAGGCCCTCTGCTGTGAAACCCTGAAGTCCCAATCACTGGACCACCAGAGAATTCCCTCATCTATTTTTTTTGATAGTGTCTTTTAATGAGTAGAAATTTTAATTTTGTTGAAGTCCAATTTGTCAACTTTTTATGATTAGTGCCTTTTGTGTCATGTCCAAGAAAGCTTTGCTTATCCCAAGGTTGTGAAGATAATCTGTTTTCTTCTTAAAGTTTCATTGTTTTGGGTTTTATACTTAGATCCATAATCCATCTTAATTTTTGTGTTAAGAGTGAAATAGGGGTTGAGATATCCAGTTATTTAGCACTATTTGTTAAAAAAAACTTTCCTTATTGGACTTGGTGCTCTGGTCAAAAAAATAAACTGACTGCATATATATGAGTCTGTTTCTGAACTCTATTCTGTTCTATTGATCTATTTGTCTATCCTTAAGGCAGTACCACACCACCTTGATTACTATGGCTCTATACAGAGTCCTGAAATCAGGTAGTAAGTATGAGACCTCCAACTTTTTCTTTTTTCAAGATTGTTTTAGCTAGTCCAGAGCCTTTGCATTTCGACTAAATTTTAGAATAAGTTTGTCTATCTCCTCAACAACAACAAAGAAACCCAAACTGGCTGGAATATTGACAGGAACTGCATTAAATTATAAACCAATTTGGGGAGAATGGGCATCTCAACACTTTTTAGTCTTTCAAACCACAAATGTGATTTATTTCTCCATTTATTTAGGTATTCTTTAATTTCTTTGTCATCTAAAAATGCAAACAGTTTTACTTCCTCCTTTCAAATCTATATGCTGTTTCTTTTTCTTACCATATCGTACTAGCTAGGACTTCTGGCACAATGCTAAATAGAGGTGTTGAAGCAGACAACCTTTCCTTGTCATAATCTTAGGGGAAAGGGTTTAATGTTTTACAATTAACTATGGTACTAGCTGTATGTTTTTCACAGATGTCCTTTATGAGATTTATGATGTTTCCTTTTATTCCTGGTTTGTTAACAATTTTTATCATCAATGGGTTTTGCATTCTGTCAAATGCTTTTCTTCACTTATTGAGATGATCTGTGGTTTTTCTCTTTCATTCTGCCTATGTGGTGAAATATACTGATTTTCAAATGTGAAACCAACCTTGTACTCCTAGCATAAACCCCCTCTTGGCTATTGTGCATTAACCTTTTCATATATTGCTGGATTCAATTAACTAAAATTTTCTTAAGAATTTTGTATCTACATTCACAGGGGTATTGGTCTGTAATTTTCTTTGCTAGTAATGTCTTTTTTGGGTTTTTACATCAGAGTTAAGCTGCTTCATAAAAGGATTTAGAAGGTGTTCTGTCTTATTCTGATTTCTACGAATCTATACCAAATTGGCATTTTTTTCTTCCTTAAAAGGTTGATAGAATTTACTGATACAGCCATCCAGGCCTAGTATTTTCTCTCTTGGAAAGTTTTCAATTACAAATTCAATCTCTGTAATTGATATGGAGTTCCTTAAGATTTTCTAATTCTTCTTGTGTTAGTTTTGGTAAGTTGTATCTTTCAAGAAATTTGTCCATTTCATCAAGTTGCTGAATTTGTTGACAAACTTGTTCATAATATCTCCTTAGTACACTTTTAATGTAGGTAGGGCTGTAATGATCTCCCCTTTTCATTTGTGATGTTGATAATTTATGTTTTCATTATTTGTTTCCTTGGTAAATCTTGCTAGAGGTTGACCAATTTTAGTCACTTTTTCAAAGAACAAACTTTTCACTTTTTACATTTTTTCTACTGTTTCCTATTTTACTAATTTCCTATATTCTAGTGAATACTTATTTGGGGTTAATTTGTTGCTCTTTTCTAACTTCTAAGATGAAAGATAAACTTCATTGGCTCTAAACAGAAGGATGGGGAGAAAACTGTTATTTTAACCATCCAATTAAATAAGTGGCATTGCTATGTACTGGCCTAGAGTTTCAACAGGTACTGAGTAATAGTACACAATCTGAATAAAGTCAGTCCTCTCTCCCCAGCTTCAGACTTGAATATCCAACTATCACTTCAACATCTCAAGCTGGCTGTTTCACAGGCATCTCAAACTGAACATATGCAAAATTAAACTCCTGATTCCAGTCAGGAGGCTCCACCTTCTCATTTCAGTTGACAGTAACTCCATCCTTCTAGTTTTTCAGGCTCAAAACTTTGGAGTAATTTCTTTCAAACCCTACATCCAATCATAAAATTCCGTTGGTTCTACCTTTAAAATATATTGAGGGGACTTCCCTGGTGGCGGAGTGGTTAAGAATCCGCCTGTCAATGCAGGGGACACGGGTTCCATCCCTGGTCCGGGAAGATCCCACATGCCTCAGAGCAACTAAAAGCCTGTGCGCCACAACTACTGAGCCTGCACTCTAGAGCCCGCGTGCCACAACTACTGAGTTCATGCACCACAACTACTGAAGCCCGTGTGCCTAGAGCCCGTGCTCCACAAGAGAAGCCACCCAATGAGAAGCCTGCACACCGCAACGAAGAGTAGCTCCCTCAGTTTGTTATAAAGCAGAAGCTAACACACCATTGTAAAGCAATTATACTTCAATAAAGATGTTTAAAAAAAAAAAAAAAAAAAAAAAAAGAGTAGCTCCCGCTCGCCGCAACTAGAGAAAGCCCACGCGCAGCAACGAAGACCCAATGCAGCCAAAAAAGTATATACATACATACATACATATATATATGTGTGTATATATATATATGTATGTGTGTGTATATATATATATATATATGTATGTGTGTGTATATATATATAGAGAGAGAGAAAGAGAGAGAGAGGGAGGGAGGGAGGGAGAATCTGATCTATTTTACTTCTCACCATTTCTATTGCTACTACTTTGCTCTGAGCAACAATCCCCCTTGCTTAGATTTCTACACCTCCCTCATAGTTCTCTTTGCCTCCATCCTTGTTCCCTTTTAGTCTATTCTCAATAGTCAGAGTGACCTAATTAAAACATAAAGCAGATGATATCACTCCTCTGCATGGACAATACCCTGAACCAGCTCCCTATTCAGAGTAAAAGCCAAAGTCTTAATAATGACTTACAAAGTCATTCATAACCTGTTCTGCCAATCCCTGCTCTTACCTCTTGGACCTCATCTCTGACTACTTTCACTCTCCTTACCTCTACTCCAGCCACAAGTATCTCCTTGCTGTTCTAAACAAAGCCAAATATTCTCATCCCAGGGTCTCTGTTCTAGCCCTCCCTTTACTAGGAATTATCGTCCCCAAATTATCTACTTAGATCACTCCCTCATATTCTTCAAGTCTTCGTGCAAATCTGATTTCCAAATGAGGTCTATTATGATTATTCTATTTAATACTGCAACTGTCCAATTCTTACCCCTTATATATATATATATTTTTTTTTTAAACATAGATTTTATTTATTTATTTATTTTTGGCTGCGTTGGGTCTTCGTTGTTGCGCGCGGGCTTTCTCTAGTTGCGGCAAGCGGGGGCTACTCTTCATTGAGGTGCGCGGGCTTCTCATTGTGGTGGCTTCTCTTGTTGCAGAGCACGGGCTCTAGGCACGCGGGCTTCCATAGTTGTGGCTTGAGGGCTTCAGTAGTTATGGCTCGCGGGCTCTAGAGCGCAGGCTCAGTACTTGTGGTGCACGGGCTTAGTTGCTCCGCGGCATGTGGGATCTTCCCGGACCAGGGCTTGAAGCCGGGTCCCCTGCGTTGGCAGAAGGATTCTGAATCACTGCGCCACCAGGGAAGTCCCCTTATATTTTTGATCTCTTTTTAACTTTCCTATAATACTTACCAAATTCTAATGCACGGTATAATTTATTTAATATGTTTATTGTTCCTCCCCACTAGTACGTAAGTACCTCCTGGGCAAGTATCTTGTTTGGTTCACTGGTATATCTCTTGTACCTAGAAGAATGCCTGGCATATTGTAGGAACTCTACACAATCTGTTAAATAAATGACACCGGTACTTTGGAAGCTCAGTAGAAAGATAATTAATACAAAGTGTGCAATACTGGCTGAAAACTTGTTTTTCTTGTTCCTTCTCTATTACAGAATCCTCTCTGAAAATGGTAGAATCAGTTTAGGCATCCTTTTCTTGGCCCTTTTCTAGAAAAAAATATAATGTTCATAAACTTTATTATAAGCTCATCACCAATTTAGAACCCATGCTCTGGAGACTGGAAGAAAGCAAAGAACCATTATTAGTTGATAGTCCACCAGCATTTTGTGACTAACAGACACAATGATGACCCAAAAAAGGGGGAGAAAAATCTAAAAACCACTTCTGGTTGCTGATAAAATCATTTAATATGATGAAAAATTTGTAAAACATACATAGAGAACAAAACCAAGCTACTACAGAAAATGAAGAGCAGTAAGGCCTTTCTCAAAAAGGGGAATGATTTCTTACAATGAAAAGCAAAGATCTATATGCCTCACTAACAGATACTGTAAGTACATATATATACCGGAGCTGTCACCAAGGGATTTCTTTCCCAAAACGAAATCTGTTCACACATTTTTAAACAAAAGAATAACCTTACAGACCAGTAATTCTCAATTTTTTAGGTGTGTTTTCAGTTTTCCATTGTAAAAGAGCAGACAGAGGAGAATCTTAGGGTGAAGGTATTGTTCTGAAAAAGTTTCTAAAGTGATTCTGATACTGACATACACATGAATAACATCATTTTTACTAACTTCTACTAGGGTTAAACAACTCTTGATAGATACAGCTCTTCAGAAATGGAGTGGAAGTCTGTGGCATACAAAATCACAATTTGATACTCTTCAGGAAAAGAGAAACCCACTACCAAAATTCTTAAAATGACTGTTTGAACTTGAGATACTTCCCTGTCCTGGACTTTACTACTAGCTTAGCTTTAAGAGCAAACTGTCTGTTTTCTTTGGCCTACTTGCAACTCACACAGCTGAAAATATTTACTTTGAAATATTTTGTTTTGGTTTGGTTTTAAAAAATAAAAGAAAAATGAACGTTACCGGATTATAGCCATTTTAGACAGACTATGGTGAAAACACAAGAAAATCCATTTATAACTCTCAAATGCATGGTCTAACAAAATGAACGTTAATGGACTCTTCACAACTATGTTCAGTTTATAAGCCATAACAGATTAAACCAAATATATTCTGCTACTTGGCAAAATCGTGACAATTCTCCCTATTTCAAATAGTATCATGAACTGACTGAAGACTCAAGAAAAGACAATTAACTGTCCTTTTTCAGGGGGTTTTAAAGTGTGTTCTGCTGATTCTCCACCTACTGAAGGGTTGTAACCAATACTGAGTAAGAGAACTAGGGCTTATTTTCACAGTAGGCAACTATGAAAGAGTATTTCTTTGTTTTGGTGCCAAGGACATGCAGGCTCTTCTGCTTGAAAGTACAATGAACCTGGTGCCTGAAAGTCATTCAGTCTGATATCTGTGTCAATGCTAAACAGAGAAAAACACTGCTTGATGTTGCTATTACAAAGCCAAAGCACAGCAACAGCTAACAGGGAAATAGATGTAAGGAACAGAACTACATATAATCACCAATTCTGAGAATGGAAGGTAAAATGGATTGCAGTTCAGATGTTGCTAGATGAACTATGAACAAGAATAGTTGGCAAAAGGAAGAAGTGACAAAAGGAATCTTAGAAGTTGGAAGAGAGGTTGTAAGACCATGAAACTCACTGCAGGTATATTCACACACTGTGGATATGCAAATATGCCCTAAGAATATTAAATCTTAGAAACAGTTGCTTCCATCCCATGTTATGTATCAAAAAAACTGAAAAGTAATGATCTGTTACTAAGTTCTCAAGCTTAGGGGCTACTGATGAACGAAGTTAGTAGCCTATGGTAAAACTGTACTGCTACAACATTTATATAACTAAATATCAAGCCAGCAAAGATTCTACTCCCACCAACCTCTCTTCACTTTCTCCTTACAATAAAGGAGAGTTTTCTTTCTTCTTTTAGGGGATTTTGGAGTATCAGTAGAAAAAGTTTATACTGAACTTTATGTAACCCTTAAGTAAAAGAAGTATGGAACGATGGTAGAAGTAAAATTTTCTATTTCCTTCCCAATACAAAATCTAATGACTACTTAAAACTTTATACTTGAGAATCCTTTTGAGTGGATCACAGGTTTTTGTGTGACCTGAATCTTAAGATTACCACATGCAAATATGTCTACTCAATTTTTATTTCATCTGCTCTGTACCATTTTTAAGATTTTTAGGGTCATCATATTTTCCTCACTTTCCTTTAAACACCCAAGAGCAAAGTCAACAAATATAAGTTAGAAAGACATTTTTTTAAACGTTCAATTTCTGAAGTTTATTACCACCTTTACCTCTTTTGTCTCTTCTGGGTCTGAATGATCCACAGTTATATAAAGATCATTTTGTAGATATTTCAGAGCACTAAGGGGATCCATTTGGGCCTTCTCTTCAAACCTAGAAAATGTAGACAAGAATAATAATTGTCTAGAGTTATGAAAAAACATCAGAAATGTCTTTTAAACCCAGAGTGGAATACTCTGTATCTGAGAAGATATTGTGGATATCTAAAAAACCTGTGTTTAACAATCCAGAAGTAAGAATACTGACACATATATAAATAGTGTACATGTGGAGTCCCTGGAGATGTAATGGTAATGTCAGGCTGTGGTGCTAGAGACTGGATAAGAGCATTTCCGACCCTCCTCTTAAAACTATAAGCTAAGATTAAATCAACTACAAAACATAGTGAATATGTCAAATATTTTATATAACAGAAGTGCAAAATAGCCAAATATGTTTCATAAAAAAACAAGTAGAGATAAAATAAAAATACTTTCCTAGATTTGTGTCATATACTTTCCACTGGAGGTGTTTAACAGATACTTCAGAAAGTGAAATGAGTATAGTTTCTTTTAATGAGTATCATTAACACTGATTAGATATTTTTAATGAGACTATTTCCATGTCTCAGTCAGTAATAACAATAACAACTGTAGCAATCATTTACCAATCGCTTGTTTTGTGCTAGACACTGTATCAAGTATCTTACATATATCATTTCATTTATCCTCCCATAACTCTATGATGACAAGATTATCATCATTTAAAAAAAAAAAAAAGATGAGGAACTGAGCCTAGTAAATGAACTTGACCAAGCTAAGACCTAGTAAGTGGCAGAAGTAGAATTAAATACGAGTCTCTCTGATTCCAAAGCTGAAAGGAAACCATGAATTTTCTTAAATTAAAAAAGTCTGCTTGGGACTATATATCTATTTAAATAATGATAATTCCTTTTGTAACAGCATAATTATATATGTATTTATTTCTAATAAACTGGTATGCTTTTCAAAATATTATACAGAAAGAATAGAAGACATTTAATTTCATTTGGGAAAGGAAAATAGTGAAGAGCCTTTCACAACTGTGTTCAGCTGATGGCATCAATAATTTCCTGTCTTTAGAGCTAATCTCAGTGATAGGGTACCTGGAGGGGCAAAGACTGGCAAAATATTACAGTTTTCTTGTACCAGACAGTACCCTGATTGTCAGCCAGCCTTACAACCCTCAGATGAGAGTCTTAGGTCCATGTTACTCTACCATCTTGTCCACAATGAATTAGACCAGAGTTTTGGCACCTGAGCCAAAAGCAATCGTCTTGAGCTTGATGAGCAATTTATAAAGTGGCCTGGCAGAATTCTTTCCAATAGGGATACTCTCTCTAGGGAACTCTCTCTAAGAAGATACTATCTTAGAGAATCTGAATGTGAGAGACACAAGGACACAAAAAACATACAAAACACAGAAGGCAATAAGCGGAAGATATGAGATGACAGATTTCCTTCTCTTCCTATCCTTCTCTCCCTTCCTTCCTACTACCTAGCTACCTAGCCACCTACCGAAGCCGTAAGGGAAAGCAGAGTCAGGAAGTAGAACAGGAAAAGCAGACAGAAAGAAGCAGAAAGAGAGAGGCTCAGTTACAAGGAAAGCTACTTCAGTAGCTCCTAGCTATCAGAATTGTCTCAGTATCCTGAACAATTCTCCACCAGGCCTCACTGTTCAAGTGCTGAGGAAGCACCTTAATTCTCTGGATATTCTCTTAATAAATTCTTTTTCAGTGAGATATCCTAAGTATGTCTTTATCCTTGTAACCTGACAACTTAACCAACACACACTTACTGTACTATTAAATAAATCCAGCAAAGGGATCCATTTTCCTGGAAAGCGTGTTCTCTCTTTTCTTTTTTAAGCTTTTTTGTTAGCCCGCAAAAACTTATTACTGGACTTGTGTCTGCAGTCTAGAATTATATTTCAGCCAACAATTCTGCCCTCTACATAAAGGAACAAGGAACTAATCGTATTAAAATTTTTTTCTTTTGCCCCTTTCCACCCCCAAATCATCAATATATTTGGAAACTTGAATACTATAGGAAAAAACAGTGGCACTTTATTTTCTGTATTATGTGGCACCATTAAGAACAAAGACACTTTCTTGGCATTCAATATACTTCTCTCCCTCCAAATTTATATTTTAACTAAAATTTATACTTTAAAATTTATATTTTAACTAAATAGTAGCAAATTTCAAAGTTCGATTATTTGCCCAATCACAGAAACTTGCTGCCTTTCAACTTCAGTCACTTTATTTCATGAATCATTCTCACACTCACAAGATTTGCTAGAGTCTTTCATAATGTAATTAAAAATTTAAATAATTTGTTACTGATTATTTTTTTCCTTATCCACTTTCATTCTTCACTTTGTGCCTTTACTAGCACAAGTCACTAATGATGTTTTGTACTTGAAACTTAAAACATGCCGTAATATATATTTCAGATTCCTATAAATTGTCATTTCACCTGTCCACTGATAGATTTTTAAAGGAGAAAAATGACTGCCAAAGATAAAAAATAGTAATACTTCTTAGGATGGGTTGGTTGGTTGGGAAAATGAATAATTCTACTTACTTCCAGAAGGAATGAAAATTAACTTTCTGGAGGGCAACGTATAATTCATCAATTCTATCGTTATCCTACAGAAATTTTGGATAGGGGTGCATATGGAAGTATATAATAACATTAACTACAGTGTTATTTATAATTGCAAATAAGTTGGAAATAATCTAAATAGTAAACAAAAGGAGACTAGTTAAGTAAATTACACAGAGTAGAACACTATGTAGCCATTATAATTATGATTTGTATTTTTATTTTTTAACATGGTAATAAGATGTTTATAATACATCACTCATTAAAAGACATAAGATTCAAAGCAAGATGATCCTTATTTTTTAAACAAACAAAAATTCTGTTTGTGCACATGCAATTCAAGGGATACACACCAAAATACTATTTCTGAATGGTGGGATGAGGGATGTTTCAATTCTTTGTGGTGGGGAGAGAGGACTTTTTTTTTTTCCTTTACTAACCATGGATTACTTTTCTAATTAAAAGCCAGAGGAAAGTGTTTATAAGTAAGTTCGAATTCTTTACATACAGCACTAGACAACCTTCTTTAATCTCTAGTGGGCTTTTGGTCAGGAAATTTTTTTTAAAAGCTCAACTCAACATTCTAACTATAGTTGTTGTATCTGAAGTAGGAAAAAAAAAACCATTATGATTTCCCCAAATTTGTCTTATTGTCTTAACCTTTTAAAACAAAGTTTAAAGTTTTTTTAAACTTTTGAAAACAAACTTTAACATTAAGTACCAAGGAATATTATTTTAGCAACGTAAACATTAGCTGAAGGTACCTCAAGCTTAAATCTTGTTAATAAGACAAAATTTATCTCTTGCCATCCAGCCAACGTGACGATTCAGACCTTTTCTCCTATAGATTCTATAGGAAATACTCTTAATTATTCATAGTAATAACAAAGTAACAGAAGCAACTAGCTTTTGTTATCAATTTATCTCTCAAGCACAACTTGTGAAAGCAGAGAGAGAAATAATAAGCAAACATGATATGATAAAGGAACACAAATCTAACTTACACCTACACAGATTTTTATTTATTTATATTGTATATAAAATAGAATATGTAATTATATACTAAACATATAAACACACATGTGTGCATGTCTGTGTATATACAGATGTGTACAGGGTGGTGGTGGTGGTGAAGTGGTAACTCTGGAGTCAGGATACGCAGCATCAAATCCCGGCTCTGTCACTTACGGCTGAACGACCTTAGATCAGTTATACAACCCACTTAAAAATGCTTCCATTTCTTCTTTTATAAAAGAGTAATAATAACAGTACCTACTCCACTGTCTTATTGTGAGAATAATATGCAGGATCTAGCACACAAAATTGCTCATAAATGGTACCTATTATCATCATTAAAAGATAAACTTCTCTCCCTCCAAATTGTAAATTTTTATTACGATCTAACACTACCAGTAACCAAAGGGATAGATGTATTTTTCTACATTTTTCAGCTTATCACCTGCTAAGGCTAAAAAGCAAACATGACCGAGGAGATATATGAAAATGTTTGATTACGTGATTTTGCAATTAACTGGCAAAAGTAATGATGTAAAGCTATAATCATATTTGAAGTTGCATTCTGAAATATCAAATTATAAAGAGATTATTTACCCAACTATATCATCACATTCACTGTTAAGAGAGTTATCAATAGGTCAGTCACATGCCAATAATCTAGAACTGATATAATCTGTAGTGGTTAGGCCTTGAGTTACTTGAAGGTAGGTTCATCACGTTCACAGAAACTTTTTCCATTAACAGCTGCAAAATATCCTTGCTCTATCTTTAATAATTTTTAGCATCAAGATCTATCTTCACTTTGTACCGTCCTTTGAAAGAAGAAAGCAAAAATAAGGAGAACAGGGCATTTACAAAAGTCATGATCTTCACAGTACTTACAGTGTCATGTCACTAAATTTCCAAAGACAAAGTCACATCTCTAAAGCTTAGGTAATACCAACAATAGCTGATAATGCTAAATAAATGTTTTCAGTGATTTATTTTTATACCTGTGTTTTCTTATGAGGTACTTGCAATGCCTCAGTAAGTAATCTTTTGAAGGCCTACACAATTTCAGTGACCAGAAGTCAT
The DNA here is from genome assembly GCF_028564815.1 of Eubalaena glacialis. Lineage (NCBI taxonomy): Eukaryota > Metazoa > Chordata > Mammalia > Artiodactyla > Balaenidae > Eubalaena > Eubalaena glacialis. The sequence goes on along the minus strand of NC_083723.1, from coordinate 107,464,340 downwards.
CTAATCTCATCTTTGGGGAGCAAGATTTTCCTGGATTCCCACCAAATAAATAATGAACCTGTAATAAATAAAACAAACCAGATTTTTAAAAAATGCATGCATACTCAAGAAACTACGAAAGTCAAAGTAAAATTTCTTCATTTTGGTAGTAGTGTGTAACAAGTAACTTCTTTAGCTTTACTAAAGACTAAAACATTATTACATGTCTACTAAAGGCTGCTTCTGCTTTTTCTCAAGTTTCCATTTTACTTTAAAGTACTGTGACTACTTCCTTAAATTACATTTTCTATTAAAATAAGTTGTATCACCACAGTTACACTGACAATGGAAGACATAAAACAAAAGCAATGATAGTAAGAAGCTATTCCAAGGTACTGAGTCTGCTTAGGGCAACAAATAATGGGGATTATCAAGTTAATCAAGTGTTGATCATAATAAAAAATGATATCTTTTAAAAAACTGACACACAAGTTGAATCACTGAAGGTCAACAGTAACTAGAAACTTTAAAAATTTTAGCATCTTACTTTTGCTTTAGCCTTAATGCTGAATATTTTTAAATGGCATATATGATTTGTGAAATAACTTTTAAAATATTTTTCTATTATTCAGTTAATATCAAGTAAGAAATGTAAAAGGAATACTATAATGATTTCACTATTATAATTACAGCTTTAGTAATATTCTGTACTCCAAGTGTTAAAGCAGTTCTTGAAATTTTGAAAACATTTATAACCAGTAGTGTTACACAACAAAAATATTTATTTCGTCCTATAGATGGAAATTCACTTATCCTTTAATTTGGGAGACTCTCAGAGAAAGGGCTTTTATTTACTCCCATGGTATCTTTTACCTAAAGTTCTCAAATGACAGAGGATTTAAATAATCATCTATGGCCTAAACAGAAAGAATACAGGTTCTGTCAGTAATTTACTATGTAATCTGAGCCCAATCACTATACAACATGTAAAATTTAAGGGAGAAATAGCTTAAGAAACCACTCTGAACACTTAGGGACACTAAAACTTCAGAATTCAGGACTGTTTTCATAGGCTGATGGAACAGATTATGTCAATGATAGATAGGAAAAATAAAGATAAAAAGACTTCTTACACAATGGGAAAATCTAAAATCAGGAAGTTATATATACCTTTTCATATCATGGAAAAAAGTATACAAGTGCTGAAAACTGTACATCTTCTACTTGAATATTCATATTGTATTGACAGAAACAGTAGGCCATGCTACGTATCAGATCTATGCAGCTAAGAAGCAGCAACCACTGACCATTTTCACAAGAAGAAAAGTGTCAGGAACTGTGGACTATGCAAAAATGTTTATTCTCTTAAGGAATTTTAGGGACAAGTGGTATCAAATGTCTGCTACGTATTCTAGTAAATGTCAGTAATTTTTATTCAAATCTACTTAAAAATAATCAGAAACATATATTTTGAGATTCTTTCCAATTGTACATCACAGAAAGTTTACAGGTCAATGTAGTTAGTATACCTTGTGTAACTCATCGTATACAAGCTGATGGGCAAATCTTGGACATGGTTCTTCCTCCTGAAGACTTTTACTTGGATTATCCTTTGCAGCTTGATCATTCTTATAGACGCAAGACCTGAAAGACATTGCTTTTTAGGCATTCTATCTTAGAAAATTAGCAGCAAACATAATGTTAATACAATTGTAGCAAGCAAATTAACGCAATGTCTAATTACCAACAAAAAATTATAAATTTGTTCACATCAAATCTTAAAGTTCTGGTCACCCTCATAAAATAATCTGAATTTTTAATGTCCATCAAAAATCTCACTTAAGAACAACCTACTTCGTGTTATGAAACAGGTTCAGCATATATGAAGGCTTAAATCAACGGCTGAAAGAGATGATATCACATTTATCTATTCACAATAAAAAAGCTCACAACAGACTTCTTTCATTCTTACTGTAAATAAATGTCTTATTTAGAAAATAATAAATTCCTTAGCTGCTGAGCACCACCCTCCATTACTGAATGGAGGAAGTTCTCTGAAGTTCCTCTGTTTTGGAGAATATTCACTTATGTAGTAATCACAGAACATTAGAGCTGGATCCTCTAGGTCAGTGTTTTTCAAAGCAAAATGTGCAGCAGTTCTGTGAGATGCTCTGTGACAAAAGGGTCCTAGTTTGAAAATGCTAAATAATAATGCTCCCCACCTTGCTCTAGTCAAACTGCTTCATTTTATTAAAAACTAAGAAAAGACCTGGGAACATTAAAAATACATTGTTCTCAAGTTTACACATCTACTTGGTAGCAAAAGCTAGAATAAAATACAATTCTCTTGACTCTCAGACCAAGAAACATCTACTAATTGAAATAATTCAGCGGTAAAATCCATTTGCTGAACATCGCTGTATACACAGGCACCAGTACTGACTTTTCCACTCCCCAATATTGATATTAAAATGTATGACATCACAAATTAACATAAGCCTTCCATCTCTCTCTTCTTTTGAATAAACCAACAACCTCAAATAAATGTTACACTGTGATTGCAGCACAGACAAGAGCTACTTACCAACTATTCCTTACAATGTCATAAATCCAGAATGAATTTCTGACATTCTCTTCCCTCTTTTCCTTGTCTTTGCTGAGTCCAGATAAGACATGTATTTCATTCAGTTCTGGATCAATGGTTGCTCTCTGTGTGAATCCTGTCATTGGAACTATAAATTGAAAGAGAAAATAAGATGACAGTATTAACATTAGTTAACAGATTAGTACTACTCTATAAAAGATTACTACATCCTTACCCTGCTCTACTTGTGTCCACAGCACTTACCTTCTAACAGACTACATAACTTTTATATTAAACAATAATCAATTGTTTATTGCCTTCTCCCCACTCGAACATAAGCTCTATAAGGGCAAAGGTTGTTTGGTTCACTGTTTTGTTTCCAGTGCCTAAAACAATTGCCTGGCATATAACAGTTACCCGACTATTTGCTGAAATAAATGAATGCTAACTACCAGAATGGAGTTAGAAGGAGGGAAGAGATAGAAAGAGGTATGCAATGTAATCAATTTTATTGAGGAAAAGGGCAATGCTTTATTTAACTGATTTATTATCTGGGTCAGCTCTAATTTAATAGCAGAGACAAAATATTCAAATCTCGACTGAGAAAAACAAAAATTTGATACACAGGTTTGTTCAATAAGGTCAAAGTCATCTAAAATACCTGTTCAAGACCTACAATGAAATGACATAATTTCCAAGAAAAACAAAATAAAATAAAATATTTGGGGCTAAAATATGCCATTTTGTTTTCCTGAGTGGCTCGAATTCCCCAGAGTTAATTTTCTGAGAAAATATTTTATTTCCTGAGAAATCCATTAAATGAGTGATGGTCATTCGGCATTATCCAGTAATTTGTAAAACACTGATATAGCAAATGCAAATTTTCTCACTATTATTACTTGGAAGTATTAGTTGAAATATAATTTTATGATTCACAACATACTTGCCACAGATCTAAAAACAATGCCACCGTTTCAACACTACATTTCTTTTATACACAATTATCATATGCTGAAAAAGCTAAACAAACATCAGATTGAAGTAAAACATTTCAATCAATCCAGAATACTATGGGAGGAGATGCTAACCACATTGATATTTATTCATCTTTAACTACTTTAGCAGGGCCAAATGATGCAATATGTATTTTTTCCTAGTTTAATTCATGGGTCCTTTTACATTCATATTCAATAAATTTGTTTCGAACATTTTAGAGACTATTCAAATGCATCTCACAGTAAATATATTAAAAAATTATACACACATATATAACACAATACATAATTTCTATGCATCCATACACAAATACATTTATCTTTATACACACACATCAACCTAATCTTAACAATAACCTCAACCCTCACAATACATAGTCTTTAGTGGTTATGTAAAACCTGGTATTTTCTAATTAAGCCTTGGTAAACTTTCAAAAGTGCCCAGGTTCTGACCTCTGTTCCTCAGATAACCTTGGAAGAAAGATAAAACAGTAAAGAAATGAAATCATTTTCATTAGTGGTAGAAGTAGAGGACATAACTGCCTAAATTTATTGCACTTAAATTTCTTCATCCCGTGTAGAATTCTATAACATGGGTTGACAAACTATGGATTGATCTGACCTGCCTAGGGTCAAATCAGGCCTCAGTCATTCATTTACATTTTGTCTGCAGCTGATTTCATCCCACAATAGCAAGGCTGAGTAGTTGCAACGGCAATATTATATCTGGCTCTTCGTAGAAAAAATTTGCTAACCCCTATTCTATAACCTTTTAAAATGCAAATATCAGAGATGTATGACTTATTATAAATGAATGCAACAAACTGCTTACCTAAAATAAGGACCCACTTAAATACCTTAAATAAGGAAACAGAAATTTCAGAGTGGAATGGAAATCAGTGCAGAGGGAAAGAGATTCTGAATTCTATAAAACGGGGCTGGGTCACCGAGAAGAGAATAAAAGAGTACTGGGCTAGGGGAGGCATGTAAGAATGTTACATGCTTTCTCTTCCATACTGCCACATTTTACCTAGAAGCAGCTTTGTAGCAGAAGAGACAAATGACAAGTGTTGCTTCTCAAAAATGAAAGCAGTGGGCAGGTTTACAATACTCAGGGAGGTAAGACTACCATGTTTATAACATCTGTACTATAAGAATTATAAAAAATTACTTTGATTATAAAGCGGATTAGAAAGTATACACTTCCCATTTCTTTGATCTTTCATATACAATATGCCTTTTACTCTGCGTAATGTTGACTTTTGCCTCAAAGTTATACATTTAAATCTTTTATTGGCTTTTCAAACAGCTTTACAGAATATCATTCACATACCATATAATTCACCTATTTAAAGCATACGGCTTGGGGTTTTTTTAGTATATCCACTACAAAACCATCATCACAATCTAATTTTAGAATATTTTCATTACTCCAAAAAGAAACCCTGTACCCATTAGCAGTCATTCCCCATCCCCTTTCACATCTCCCCACAGGGTCACTACATCATTTGACATGTCTATCAACAATCAGTGTGCAGCATAGACAGGCAAAGTGAGAGGCTCGTGAGATACAAAGATCAATTAGGAGGCTGTTAACAGTGCAATGGTGTGGACTGGACGAAGGCAGTAAGGAAATATTAATAAAGAAGCACGATTTCTATCAGCAAAAAAAGGGAGGAGATGTTATGTCAAAAGTACAAAAATCTCTGGACTGGCTTAACAGAGACCAAGCTTGGAGCAGAAACTTGTGAAAAATAAGAGTAAAAATGTTTCACTGAAACTTTTTCGAGGTATCCAAATATTTTACTCTAAGAATATTCAAATGTAAAAATCTCTCAAGGACAGAATTTCTATTACTCCTTAAGTTTACATACCCTTACAAATATAATTTTTATTGCATACTAATGACAAGGAAAAATGTTTATATATATGTGTGTACGTGAATTGAAGAAACATAAAAGAACATACACCAAAAGATAAATAATAGTTATTGGAGAGGGGGAAGTTAGGACATTTTAACTTTCTATTACAGAATATGAAAAGTTTCAATATATATTGCTTTTATAGTTATAAGAAAAGAAGAAAAATCTAAACCAAAACACAGAAAAAAAAAATACATCTGGGTATAAATACTGGGGACTATTAGTAATAAGTGAAAAGTTCTCACACATCCTCCCAAATTTCTCATGAACAAAATTTTACATTAATATTTGGAATGCTGTTATTTAGATGGAAAGGGAATTCATAAAATTGTCAAAAGACAGTTTTACTGACACTAAAAACACCAATGTTTTTAAATCATTTAGTTGCAAAACTAAAACTAGGTATTAAAAAGTATTTTTGATTTTTTTATCTAAAATATAAAAATGAAAACTTACATCTGAGGAGTTCCTAAAGATCAGGCGGTTAATTCAAACTTACACTGAATGTATCCATGTTAATGGCTTTTTGCGTAAATTTTACAAATCGTACTTAAGTTTAATTCCTATTTCCACTCCATTCCACATACAGTAACAATTCAAAAAACATTTCAATAAAAAAACCAATAAAAATAATTTTTTCCTATGATTTGAAAAGATACATGCACCCCAATGTTCACAGCAGCACTATTTACAATAGTGAAGACATGGAAGCAACCCAAATGTCCATCAACAGACGGAAGGATAAAGAAGACATGGTGTGTGTGTGTGTGTGTGTATAAAATGGAATACTACTCAGCCATAAAAACGAATGAAATAATGTCATTTACAGCAACATGGATGGACCTAGAGATTACCACTAAGTGAAGTCAGAAAGAGGAAGACAAATATCATACATCATCGCTTATACGTGGAATCTAAAATATGATACAAATGAACTTATTTACAGAACAGAAATGGACTCACAGACATAGAAAACAAACTTATGGTTACCAAAGGAGAAGGCGGGTGTGGATAAATTAGGCGCTTGGGATTTGCAGATACAAACTACTATATACAAAATAAACAACAAGGTCCTACTGTATGGCACAGGAAACTATATTCAGTATCTTATAATAATCTATAATGGAAAAGAATATAATGGAATCACTTTGCTGTACCAGAAACTAACACAACATTGTAAATCAACAATACTTCAATAAAAAAATAATAAAGTTTTTCATATCTACCTTCAAAAGCAGTCTGGATTTCTCCAAGAAACTATTAAAAATGTCCATTTTCTGTCATACTCTAAATCTAATTTATCTCCTTTGTAAACAGAAGGGAAAAAAACCCCATTTTTCATTTTAAATGAAGATTTTATGCACTTATTAAAGAAAATTAAAATGTAAAAAATTACATGTACACATGCATCAAAGAATTACGGTCTAGCCCTAGTAAGCATTTTAGACTTGAATTTTTACTACTGACAGAAGCTGCTTATGAAATCTAAAGGTTGGGGCTTTTGGTTTTAGACAGAAAACTAAACATTAACTACATTATCCCTCTTTCCCATCATCCCGCTTGAATTGGCAGGAACAATATTCTAGCAAAAAGAAAAACAAAAAAACAGGTCTAGAGAAGAAGAAAGTATGTCAAGAAAGTATCAATAGATAAGAAATTTTGAGGAATCTTGAGAAATAGAAGTTGGGGTTATACGACAGGAAATCACAGCCAAGGAAAGAGAGCCCAACTCACCAGAGACAAAAGATGGAAAATTTCAGAGTAAGTCATCAAATACAAAAAGCAGGAGTAGACCTTGAGAAGCACTCCTGTGGGAGAGCTTCTAATAAGGACACAGGGGTCTATTCTCAGTTTACGCATCCTATAAAAAAGCCTGCATGTACCATGCATTTATACAAAACCCTCAGTCAGTGATTTAAGGGAGAAGGCTACTGGGAAAAAAAGACATACAATGCACAGGAAACCATTATCAACTACCTTTCTTAACTGATACAGTCCTTTATTCATAAATTTTAATGTTTAGACAGGAATCACATGACAATATGAGAAAAAAATCAGCAATGTAAGGAGAGGGACCTAGATGAACAAACAGAACAACAGGAAAAGATAAATCACAGAAAAGAACAGAACTTAGAAGAAAAAATGCAAACTCATTATCCTTGTAGAGAGTGAAGAGAACATTACATGTGTAAAACAAAAATAAGCTTCCTTAAAAAGAAGCAGAGGATGAAAAGATATTAAAAAGTAAAACTATGACAAAAAAATGAAATAACAGAATGAAAATAAAATGTGCATAGTTAAAAACAAAGTCAGTCATCTCAAGATAAAATTGATAAATTACCAGAATATAAAGCATAAAGATATAGAAATTATGACAGAAATGTTAAGAGATAGAGGATAAAGCCATTGAAGTAAAAACTTTGTCTGAAAAGAGCACCAGAAGGAGAAATGAAATAATGTAGAAGAAGGAAATAAAATTTTCCTGAATGGAAGAAAAAAAGTGGGTGTCCTGTTTGAAAGAGCTTGGGGCACTAAGCACATTTTATTAAAAAAAAAAAGCGGGCTTCCCTGGTGGTGCAGTGGTTGAGAATCTGCCTGCCAATGCAGGGGACACAGGTTTGAGCCCTGGTCTGGGAAGATCCCACATGCCGCGGAGCAACTAGGCCCGTGAGCCACAACTACTGAGCCTGCGCGTCTGGAGCCTGTGCCCCGCAACGAGAGGCTGAGACAGTGAAAGGCCCGCGCACCGCAATGAAGAGTGGCCCCCGCTTGCCGCAACTAGAGAAAGCCCTCGCACAGAAACGAAGACCCAACGCAGCCAAAAATAAATAAATAATAAATAAATTAAAAAAACAAAAACAAAAAAAACTAGCTTGGCTATTAAAAAAAATACTTTATACACATATCTCCTAGTGAAACTTCAAAAATTCAGGAATTAAAAAAAAATTCTAAAAGCTTCTAGAGAGGGGAAAAGTAGGTTATTATATACAGAGGAATAAGTATCAAACTAACATTAGACCTTTTATCAGTAACAAAGAATGCTAGAATACAAAATGGAGTAATAACTAAAATTCCTTGGAATATAAAAAGATATGGAACTAAAAATCTATTTCCTGTTAAACTAGCAACCCCAACAGTGAGGGCAACATAAAAGAACTTTTGGATCAGCAGAAATATTAAAGTTCATATCAATGACTGCATCTGAAAAGATTCTTTCAGGAGCTATTCCACCAAAACAAAAATGAATCCAAGGTAAAGAATGACATGGGATATAAGAAACACTGGCAGTGATGTATGACACAGGAAAAGAAAAGGAAGCTTGAAAGAAAATAAAGACCCATTAGGTCTTAAGTCTTGTATAAGACATTTTGGAATGAAAAAGTTTTAATATTACAGAACATGTTCTTCCCTGTAAGTCCAATCACAACACCTGAATTTATACGGTGCCCCATTCCCCTCCCCCATCACATTTTCACTGCTTAGAACTGTCTTCAGTCAACAATAAATTTCCTCAAGATAATTTGATCACCACCTCTCACTTCTAGATTTCTCATGAATCTTGCTTTCAAATGGGTTTCCATATGTAAAGCTTCGAGGCAAAAATACCTGATAATATTTTATTTTATCCTCGTATGAAAGTTAGGAGGATATAAATTGCTTGGTTCAAAGACATTTTCCTTGAGTATTTTTAAAGTTTACTATTTTCTTCCATTCACTATTGCTGTTGAGCTGATACCTAGCTCTCTATCTTCTTGTTCCCTGCAGGTGATCTGCTCTTTCTCTCTGAAATCTTTCAGAATTTCCTTTATGCCTTTAATATTCTTTTTTTTTTTTTTTTTAATTTTTTTTAAATTTATTTATTTATTTTTGGCTGTGTTGGGTCTTCGTTTCTGTGCGAGGGCTTTTCTCTAGTTGTGGCAAGCGGGGGCCACTCTTCATCGCGGTGCACGGGCCTCTCACTACCGCGGCCTCTCTTGTTGCGGAGCACAGGCTCCAGACGCGCAGGCTCAGAAACTGTGGATCACGGGCCCAGCTGCTCCGCGGCATGTGGGATCTTCCCGGACCAGGGCTCGAACCCGTGTCCCCTGCATTGGCAGGCAGATTCTCAACCACTGCGCCACCAGGGAAGCCCTCTTTAATATTCTTAATTTTACTTTAATAAATATGCCTAGGTATGTGTTCCCCCTTATTTTTCCCATTTAGCATACTATAAGCCCTTTCACCAATCTGAAGCCTTTCACCTTTTCTGAATTCTAGGAAATTTACCTCTTATTTCATCAATTATTTCAACTTCTTAAATTTTCATTTTTGTCTTCTCCTGGAATTGCTGTTAAGATGTTGGTACTTGTACAACTCTTATCCATATCCTTTGTTTTTCTTTTTTTTTTACATATACAAGTATCTATTCTCTTTCAAATTCTTTTCCCATTTAGGTTATTACAGAATATTGAGTAGAGTTCCCTGTGCTAAACAGTAGGTCCTTGTTGGTTATCTATTTTAAATATAGCAGTGTGTACATGTCAATCCTAAACTCCCAATCTATCCCTCCCCACCACCCGTCCCCCCTGGTAACCGTAAGTTCGTTCTCTAAGTCTGTGAGTCTGTTTCTGTTTTGTAAATAAGTTCATTTGCATCATTTTTTTAGATTCCGCACATAAGCAACATCATATATTTGTCTTTCTCTGTCTGACTTACTTCACTTAGTACGATAATCTCCAGGTCCATCCATGTTGCTACAAATGGCATTATTTCATTCTTTTCAATGGCTGAGTAACATTTCATTGTATACATGTACCACATCTTCTTTATCCATTCATCTGTCGATGGACATTTAGGTTGTTAGACATTCCACGTCTTGGCTATTGTAAACAGTGCTGCAATGAACACTGGGGTGTTGCTCTATTTTCCATCTCTTCATCTTTTTTTTTTTCTTTCCTGTTTCTTCCTGGAAGAGTGCTCATTCTAGTCTTTCAACTGATTCCACTAATTCATTTATATCTATTCTATTTATAATATTTGTTGCATTCCTCATTTCAAACATATTTTTCATTTCTAATATTTCCATTTGGTTTTTATGATTTTTAGATCTTATTTCATATTACTAATATGTTCCCTTATATATTTAACTATACTGATCATGGTTGTTTTAAATTCTTGGTTCATCTACTGTAATAATGCTGCTTTAGATCATGTATGTTGTCAGTTTATTGATTTCTTTTGAGATGTAGTCCTCAAATGTTTAGTTATATTGGTCTGTGAGGTAATGTTTTTCAGGTATCAGCAAGTCCTTCTATTGAGATATGTATTAGGGGACACCAAAGGCCAGGCCTTAACTACCATCAGCACCAATGAGTTTAAGAAAACTGGAGGGGAAGAGTCATCAGGCAGATAGCGAAGCCTAGAACAGAGAACCGGTTTATCACTTCCATTTACTACCACACTCTATGCAAGGGTTTCCTAGCTTTAAACCCTTTGGAGGAAGTAGAAGGTAGTCTCCCTGGACTTGAAGGGAGAGGAGAGGAAGAAATGAATTACTGAGAGTAGATGGTCAGTCCACATCTGTTTTCATCAATCCTTAACTCCACTAGAGTTTCTGCACTGCCATAATGTTGTTCTTTGGATTCTGGCGTAAGTGGTATGGGCTACTATTGCTAGTTTCTACAGTGAAGGAGCAAGAATTAACTCAAGGTATTTTAGTGGAGAGACAGCCTGTATCTCAAACAGTTCCTGGAGGCAGCTGCCTCTCATTTTTTCAGGATTGATTTTGGGGAAGGGAATCAGTAGCCTGTGTCAGTTTGCCACTTTGCCAGAAATACTTTTCACTTCATAGCATTTTATACTGTTTGAATTCTGCTTTATTAATTATGCACATTGCACTACATTTGTAATAATTTTATAAAATAAAAACTGGTTGAACAAAAATGGCATTATCAAAAACTAAAAAGACCTAAAGGTCAAAACCAAGAAAGAAACTTTCATTCCAACATGTCATAATGATGAATACAGTTTTCTGTATTAATTCTCTTCCCAATAAGAAAACAAGCCTATCTTTTCAATTTAATAGTTTCTAATGGGCAGTATCCACAGGAGGGGGAAAGGATAGAAGATTTGCAACATAGAATATTTTAAAACATTCCAGATTCAACTGCCAAAAAGCTTGACTGAATGCCAAGAATCTTAACCAGTCTTTATAAACTGACTCACCAAGAAAAATTAAGCAAACAGATCAGTAAACAAGATCATATGTTAATCAGGAACACATTTTGAAAGGACAAAATGTCTGAGAAAATAGAGAATAAGAATTGTACAACAAACAACTATCACTGCCAACCTGTTATTTTTATAGTTTTTCCAGGAAATTACAATGATAATCGTTCAACTCTCCTATTTTTTCTTTAGCATCTTTAAAACTTGAAATAGGACAGGTAAAAGGGAAATTAAGTAAAATATTTTATCTGACAGTCTGAATCACATTTTTTTCCCCCTCCTTTTTTGATTTACCTAATAGGAGGAGATTACAAGAATTTGTAACATAAGGAAACCCTATTGGGAGGATAAAAATGTAACAGAAATATATATATATATATATATATATATATTTTAAATAAATTTATTTATTCATTCATTTATTTATGGCTGCGTTGGGTCTTTGTTGCTGCATGCAGGCTTTCTCTAGTTGTGGCAAGTGGGGGCTACTCTTTGTTGCAGTGCATGGGCTTCTCATTGTGGTGGCTTCTCTTGATGCGGAGCATGGGCCCTAGGCACGTGGGCTTCAGTAGTTGTGACATGCGGGCTCAGTAGTTGTGGCTCACGGGCTCTAGAGCGCAGGCTCAGTAGCTGTGGCTCACAGGCTTAGTTGCTCTGCGGCATGTGGATCTTCCCGGACCAGGGCTCGAACCCGTGTCCCCTGCAGTGGCAGGCGGTTTCTTAACCACTGCGCCACCAGGGAAGCCCAAGAGAAATATTTTTGAAGGCATTTCAATTCCTGAGGAAGATACCTTTTTGCATTAATTCATGAACTAATCTGAACTCTATTTCTGCTTCATGATCCAGTGGACATACATATTCATTATTATGACTAATTAAGATAGAGGAAAAAATAATTTTTAGAACTGCCACAGAAATATGAAATTTAATAAAAACAGATTTCCACAAATTCTCTATTTGTTAGGATATTTTCAGCTTCAAGTAACGGAAAACCTGAATAATGGTAGATTAATTAGCAAATAAAACAAATTTTTGCAAGTAGACAGTTCCAGCATGGTTTCAGCAATTCAACCAAATAACAGTGATAGGTGAACAGCCCTACAATTCTCTTGGCCTTCCACTCATTTCTGAAAGTTGCCAGTACCAGCTCTAAGCATCACATTGTTTTGTAGAGTATTCAAACCAGGGAGGGAAAGGACTCTTTCAGCATCTATTTTCTTAGGGAAGATATTTTCCTCAAATGTCCTCTAGGATACTTTCCTTATGTCTCATTGGCCAGAACTATGTCACATGGGAGGCAGGGAAAGTGAAATAATCTGGCAAAGGATAACAATAACTGTTTTAGACTAATCACTATTCGACCCCTGGGGCTGGGCAACTTGCCAGTAAACAAAATCATGGTTTGGTTAACAAGAAAGAGCTAATGATTATAGGGTAGTAACCGATAGTGTCTGCCACATTCTTATCTTCTAATCTGGGACATTTTAAATGTTGAATGAGATTCTACTCAGCTCTAGCAGTAACTCTAGTTTGGAACTCCTACTATTTATTTTCATTGAAATATAGTTGATCTACAATATTGTGTTAGCTGCAGGTGTACAGCATAGTGATTCTTTTCTTTGCAGATTATATTCCATTATAGGTTATTATAAGATATTGGGTATAATTCCCTGTGTTATACAGTAAATCCCTGTTGTTTATCTAATTTATGTACAGTAGTTTGTATCTGTTAATCCCATATTCCTAATTTGTCCCTCCTCCCCCCTCCCTTTTGGTAACCAGAAGTTTTTTTCTACGTCTGTGAGTCTGTTTCTGTTTTGCATATAGATTCATTTGTATTACTTTGTAGATTCCACATATAAGTGATATCATATAGTATTTGTCTTTTTCTGACATTTCACTAATCATTATATTCTCTAAGTCCATCCATGTTGCTGCAAATGGCAATAATTCATTCTTTTTTATGGCTGAGTAATACACACACACACACACACACACACACACCCCACCCACACCTTCTTAGGCCAATCATATGTTGACAGGCACCTGGGTTGCTTCTATGTCTTGACTATTATAAATAGTGTTGCTATGAACATTGGGGTACATGTATCTTTTCAAATTAAAGTTTTTGTTTTTTCCAGATATATACCCAGGAGTGGGATTGCTGGATCATATGACAGTCCTATTTTTAGTTTTTTAAGGAATCTCCACACTGTTTTACATAGTGGCTGCACCAGTTTACATTTCACCAACAGTGCATGAGGGTTCCCTTTTCTCCACATCCCCTCCAACGTTTGTTATTTGTAGACGTTTTGATGATAGCCATTCTGACAGGTGTGAGGGGATACCTCATTGTGGTTTTGATTTGCATTTCTCTAATAATTAGCAATGCTGAGCATCTTCTCACGTGCCTGTTAGTCATCAGTATGTCTTCTTTGGAAAAATGTCCATTCAGGTCTTCTGCCCATTTTTTGATTGTTTGTTTTCTGATATTGAGTTGTATGAGCTCTTTGTATGCTTTGGATATTAACCTCTTGTTGGTTGCATCATTTGCAAATGTTTTCTCCCATTCCGTAGGTCGTCTTTTTGTTTTGTTGATGGTTTCCTTTGCTGTGCAAAAGCTTTTAAGCTTGATTAGGTCCCATTTGTTTATTTTTGCTTTTATTTCTTTTGCCTTGGGAGACTGATCTAAGAAAATATTGCTACGATTTATGTCAAAGAGTGTTCCACCTATGTTTTCTTCTTGGAGTTTTATGGTGTCATCTTACATTTAGGTCTTCAAACCATTTTGAGTTTATTTTTGTATATGGATGAGTTTGAGTTTATTTTTGTTTATTTTTGTATGAGGCAATGTTCTAATGTCATTGTTTTACATGTAGCTGTCCAACTTTCCCAACACCACTTGTTGAAGAGATTGTTTTTTCTCCATTGTATATTCTTGCCCCTTTTGTTGTAGATTAATTGACCATTAAGTACGTGGGTTTATTTCTGGGCTCCCTATTCTGTTCCATTGATCTATATGTCTGTTTTGTGCCAATACCATGCTCTTTTGATTACTGCAGCTTTGTAGTATAGTCTGAGGTCTGGAAGGGTTATACCCTCCAGCTTTGTCCTTCTTTCTCAGTATTGTTTTTGCAATTCTGGGTCTTCTGTGGTTCCATATAAATTTTAGGATTATTTTAGAACTTCTATTATTTTACCTGAACCTGGGTTTCTACCACTCATTATTTGCTTTTTGTAAAATTCCAACTAGCTTTTGACACTCAGTGATGTAGTACTTACTGATCTATCTCAGTTGCATTAAGCTACAAAGAATTCATCTCACTGAATAGATCAACCACAATTTATTTAACTGGTTACCTATTGGTGGATAATTAAAGTTGTTTCCAGATTCTTTAACTTTTGCAAACAATACCACAATAAGTATCTCTGTACAACTTATTTTTTATGTGTCTGTACAAGTATGTAAGTAGGATAAATTCCTTGAAAAAAATGCTTGGTCAAAGAGTATATGTATTTTGGGCTTCCCTGGTGGTGCAGTGGTTGAGAGTCCGCCTGCCAATGCAGGGGACGCAGGTTCGAGCCCTGGTCTGGGGGGATCCCACATGCGGCAGAGCGACTGGGCCCGTGAGCCACAACTGCTGAGCCTGCGCGTCTGGAGCCTATGCTCCGCAACGGGAGAGGCCGTGATAGTGGGAGGCCCGTGCACCGCGATGAAGAGTGGCCCCCACTTGCCGCAGCTGGGGAGGGCCCTCACACAGAAACGAAGACCCAACACAGCCAAAAATAAATAAATAAATTAATTAAAATTTTAAAAAAGAGTATATGTATTTTATATTTTACTAGATATCAACATTCAATGAGTGATCTTTTAATTTACATTTAAAAATTTTTTAAAACGAATGAAGCTGAGCATCTATATAGAAGTAAGTTTGCCAGCTATTTGAATTATTTTTTTCTTTGAACTACCTAGTTATGTCGTTTTTTGCCATTGTTCTACTAGAAAATTACTTTTTTTTATTGATTTGTAAGAGTCTTTTGTTTATATAGTAGGATATTAACCTTTGTCTCAGTTGCTAGTTTGTCATTTATTATTTGACATTTAAGTATTTTTCCATATATAATCTTTTAATTTGCAAAAAATCAAACTGAATCTCTTTCTTTATAACTTCTGGGTTTTGTGTCATGTTTGGAAAGGTCTCCCAATCCTAAATTATTAAAAACAATTAGACTTATATTTTTATTTCTTAAGTATAAAACTTGAGTCTACCTAGCATTTTTTGTGATAAATAGACATCAATTAGAGTCAGGGTTTTACTTTTTGCTTATTGCCAGGTCTTAAGTGACATTTCAGTGTCATTTATTGCATAATCTATTTTCCTTCTCTGACTGGAAATGCCACTTTACCATATACTAAATTCTCATATGTACTTAGGGATATTTTATATTATCTGTTGTAGTCCATTCCATTAATCTGTACAAAATTGTAGCTTTATAAATATTTGGTAGTATTACATTACCTTTCATTTTCAAAATTGTCTTTAGTGTTCTCAAATGTTTGCTTTTACAGGTGAACTTTAATTCACATTTACTATTGAATAACCTAAATTTTATATTAAAAATGAGATACTTTTATAGGCTTATAACTAGCAAAAACACCCCTGTGAGAGTGAAAGGGGGAAGTTATGGAAAGTTATTATTACCAGTAATGTTGAGAAGAAAAAAAGTACATAATCCAATTTATCAGAATAATGGCACACCTAATATAAAAGATTCTAAATAGAAAGCAATGAAGCCTAGTTACATTAAAAATAAGCACTACCATTTCCTAGCTCAGTAACTAATCTATGTTAATGATAGCAAATCATTAGCTTCAGAGTCTTCTATGTACTGCTGAATTGCCCTTATTTAGTTAATTTGTAGAAGTCTAAAAGGGTCAAAAACATAAGAACTTATCTCTCTCTCTCTGTCTCTCTCACACACACACACACACACACACGCACACACACACAGATTAAGAAAAAGAAAAACAAAAAAACCCCAATGTCAATAAGCATGATAAGCACATTCCCAGGGCTGAAATGAAAATCAGTAAGATTTTGCTTTTAAGGTTTTCATGAAAATATGTTTATAGATAAATCATATCTTGCAGACATAACTAACATAGCCCTCATTTGTTATTTTCACAGCCTGATAACAGCAAAAAGGAATGAAATTTAACTGTCAAAATTCTGGAGCCAGATGAGGCCTTAAGATCAACTGGTCCAATCCCCTCATTTTCAGATGAATAATCAAGTCCAGAGAAGTTATACAACTTTGCCAAAGCTACAGAAGGATGAGTGGCAGACCCAGATGAAGAGAGACCAAATCTTCTGACTCTGAATTCACTATTCTTTCAATTATACCAATCTGCCACTATGCTCAGGACAGAATGGAATAAACAGTGGCAGATGTGGGAAAATACAGTCCACAGGATTTAAGGAACACAACAAGTAAACACATTAACTACTATAGAACAGGGATTAGACTGTAAGAGCTCTGTATCATCACTGCCCAACTTAGCATCTGGCAAATGTTGAAGACACAATATATGTTTGTTACCCTGAATAATACAGATATGAGAAAGTAATCCCAGTATAATAGACTGAGTATAATAGACTGAGTTTCTTTAGCAAACCATAAAGTTCTGGTGGTGTGACAGATCTTCTAAACATAATTTTCAACTAGTATTAAACAGAGCTTACATATGGGGAGTGTGTTAAACCCCTTGTGTTCACATACTTATTGCCAAAAGTTATTCAGAAATAAACCCAAATTTTAGATGTGCTGAATTTTGATGTAATTATGTATGTGTTAGACGCAATACTAATAAATCCCTTCTTTCCAAGCAGCTGTCAATCCACTGATTTAAATTATAGTTTCCTTCTGAGGGGAACATAAAACTGTTACACTCTAGTTAAAAAAATAAGAGTTGAAAAAAAAATAAGAGTTGATGTTTCTTCAGATCTTAAAATGTTAAATCTGAGATAATTCATTTAAGTAATTATAAAGAGCAATCATTTAAGATTTTACAGTATCTGACTCAATAAAAAATTATAACAAGCAGCAGCAATTTTATAATTAGATATACCGTCCCTAATTGGTGGTCTCAGCAGTTCACACAAATTTCTTCTAAGATTGCAAACAATCCAATTTGAAACTCACATAAAAGCAGTTTTAATCAAGTAACCCACATTACTGAACTGCAGATAAACACAGTAATTATGTGTTAAGTCCATTTCAAATTATAGTAATTAACTGTAATAAAACAGGTTTAGAAGAACAGTTAATAAATAGAATGTTTAAATAAGCTACAGAGCATCCATATAATAAAATTGGTATTTTCTAAGAATACTTAATAATGTAGAGGTTTAAATAGTACCGTCTTGTCCTTAAAAGGATTTTGAATGGCTTACAAAATACGTAATAATCTAGTAAGATAAAATTAAAACTTAAACAGACTTTTGAAAATCAGGTAAAAGTAACTCTATGGGAAGACAATACATATACCATAGTTCTGACATGAGGTTTTCTGATTTGTCTAACTTAATCCAGTGAAAAAACTTTTAGATCTAGAGTACTGAAAAGACTGAATGTTCTTTAGAAATCCTGAATAAAGTCTGTGTATTTCAGCTGAGCTTTTTTTTTACAGGTTTTGAAAAGCAGAGTCAAAATTATACTGCTAGATGAATATTCAGAATCGTGCTAACAATTAAGGTTAGAACCATATGCTCTAATTCCTAACTTGGGTTTGAGGAGTTAAACAATTTCAGGAGACAATGATCTATAAGCTAAGATCTGAAAGATGAGCGCAAGTTAGCTACATTTTGGAGGTAGGAGGAAAGAGTGATTCAGGTAGGGGAAAGTGATTCAGGTAGGGAAAAGAGTATGGGCAAAAACCCAAAGGCATGAAAAAATATGCTATCGATAGAGAATTAATATTCAGTGGTCATAAAACAAAGAACTGGTGGCAAGCTGAGGGTGGATACCAAGAATGGGGAACTACCTAAGCTGAGGCATATCATAAAGGAATCTGAGTCAGGCTGAGTTTAGACTTAATCGTGAGGGCAAAGAGGAACAATAAAAAGATTTTAAGCAAGGGAGAAGAAAAATCATCAGGTTTATATTTTTTAAAAGATATTTTCTGGGAATTCCCTGGCGGTCCAGTGGTTAGGACTTGGTGCTTTCATTGCCGGAGGTCTGGGTTTGATCCCTGGTTGGGGAACTAAGATCACATAAGCCTTGCGGCATGATCAAGAAAAAAATTTTTTTTCTTATCTTATTAGTACTAAATCAAAAGGTAAGGTGTCAATCTACTTCTTTTTCCTCCCTATACACAACTGTAAGATCCATGAAGTTATCACAGTTGTAACCCTAGTGCTTAGATTATTATCTGGCACCTAGTAGGTGACCAAAAAGTATCTGTTGAATAAATGTTGAAGTGTATGGTTCTGTACTTAATTGGTAACACAGAACACGTATTCTGCTCAAAGTGTGGAGAATGGGTTGGGGGAGGGATGGGGTACACAGGAAGAAGACGACTAGAAACAGAGGCCAAACAGGTGTTGGCAGTCCAAACTAGTGAAATAGCAATGGGAATAGAGAGAAGATAGGAAGTAAAATTAACATGACTTGATTACTGGATAGATCAACCTGTAGGCAGTATTGACATATACTTGTGAAAACTGACATACCCAACAATGACACCAGCCCAAACTAGAGAGTCAAACCATCTCTACTCCTAGAGTAGCCATAAGTGAGATACTATTTTACTTAAAATATAATTTGGGTCACTTACAGACATGCAAAATAAGGTGAGACATTAAGTAACTTGCCATGGGTTATTTGATCAAGGACAGAGATAGGCTCTGGAGAGCTAGAACAGTGATCCTCAATCCTGGCCACTGTTCAGAAACCCGTGGGGTAGGAGTGGAGGGTGCACAGGAAAGACAGACAGAGAGAGAAAAGGAGGCTTAAGGAAGGGAGCAGAGAAGGGAAAAATGGGAACGAAGAGAGGGAGGAAGAGAGAAGAGTAAAGGAAGGAGGGATGGAAGGGACTTAGGGGAAGGAGAGAGGGAGAGAGAAAAAAATAAGAAAGAAAAATGAAAAGAAAGTAATTTCAGTTTCACTCTAATATGCCAACAGAGCCACTGAGGTTCCACAATTCTAAGTAATAATGGCAACATTTTTAGGCAGGAAAATTTTCCAAGTAGTTCTAACCAGATACTCAATTCTGCCATAAAAATCCTCAGTTAAAGCACTGGTTGTACATATAGGCTTTAGACAATGCAACTTACAGGCATACTGTCAAAATTAACCACTTGGAAAATGTACATTTAGACAAAAGTGATACTTTCAAAATTTTAATCAGATCAAAACCCTAGCATTCATTTGCAGCAACATGGATGGACATTCTAAGTGAAGTAAGTCAGAGAAAGACAAATATCATACGATACCACTTACATGTGGAACCTCATGTAACAGACTCACAGACACAGAAAACAAACTTATGGTTACCAAAGGGGAAGGGGGGTCAGAGGGATAAATTAAGAATTTGGGATTATCAGATACAAACTACTATATATAAAATAGATAAACAACAAGGTCCTACTGTATAGCACAGCATACTTTATTCAATATCTTGTAATAAAGTATAATGGAAAAGAATATGAAAAACAGTATACAGCTATATACACATACATATGTATTGGGTTGGCCAAAAGGTTCGTTCGTTTTTTCCCATATGATGCCTCTAGCAGCAGTTAGTTGTCTTTAACTTCATTTGAAACAATTTTGTTAGACTGTGACAGCTGTCATATCAGCATGCATTTAAAAAAAGACTTATCAAAACTGGTGAATTTCTGTGTAGCCATTTTAATATTGAAGATGGAAGAAAAAAAGCACCATTTTCAGCATATTATTTCAAGAAAGGTAAAAACACAATTGGAACGCAAAAAAGACTTGTGCAGCGTATGGAGAAGGTGCTGTGACTGATCGAACATGTCAAAAGTGGTTTGCGAAGTTTCGTGCTGCAGATTCTCACTGGATGATGCTCCACAGTCGGGTAGACCAGTTGAAGTTGACAGCAATCAAATCGAGACATTAATTGAGAACAATCAATGTTATACCACACAGGACATAGTCGACATATTCAAAATATCCAAATCAAGCACTGAAACTCATTTGCACCAGCTTGGTTATGTTCATCGCTTTGATGTTTGGGTTCCACGTAAGTTAAGTGGAAAAAGCCTTCTTGACTGTATTTCCGCACGCGATTCTCTACTTAAATGTAATGAAAACGTTCCGTTTTTAAAACAAATTGTGATGGGAGATGAAAAGTAATAATATGGAAGGGAAGAGATGGTGGGGCAAGCGAAATGAACCACTACCAACCACACCAAAGGCCGGTCTTCATCCAAAGAAGGTGATGTTGTGTATATGGTGGGATTGGAAGGGAGTCCTCTATTATGAGCTCCTTCTGGAAAACCAAATGATTAATTCCAATAAGTAC
Source organism: Eubalaena glacialis (assembly GCF_028564815.1). Taxonomy (NCBI): domain Eukaryota; kingdom Metazoa; phylum Chordata; class Mammalia; order Artiodactyla; family Balaenidae; genus Eubalaena; species Eubalaena glacialis. The sequence continues at coordinate 107,443,103 of NC_083723.1, read as the reverse complement.
TGCTCCCAATTAGACCAACTTGAAAGCAGCACTCGATGAAAAGCGTCCAGAATTAGTCAACAGAAAAGGCATAATCTTCCATCAGGATAATGTTAAGACCTCATGTTTCTTTGATGACCAGGCAAAAGTTGTTACAGCTTGGCTGGGAAGTTCTGATTCATCCGCCGTATTCACCAGACATTGCACATCTGATTTCCATCTATTTCGGTCTTTACAAAATTCTCTTAATGGAAAATATTTCAATTCCCTGGAAGACTGTAAAAGGCACCTGGAAGAGTTCTTTGCTCAAAAAGATAAAAAGTTTTGGCAAGATGGAATTACAAAGTTGCCTGAAAGATGGCAGAAGGTAGTGGAACAAAAGGGTGACTACATTGTTCAATAAAGTTCTTGGTGAAAATGAAAAATGTGTCTTTTATTTTTACTTAAAAACCTAAGGCACTTTTTGGCCAACCCAATATATACACATACTACAGAAAACTGAATCACTTTGCTGTACACCAGAAACCTACACAACATTGTAAATCAATTATACTTCAATTAAAAAAAAAAGAAAAGAAAAGAAAAGAAAAAACCACCTAGCATTAAACCTTTCAATAACCTTCTATGTTATTCAGGGGGAAAAAAAATCCAAATTTCTTATATTTGTATTGTACAAAGCACTGAATAATCAGACTTAACTATTTCTCTAACCTCATTTCACATCAACTTGCCTCACCCTCGATCTGTACTAGCCCCCCCTCTGTTTCTGGAACACATTAAATTCTTTCCTGCTTTGAAATCTTTGTACATGCATTTCTCTCAGTTTTTAACATGGTTCTTCCTAATTCTCTACTTCTTCTCTTACATCTTAAAGATTACGTCCTCAGAGATGGTTTCCCAACCTACTCTACCTAAATGGGACCTTCCATGATACTCATTATTATAGCATCCAATTTTTTTTCTTCACAGTACTTAGAAGGCAAGTGTAGGTCTCTCTCCATTAGAATGAGTCCTTTGAGAGAAGGGATCTTGTCCCCTAGGTCCATAGCTATGGACCTAAACATACTTGGCATATACAAGGCGCTGAAATATATTGGGAGAAAGGAAGGGAGAAGGTCAAACTTAGATGCTAGTAGGTGACCAACAAATACTATTAAATTAACCAACGAACTTGTCTGTATTGTGGGATAAATTACGATATCAATCAAAAATTTAAAAACACATAGCAAAATTGGTGATTCTGATTTTATAAAAGTTGATTATAGCAGTAATTAAGGAATGAATCCACTTGTCTTAGTAATAAAACCATAGTGATGAAAAAAATTACCACAATTTAAGTTTAAAAATAGCAGAATATAAAATTGTGCTAAATTTTATAAAATAAATACGTTTAAAAGACTAGAAGGAAATACATTAAAATGTTAACAGATTATGTCTGGATGGTTTGATATATTTTCTTTTTTGCATCTTTCTGTATTTTTCAAATTCTCTACAATGAGCATATTATTACTCTTATAATCAAAACAAAACTGAACAAAAAGAACAATTATCATACTATGCTGGCTCTAAAGCTATCCATAGCCATGAATGAAACATACTGACCAATTTTGCAAATTACTAAATAATAATATCTCATTTTTTAAAATCTTCAAATGACAGTCATTAAAGTCTACTTATTATTATAGTGCACTTTTTGCTAAATCTTTACCACTATCACTCTGCCACTTTTTCCTTTTAAATCTTGGAAGTAGTTTAGTATGGTCTAAAACAAAGCAAAACAAACAAAAAAACCCTTCTTTGCACTCCACCTTCTAAATCCCAGCTCTATCATTATCTAGTTGTGTATTACTGAGATACTACTTCACTGAGTTCAATTTTTCTCATCTGGTAAATGAGAATAATACCACCAATTAGAACTATTTCTAAAGCTCCATGCTTAGTGACTGGCTTTTAGTAGGGTCTAAACAAAGAATAGCTACTATAATCCATCAGAATATTACCTAGTAGATAGATTATAAGCACTCTGAGAGACCATGACCATCTAGTTCCACTGTATCCCTCCCTAGTCTAGCACTGAGCCAGTATGTAGGAGTTTTCAACACATACTTGTCAAACCAATTACTATCTTCACTACCTTTTTCAGATAGAGCTGCATTAGGATTGTAGGGGATTATTACCTCCATCTGCCTAGTTATTTTAATGGAAAATTAGACTAAATCTTAAAAACTAGAGGAAATCAAAGATTAAGTCATATACCTCCACATTATCCTATGGTAGTAGAAAATAAATGAGTAAACAAATAAGACAGACAATTTTAGATAGGATAAGTAATGTTATTAGTCATTTCTTATAATATTTCTTTCCATATTTTTACATAACATCACCACCTACTGACCTCCTGTTATAGTAGATGAAGAACTTTATCAATACCACATTGATGCTATCCTCCCACTAAATTTTATCCCAAATTTTGGTTAAATTGATTGTAGTTTTTGCATTATTATGATTAGGAAAATACTGCTCACTGTAGAGCCAAGAAATGTACTATGATGATGCCTGCTTTCCAAAAATTTTTCTTCTTTTCCTACTATGTTCATATCCTTACTCTTTTACATCAGGTATTATTTACTGATTAACACCTTTTTATTCCAATTGCTCAAACATATCTATTTAGTCTACTTTTATCTGGAAACCTCACTTTTGGTGAGGAAGAGAGGTCTACTTTCCTGTGTCCTCCTGCTCCAATTTGAACTGGATGCTCATAGCTTTGCTGTGCAGGTATCATCTTGGGATGGTCCTTCACTGCTTTCCTGTGTTAGATTCTCTTTTCCTCAGCTCTCAGCATGTTTTCTTTTTAACTACTTTTACTCCCTTTTGTTAGTGTATATGGTGTACTAACTTCCTAAAAAAAGAGTGCATAAAAGATCTATCATTTTTTTAATCTTGTGTGGCAGACACTCTTAATTACACGATCCAACAGCCATTTCCAAACCCCTTCCCCTATGTACTATATAAAGGCTGGAAAAGCTAATCGCTTGCTTTCTCAGACTCTCTTGAAGCCAGGTTTCACAGTTCTAGTCAACGAAATGTAAGTAGGGAGCTTTCTGGGTACGTTTTGCTCTCCTTCCTTTTTTCCTATCTGGAATGAAGACATGATGTTTGAGGTACTTCAGCCAACTTGCCACCATGAGGCTACAGCGAGTTAAAAATAGAAAAACAAAGATTAAAAAGAACCTGAGGGCCTTCATGACATTTCTTGAGTCACTACATCAGTCCCAGATTATCTACATCTGGATTTCTTGTCCAGTGAGAGAAAAGATTCCCTAATTTTTAAGCCATTCTTCTCTTGGTTTTCTATTACTTGCAAACAAATACATACCCTACCAATAAACCTGTTATATCTGAAAATACTATTTCTTCCCTCTTGGCTAGGAATAGAATTCCAGGTTGATGATAATTTTCCTTCAGAATTTTTAAGACCTTGTTTCCCCTTATCGCTTCCAATGTTGCTGAAAATTCCTATCCTTCTAAGACCTGTTCCTTTGAATCTAACCTTATTTTACAGTGGCAGCTTTTTAGATATTCTTTTTATGGCTGATATGTAAAATTCCACGACGAACAATGATGTGCCTTCCGATTGAGAAGGTTTTTTTTTTTTTTTTTTCTAAATTCAATGTACTGACTTCCAAAGGGGGCCATTTATAATTTGCAGACCAATACTTTCCAGTTTAGGAAAATCTTCTGTTAATTCTTTGTTTTATAATCTAGTCTCCTCCATTTCCTTGTTCTCCATAGTTGGAGAAACTGTTATGAGTTCAACACTGGACCTCCTATATTGATTTTCTAATATCCTTATTTTCTCCAATTTCCATCTCTGTCTCTTTGTCTATTTTTAGGGAGACAGATGTCTTACAACTCTTCTACTTTTTATTTTAACAAAATTTATTTCCAAAAGTCTCTGATCTTTCATTACATCCTATTATTGTTTTATGGATGCAGTAACCTTTTCTCTACCAAAAGTGATCTTGATCATTATTATTTTCATGTACTTGTGTTCAGTGCATTACTCCAGATTTCCGTTTTCAGGTTTGTTTTGTTTTTATCTCTCTCTTTCATAGGGAAGGTCCTAATACAGAAGATACTTAACTGACAGTTCATTAAGAGTGAAGAAATAAAATTTAATTGAAAACAATATGTGTACAACTGTAGGCAACACAGTAGGGGGACTGGGCCATGAACGTAGCCACTGTACTGATGGCCAGCCAGCAAGATTAGACATTTTATTGGAGGGGGGGAGGGTATCCCCAAACAACAGTATCTGGAAATCTTTTTTATGAGGCCATATTTTTCTCCAGAGAAAGTGATACTAACCTTTTGTAGGAGACACATGCTTAGCATCATGAGAGCAGGGAAATGGTTAGAAGTTCCACTGTTCAGTACCTGGACTTAATTCTATTTTCTACCCTGTTCCCTCTGCCTCCACAGAGCCTCTATTTCCCTCAGAAAATAAAGCTCTAGCCTCTGCCTAGTAGGAAGTATGGGAGAAAGATCCTGAGGGTCAAACTACTTCACATGCACTTTTTTACGATGGTGTTATCTTTTGTTTTTTTAAAAAAATTCCACCTAAATATAAACAACTATTTTAAAAAATATACATATTTTTATAAATAATAGATACAAGGAAAAGCAAGCTGATCTAATTTCTCACCCTATTGCTCTAATTAGGCATTTTAAACCATTGGGTCTTAAACAAATACCATTCTTCTGTGTGTACCAATCACAGGCAAAGTGACTACTAAGCAGGGTAACTATGTAAATTATCCAAAATAAGACACTTTTGAGAGTGAATGGGGCACTATTAATAATTATACATAAACTGGGATTATCTCAGGCAAACTAGTTACCCTATCACCAGGAGAATAACTTCCTGGATGCAGAGCTTGTAAAGCTATATGGCATTACCAATGAATTATGTGAAGTCTTCCCTCAGAACAAAGACATACTCTACTATATGTGCCTAATATACAAGTCACTTTAGTGAGGTGGAAAGAATTAGCAAATACAGGATAATACAGTTTTTAAGTTATTAATTCTTGCAATCAACCATCACAAGCACACACATAATTCCTTTAGAAATTCACATACTGTCTTTCTGCTCAAAGGAAATCACAATAATAATAATTCATATAGTATTTTTAAACAGGCTGAATTAAATAGTTTAGCTGGTAGAGGGTTTTCTTCCTCTTAGAATCACTTCAGTTAAACAAATAGGAAAAGGATAAAGACTGGTTAGAAAGAAAAGAAAATGGGCTATAGTCTTCTACCTAAAGTAATTAAGACAAGAGAGAAGAATCACTAAATGCCTTTACCCATTCCAGAGTCTTTCTTGGTACCATCTGATATTATGTCTACATGATCAGAATCCACATCATAGCTAAAGAAATCATTCAAATAGGTCTTTGATCGCTGGCCACCAAATACATACAAGCAACGATTTTTCTGAAAAATAAGAAAAAAAGGGCAAAGAAGAAAAAAAAATAGTCATTTCCACGAAGAATTCAGAATGATCCTTTTAAAACTTAAACCTCTAAAAAAGTAATTTCATGAGAGATTCCATGCAATGGAGTACTATACTGGTACAAAGCAGAATGAGGAAGCTCTCTATATACTGCTAAGAGGTAATCTCTAGGATATCCTATTAAAGTAAAAAAAAGCAAGGTGCAGAATAATGGCTATAGGGTGCTGCCTTTGTGTAAGAAAGGAGAAAAAGTAATGTGTGTTGTGTTTGTTTCTTTCTTCAAAAAGAAACAAAGGAAACTAATACAGGACAGCTATAGGGGAAGGGACAGAACAGGAAGACAGGGATAAAAACCATATATCTCCAAAAGGATACTGACTTACGGTTTTGCCTTTAGAACTATGTATATGTTTTTACTTAATTAGAAAACAAAATTAACTTAAAAGAAAAAATAATCTTTGAAAAAAAGTGAAACAAGCCTACATACAAAGCCTGTATACAAAGATACGATCACACAGAGAGACATGATCACACAGAGAAGTAGTATTTCTAGTGATTTTAATTCTTGTTTTTGACTCCCATCCTTAGTGGGCTATATCCTAAACAGAAAAATAATCAGAAAGCAATCTTAAACAGCACTCAGTGATTTTGTTGTTAGTTTTGCTATTCTGTAAACTATTACAGAAAGACAGAGCAAGTAACATATCGTCACTAGGAAGCAGGATTTTAACCTTAAAAGATACACAAAAACAAAATCAAAGATATTAAATTTTAAAACTCTATGATCTTAAATTTGACTTGGACATATCAGTATGAACTCATGATTTTTCTCTTACTAAAAAAGACATATATACATATATGCGTGTGTCCATATATGCAAAGGTATACTGGGAGGTGGGCACTCCCACTGGCCAAAGATAGAGAAAAATTAGGGGATCAAAAAGAATAATGACAGCATTGGATTAAACACATCAAATAAATAAAAATCCACAAGTTCATAATAATACTTAAAACAAAAAAAAAAACCATTGGTAAACTCTGGAGCTTCAGCTCATTAACATGAAAAGGTGATAGAGGAAAAGAATCAAACATTTATATTACCTATCCTGTGTGTTTTACATATTAGGGTAGCCAATTAGTTAACGAGGATAAGCTTTTACAGTACAATCCCAGTTAATAAATGAAGAAATGATGTAATTAGAAAAATGACCATTTTTCAAACCCTACTAAAATCTATGACTATAGACTAGTCTATGACTATAGTCACTATAGTCTATGTCTATCAGCGGCTGCTAAACTCATCAGATAACAAGTTGACAGGAAACTTTATAATTGATCAATCAGGCTGTTAACACCTAAACCCACCAGAACAATTTTAACATCACCAAAAGTATGACAACTACACATTAAATGTCTCTTTATATCTTGCAATCAGACCAGCTGTGAAGTATTCTTGCAACTCCCCTTTTGGCCAGCCCTAAAAAGCAGAGTGAATCTAAATTCAAGCCTCTGGATCTAAACACCAGCTCACAGGAAACACCGAAGATAGAGGATCATGTTAAATGACACCATGAGTATAAAATTGGTCAAACTGAGAAAATGGGAAATTCTAGATTTACTTGCTTTAACAAATAAGTGGTATACAGAGAAAAAAAAAATAGGAGAGGGGAGTACTGTTATGGATTAGAAGAAATTTAAGAGCTATAACAACCAAATGCAATACATAGACCTTTTCTGGATCCTGACTTGGATAAACTAACTATGAAAAGGTATTTTTCGGTATTTTAGGGAAAAAATGAATGCAATATTAAATGATATAAAGAAATCGTTTTTGTCAATACTTTGGTTGGGTTTTATAATGATACTGTAATTATGTTTTTTAAAAGTCCTTACCTGTTAGTGATACAATACGGTATTTATAGGTGTAATGATACAATGTCTGGAATTTGCTTCAAAATACCCCAACACAATAAAATTTAAGAATAAACTTAAAAATCAAAGAAACATTAAAAAAAATAAATAAGATATAAGTGGGTTAGATATATGAAAAATGAATAGTCAAATAATGATAACTGTTGAAACTGATAAATAAGTACATGGGAATTTATTATACTCTTCTCTCTACTTTGGTATATGTTAAAAATATTCCACAGTATATTTTTAAAGTTATGTTCACAGCAAGAAGCCCAAGTTTTCACTATAGCACATAAAAAGGTTAAAGAAATGTCTGTATGCTGGTTTTTGCTGATAAATTTTAATTCTAATTCTATTAAGTCAATTCTTAATTCTTTGCACTTAATGGAGAGTAGCAGAGGGGAAAATAAGAACAGATAAGAAAACTGATCTTCTAGACACTAAGAGAAAACAGTAAGTAGAAAGGTATATAAGAAAGAGAAATAGCTACTACATATAAGCAGTGAAGTTAGTCATAAAAGTGCCTAGATTAGTACTCAGCTGATAACTACTTAGGAATTATTAGGTTGACAGAAGAATCTTATAATTAGCAAACAGTTCTGTGTTAAAGGTAGCTTTGTTTTTGTCTATCATTGCCAACACATCATTTATTTCTAATGAAAAATTTTGCTCTCTTACTGAAGAATTAGATTTCACCACTTCTTTTCCTATTGAGAGATACATGACACAGTAACATAAGACAATGTACAGAATATTCTTACTGAGTGGAATAGCATGCAGTGTCCTATACGAGACTGGATGTCCTCAGGCCCAGCATTACAGGAGTCCTCTCGAAGAAGTTTCCAGGTTTGACACTGACAGTTGAAAGCAAACAATCCACTGAATTGTGGTTCACTGGCTCTGCTGTCGTCTACACTGCCATTACATGTCAAAATTCTACCACCAAAGGTGTAGATCATATGTTTTTCTGAGTCCATACACATCTACAGAACAAGGCAACAGATTGAATAGTTTTAGATTGTTCCTATCATATATGCTAAAATGAAACCAATGCGTGCGGTTTTAGAATCTCAAAGAAACTGAACATTGTCTTAATAACACTAAATACCATCCCTGATTATCATATGCACTTATTAAAATACTGCTCAACACCTGGCAGAGATTCAGGATGGATTTCTAAATACCTTTTCAGGTTTCCATTTTTTTTCCAGTGAGAATAAAATATGCTGGGTTAAGGAGCTTTATGCTTTCTTGAAGTTGCATAATTTTTACCAAATCAACCAATAATACATTAGGTACTGACTTATACCTAAGAGTAAACACTGATCATACTCTGTGGGCAAACAGTGATCACACCCTCCTTATAAAAACTCCCTTCTCTCCATTCTAGGCAAGCATTCTATTCCTCTTGCTACCATTTAATAAGAGAGAAGATATGTGAATAAGAGTGATGCAGCTTAATTTAACTCTCTGCATTTATTTTAAAAAATTCTTCAAATTATGTTGTTACCAAATAGCAAAACAAACACAAGAAAAGACATTTGCAGCAATCAGTCTCCAGGTGAAACAAACTCTATTTCGAAGAATACGTAAGTCCAAGTTGGTAATTAGATGCTGAATACAAGTGGCATTTATGTTTAAAGAATAAAGTGTACGTAAAACAGCTACTTTTTTATTGTTGTTGCTAAAGCACAAATACTAGCCATTATATGTTCAATTCTCTCCTCCCATCAAATTACTCCTGCTATTTATCTATTTTTTGTACTGTTTTTGATAAAAAACTATTAAAATAATTGCAAAGCTTATTTTAAAATTAATATTTAATATTAAAAAGAAAGGATTCTAGCGCCTCCTAATCTTTACCTACCACTAAAAAGATTCACTCACTTGCCATTTCCCAGGTTTCTGGCAGACTTCCATAAATTAAGATGAAAACCTACGATTCCTTAAGGGTGAAATCTTCGGGAACATGGTTGAAAAACTGAGATGTCAAAGTTTTCATGTCCCTGGCACTACAAAGAAAAGTGATCCTACCCTTTAATCTTAAATGATTATATCATGAAAAGCAATCCATACATTGTTGAGGGACATACATAATGTGAGTCTATTTACATTTTCCTAAGTTCACAGATTCATACTAATTTGGTTCAATCTCTGTTATCTAGCCCCTATGGTTCTACTTCATATGGCTACAAAGGGAGTTTCTCTTTCCTTTTGGGGATATTTAAATTTCATTTTGATATAGCTATTCTCATTTGTTATCAGGGGAGAGGCATAAACATCTTTATCTTAGTAGCTCTTTCTTGCATAGCGGACCAAACCAACCCAAAAAGGGAGGAAGATACTGTTTAGCTTGATTCTTTCCCATATCTTAGAACAATGACACAAAACAGAAACAATTTTATTCCTTCAGCTTGGTTCTTCCCTGGATAAGATAGGTAGTTTCAATGAGGGTCAATTATCAAATAACAAGTTTTAATCACTCTAGGAAACTTTATGTTGTTCATAACAAGTTTTAATCACTCTGGGAAACTTTATGTTGTTCATCAGTTTATGGTTTCCTTTTAATTTTTAATCTCTGAAAAATGTTTGAAAATCCAATGGCTTATTTTAAACTCTGTGCGATCATAGAATCTTTTCCCTCAAGACTTGAAGAAATCTTTTAAGTCTACTCTGTCAGGTTAGGTATTTAATTTCTAAAAGCAAATAAACAAGACTTCCCTGGTAGCGCAGCAGTTAAGAATCCGCCTGCCAATGCAGGGGACACAGGTTCCAGCCCTGGTCCGGGAAGATCCCACATGCTGCGGAGCAACTAAGCCCCTGGGCCACAACTATGAAGCCTGCGCTCTAGAGCCTGCAAGCCACAACTACTGAAGCCTGCACGCCTAGAGCCCGTGCTCCGCAACGAGAGAAGCCACCACAATGAGACGCCCATGCACCTCAACAAGAGTAACAAAAAAGTAGCCCCGCTCACCGCAACTAGAAAAAGCCCGCGCAGCAACAAAGACCCAACACAGCCATAAATAAATAAACAAATAAATAAAAATAAAATAAAAGCAAATAATGGATAGCCACTTATTCCCCACCCCATCCCCAACTGTTTTTTAATTTGAAACCGTCTTTTTATTTTATCACATGAACACAAAATTGGCTAGGGTTAGGTTGGGTTCAAGATAATTTCCTACTCACAAAATTTGAAGCTATTGCTATAAAGCCTTCTAAGTAGTATTGTCCAACCCACTACCCTACCTCCCGCCAACCTCCAAAAATGCCTCATGTTAATCTGATCCTTGCTTACCTACAAAGGTAACCAGTTTTTGCTGTAGCTTTTAGGATTTTCTCTTCTTCCTTGGTTCTGAAATTTCATTACGGAAATATCTAGGTAGGGATATTCTTTTTTCATTCATTCTGATCTGCACTTGGAATTTCTTTCATTCTGAAAACTATCTTTCTTCAGCTCTGAGAATTTTCTTCATTTTTACCTTGAGTGGTTTGTTCTTGTTGTTGTTTTGGCCTCCATTCTCTTTCTAGAACTCCTATAAGGTGGATGTTGGAACTTCAGATCCTTTTCTCTGTTTAACTTTTCTCTCATAATCTTACCTCACTAATTTAGTAACCATTTAGAGGTATGTCCACACTGCTTTTTAATCTATTTACTGAGATTTTAATTTCACTATCAAATCTTTAATTTATAATTTTTCTATATATTTCCTTTTCATGAATGCAATAGCCTCCTGAATTGCTCTAAGAAATCACTTAAATTTATCTTAAAGACTTCTTCAATTCACACTACAAACTGTTCTTCTTTGTTGATTCTTAATCTGTTGAGTTCAGTACCTCATATCTCATAGTATTAATTATCGTCAAATATTTGGATTTGGGGGTTATTGTTTTAGTCTTCTTTGTATCTGAGAATCCCTATTCATCTGCCTGTTGCATATACAGTAGTCTACCTCAGGGGATTGGGTAAGGCAAGATGAGACATGATGCTGTGAAAGGTTCTGCAGCAGCTCTCCAGTGCCTCTTAGAAGTATTGCTCTATCTGTCCAGCTCCAATGACCACACTGAACACTTGACCTATTAATAATTATCACAGCTCAGTGCTACTCAGTCAAACTGGAAAATGTCCTGCTGTTTCATCTCCAACTGATAATCTACTGCTTGCCCCAACTACATACTTTGAGACTCAAGTTGCTGCTATCTTATAGGATGTGGTTTCTTCTGGTTGGATCTGATCCTACCTGCTTTCTATTTGAGAAATTCCCTCAAATATTTTAAATTCCCTAAGGGCATTCTTTCTTGTTTTTCTACACTATTACTAATGTATTCTCTTGTCATTTCACAGGATGTTGGGCAGGAGGAGGGTAAAAATGTATGTTCAGCCTGCCAATGATCCACACTGACTCAGGGAGAATGTCAATGAGCTGAGATCTCCAATACGGTGATTAAAGTTTCTCCTGTCATTTCTTGATTAGCTCACATTCCATTTTCTAGCAATTTCCTCAAAATGTGCTTATATTTGAAGGACAGTTTGGCTAGATATAAAATCCTTGGCTCACACTGTCTTTTCTTTGAATACCTTCTAGATACTGCTCTATTGTCTCTTGGCACTGAATACAGCTGTAGAGAAATCTGATATCAGTCTCATTTTACTTCTGGATCATTTCATCTAGTTGCCCACCAAATGGCCTCTTTATCTTTGAAATTCAGTGTCAGTAATATATATCTTAGAGTTGAATGCCTAGGTCAATTTTCCCTGAATTTATCAATATCAGGTCCTCTTATACTACGTGGAATAGGCTTCCTTCTTGAGGAAAGTCTTCTTGAATTTTATGTATAAATATTTCTTCTGTTCCACTGTTTTGGTTTTCTTCTTTAATGTCTCCAATTACATGTATGTTGGCTCTCTTTTGCCTGCCTTCTCTAGCTATAATTTTCTGGCTAGCCCTTATATCTGTATTTGTTTTCTTTACCTGCCTTTCTTATTTCTTATGACCCTAACCTATTCTTCTTTATGCTCCTTGTAAACTAGTCTTCATTTTTTGAAGTGTTACTATATTTTTCTTCAATTTCTTTCTTGAGATCTACCAGGTCCAGTTACACCTGCTCCTATTATTTGGCCATCTCATCTGCATTCTTGAATGTATGCCTTGTAGTTTTCTTCAGAGTTTCAAGCTTCATTAAGTCAATTAATTTATGTTAGAATACTGGAATATAATTTTCATCTGCTGTTGCATGAAAGAAAGTTTTTGCTATTCTTTTTCCTTTTATTTTTCTTTAGAGTACTTCTCTAAAGATTTGGTGTTTAGTGCTTTTTAGTTTTTCATATTTAAATGAGCTGAATTCCCCTGGACCAGATAATACAAGGTCCCTATGGAAGTGTGACATTCTTGCTCAAGGACTTCCTCCTCTATTGCTACTGAACTGAATGGCTTCTTCAAAATATGGCGCTTCTGTGAAGCCATCTTCTCTAACTATGAACCTCATCTGGTTTAGGGGGCTTCTATCTCGAGCCTTGAGCTCCCCCAGTTCCTTCAATGGACATGCAAAAAGAGCTACTGTCCCCACTTGTCATAGTGTTTCCTTTACTTTTGGAAGATGGTGCTTTCTGATATCTACCACTTATGGGCCTTGCTAGGCACCTTCCACATGTTACTTAACTGACTCCCCCAGTGGCTGCACTGGGTTCAATTTCTGCTCTGCTCATGACACTTTCATTATGATGTACCTCTGCTAAGCTTCCTCTACATTCCCAGTTCTCCCCATTACACTGCTGTGAGTTTCCATACAGGTTCTGGGTATTCCAGTTGTTTTTGGCTAAACTTACAAGGAATTGGGAGTTGTGGGTTTTCTTTGGCTTCTGGTTTTGCTGAATATGTGACTTGTGTTTTTTTTTAATCTTTTTGTTTGGTTCTCATTGTTCCTGAAAGATCACACAAAGCAACAACATGGAAAGCTTCAGAACTAAGCTGCCACTATGTCCTTAGGAAATACAAATGTCTTTGAATTTTAATTTTTTTAATATGTTAAAATTCAAAATGGCAAAGTAACTTTTAACCGTATCTTCAGGCCTCTAACTTTCTCACGTTCCTCTCAAATTTGAATGTTAAGTGTCAAATCTTAAAGTGTCACAAACAACTCCAAGTAATTTTTGGAGTAGGTTCCAACTTATAACTTTATTTGCATGAAACAGAACAGAAAATGGAGGCTTATACATTGTGTTAATTGTTCAAGGTCACAGAAGCAGCTGTTGGCTGAATTAGCACTGAAATCCTGGCTTCTTCACCCCTAGTGTTCTGTTAACAACACCTAATGAGTTGAAAACCAAGCATTATTTAACAGAACCTAGGCTTCAGGGAACATTCTGTTTTACCAAAGTCAAGAGAAACAAAGGCCCCACACAAGGACAGCATATGTGCTATACTCAGACTACCCCTAAGTTATTCTTTTTTTCAACCCGTAAAAACATAAGCCTCTTTTGGAAAAGAAATTTGTAACCAGTTGGAGGCAAGAAAATAAATTGTTTCCCTAACAATGTTATCTGCTGATGTTCTGTTTTTAAAAGATCAGAAGAAGTCTAACTTTTTTTGGAGTTCTTATTTTCCACATGAACAACACTGAGGATGTCAGCAGAGAAGTGCAAAGCTTTACAGAGCTCGGTTATGTACAGCCAGCACAAGTTCCAAATTCAATCTAGGGAGTACTCTGAAGACTAATGTTTTTGATTTTCCACCCACCACATACTCAACAGGCATATAAGCCACTCCTCTTTTCCTTACCATTCTCCTATAAAAACTACTTGTTAGTATAAATATGGCAGGAGGAAAGTTTTAAAGCAAAGAATTAACAAAAACTGGTAAAGAAACAATAAATAAAGACTTGGGTTTTAATGCCTAGATATTAGGTATAAGCTAGATTCTGTCATAAATTCTAGCACCACCCCCCATTTCTCAAGTAATACATAATGCTTTGTTCATCAATAGTGTTACAGATTTTTTATAAGTTTTTTTCTTCCCCATACTCCAAAAACCTTTGGACATGGGTTAAGCCAAGCAAAACTGCCTACAGAATTCAAAGTGGCTACTCTTTTGTTTGAGGTAGTACCTACCTGTACTGAACTGATATAAAATAAGTTTTCAAAGACAGATAACAATGATAATGGGGATGATGAGATGACAGCTACATACATATTAATATTTAAATCGTTTAAGAGATTGCTGTATGTAGTCTTCTTGTCTACAACATCATTTTATGACTTCTATTGGTGCTGAATTTAAACTTCATCTAGTACATGCCAAATTCTCATCTGTTTTATACTAAGTTTGTGATTATATACAAAAGTAAATATATTTCACTCGCATTGGAAGAAAAGCTCTACATTTCAAATTCTTGAACTCATTATAAAATAATTTAAAATTTTCCAGGAATGTAGAATAAAAAGTTTTAAAAGGGCAAGTTGTTATTGGTATGGTTTATGAATATCATAAAACTAAATTTGTTTTTCCTAATACGTATTGCTCCATCTACTCTCTATAAATTTTTTATAAATTAACAACTGTGTTTTGAGATCTTAGTATTTTATTCTGCACCAAACAGGAGAAAAAAATTTTTAAAGAATAACTTTATACCTACTGAAACAGTAATTCTTTTTATCATCTGTCATAGGTATTTGTAGTAGAAATCACTAATAGAAAACTCAGCATAACATGTGAAATAAACTCTAAGAGCAAGAGTCACTGAGCACTAATTAATTCCACCATACAGTTATCTGTGCACCAAACCTGATGATCAAACACCAGTTTCGGTCCTCCATCAGCAGCAGTATCCTCACTGAGTAACATCCATGTGTTTGTGTCAATGTCATAACGATAGAAATCACTTTTCAGAGATTTGCTGTTCCTCACAGAGGAATCCAAATAACGCCCCAGTGTGTAGATTTGCCTTCGTTGAATGTCAATGCACATTTTATGACATGATCTAGCACTAGGACCATTCTGTGGAGAGCAAAAAAAAAGAATGAAAAGAAAAAAATTCAAAGAATAAATAACAGAAGACAAAATTAAATGCCCTTTTTTGTTTCCTTTCACGAAAAGGTTTGCTCAGAATCTTATATCAAGTCCAACTAATATGTATGTCCAATACTAGGCTTAAATCTCTAGGGGAAAATAAAAGAAGCAGTAGGAGACACAAATCTTACCTTAGAAAAGCTTAAACTCTACCAGGAAAGATGAGATGAACTATTCTCTATTCTATGGCACTCTGTTTATAACACTTATATGGCTTTTACTGTATACTCCATTACATTTTAGTCATTTGTGTATAGACCTTAACTCTTTTGTACATGTCAATCTACTTAAAGACACATTTGGTTTTTCAAAATATTTTTGTACACTTCATCAGAATCTAGCATAAAACAGGCACTCCAAGAATATTTAGAATTTCATAATTGGTAGGAACCTTAATAAAAGTGTAGTTTAATGATCTCCTTTTAAAGATGAGGAGATATAAGCTCAAAGAGGAATGATATCATCCTGAAAGCTAGTAAGCTAGTGACAGAAGCAGAATGAGAATCCAAGTCTTAACTTCTTCATCCAGCCTTTACATTATATAAAATTGACTCTCCTGACAGAATGACTCGGCTGCATTAAACAACTAAGGAACAAAATGAAGAACAATATATTATCAATAAAAATTAATTAGTTGAGATCACTTGTATCACAGGACAGAATAAAAGGTAAAAAAAACAACAACAAAAAACTGTAGTATAAGGCCCAAAAAAGGAGTTCATGAAAAAAAAAAAAAGGAACTTCAATTGGGTAGGACTGGATTAGCTGAAAGAGAGAAAAGGAAAGAGAACTAATATTTGTTAAATATCTACTAAATTCTGTCTATATTATTACTATGTATGTGTGTATATATTTCATTTATCCTTGTAACAACTCCATAAGGAAATAATATCACCATTTCACAAAGTCTAAGTAATCTGTCTATAGTCACAAAACTAAGATAGAGAATCTAAGCCCCAGTGTAACCAAGCCAAACACTGTGTTCTTTCCACTCTTCCAGATTGCTTTCTCCCGAAGGTAAGAGAAACAAAAGCAAAAATACACAAAGAATTCCTGCCACAGAAATAACAGAGTTGAAGTATAAGGTAGAAATAGAAAGCCTGTGAATGACTGACAGAGGAGAACTGAATGTAATCTTGCAAGCATTAAAGAACTATTATAGGTTTCTAGAGAAGGATATAAAATAAAAAAGCAGTATTATAGGAAGAGTAATCCAGCATTATTTAGATTAAATGAAGGAATAAAAATATTAGACAGGAAGAACAGTTTGACATTAGTGTTATTAATCCAGATATTAAGTTGATTTGAATCTGCAATTTAGTGTTCACGCTAATTACTATTTTAAAAATTATTTTTAGAGATTTTTGTCAAGGAAAATCTTCAGCAGATAAGGTAGAAATGTTACTTAAGAAAGAATTTCCGCTCTAGCTCCCATCTTGTGTCCCTGTGTGTGTGCTCCTAACCTCAGCTGGTCTGCCCGAGAACCCCTAAGTGCCAACCCTAGCCCCCTACACGGCCCCATTTCCACTGCAACAAGATGAAAGAAACTATCATGAACCAGGAGAAACCTCGCCAAACTGCAGGCACAAGTGCACACTGGTGGGAAAGGAACTGCTCGCAGAAAGAAGGTGGTTCATAGAACAGCCACAGGAGACGACAAAAAACTTTAGTTCTCCTTAAAGAAGTTAGGGGTAAACAATATCTCTGGTATTGAAGAAGTGAATATGTTCACAAACCAAGGGACAGTGATCCACTTTAACAACCCTAAAGTTCAGGCATCTCTGGCAGCAAACATTTTCACCATTATAGGCCATGCTGAGACAAAGCAGCTGACAGAAATGCTACCCAGCACCTTAAACCACCTTGGTGCAGACAGTCTGACCAGTTTAAGGAGACTGGCTGAAGCTCTGCCCAAATAACCTGTGGATGGAAAAGCACCGCTTGCCACTGGAGAGGATGACGATGATGAAGTTCCAGATCTTGTGGAGAATTTTGATGAGGCTTCCAAGAATGAAGCAAACTGAATTGAGTTAACTTCTGAAGAAGATAAATCTTGAAGAAGTTACTGGGAGCTGCTATTTTATATGACTGTTTTTTAAAATTTTGTTTATGGATCTGATAAAATCTAGATCTTTAATATTTTTAAGCCCAAGCCCCTGGACACTGCGGCTCTTTTCGGTTTTTGCTTATATACAATTCATTCTTTGCAGCTAATTAAGCTGAAGAAGCCTGGGAATAAAGTTTAAAACAAAGGTTAATAAAGTTCTTTGCCTAGTAAAAAAAAAAAAAAGAAAAAAAAGAAAAAAGAAAGAGTTTCCTCTGTAATTAAATAATCTGAAAAACAAATATCAGGTAAGATATAATGTATCTATGCCATATTTCCTAGAGTGTGAAATCTGAAGTTTTAATAGGAGAATAACAGAATTTCTTGCTTCAGCTTAATAAGCACAAGTGCTATTAAAATGATGAGCAAATTACTTCCTAACTAAGGAGAAAAAAGGGAATAAAGATAAGACTAGAAACCAAGACACTACAGAACAGACAAAAAAATAGAGAAAATTAATAAAGTTGTTTTTTTGAAACATTTATAGAATTATAAACCACTAGCAAGACTAATTTTTTTTAAAAGGGAGAAAATATAAATTGCCAGTATCAGAAATGAAAGCAATACTATCAACATAGGGTCACTAGAAATTAAAAAGAAAATAAGGAACTATCATGAAAAACATAGTAAAATTTGACCATGTAGATAAAATGGACATATTCCTTGGAAAAAATATAACTTACTAAAATTGACATAAGATGAAAGAGAAAATCTGAAAACTTGGATTCATAATTTTAAATCTTTCCACAAAGAGAAGGCCAGCCACAGATACCTACACTCGTAAATTTTATCAAATACTTAAGGAAAAAATAGTATCAATTTTACACAAAATTTTTCAGAAAACAGAGGAAGAAAAAGACCTCCTTTTTCAAACCTGTATTCTATTCATTCCTAACTTACATATTTTATGAGGACAACATAACATTGAAACCAAATAACAATATTACAAAGGAGGAAGAGCAGAAGTAACATACAGGTAGCTAGTATACCTCAGAATACAGACATAAAACTAATCTTTAACAAAATATCAACTAGAATACAGCAATATATAAAAAGAATATTTCATAACTAAAAGGGTTTTATTTCACAAATGCAAAGTCAATTTTACATTTGAAAATCAATCAAGGTAATTTGCCACATTAAAAGAGTAAAGGGGGAATTCCCTGGTGGTCCAGTAGTTAGGACCCTGCGCTTTCACTGCCGGGGCCTGGGTTCAATCCCTGGTCAGGGAACTAAGATCCTGCAAGCCACGTGGCGTGGCCAAAAAAAAAGGTAAAAGAATAAAGGGGAAAAATACATGATCTTATCAATATATATATATATTGTAGAACAAGCATTTGATAAACTCAACAAATATTCATGAGGAAGAACTCACAGCAAACTAGGAATAGAAATGAACTTCCTCAATCTGATAAAGAATGTATGAAAATCCTAAAATCTAATTTTCCCTTTAATGGTGAAATACAGAATGCTTTCCTGCTAAGATGTGAAACAAAATAAGGATGTCTATTCTCATCTCTTCTATTTAATACTGTACTGGAAGTGCAATAAGGCATTAAAAAATAAAATTAAAAGTTATGACAGAAAAAGAGAGTGGAAAGAAAGAAATTAAAATTGTCTCTATTCACAGATGACAGGACTATTTGTTTAAAACATCCTAAGAAATCAACATAGAACAGAAGAGAAACCGTTAGAAATAATAAGTGGACTTAGAAAAGTGACATGATACAAACAAGTTGAAAATTAAAAATGTTTAAGTTTCATTTACAATAGCATGGAAAAATAAAATACACTGGGATCCATTTAATAAAAATAAAAAAGACCTCTAATCTGCAAACTCCGAGTGCTGGGAGGTAATGAATAAGACTGAAATAAATGGAAATTTAACCCTGTTTATGGATCAGAAGGCTCAGTATCATTAAGACATCAATTATCTCCAAATTGATTTATAGACTGAACACATTTCCAATCATAAGTCCAACAGTTTTAGAAACTGACAATATGATTCTAAAATTTATATGAAGATGTAAAGGACCTAGAAGAGTCAAAATAATTTTTAAAAAGAAGAACAAAAATGTCTTACATTACTTGACCTGAAGGAGTGTCATACTGGAATATGAATAGACCAAAAGATCATGGAGCAGATTAGTGTCCAAAGAGAGACATATACTTATATGCTCAATTGATTTTTGAGAAAGGTGCCAAAGCAGTTCAACAGGGAAAGAAGACAGGGAGCGACCAGAACTCTCATACATTTCTGGAAGGAATATAAAATAGTACAACCACTTTGGGAAAAGCTTTAACAGTTGCATCAATGGATGCTAAAAGGGCAAAAGTTTGATGAGTAACAGAATATTTTCATAGTCTCAAAATGTCTCCCCACAAATTACTTATTAATTATGGAGTGGGAAATCTGGTGAGCACCCTTCTTAAGCAAGTGATCAAAGCTAACATCAGACAAACTGACATGATGTGCCTGTCTCCTGAAAGGACATACTTAGGAGGACCCGATGTCCTCCACATGGCATTCCTGCTAAAAATGCTTAACCTATATCCAATCCTGGGGAAACACCAGACAGACCACACTGAAGGATAGTCTACAAAACAATTGCCCTGTATTCTTCAAAAATGCCAAGGTCAAGAAAGACAAAGAGAAGTCAAGGAACTGTTCCAGACTAAAGGACACTAAAGAAACATGACACTGAAATGTACTGCATGATCATGAATTGAGTCCTGGGTCAGGGATAGAGGTTTGGGGTAACAGTAAGATACCTATAAAGGACATTACTAAGGCATTATTTGGGTAACTGTTTATATGTGAAAAGGGAATGTGGATTAAAGCAGCAGTTCTCAGTGCAGTCTGGGGTCTTCAAGGATTCTACAAAGTCAAAGTTATTTTCATAACAATACTAAGATAAAAAAATGTGTCTTTGCACTCTTACTCTCTTATAAGTGTATGTGATATTTTCCAGAGGCTACATGACTTTTGATATAGCAACTGAATGCAGAAGCAGATATGAATCTGGCTGCCTTCTATTAAGTCACAATTAAAGAGATTTAGAAAACTAAAAAACAGTGCTACTTGATATATGATGGTTGTCTCAAGGAAAAGCATTTATGCAGTTGTTTGAGTTGCAAGCTGACGTAGCTGCTTTTTCCAGGAAACATGATATTTACTCAAAAGAAAACTAACAATCCAAGTATGGTTATTCAGACATTTTCTGAAAAATAAATGAAGTAAGTATGTTATTTTTGAAGAAAAACAACTGATAAAATTTGTTGCCAATAATAAAATGCATATTTTTAAGCAAATTTAGAATTTTAGAAAACTTCTACCTGACACTGTGATCTTGACACCTTCCCAACACTTAAAAGATTTTTCTAATAAGAGTGATCAAATGTGGTTTGGGGGATACTGTATAATAATATGTCAACATTTGAAGACCTGCATAACTCAGGGAACCAGTATTTTTCAGGTGACCAACACACTGAGCAAAAAAACAAGCATGGGTAAAAGATCCATTCAAAGAGCAACACAGATCAGTGGATTTTAATGTAACAGTATTACAAAACATTAGCTGATATGGTTTCAGAGACTACAGTGCAATTATTTTTAAGAAGCAAACAACAACTTGTCAATTTGGGGTATAAGATCAAAAAAGAACATGTGCTATTATATAAAAAGGCTACTATTAAAATAATAGATTCCTTTCCAAGAATGTATCAATGTGAGGTCCAATCTTCTTCATATATCTCACATAAAACAACATGCTGCAAAAGATTAAATGCAAAAGCACATATGAGAATCTAGCTGTCTTCCACTAAGCTAGATATTAAAGAGATTCATAAAAATGCAAATCTAAAAATATAATTTGTTTTGAACTGATAAAAACTTACATGCATATATCTACATGAACATTTAAAATAATTATTCTAAAAACTGAGCCATTCTATTATCTTTCAATCTACTACATGAGCTATTAGATACATTATTTAGTCTAAGTAAATTAAAGTGAATTAAATTAATTTTGGTTTTTCTGTGTGATTCGATATTTTTATAGATTATACTCCATTTGAAGTGAGTATCAAATAACGGTTGTATTTCCCTGTGCTGTACAATATATCCTTGTTGCCTAATTATTTTATACATAGTAATTTTGCTTTTTAATTGCATATCATACTTTTAAAACATATGCACTGGGGTATCATCAAACAATAAAACTTGTACTTACTGGTGTAAAAAAACAAAATGAAACTCTGTTCAATTTTGGAAGGAATGAGCATTTTGCTGGAGCCATATATCCTCATTCACTTCACTGCTGGATCAACAAAAGGTTTTTAGGTGTTTAAATGAAGAAAGTAGTAATAAATTATAATAAATCTGAATTCCAGTACTGGATCACCACTTTACTTATCTCTATGGACTTCAAAATAACAGGAAAAAAGTGTTCTCATCAAAATAATTTCTGTATTTTCCCAGTACTAGTTTTAAATAATTAATTGCATTCTAAATATAACTTAGAATATTACATTAACATTACTTTTGAGGACCCCTGTAATCCATCGCCCTTTCCTGCCAAAACAGCCACTCTCCTGAATTTTGTATTTGTCATTCCTTTGCTTTTCTCCAGCATTAATTTTTTATTTAACTTATCTGAACTGTTTACTCACTGAAGAGTAAGCGTATGATCCACGCCTTAAGGAATTCAGAGTCTCCACAGGGAAACAGAAATGTAAACCAATGATTATAGTAACCCATTCAAGGAATGTAAGGGGTTAAGTGTTCACACCAAAGGAAGCTTCTAATTCTGGTTAGGGAAGTCAAGAAAGGCTTCACAGAGGAACTGAAGTCTGAACTGTGTTTTAAAGAGTAAGTAGGTATACACTACATAAAAGCTGGGTGCATGGGAGGAGCAGCCTCTGTTAATTCCAAACTGGGAAAACACTATTACAAAGAACACAGGTGAGAACGTTGAATAATTCTAGCAACTATAAGTATGGCTAGCACATAAAGTCAAAAAATGAGGCTAGAAAAGTAGATGGGGACCAAATTATGATGAGAAATTTGAAGTTCTTACTCTAAGCAAAAGGAACTAAGGTAGATAAACTTCTTTATTATTGTTGTTGCTGTTATTACTCACACTTCCCTGTATCTATGCCCTTGGACAGTGCTGCCCATCACCCAATAACTGTGGATTTGGTCCCATGACTTCTTTTGGGAAAATGGGACAATAACAAATCTAATTGAGCGCTCATGTCTACTTCATCCTCCTTGCAGCCCTGCCCCTACACGAGAACAAGACTCATGCTAGCCAAGAGGAAGGTGAGTGGCTATGTAGAACAGAGCCAAGTAGCCTCAGAAGCTAATCTAGACTAGCTGACAGTCAGCTGACTCCCAGCACATGAGTGAGCGCACCAATCTACAGACTTGTGAACAAAATAAATGCTTATTACTATATGCCACTAAAGTTTTGTGGGTGCTTGTAATGTAATATATGGAATGCAGTAGATAACAGAAACAGGGACTGAGGCTAACCACAGGGTTTAAGCAGAGGCGTCACATGGCCAAATTTTTTTTTTTTTAAAGACTGTGGTAATGAATGGACAATAGATCTGGAGATCAACAATGGAAGCAAAAAAGTTTAAGAAAGAAACCACAAAGTTGGAATTAGTGCCAAAAGGAATAGAGAGGAAGAAACATCTGAAACGCAATATTGAGTGCTAGAACCGGTGGAACTTTAGGCCCTAATTAGATACCCTCAATGAAGAAGAGGGAGGATTTCAGGATGAATTGTAGGCTTCTTGCAAGAATAATTACAAATACAATTAACTCAGATTTAAAATAGTTTAAGAGAAATCAGATATGTATTCTTTTAAGATCTGTCTTTATTTTTGGTGAGGATAAAAATAATCATTTCAGAAAATGGTACTTTAATATTGAAAAGGCAAAGGCCATTTTCACAGGGATAATAAATAGAAATCAGAATTTTAAGATCTCTTTAAAAAGATAAAAACTACCCAAATGATTAACAAAGGAACACACCAAGTAAACAAGGATCTAATTTCCTAAGATTAAAGACACAGCACCAGATTTTTAAAAAATGGCCTTCCTAGATTAAAATCAGTGGTTTTGAATTAGGTCTTTTCCTCACCTTTTCATTGCTGCTATTACTGTTTTGTTTTAGTTTATTTTTCACCTTGTAATCTGAAATTGCTTAGAGGGAAAAAAGTACAATAAAAAATTCTATAATGATTAAAAAAATAATATATGAATATGTGCTTTATATCAGGGTATAATTAATTATGCACTTATTTAATTCAAAAAATTAAATAAAAGAATGCCGTAAATCCAAGACATCCTATTCACTATGGAAAAGCTTTATGTATATATGTATCAACAGACACACTCACATATGAATACATAAATACAATTTTAGTTAAAAATAAAATATACATCATTTGTGAAAACTGATAAGATAGTCAAATAGTGAGGGGCCAAAATAGTAAGATAGTGAAGAATCAAAAGCACATTTTTCCAGAGGAAATAAAAATAAGATAAATGTTCAAAATAAGAGTAGAGGTGACAAGAACATGAGAAAAAAAAATAGTTACACAGTTACATTTTAACTGAAGTGGTTAAAAACTAAATTATATTAGATACCCATTTCTATTTATCTCTATAAAATAGATTTGTTCATGTACCAACAGTTGAAGAACCAGGTATAGAAGCTGGAATGCAAGAATACTTAAACCAAACTTGTCACCACAAATTATTCTGCTACCACTGCTGATAGACATTTACAAAGAATACAAATCATTCAGAAAAAGAGGTGTACGACCACACCCCTATCGTAATACAGATGGATGAAAAGTCTGAGAACTTGCCTCTTTCTCAGTGTCTCTAGAGATACATGTCCATTGGTTCTCTTTCACACTGTACGCCCAGAAGTCAGCAAGATCTTGTGTTCCATCCCAGCCACCAAACAAATAAACAGTCTCTGTGAAAATTAGAAAAATATGTGCAAAAAAAATAAACTTAAGAACAAAATTTAAGTACAGGCACACAGATCAAGCCATTGCTTCTAAGATCATTTAAGAAGGTACATCTAAGTAAACTTAAAAATGAGATTTTTAACCTGGCTAACATTCCAAAATAAATACTAGTATTTCCTAAATATAGGCATACGGAAGGGCTGCTGCAGAACCACTATCTTGAGAGATTTATAAATATAAAGAGAACTAGGAGGCATCCCCTAAGATTCGGATTCCATAGGTCTTCAGTGGGTAAAAAAGATTCAGTACTTTTAAAGTGTCCAGGGGGAATCCTGATGTGCAGCCAGTTTAGGAGTTTCTGTGTCAGGCCACAAAAAATTTACATTTACCAGCTTCTTAACAAAGCAGCTTCAGATAGTTAAAAAAAGGGAAAAGAAAAAAAAAAGAAATCCCAGAGGAATATACAGTGCAAAATATAACATAAAGCTATCTAGCTACTTCTGAAAAAACTTCACATTAAAACTGTTTTCTATTACAATACAAAAAACAATGGTTAAAACTAGCTGTCAGTTAAAGTTAGATATCTTAAGAATAAAGTGATGCATAGCCTTGATATTCCCATGGAAACTGGGGGAAATTTTTCCAAATATATTGTGGTAGATTTAACTCCTCAGAAATCAACTTTTAAGTCATTCCAGGTATCTTGAGAATTTGGTTTCTTCTAATTCTGAAATGTCTATTATACCTATGGACTTTATCACGT